>NC_046334.1:42724300-43324300 GCF_000738735.6 Corvus cornix cornix
CATACTTATGTCCATCCTTTATGCAGCATACTGTGTCCTGAGCAGGAAAGAATTTCTGCTCTGAGAGAAGTCCTGATAAAAGCAGTATTAACAACTACAAGCTAAATTATCATGCAGTAAGTCATTATTTTCTATCCTTAAAACTTTGTGAGGGCAAGATTTCCTCAAAGGAAAGGAGAGTGCAGATCCTTTCCACCTGTCATGGTGGAAATCACACATGACTCCAAGATATGAGGGCAGAGGCAGGGGGCAGAAACAAGGAGGACACCAGAGTCACCAGCCAAATGAGGAGAAACAATTAAGAGAGATCCTGCAGAAAGAAAGGACAAAGGATTTTTCTCAGCAACTCACAGCATCAAAGAAAAATATTTATGGAAGCATCCACAGGAGCCACATTAGACAACTCAGTCATGTGCACAAAGATGGTCCTATATTACATACAAAGAAATGGACTAGGGTGCCTTGAAAGCTTGAAGTTTAGGAGAGCTTGAAGAGCCCTTCTAGTGTTTATATCCAAAAGACAGGATCTAATGTCCATGGACCATTTGGCAAGTTGTTGAGAAAGACTGACTTCACATGTTGACTCGCTGATTTCAATTAGTTCATAATAACATCATTTATACCATGAATCCATCAGTTACACAGACACACAGTTTAGGGAATCAGACAGGAAGGACGTCTGTACTCCTGTACTATACAGTCACAGGGCTGACCTGAATTCCTGTGTAAAGCAAAGTACCACATTTAGGAGGAAAAGAAACTCCTTCATTCTAAACAAATATATTCCCTCAAGAGATAACATCATTAGTCCCATCTGTATGACACTATTGTTGCTGTAAAAAATGTTTCACTGTGAGCAAAACACAATTTAACCTAGAAAAAAAAGCTTTTTAGCTTCATTGTTATATACTTCTTTGTTGCTTAATTCCTGGGTCAAGTTTATTTATTTTTAATTAATGCACATAAGACGGAAGTCATTTTGATGCATTTGAAATTACTCATATTCTTAAGAAGGGCTAGAGGGAACTTTCAGAGGTAATTAACATTATAAGAATCAAGTGACAATGCTTAAGGGTGTACTAGAAAACATTGCAAAAGAACTGTCACAATGTACAGCAAAAACAAAGCTTCTCTATGGAATATGGTTTATTTGAAATCATGCAAGAGAACTGTTTTTATCTGCAGTCCACACTAGGAAATGAATGTACCAAAAAAATGTATCTCCACTACCCTTAAAAAATACATTTTCAACAAGCCTGTGTTATTTTACAGTCATTTCTATCAACTGCTTTAGGAAGTAAAATGCATTTTTAATCACACTGAAGATGGTCTCTACATCTCTACACTTGCCTGTCTGCAGAAAATTGAAGTTTGGAGCCTCTAAAATTGTTTAGCTGCCAACTGCATAAAGTAAATGAAATGAATTGACACTATTAGCAGTTAAAGTATGTCTAACTAAAAACAAAGAAACTATTTTCCTGGAGGAGTAATTTTGACCTCCTTTTGGCACCGCACCACTTTTAGTCAAGCTTTTTGTCAGTTCACGTTAAAAGAAACTGTAGAAAAATGACCAATGATCATATTACTAATAAATGTACAAACCTTTCCCCAGGTTATAGTTCTTCATATACCCTTGCAATTAACTTATTGGCCTGAGGATCCCATCATCCAGGCAAACACAAACAGAATCAGAAATGCTGGAGAATGTATGGTATTCACACAACACTTTGCATTAAAATGTTTGAAGTGAAATGCAAAATACTACTTTCAGTGGAAATAATTATTCTTATTTCAGGACTCTTGGAGAAGCTGCTGGCTTTTTGTTGCCACCACTGATAAGCAAGTTCTTCTTCAAAAGCTGAAGACCAAAGAAGGATGGACAGATTATGGTAAGTTTAGTGGAAAAACAATCAAGGAAACAGAAGAACAATGCTTCAATCTTGTTCATGAAAGACAAGGACCAATAACCAATGGAGACTCATTCACACATGTTCCCTCATGGCCCAAGATATGCATCTTTACCTTCAGAGACGGAGCACCTTCTGCTTCCCAGTTTGCTATCACAGACTTTAAGCAGTCAGTCTGCTCCCTTGCTATAAAAACCAAGAGAGCAAGGCTAGAGATTTCCAGAGACAGTGACAAGGGAGGTGCATCACTTAGACTGGTCTGCAAAAAAAAGCATTCTCTGTCAATAAAGAATGGGGCAACGACTGAGAAAAATCCAGACTCCCTTTCTAGTTGTGTAAGAGATTGCCAGTGAAACCATAAACAACTATGAGACACCTCAGGCTTTCTTCAGTGAAGTGGGGATAATACTTACCTACTCTTTGTAGAGGAAAATGTGTATTAGCATGTTTGCTATGCATATGGCAGCCAGGCTAGATCTTACCTTGGAAGGTCATTGTACTCCAGTAATATAAAAATCAAGTGCAAAACATGTGTGAAGTTCCAAATTAAATAGGCTCTCACAGAGGATAACTGAAATGACTCAGCAGCTCTAAGGCAGAACACTTTCTTTTATTAATTTGGTTTTCTGCATAACAGTATAAGTTGTCTGATACCATGCAATCATTTTTCAAGCAGAATTGAGATACAACACAATATATAGCAATTGCCATATAGCTATATATATAGCAATATTCATGTTCTGTGAGTTCCTGCTATCCACAGGAAGGCAGTAACTCAGTTACTTCTGCAAATTCAGTAATCAGACCCAATGCATATGCAAAAGACAAGGTCTGTTGGATTGGTGCTCTGCCTGAATTCATTTTCCAATACACTGATTAGCTAGCTGAGTGCATAGTCAATCACACTGTGATGAGTTTACTGTAAAATTGATGAAGAACAGACTTCAATATTTTATTGCCTTTGATACTGGGGGAAAAAAGGGATTTTACATAAAGCTATTTGGTAAAACTAGACCCCCTGGATACTATATGCATATAAAATGAGTTCTTTTTCCTCATGTAGAATTTAGTGGCTATTTGACAGGACAACCAGCTAAAGAATTGCTTATTTCCAAAAGCAAAACAAAACTGCAGATTGTTAGGAGTACTTGTGTAGAACTCACAGCTAAGCAGTAGAAATAATTCTGATAGTGGCCTGTAGACCTTTTGTTTTAGCAAAATATGTGCTGTTTCAGTGAAAAGTGTTTTCAGGTCACTCTGTGCCTCAGGACTGTGCCTAACTGAGAAGTAAAGTAACAAGGGAATAAATAGGGTTCTACCAATCTGGACACCTTTTCATCTACATGGAGCTCATATTAGTCTGTGGCTATTCTCCTGAAGGAAGAAATTATCTTCATCTCTTCACTTGGCTCTTTATAAAATAGAGGAGACATTCCTGACAATACACAAGTAGGAAAAACTCCCATGTCTATGACTCATCCTGGAGTTCTTGATTGCCCATTTCATATCGCTATGATGATGTGAAAGACTAAAGGATGACAGATACTATTACTATGAGTACTTACAGGTATATAATTTCATATGAGTTTTCTTAAAAAAAAAAAAAAGCTGATTTTCGGTAGATGAAATAACAGTACCCGTAAGATTGCTGGTTCACATTAGAAAATGGACAAGGCAAGCCCTGCTACCAGCAAACTTTTCAAAGAATGGAAGGGTTGGTTAACTTGGGGGTTTTTACCCTGGTTTTTCATTAATAACCTAAAACAAAGGGTAGCAGATCCTAATACATTAGATTTTGTTTGCTTACCACATGCTATTTTATGGGGACACATTGGTGCAACATCAAAAAGTCCACAGGCTTGTGAAAGGAAGGTAGCCAGGTGGTTTTTGCTTGCAGCCATCTCCCATAGGTAAAGAATAAGACTGGCTAACAGGGGACCTTTAGAACAGCCTTTTAAGTTTAAGAGACTGAAATAATCCTTCTTGATTTCCTTTTGCTGTGTGAAATTATGCAGTGGCAAGCAGATTCCAAATTTTATAATGCCCAGGATTATACTCTTGCCACTTTGTATTCTGGGGTTGAAAAATGGGCCTCAGTATAAATTTAGGAAAACCTTAATCTGTTTTCCAGGAACTGTATAGTAAATAGGACCTGCATCACAAACTCTTACTGTTTCCTTCTCTTATATTGTAAGATTATTTCCTAAATGTAATAGCTGAGATTTTAATGCAATTATTTTTTCTTTATGATAACCTTGATTCACTAGAATAAAAATGATGGAGATATTTCTTTTTATTGGGAAGTTATTTTAACTACTTGCTCATCATTTCCAGTTCTAGCTTTTCTAACTGAATCATAGCAATATGAAGAAATGGGTTAACTTTGCTTATAAAGTTCCAGAATCCTTTAATTAAAACCCACTATTCTGGGGTCTGCTAGATATACATGGCATGTTTCAACCCTAGAAAATACAAGGGAGCAAAATAGATCTCCCCACTGGTTGATTAATAAATGACTGGGATAAATTGCCTTCACAAATGCTTTTTTGTCTTTCTGCTTTAGCAGATAGGAGAAAAGGAGAAAAACAAATATTTCAACATTCCTTGGAGTTTCAGCATCCTACAGTGTCATAAGCTTTCTTGCTGTCTTGGTCCATTTACTTCTGAGTTTTCACAACTGCAGCAAAGATGGTAGGAATAGACTCCATGGGCTGATCAGTCATTAGGGTGGTATTAACCATGCCATGAACTTTCCCGTATACTCAGGAGGCCTGGAAGCCTTCTGGGAGCTTTCTGAGACCTCAGAGATGTTCCCATTCTCTTTTTGCACAAAAAATTAGGCCATCTGCATTTTCACCAGAGAACCTCAGTGACCACACCATAGATGCAAACTTGAAATTCAGGACATTCACTTAAAATACAGAGAACAGGGTATATCACTGATCTAGCATAGAGAAGGTAAGGACTCAAACTTGTTGTTCTCACATTCTCTGCAAGCATCCAGCCCATTTGGTAGTAATTTTTTCATTCTTGGATTATCGTATGCATGGCAAAACTATTCCATTTGTGCCAACATGTATTTAGAACAACAGTAATAGCACCAGTAAATATCTTTGAAAAGAAAAATTGAAATTCTTAAATAATTGCATAGCAGAAGATTACAGAAGATTAAAACTTTCTTTAAATTTAAAAAAACCCAAAACTTTCAAAATATAATGACTATATGACTGTGGACTTCATTTAATACAACACAAATTTCAAAGACTAAAATGAAAAAAGTTTCTAATGTGGTTTTTTGGAAGTTGGAAGTAGAGGACATGAGTTTACAACCTACCTTTTAATAGAAACATAATTGTTTCAGTAGTAATATTAGATACCATCAGAAAGCAATTAAGCAAAATTCACTGATAAAAACATGCTTATCCATCCTTTACACTTGCAGGTAAAAAACCAAACTTGTATCTGAATTCATATCTAGAGATTAGAAATCAAGGATATCTGTCTTTCAAGTGTTAACTGTTTTAAATCTTATCTCTATCATATTCTCCCTCTTCAGCTGAGGAAAAACTCATAGTTTCACTGAAGATGTTAGAGTATAACATTTGTATTTTAATCACTAATACTTTGCTGTCTATAAGTTTTTATTCGCACATACAAAATTTATAACCTCTGTGGAATTAAAAAAACCCCATATTTAAATTACACAAAATTTATGAACAAAATAGTCTTGCTGGTTTAAACCCTTGATTTAAACTAAATAAAATAATAGGTCAATTATTGAGCACTCTGGGACATTGTTAGTTTAAAACATGTTATATAGTGAAAAAACTCTTGTTACATTACTCAAAATCTGCATATGACTGTTCCAAATCTTGGAGAATATTCAATAGGTGCAAGGACAGCAGCATCTGACATAGGACTGCAGTATTTACTGCATATAATATGTATCCCTTTTTAGCATTCTCAAAACTCTAAAACTTTTTTCCATAGATTTAGGGAGAAATAAGGCATAGAAATATCTGAAACAATGAAGCAACATCAGATCTGGAAATACCCATTCTGTAGACACATTTCTTAACCAAAGGCCCACCACTGCCCATAAATTACCAGGAAACAGAATAAAACATGAAGTGAACATAATTATCTTTACATAGGCACTACCAGGATTTTTAAATCTGGAAGAAAACACTTTATATTTCTTTATATTTATATAAAGAAAATACTTTAATCTATATTTCTGTAGATTTAAGACAAACAGAAGTCTGTCAAGCCTATCAAGTTTTATCTATTCTAAATCTCATCTCTTTCCATCATTCTCTCTCTCCAACTAAAGAATAACTCAACTGTTTCAGTGAGGATTTTACAGAATGTAACAACTGGATTTTAGACAGTCAGATTTTCCTAAGTACATTTAGCACTCTACGCCATGACTGCCATTGGAGAGCAAAAATTACTCATAATTCTTAGTTTATCCTTCTGTTGTGATATCCTATATATAAAACATAAGTTTGTGCTCTTTGCTAGGGAGACACCATTACATCCAGCGCTGTGCATCATCCTACCACCCAAGGCAGGGTTTTGGAAAGTCATCTTTTTTATGACACCACATACAATCCAGCCCTTAGTTTTTCTCCTTAGTATTTATGGATGGGATTGATGCTTACAAACAGTGCACAATCCTTGAGGAACATTTAACTTTTAAACATACTGAGCCTATGAATGAGAACATTTAGCAGCATCTCATATTATTTAATCAAGAAAGGACTTCTAATAAAGAAGATACTTCTCTGCTCCTCAGGAAATTGCAATATCTGTATCAGTTTTCTAAAGTGAAGATGATGATTCTTGCCTGAAACTACTGAAAGAATAACGGGATACTTAATAAAAATAAGCCCTTAATAAAAAATGGCATCACTAGTTTCTGGAGAATTGCTTGAATACATAAAAGCTTAAAACCTGGTAGCTATGGGATAAATTTTGTTCATTACAACTACCATAAAACTAAGTCAGTTGAGCTGCATGTCCTCTTATCCACACTGTATCAGAAGGAATTTCTAATGTCCACAGAGTATCTGTTTATAATATAGAAAAATACTGTGCATGTAGTATTCTGATAAAACATTTCAGAACTGGTTTTAATTAATTTAGTTTTAATTTAACTAAATTAAGATAATCCACAGAAGCCATAAATCTGATATCTATAAATCAGAAGTTATTCTACTCCAGTCAGAGAGCTGTTACAAAACCAGAATAAAGTACATGAGAATCAGGACCCCTAGATGCTTGTTATCATTGAGAGGTTTGTGACACACAGTCCAAACCACTCTAGACTAATGCCAATTCCAAGTATTAGGCAGTGATATAACTTTCTCATATTTATATGTCTATTCAGACCTGGGCATAATTTTCAGATCAGTACCCAAATGAGAAACCATATTTTAGTGAAAGAAAGCTAATTTGAAAAACAGTAATGTTAGCAACCTGGTAGTTGAGAAATTAAAAAATTACAAAGCTTAAAATAAAAATTAATTCCCTTACAGATGGTAACTTCTAAAAAATTAGTAGGAAAGTTGAGATCTTGAGGGTTCGTGCTGAAAAGTAAAATGAAATAAATCCCCTTCATCTGTTCCTGTACTGTGATAGAAAATACACAGGTATGTGTTTGGGAAGGCAACCTTGCATTGTTACAAATGTATTTTCCCCAACTGGGCAGACACTTTTAATGCTATATTGTAAGGACATACTTTGTTACAGGAGATGTTATTTTCAGCTTTCTAAATCAACATTTCAGAGTATTTAATAAATTGAGCTGCACATGCAATGTCATTCCAGCCAGAAGTCATTCTCATAATTATTTCTGTGCCACAATTTTTCGGTGAATTTGTATTTTCATGAGTAAGAAAAAGCAGCCAACAATTGTCAGGGAAATTAAATAAAGATGTCTGAATAAGACAGTTCCCAATTAAATCTATGCAGGAAATTTCTGGTGGCTGGAATTTCTCGTGTTGAAGCAGGATGTAAACATCTTCCTACTACACAAGTTCTGGAAAAATGGTCTATCCATTTACTTGCACAAATGTGAACATTTAACCTGCTGTTCCTAAAACTGACTCTGAGATTCATGCAGAGCAGAGTTTGTCAAGTGACCACTGATGGTTATTCTTTTCAAAATAACATTGCTGCTATGTGTAGATAAAAGAAACAGCAAGCCTGCAATAGCATCATTCAGCATCTCTCAGCAACAGCAAACTTCAGTTACACTTCACAGTTAAACTTCAGTGTCACTGAAGCTCCTGATTTCTGGTAGTGTTCTTTACCCATGGCTTCAGGAACTACTTTGTCTTTCTCTTGTTTATTTGTTTCAGTGAATCACCAAAAACAAATAGACTAGAAGCTATAGAACAGTAAAACGCAACAATCTTGCTTTCATTTAAATCAAGGAGAACACATAACCTACTGATCCTCGGTAATAAAAAGCCTCAATTTCACCTTCCTAATTTTAGTTTTTCACAGTAAAAGATGGAAAGAAAAACCTTAATGTAAATTAAATTTTCATGTTTAACAAAACAGCTGAAGAGCATTTTGTTATGTTTGGGTGGCTATTCGTATATCTAATGAAGTTCTAGGTTTCTGCTCTCCTCCAGCACAGATTCTCTGTTGTTCAGTGAGGGTTCAGTTACAGCCTTTCCCCAACTCAGATAGCTGATACTTCTTCTACCCAAGGTCACATTTTTACAAACTTGTAGGGATTTAGAATGTCTGAAATACCTCCACTGCTGTCAGATTAAACTGAAGCTGAGAAATGGGATCATAATTTTTTAGGTCAGGAAGAAAGTTAAACAGTATGACCAATGCTTCCATAATAACGTTTTGTACTAAGTATTTCTTAGCCTATTTCTTCACACTACAAACACTAACTTCATCCCAATAAAATAATTACTTCTCAATATCCACACAAACTCAGTTCCTTTGTTAACAGATTTCACTGCTCACGTGCCTTGAAGAGCATTCCTATCTGGCATCATCCTTAGATTTCTCCATTAAATGGGAGCACATACACCCACAATATATGTTGCCAGCAGCTGTAGTAAAAATCTTCTACACTAATCAAAGAGAATCTGAAACTATCACAGAAATAATCGTTTGGTAATTCTGAGTAAAATTTCATAATCTGAAAATCAAATGGCTATTTTTTAATCTGCCTTTTTCATCAATTTTGATCTTGAGGCTTTACTTCTCCAGTCAAGAAACAGCTCAAATCAAGCCAATACTTAATGCAAGTGTTTCAGTGCTTTTCATGTGTATTTGCCACTCTCTCTGTGTATCATACTCCTGTTTGTACAATAGAATGGTCTCAGAGAGCACCTGATCCTTTCCAGCTGAACTTAATGAGGAGGCAGAAGTTTGGGAGAACACCTAGCACACTCTCACTTATGGAACAGGCCTAAGTTAATTCAATCTAAAACTTTGAAATGTGTGTAGAATAAATGTCAGATCCTCAAGATCGATTATTCTGCTCTATAGACCTGCTCCTATTGCATTTCTCTACTTGTTGCTGTAGGCCATCCCAATCACATGGAGTAATACTCTGGACAGAACTATGGGCAGACAGTTGAACTTAATTTGTGTACAGAAAACCTTCTGTCCAGGCAGGAAAAAATCTTTACATGGATCAATTGTCATGGGTACCTCTGCCAGGAACAGAGATTATAAGGAACATACTGAGTGTTGCCTTCAGTCTCCGCAGAAGGCTGGGAGGGCTCTTTCATCACATACAATGGATTTTGGATCAAGGGTTTAAAAGCTAAGAGATCACAGGAATACACTTGTGCATACAAAGTTCTCTGCAGACCTGAAAATTTAACCATATAATCACACTGATGATTTCTCTGACAGATTTGATGGTTCTAACATAGACCATTTTTTATTAATGGGACTAGACTTTAAACCCACAGATAAAAGGATTGATTACAATTAGACAGGGGTGAATTATTAACATTTCATTTTCTGAAAGCAGTCTTCATAAGTGCTGTCTTAGCTCTCAGTACAGTATTTTCCACAGGTATGAGATATTGGAATTTTAATGCCTGATAAATGATGTGAAATATAGCAGTGCTCTGCAACATGCAAGCCTTAGCCAGTCCATCCATTTAGACTCACTGGCCACTACCATGCATTTCCCACCCATCCAGCTGACCACACAGAAACGGGAGAGGAATACCAACCAACAATGAAAATTGAACACACTCCAGGTTTTACAACACTGCTGAATGCTCAGAACATCAACACAGTTTGATCAGTCTGCATTACATCGTGCATGACAACAGAAAGCAGTGGCTCCTGGGGCAGTACAATACAGCATGAACCCACAATCAAAGCAAAGATTGTTATGTAAGGTCCTCAAGCCCCAAACCATGTTCACAGAATAATTTAGGTTGGAAAGGACCCTTGAGTCCAACCACAAACCTAACACTGCCAAGTTCACCACTAAACCATGCTTTTAAATACCTTCAGGGATTGTGACTCAACCACTTACCTGGGAAGGCTGTTCCATTTTAATCAAATTAAAACACAATGTAAAATACATGAAAGTGGATGTTAGCAAATATATCTGAGGATGCTATCTGCCTCCTTGCAAAACAGCAGTATCAGCTAAATGTACAAAAATGCTCACATTTGGAAAATGCAACAATTTTTAATGCAATTTCTAGCCACCACCAATTTCTTCTGCAGTCCCCAGTAACACAGAATATGAAGCCTTTTCTTGATGTTACTGCAGATCTTTTCTCACATAAACTTTTATCATCTGTCCCTGGTGAAAAATGCACAATCAGGAAAAGATAATGCAAATACTAAACCACTGTCAGTTAAAATGTTTGAGTGTGTGCGCTTTGGGATGATGAAAAAGCTCCTTTTGTATTGAAGCTTAAGAGGTAATGTTCTAACTGAAACAAGAACACTATTTTTAATCTGTGCTTGAAAGATCAAATTAAATCTGCTGCAGTCAACCTTGGTAGGGGTGTATCTATCAGAGACGACTTCTTATGAGAAAGCTGCAAGTCTAAGGCGACTGGATACTCATTTGTCTGGTTTTCTGTAGACATTCAGGGAGCTAGGACAATAATTTCTAGCTCAAAAGCACACCCCAAAATACTGGGAGATCAAGAGAAAAAATATCTTTTTATATACATTCCATTATTTTCTTGAATAGAGTCAGATTTCAACAACAATTTCAAACACAAGCCAGTCACAAGTTCACTGCACTTTTAGGATAAGGTATCAGTGCATTATCTTACATCTTTCATTTAGTTACAGTCCTATCAGCAACATCACTGCAGTATTTCTGGCACTATGGTTGTTTCCACTACAAATTCTCTATTATACAGATCTTAAAAGTATTTGGAACTTATTCTACAAGGTGTCAACAAAAATGCAATATAAATTTTTTAATTGTTTTCAGCATTTTTCCTTATAGGATCTAGAGAAGGGCAAGAAATGAACATTTGGCAGTTACTAAGAAAACACGTGTTCTCAGAGAACCCAAAGAAATCATAGCACTTAATTCACCATCTGCTAGTTGTTTACTACAATTTGCTTTTAAATACATTAGCCAAACATTGAAATATGGATTATTTTTGCTTTTACACATCAATTACTGAATATTTATATTAAAAATCACTCATATTTCATGAAGTAGTAAAAAGAGAAACTTGAATTCTATGATTTTTATGCATCTTAAACATATGTAAATTGCCTGCTGAATACATAACACAAAATGAGATGTGCACAGCAGCTTGGCATTCAAACCCCTCCAAATTTAACTCCCAACTCCATCGAAATTCTGACCTAAAAATGTTGGGAAGTTCACATAAAAAGAAAAGGGCCAAAAAGAATGACAGAATGACAAAAAAGAATGAACCATATAAGAACCATCAGAAATAAGGCTCTGTTTCAAAAAGGGTGAGTTGGCCCCAGGCAGGGTACAGTGAACCCAGCAAAGGTCAAGGCCATCAATCTCTCAGCGACTGTGGAAGTTTCTCTCTATTCTTGTTATTCCTAAAGTTATAAGTTCAATATTTTCCCCATCAATTCCAAGCAGCAAAGATTATTCATGCTGTATATTTAAAGAAACAGGAGAAATGTAAGAAATTCCTGATCCATTGACTACTGAAGTCCATAGAAAGACTTCCATTTGAGGTCTGTAATGGCTTGCTTCTTTGGATGTACAAGATTAATTTTTTCATATCTAGACAGATAATTGATTTTTTAGACTACAGTTATTGTATGTTTTCATATTAATTTTACTACCTGCAACTATGAAAACCTGGACAATATCACAATAAAAATAGCACTTCTTGACCTCTTTTTTTATTCCTGTTGCTCAAATAGAGAAATCCAAAAATTCTTAGCATGCTCAGTACTTCATGGAAAGGATTTTAAATCAGGAAAGAAAATTCATTAAGGTACCTTCCCTCTCGATATAACCAAGTTATTCTCACTTCTTTGAAAAGAAATGCTATAACTTAGACATTGTTTTCCATAATGGAAACCCATTAGTCATCCTTAACTCTGATTCTGCTTTTTTTCTAGCAAAACCTTTTTAACACAGATGTTATTCCTCAGTTCTCTTAGGAGATAATAATTAAAATTCTCTTTCAAAATTCCAGTCTTATTACATTCATACATGATATTTTTCTCTTTGGACCATTTCTAAATCCAACATCATTAACACTGCAAACTGATCACTAGAATGTCTAAAAGCATGTGGGGACTTATTTTTGAACCTTGAGGAATAGAGATACATTTCAGAAAAAAATTGCAGCATTTCACTGAAATACTATTTGTCTTCATCAAAACAGGAAACTTCAGAGAGTGTGCTATGTCTAAAGAGCAGAGTAAAAATGCTAGACTGAAAAATTAATGAAAGTGAAACAGATTGCCTTATTTTTAATTAGAAACTGTAGTTTACTAGGACAGGAAGGCTTCACTGAAGATTCACTCCAGGGAATTCTACTACACTGTTTTTCTTGAAATATTTCTATGATCAAGGATGCAATACCCTGGAAATTAATATAATCAGAAGAGAGGAAAGAAAGGGGCTTTTCACACAAAAGGCTGACTTGAAAAAAATAAAATCATCAGGACTGCTTGGGTTATTAAATCATTGTTTGTGTGAAAATGCAATATAATAATGCTATAAAGCATGGGGAACATAGTCAGTCAGTTCAGATTTAACTGATTTTCTTTGTATTCTGTGTGAAACAGCATTTGATACAGACCATTTGAGTGTTTTATCAAACATTTTGCCTTTGGATTTCAGCTAAGGACAAAAGAAGGATTCTAACTACTTTAGCCAAGACCTATAGACAAAAAAAAAAATTCAAAAGAAAGCTATACCATCCAGGAGTAGGACTGGCTGGAGTAACCTAACTTTGGAGGCACACAGTGTAGATGCCTACATCTCAGACAGTCATTCATGTCCTAAGACTTGAAGAGGCACAATTCCTCAGACCTTCCCAAGACATCCTAGGATAAGGATGAGACACGTGCTGTGCCAAGGCCTATGGTAGCTAGCTAAAATGTAAAAGTATTCATCAATATAGGCAGATTAGTACCATCCCTGGTGTCCAGAAGAAAAAAAATCAGATCACTCTGTAGGCCGCAAGGAGGCTTCCTGTAACATTTTTTACAAAGAGCCCTTCACATTATATCCATAGCTGTTTCTTATCTCATACCCAGAGGGTCTGAAAAATAAAGACAACAAAAGTGGCTAAAAAACTCCCACTGGTTTCTGAAACTACAGGATGCAGCTCTTAATCGTCAGCTGTGGAGCATGATGAAGGAGAAGATCCTGCACACAGACATGTAACAGCTATCAGCTGGCATCTTCAGTACAGAAGGAAACCTGTTTGCACTTATCTTAGTTCTTTCAAGGATATCAGTGCATGAGTTTACAAAGGACAAGTGAACTACAGACCAATGTTAAGATACACGTACATAGAAAATCAATAGCAGAGTCAGAAATCTAACTCGAGAAACATCTCATTTCCTTTCCTGTGACCACTGATTTATATCAGTGTTGGTAGTTGCAGAATGGTTTCTGAAACTACACAAAAATATGTTTTGGAAGGGATGACTGTTAAGCTCATAGAATCTAGATAAACGAATCAAAAAGTATGCTTGTCTTCCTACTTCTGCCCCTAACTATGGGTTACATTATATTGTCCCCTCCATAATTTTGTTTCTCCATGTGAAAACTGCTGACTTTCTCCCCCCACCATCTATAACAGCTGTAAAGTGCTTTGAGACCCTAGCATACAAGTATAAGGGAATATAAAATACTCTTGTTTCTAAGCTTATCATTACTCTGAAACAAAATAGCTATTTTGAAGCCATACTGGGAATATATTATTTTCATTTGGATTGCCTTGATATTGTGTTGTGTTTCCATTTTAGAGTCTTTACGGGATTTATCATACTCATTCTTTAAAGGTTATGCTTTCAGGTTAGTAGTAACATGAGATAACAGATTTCTTACTATTATTGTGAAGGAAAATTATTAAATCTGGCTGTTCATTGTCTATCTCAGCAACGATGGAGAAAGGGAAAAAAAAGGAACTTGAAAGGGTCTTCCATTCATTCTGTGGAGAGATGCCTCTTATGGAAAAGTAGAGTTTCTGGATGCTCATCTCTATTAAATTGAAGCCACATCATTGCAGCCTCCATTCTAATTCCTAAGAAGGGTAAAATAAGAGAGAGGCTAGCAGAATAAGAATTTAAACTTAGTAAATATTTCCTCTGGTTTTGAGGCCAAGAAGTTTCTGAAGTTTATTTCCCTTTCTTTCACATAAGAGAATTTAGAGCTCAGACACGCTGCCTGGAATGGAAGAGTAATCAGTCAGAAAAAATGAATAAATTTTGTGTCTGCCTCTGTTAGTGGGGAAAATAATTGAAAGCATGACTGCTTATGTGGTTCCTCTATAACTTCAAAAGTGTACAAAATCACAGAAAGGGGAATGCCATCTGTTTGCTGTTAGGGTCATGTTTTTTATTTTCCTGCTTATACTCCCACTGAAAGCAATGAGAAGTTTTCAATCCTCCGTAATGAAAATGACATAACTTTATTCTCTCTCCTATATTTGGTTTAAAGTAGGTTTTATTATGCCTTTTCCTCTCCTCCTGAGTATGTTTAAGTCTTGTTAACTAGCACCTTTGGACATTATCTATAAAACAGAACAAAAGTAGCAAAAAATGGTCACCACCTTGCAGGAGAAGGATAAGGAGAAATAGTGGACCTCCCTCAGGTCTGAATGTTTTCATCAAGAAGATTATTAAAAGCAAAGCCACTCCAGTAACACAGAACGCGCCTTGGCATAATGAAAGCAAGATGTAAAAATGTGTTAGTGAGAAGGGCAGCTTTGAAGCAGCTGCAGCCCAAGCTCTATAATAATAGCTGAAGGAGGATATGCTGGTAATGGAAGTGTGCCTTGTCTAACTTCAACTATTCATCTCAAGGGGCGATTTACAAGGTGATAAAAGGTTCCAAGCCGCAAAGGTACTTTAGACTGTTAAAAAGCAGCTTTTTATGATCATTTCTTCTGTACAGTACACGTTGTTTCATTAATCAAATGCTTATTCTATTAAAACACCCCCTCTTTTAGCTGGTGGGACAAGTTTTACTACTATGAAATGGCATTAAAAGCTGCAGACTTCCAAGCTAAGCCTTTGTAATGATTCTAACACAGCCCAAGTGTGGCTGTCTCCAGAGGGATACCTGAACAGCATGTCTGCCCTGCTTCACTCCTTGGCAAGTGTCTTGGCATGCTTCGGTTCTCAAGGTCATGTCACCCTTTCCAAGCAAGAAAGCAGGCAAAGCACATGTGTACTCCCTAAACCAGAGCACAGCCAGCAGCTCACATCAAATCTGACTCTGTCGGCATTAAATTGCTTATTAAATGAGCATTAAAAGCCAAGCATGGCTTTCAGTCCAGCATTAAAAGCCAAGCATGGCAAAGGGAAAGCTTCTACTCACAAAGACAACAGTTGCATTGCTTTTAAAATATCAGCCTTTTCATCTCCTAGAGGCAAAAAAACCAATGCTCACAAGTAAAGTCAGAGATCTAGGTACCTGGTGTATGAACCAAAATAAATAGATAAACATTCAAATAAACTTTTCTCAACTCGTGTTTTACACCTTGAAAGAGAGCTTCCCAAATCAAGTGTGCCACACCAGCTAGGACTTTTTTGCTTTTCTACTCCTTGAATCATCAGATCACTAAAAACAGGAAAGCGATTCATTATTTTGCAAATCTAGACCCAAAATTGAAAGCATTTAAATTCCTACACTCTCTTCCACCAGGGAAACCAAAGCACTTCTCAAATAGTCAGACAAATCTGCAGTACAGTCTCTCAATCATACATGTAACTTTTCAGTCCACACTGATATGAAAAATAACCTTTATGTTTAGCAGAAATGTAGAACAAAACAACAGATATTTGGAGCCCACATAGGTGGACTTGGAGAACAGGAGAGAGGGAGGGGATAGGGAAATGACCCAGTTGTTTTTTGCAGGGCAACCACAGTCACCAACAAGCAATTTAAACTCGCATTTTAATGAACTTTATGTTCATTAAAATTTAACAAATGTTAAAATAGTAACTACATCAATAAGGAAAAAATAAAACATGACAATATAGTGGCTGACAGGGACTTAGAAGTCTAAATTCACATGAAATAAAATCAGTGCAGATGCATTATAAAATGCACAGTAGTAAAGTAATTCAAATTCATCAATTATCCACCGTAAGTTTGTTTCAGTGTTACTATTAAAGTTCAGGCTGTTTTCCTAAAATGTATAACCAAAATCCTACAAATGCTTGTGCAGGTTAAAAGTAAGTGAAAATAAATGTTTCAGAAAGCATATCATAGTAGCATTAATAAAATGCAAAGGAATGAATATGAGATATTTAAATATTCTGATATGTTAAATACAACCTCAACATCCTAACACATGACAAACAGATTTTTTATTTATCTTAACAAAATCATTTTGTTGTTATTCTGTGAGGTGGTAGTTTCAGTATTAGTATGAAACAATGACATTACAAATTAAAATCCAACCATGGCAAGTGGATTATCAACATTTCAACAAAAACTATGCAGGAAAGCTACACTTACTATTACTTTACTTAGCTTGGTAGAATCCTTTTGAAGTTTGTAAGCTACAATTTTGTACCGTTGTCTGTCTGACAACATAGCAGGAGTGTTGCATTAAAACAAGTCATTCATCACCCTGTGTAACCTGGTTAATTTGTGTGTGAAACCAATCTGTGTCACAGTATGAAGCATGGTGTCATAACTGCTGCTCAGGATTCAACAGGATTAACATACCACAGAGAAGTGGTTAGGAGAGAATTCTTTCAAAAGCACAACTAGTGGCTGAAAAAAAAGGTTACATTATATTAATAGTCATACACCTCTAAAGGCAATTGGACAGATAGGGGGCAGAGCCTGACCTAGAGGGACCTAAGTGGCTACTGCATTATGGTACCCATCAAAATGACAAGCCAAAATGTCAGTCATCCTGCCCACACCATTGACCCAACATCCTTTTTTAGTCAATGCACAATGGTCAAGCCATTATGAAATGAAGCTGTTGTCTAAGCTCAGTCATCACATGCAGTTATCTTTAAGGCTGGAGTCTTTCACTGCCAGCTGCACTTCCTCCTGATTTCTCCACAGTGTAATGCAGTGGAAGTTCTCATTAGCTCTCCCCATAGCCATGTACAGAACCTTAGACAACTGAGACACAGCACAGACTTTTCTTCAAATTCTCATTGAAACCTAAAAAATGACAGCTGCACTCAGGAGCACAAGGAAGAAGCTGTTCACGTCTGGACACATTTCAATCCACAAGCCATTCTCAATGTTCTGGAAAGCAGAATAGACAACACCAGTAGATCACCTTCACCTCTTTGAACACTAACAATTTCTTTAGGTAGGCTTTTCTCTTACTACTCACATTTTTTCAAGGAATTCCAGAGGATTACCAAATTCTACACACCATGAGTATTGAGTTAGCTGTCAAATATGCTAGCTAGACTTCTAGACAAGGTTGATTACATGCTAAGAAGCATGGAGAGAGTCTGAAGTCTGTCCTCACCTCTTAGATCACTAGCAGCAGGGGTCTCCACTTTCGAAATCACTTTTGCAGATGTACAACTGAAGTGATAAGCACAGCCAACAGGACCTCCTGCAGAAATCATCTCAAATAAAGTCCTAGGACCACAGCAAAGCTATCTCATCTCTAACACCTTTAGGGAATCATTGATTAACTTAAATAAACAACATTCTTGGGAAAAAAATGGAAGAACTTCCAATCAAATACTAGCAGTATCTATTCTGCAAGGGCAAGAGAGGCAATTTAAGTTCAAATATCTGGACACCTTAGGCACATTGTTCATACAGTGCTTTCAAAAATTTTGAATGCTGTAGCTACTCCATGAACCTCAGGTTTCAAAAAGTAGATGCCTATTTTGGAAATGTCACCCAAAATACTGCCTTTACCCCACATGTTTCATTCTTATAAGCAGTCTGTGAGGCTGGTTGCTATCTGAAAGCAGCTGTTATAGACTACTTGTAAAAATAAAAAAAATAAATAAACCTTTTCAGTATTTTCTTCTTGTGCTGTCCGGAGAAATACTTCATAATAACAATTTGGAAGGAGAATTTTTCATACATGTCTTCTTGATCGATTATTAGGAAAGAAGACAGAGTCAAAAATCAGTATTTAACCCAGTTGCTGCTAGCCCTTATCTTACATGCCTTTGCCTACAGACACTATGGGTTGCAGTGATCTGGAAGGAGCTGATTGCTTATATTCATGTTTAAAATCAATTTTAGCATGAAATACATGAGAACAGCCAAAGAAAATGTTTAGCAGGATTAAAACAATCATTCACATTTACATTTTGCCAATCTGTTGACAGCTGTACTAACTAAATGTTAAAAAGCTCTTATTTCTGCAGAGTCAACAGCTCTCTGCTTTCTCAGGAATACATTGGAACCATAAATTGTGTCTTGTTTTTGCCCAGGTACATAAATGGCAAAAGGCTACTGCATAGCAAGTTACACACTCATCACTGCTTTCAGCTTCTCTTCTACTTTTATACAGCCAGTAACTCCGGCATTAAAGTAGACACAAGACCATCTTCTTAGAGACTCAATATGGTTGTGACTTCTAAGTGTAAGTTAAATTAATCCAGCTGAATGACTCTTTGACTTAAACATAATATAAAAGGACATTATAAGACTCTTCTACTATAGTTCCTGATTGGTTTCTGTAAACTGAATAAACAGCAATGTCCCCTATTTGCAACAAATTTTTTAAATACCATAGAGGGAACTACTGACTAGGTCCTTCATATCCAGTCTCAGCAGAAGCTGAGGAGAATATTTGAGACACAATTCAAAATCCACTCACAGTTTCATCTGTTCTTGACCTTCTGCTCAAAATGGGAAACTCGGTAAACCACAAGTGAAATTGTACAGCTGACACTCCAGAAGGGTCAGTTTTTGTTTTTTCATTAATCATCAGGCTGGAACCCTTCTGACTTACCCCTACAATCTTCTAAAATTTTTTTATTTAGATGGATAATTCTTAAAATAATTGCCAATGGGTGTAACTATCTCTCCTTTCTACATGCAATTAAACCAAGGAACAGAAGATCTAAGTGACTGCCTGTCCCAGTTTGAGACAAGTTTAGGGAGAAATGCCCTGGAAGGAACATCTCCTCCACAGAAGACAGGTTTCAGCACTACCTCCCCCACCAATATGAAAGGAATTTCTTGGATGAAAGTGAAAAAAAAATATTTATTTAACAAGAAGAGTGCCAGCACAGGGCAAAGAAAAAAAATGAGTAATGCTAGATAATAAACTTCCCCAGTGCAGAGGAAGCTGGTGGTTTTAGAGTTCCCTCTGTAGCTGGCTCGGCCCCTCCCAAGGTCCGAGGCCAGGATACGGTGTCCCCGCAGCCTCCATGCCGGTCCACGGGGTCCAATGATCTGGTTCTCAGATCACAGCTAGGCCAAACAGTTCCAGAACAAGACGTTCCAGAGGATTTTGGTATGCTGGTATGGGAAAATTTCTTGCCTCAGCTAACTGGCTGGCTAAAAGCAGGAAGGTGCTCCCTCGGCTCTGCAGCAGTGGGAGTGTGTGTGAGTCCTTGTACACAAACCGCACTGAAGAGTTCACCCGGCCTCTCTTCCCCCTCTCCTGGACCCAGCTTAAATCTATGGGACCCATTTCTGGGCATAAAGCAGATGATAGGGAAATACAGTATTATAAAATCACCCCAAGACACTGCCAGAGGTCATACAGTAAGCCAAGAAGAAAATGTGGTGTCTTTCATCTAAAGGAGATGCTTAAATGTAAAAAAATATACAAACTGAGAGAGAAAGAAAAGAAAATTTCCAGGGGTAAAAAAACAAACAAACAAAAAAAAAAAAAAACAGTGAGCAGAATCATGAAATATGATTTGGCAGTAGTCAATCACTGACAGAAGCCTTTTCACTTTTACCCTCATGGTACACAAAATAAAACATAAAATAATTCAGTGCCAGTCTACTTGATAAATCAAGCACTAGAAAAGCCCTGAATGCATTATCTAGATGATAAATTTGCTCTAAAAAATTCAGCATCATTAAAAACCAGAAGTCTTATGAGAAAAAAGTTCAACTTTTGTCCACACTTCCTACAGTTAAACTTCTAAGATTTTTAATCAGAATTTCTTAATATGACATTAGTATGCAATTAAGCTCTGTTTTTCATTATATGAGATTCTCAAAAGCACAATGACTTTCTTCTCTGGGAGCTAAAAGTCAGTTGTTTAAATCTTGTGGTAAGATTGCATTTCTTCTAAAAGAAAATCTTGCATAAACTGAGTATGACTTTGGATTAGATGCCTTGAATTTATCAGATATAACAATATAGGCTAGTGGGTATGTATGCTACAGATATTTTATCATATTCATTCTTAGGAAGTAAAGAGCTAGCCAGACATTATGCCTAAAAAGGCTTTTCTTATTCTAGGAAACAATTGATACCAGGTCTTAATTTTATCTTATTCCAGAAAACAACAGAAACATAACAGAAATAACACCATAATGACACCATATTGCTACTGCTAAATTATTAACTTCACAAAATTCAATAAAAGGACAAAGCAATGAGTATAGACATTCACTATCTGCACCTTAAGGTATCCCAGGACAGTATCACAAGCAATTAATAAAAAGCAAAGTACTCTTTGTATAAATAATGCCTACAAAAGAAGAAAACAGCAGTTGGGAAAACAGTGCCACTATGCTGAGATCAAAATGCACCCATGTAGAACAACCTGCATGAAATACAACTGCTTTTAGTCCAATGCTACCTCAAAGTTGTGGGGCCAGAACATGCCGTAGCATGTTCCAGGCCTTCCTCCCCTATCATGCCTGGAAATCTTTCACCACAAGTCCTTTTCAGCTGTGTGAACATCTGTGTTCACTCCCTACGGGTTTAAGGGGAGTGGAAGAGGAGAGAGGGGGGCAGAGAAAATCCTCAGTCACCTTTGTTTTGACCCTCATACACCAAGAACCCACCATCTTTCTAATAAAGTAACAGGAAATGCCAAAAATGCACCTCCCTCCCCAGAGCAGGCTGCTGCAGAGGGGCAGTTCTGGTGCTCTTCAAAGCCTGCCTTCTCCATTGCTCTGCCAGCTCTTCAGCTTCCCAGCACTTCAGGACACATATCTCCAAAACAATCAGTCTTGTGACCTATTCCAAGCCACTGACAGCAGCCTCATTTTTAACAGAGAATTTCAGAAGCTGGAGGTTTAACCCTGTATCAGAATGAAAAAGATTTTAAGTAGAAAAGGTTTTCACAAAATGTAATGCCATTTCTCTCCCTTACTGTACTTGAGATGCAAGAAAAGGCTCTCTTCAGAGAGCAAACAAGAAGGGATCAGTCCAATGCTCTACAGATGCACGCAGCAGAGGACACTCAGATTGGCACTGACCTTTTCAGCTGCTCCAGAAGTGAAGACACAAGAGTGAGATGGAGGTTCAGCAATTAAAAGACCACCCATTCCTACAAAATGAATCAGATCACCAGATAACAAGAATTTTGGGAAGTGGAGTCCAAGCTTTTACAACCCTTTCAAGGGAAAATATAATGGCTTAACAACCCTAACAAGTAAACAGTACAAGCATTATTCTAACCAAGCTACGTTGTAACCTAGTGGAACAGAATTTGTCTACCTCGCTCACTGTGACTTACTCAAAAGAAAGAAGCATGGTAATTATATTAAATAACTGAAAAAAAAAACTAATTATGTTTTTATTCATACATCAAAAAGAATTAATTGAACTTTCTGCAAATTTAAGGAAGCTCAAACACCAAGAAGAAAAAATCATCACTGTGTATATGGCAATCATATGGTATGATATAGTTTCCACTGATAAATGTATTCATATCCTTATCATGCACATCCTGGTTACAAAGTAAGTCTCACAATAATGAACACTTTCATTCTCCCTACACAAGTATTGACAAAATTTGTGAAGAAAAGAAAGCTCAATAACCAAATATATCTCCTCCTGTTCCCAGTGAGATATATTCTGGAGTTTCATAATGAACATGTTCCTTAATGATTAGACTGTCACTTCTCCCGAAAGACCTGAGGTGCTTTTATCGAATTTAATTCTCTAAGTTTGAAAAGGCAGTGCAAAATGACTTTCCGGCTCATCAAGTTGTTTTGATAACGGCCAAGGTATTGACTTGACTCAAAGAAAATAGCTTGTGTCTACCAATGATGGAGAGAATGGTAGAAGGCAGGAGAGCTCTAGGAATGTAGGTATTGTCAGAATGGATATAAGTCTAGCCTCAGGTCCCATCTCTGGCAGTTCCTAGCCTTGGTTATGTCCTTCATTTTTTTCTTAAACTCCATTAGAGACAGACACAAAGTGAGCTGTCAAACACAGAAATCTCACCCTACTGATTGAAATTGACTTAACACTTTGAATAAACACTATTTTCGTAAGACTTACCTATCATTTTTGGTATTGTCCATAAACACTCACCCTCCTCCAAATTTATGATAACATTTTTTGTTTAGGAGTTTGTTGGGGTTTTTTTATGGAAACAATAATTTTCTCCCAGTGCCACTACTATATCACTTCTTTTCCCAAGAAAATTGAAACATTTCACCTAAAGCATTTTTTAATTCCTTTTTTGTGTGAACTTTTATTATTTCATTTTTTGAACTGACACAAATGGGAAACTATCACAAGTTCATTTACACTTTTTTTATATTATTCTACCTTTGTTTAGGCTATATAGTATTTGTCTTCTGGTTTTCACTACTGGTTTCTGCCTTTTAACGCGTCCACAACTGTAGCAGGCTTTCTTGACTGTCAAAGGATATTGCATCAAGACAATGTGTGTGTGATTCAGGACTTAGTCTGTGCGAAAACAAGTTATGAATGCATCTCTCAAATGCAGCATATGGTGTTATGTGAAAAGAAAAATCAACACAAATCAGCAATTACAGCAACACTTCAGAAAGCCTGTGAAAAGAGTGTGCACCTATACAGGGGAAACCAAACAACCCACAATCTGATGAGGTTCAAGTTACTTCCCAGAGTCAAACTGAAGGGTAATCACATAGCACTGGCTCATTTCACAGTCAGAATGAGCAACAGACTATTTCCCTCCCACATGATGAGAGTGTAGCATAGTACTTGCCGAAAGCTTTAAGATTCAATTTCAGGGGTGGATCAGTTGATAGTGAACCATGCTCTCATGAAGGAAACCTGAAACAGGAGCTGTCAAACATCAGAGCATTCACAGCCTGTTGCAAGTGTTCAGTCAAGTCTGATTTAGCAGAAAGGTGTCTCTGTGTCATGCAAGAGCTCAAGGTAACCATAAGAGCTGGGGGTTTTTTTCCTAATTCTACCTTGCAAATTCTCTCTTACACCATCTTCCTAAAGGGCTTATTTCACTAATAGAATGCAAGGGGAGGGAAAAAGGGCTACACTGTGTTCCAAACATGGCAAGATGGAAGCAGTAAGACCAACGCTCTGTAAGACCAACATCCAATTAAAGACAGAGAGTAATGAGCAGGGGTAAAAGCAAACACCAGCTGGGGTTTGTGCCATATAGTAAAACATCACCAAAGCAGAAATCTAGACACACTCCTGACATGTTAACAATGACCACTTACAAATGCTACTGCCAACTAGTCTTCACATTTCACTGCATTTTGTTGTTTTCTGAGGTTTTTTGGAGGGCTACAAAAAACTGAAGAGTTAATGTACAATCTTCTCTTCCAAAATTCTAAGATTTATTATTTTTCTATGTGCTTTACATGTCTGCAGACCTGTTCAGTCAGCAAAAATGCATGAAATCTGATTTGAGAAATTAAGATCATAATCTGGTTTTCTTATCAATGTGAGCCTGAAAAAGAATGCAATTAAGATTCAAAGAAAGAAAATTATGTAATAGACCACTGCTGCAAAATCAGTAACATTTTATTAGGACACTAATATGTTTAGCATATCCACAGACTTATTAAACATATTTTACTGACAACATGTCTATGAAACTAAGAATTAGTCCCCTATTATTATTGGTATTTTACACTTCAGGAATTCATCCAAAAGAAGCTAAGGCCCATATCTACACAACTGCCTTTAGCTACCTCATTGTTACACAGTGTCTAACGCCACTTGCAGATGTACCAAAATGATTCAAAGCTGGAGCCAACTTCTCTCATTTGCCTGTCAGAGCACAGACAGATACAGCAGTCTGAATGTCAGCATTCATGAGCATACTGATTTGAAAGTTAACACACTGCTTGGGAACTGGAATTCTGAACCATCCTTGAGGCCTGTACACCAGCTCCATATAAGTCAAAGAAAATATGTAAACCCTTGGTCCAAATTAATGACCTCCCCAACTTGCCATCCTCCTCACTGACATCAGTTGTTCAACAGTAATTTCTCTATCAGTGCATTAATGAATTAATCATTCCAAAAGAGAACACAGAGAGCTAGTGATCGCACTAAGTTGATTCTCACAGAGTCAGAGAATGCTCCTTTCTCAGTCTATTACCCATTTCCAGAAACTGCATTACATAGCAGGTATTTAGGAGAGACATCTGAATCCTTTTCTATGCCTCTGTTATATTAAACTTCTAGAGAAAGACCTTTTTTCTGAACTACATACCTGAACTTGAAATTCTGTTTAAGCCATTTGGCCCTGCTCAAAAAGGACTAAAAGGCAGTAAAAATGTCACTTTATGTGTGTTGTTAAATGAACAAAGCTGTAAAAACCGCAGAATTTTTACATATAGAAAACGCAACTTTTCTGTAAAACAAATGAATACCACTAACACTCAATATCATTCTATCCAATGAAGATGAGAGAGCAGTTTATCCTTCATCTCTTCTCTTTCAACAGCTCTTTTGTCTCATCATCAGAGGGGTGATGTGGGTCAACATCACTTGAGTTTATCTGAACCACTCAAGCAACACTTGAGTTACTCTGAGTATAGTATGTCCCATACTTTACAGGTAAGATGCAGGATATTGCTGAGAAAATATGGTTTACAATGGAGAGTGAGTGAATAAATAGCAAACCACTGTGATATTTCTAACTTTAAACTGTAAATCCCAAAATGTCCAGTGTTAACAAAGCTTTGCATCTCCTCACCAGTACATACCATCCCACAAATGACACCAAAGAACAGGCAGCAAAGTCGTCTCTAGACTCAGTATAGAACAGCTCTTCGAATCTATATAAAATTTCCACCCCGCTCCTCATGGTCCCAATAAAGCTCGCATGTGGTCAATGCGTACGCCTTGGAAGGATATGATCAGACTTCAAAGATACAACAGAATTTCAAGATTACTCCTGATCCAAACTGTCTTGTAATAATGAAGTGTACAAAACCATATTTCAAGCAACTTGCTTGAAAGCAAAAATGTAGTGTATTGCAAATCACTCAACATCTAATCCAGCAAAATTAAGCTGACATCTTCTTTTGCCATCTGGGTTTTTAAGTCATTAAGAATTAACATGAGACTGAAAGCTGATTAGCCCTTAAAGAGTTATGCAAACAAAGAAATCTACTTTGCCTTGGCTCACTCTTATTGCGACAATTGCAGAGGTTGATACCACAAGTGTATCAATGCCTGAAAATCTTCCAGAATAGTATCTGTAAAATATCAGAAGTTTTCAATATTTTTAGCTGGTTTTAGAATTTGAATTTCAACATAAGTAAAGTTGTTTGGTCTCTCCAGTCTTCTGTAGATTCTCAACTAAGTATACACCGGTATAACCAAGAGTACAGATAGCTGGAAGGTTTGGGACTTTGTCTAAAATAACTTCATCAAAAGAAATTAATGAGTTTTAGTTCTTCTAACCAAGAAAGTCATAATAAATTAATATATCTAATTAGAACCAACCTCAGTGAGATTACATTAAAATCTCATTTTGTTCTGTTAAAAAATTCAATAAAACTATGCCAATTAAATTAGGCAATCAATAAGAACAAAGAACAAAGTGATTTTCTTGATGTTTCATCTACTTTGCTCAGCCATTAGAAGTCATTTTTAACAGCTTGTTGACAATGTTTCTCCCTTGACAGTGCTGCATGTAGTATCAGGTGTCAGCTCCCAAATCTACTTCAACAAATCATCCTCTCATTGCCATTTAGCACATCTGCCTCTGCAGGTAACTGAGTTCTCCTAGGAAGCCCAGTACTTCAGTAGTGTGGGGCATGACAGTTTATAGGGTGGAAAAGCCATAACAAAGGGAAGACTGAATTTCAAGTTAAACTGATACAGAATGTGAGACTATAAAAATGTAATTATCAAGACACTTACAACCTGTTGCAGAGGTTACACGGCCTCAGTGGTGGATGAAGGAGCTCAGGAGAACTAATGGTTTGTATAAGTATGCATTATTTCATTGTCTGCAAGCCTGAAGGGTGATTCACTTGCTTTCTATCACACTTTAATGCCTGCTGGTATTGCTTTCCCACATTGATCTTCAGCAAAAATAGATCTGGCCATACTGAGAAAGAAAAATCTACTAGCCAATTTCCAGCAGTTCTTACTCAGCACAAGGTGCCATTCAGTACAGACTGTGAGGAACTAGTGTAAACCATTACCACTTTCTCTATTACTTATGTTCAAATTGCAAACTGTTGTTATAGATGTCTCTCTGTTCTACATGTCTAGCTTCTGAATATCTCAGCTATGCCATCAGAAACATCTTCTCTTCAAGGTTGGTCTCAAACACAGAATCGAGATATTAATTAGAGGACTGATACAAAATGACATAACTGATCAAGCTGCCACATTAACAGAAAACTCTGTCACTCTGATGAAAAAAAATCAGCTCTAATACTAGAAGAAAGAAAAAATAGAATTTTGACTTCTACATACAGAAAAGGAATTGGTTTTGTCTCAAAACAAGCAGTGATTTGGTGCATTCCTTGACATTTTCTATGAAAGAAAGATTATTCTTTCAATTATTTGATCTGCCTGCAAGGAAACACAGCAAATGACTACTGGGATGCATCCCCCTGTACTGTCTGACTCCAGTAAGACTCACTCTCGGAGACTGAAATATTAGGGTTTATGGCTTAAACATTTTTATGAAGGACTTTTCCCTATTATAGCAAAACTGTATAACCAAAGCTGCATGGAAGACCACCACAGCCTGAGTGAGCTTCCTAACTGAGGCCCTGGACTGCAAGTTGCTGGAGATAAGAGAAAGTGACTCAGATCTGGGCTGGGGGAGAAGAATACATTCACAGGAGGATTAAGCTTCACACCTTCAGGGTAGAGACCACAGCCCAAGGCTTATCAGCTGTCAGGCTCGAACAGACCCCTACACCAAAGGGGGCAGGAGGAGAGGTTTTGGGTGTGTAGTGAAAAAGCCTCTGGTCAGAGACAGTGAATGCCCATTCTCCACTGTGAAGCCCAGCCCAGCTGAGGGGCCTCCCATCCCAGGAAAGCTACATCTACAAAACATCCATGTGAAGGACAGCAGAGGGGGTGCCATGGCCCATCAAAGGCACTCCCTTTCCCCCCCAAAAGGGGTCCCCAGACCCTGCACCAGAGCACTGCATGTAATGCAAAATGATGCAACAGATCCAGAGTCTTGCAAGGACAGTGTCAAACCCCTGCAGGCAAGGCACCTGGGCATTCCCACCTGCCCAAAAGCACATTAATCCACTGGATTCTATACTTTTCAGCATGGGGAACTCTCACCACCAAGAAGACCAGATGGAGGGGAGCAACGAGACATCATTGGGACCCTCAGAAGGGTAATATTTTTCTACCTAATCCCTGCCACTCTCCCTGTCATCCCCCACACACACCTCTTTTTTCTATTTCTTTCTTTCTTTTCTCTTTCTTTTCTCTTTCTTTCTTTGCCTCTTATACTATTAAATAAAATATATCATTTTTTTTGGCACCAACATCTAACCTCATTTGGTTTTAATCATGTTTTGGGGTATACTTCGAACCTTTCTGGGTTCGATTCATTTTATTCACAGAGACTTAGCTTTCTTGCTCTTTTCTGTGCTTAAATTGGTTCACAACACTCAGTTGCTGGACAACTGTGCTGGACAGATTTTAGAATGGGGCTCTACAGCCTCTTTGAGGGGCTTTTATGCTTTCACATTCCATTCTACAGTGCCAAAAGCCTTCTGTTCCCTGTGCTTTCGGGTTCCCATTTTGTACCACTCCACCATAGAAGGCCAGCAGATTGATCTGGCACAATTTTCCACTCTTAGTAAAGCCATGCAGATTGTCTTGGATCGCCTCATTAATGTTTATTTCTAAAATGTCGAAGTGAGATGTTTTGACATTGTTACAATGGCCTTTATTTAATATTAAATGCCACTTTTACTGTTTTGAAGAGGTGCAGTTGAGATTATCAACATGAAATTATTTCTTCTGTACTCATTTCACTATTCAAAATTTTGCCATTTTTGATCTTATGTGCAATGAAGAGGAATGTAAAAAAATGGAAGTCCTTCACCAAACTGTTTCTCCCCAGATACAGGACTTTTTCTCTGAGCTGAATATGTTGTTGAAAGGAGACAGCTCCTGTGTTGTCTGTATAATCTTCACTTTTAAATGCAAAATAGCCTTTGGGACAAGGCAGCTTTCACTTTTCAGCTACAGAAAAATACAGACTGACTCCCTATCTCCCACTCTAACTCCTGGGTGATTTGCACTTATTTGGTTCTTTGGCGGTTTGGAGGGGTTTTTTGTTTCCCTTAATCTGAAATTCAGTCATTTGTACCAAGAACTGCAGGGTACAAGAAAACTTAATGTTTCTGAACTATATTTTAAAATTTAATAGTGCTTTAGTGCTTTGCTTCAAAGTATGAGGTACACTACGGGGTTCTTAAATCCAAAACCTCAGAAGCTACCACCTTCTTTATCCACCCAAGAGATCAGCAACCTTCAGGAAAGTAAGAGAAATAGGACCAGTCTCACAAACATGTATAAGTACAACCTTTACAATGTAGTATTTAACAGAGACATAAGCCATTCCTGTTCCATCTATCATTCTTGTGCACATGCCACATATTATTAATTCAGGACCTCTGGGACAGTCCCATAAATCTGTATGGAGCTGGGGGTCTGGGGTGGGGAGGGGTGTTTGGGGTTTGTGGCATTTGGAAGCGGGGTTAGAAGCACTCTGTGATCCAACATGCCATTGTCGCTCCTTTGGATCTTAACACACATAATATAATTTAAACATATTTTAGCAATCTCCATGATAGAGTCACTGCTACAGCATTTGTCATTTAGAACATTAATATGGCAGCTGTTTTAAATTTTAAAAAATTAATAAAAGGGCTTTGTCTATACTAAGGACCAGAGAGGAAAAAAACGTTCTTTTTTTCCCAATAAAAAGATTGGAAGGATCAAGAAAAGAAATTTGAAACAAGCAGAGATGATCTCTGGAATTCTTAAAACATATATCAAAGAAGCCTCTCAATTTGGGGCCATCTCTTTGAAAACAGAGTAAAATTGATCCTATTTGTAAATATAAAATAAGCAGATCTTGTGAGCGTTTTGCATTTGTTTTGTTTCTAAATGAAAGGCATTGAAAGGTATGATTCACTTGCTAGGCTTCAACCCTTAACATATTTCTGCAATTCTTTCACATAGGAGTTTAAAAGTCCAACTTTGGATAACTCTTTAACCCTTTCGGTAAAAACTACTTGTGAACTATTACTGAGAGTGTTCCCAGGAGTAAATCAGTGTATGGGGTGCATGGCTTCCTTGTAATCTCATCTTCCTAGACTTCTACTTACTCCTTTTGTCCTTGTTCAGCTGTACATCATCATAAAACTTTAAAAAAAGCCCTGCTAGCTTATTTACAGAACTGCCATTAAAGGAGGTCCCATGTGGACTGAGCATGATTAGAAAGTTTTTCAAGTCTGTTCATGGAACAGATTCTGGGTACTGAAGAAGTGCTGCTGTTTGTGGTTCCTAAATTAGGCATATTTGTTACCAAACCAGCAGAAGTAATATGCCACATCTCAAGTAGATTTAGGCTTAATTGTTCCATGATGTTTTAACTGATTTACACAAAGTATGCAAAATGAAATCATCCTCTAAACATCAAACTTTCAATACTTTCTCTCACAGTACCCTTCTGGACAAAATGTCCAGCACACATCTGGATAAACACATCATGCAATGGGTGAGCAACTGGCTCATGGGTTGGGCACAAACGGTTGTAGTGAATGGGGGGGACATCAGACTGGGGACCTGTCACTAGTGGGTTCCCTCTTAGAATCTGTGCTCTTCAACAGCTTCTTAAATGACTTGGACATAGGACTGGAAGGGATACCGAGCAAGTTCCCAGATAATACAAAACCGGGAGGAGCTGCTGACTCCCTCCATGGAAGGAAGGCCCTGCAGAGAGACCTTGAAAAATTAGAGGATTGGGTAGTCGTCAACCATACGAAGTTCAGCAAAGGGAAGTGCTGGATTCTGCACCTGGGATGGGGCAATCCTGGATGTATGGACAGACTGGGGAATGAGATGCTGGACAGCAGTGCCATAGAAAGGGAAGAGTCATGGGGGTCCTGGTTGATAGCAAGTTGAACATGAGTCAGCAGTGCCCTGGAAGCCAGGAGGGCCAACTGTGTCCTGGGGGGCATCAGGCACAGCATCACCAGCCAGGCAAGGGAGGGGATTGTCCTGCTCTGCTCTGGCCTCATCTTGAATATTGGTTGGCAGTTTTGGGTACCACAAAATCAAAAAAGACATTAAGCTCTTGGAGAGTATCCAAAGGAGGACCATGAGGATGGTGAAGGGCCTTGAGGGGAAGCTGTGTGAGGAGCAGCTGAGGTCACTTGGTCTGTTCAGCCTGGAAAAGAGACTGAGGGGAGACCTCATTGCTGTCTACAACTTCCTCATGAGGGGAAGAGGAGGAGCAGACACTGATCTCTTTCTTCTCTATGGTGACCAGTGACAGGGCCTGAAGTTGTTTCAGGGGATGTTTAGGTTGGATATTAGGAAAAGATTCTTCACCCAGAGGGTTGTTGGGCACTGGAACAGGCTCCCCAGGGAAATGGTCACAAGCACCAAGCCTGACAGCGTTCAAGAAGCATTTGGACAACACTCTCAGGCACGTGGTGTGATTCTTGGGGTGTCCTGTGCATGGCCCGGAGTTGGACTCAATGATCCTTGTGGGTCCCTTCCAACTCAGTATATTTTGTGATTCAGTGATTCTGTGATCAGAAAATCACAGCAAAGCTACTGCTGAGTGCCATAACTGCAGGAGAACTTCCCATCTGATTTCACATTAGAGGAGAAAAACACTCAGCCAGGGAGTAAATTCTGGTGCCTGCTAAGGGAGGAACTCTGATGGTAATTTTTGCAATAGCTGAGCTCTTCATAAGTCACTGACGTGTGAAGTTTCTGTCAGCTAATAAGGACTGAGCTCACCCAGCAGTTTTTTCTCTGTAGGGATACTACTAGTACCTCTTTCATTCTTACAGTGTTTGTGTTAGTACATTAATTATCCTTCAGCCAGAAAGGGAACCAATGACCAGACAGCCAGGAACATGGAAAATTCTTTCCATTTCTAAATTTCTTTTTCTGCTTTCAGTTTTACTGTTCTTTGCTAAACTGAAATGCCACTCAAGTAGCCCAGGTTTTACACATATAAAAAGGATGGATATTTTTCTCCTTTTTGAAATTATTAGTAAATTCCCTTTGAAAATTATTAAAGCAACTTTTAACTATCTGATGTATTAAAATGACTCATTAATGGTATAGAAAAGGTTACCTCATTTTTTCAAGTCTGCAGTTGATGAGACATGAACTCAGATCTGAGGTTAGCTCAGCTAGTTAGAGCAGGGTACTAATAAAACCAAGATTGTGGCTTCAATCCCTGTACAGGCCATTCACTTAAGAGTTAGACTGGAGCCTTTTGTGTCCCTTCCAGCTCAGAGCATTCTGTGATCTAGGCCAAATACACATTCACTCTTGATTTAAAGAAAAGCATATAAGCAAAACAATTATGTTGCACTGTTAATCCATTACTTCAGTTATTTCAACTGGATTAGCTCTTGATAACAAATGATAACCAAGCTGTATTTCATGCCTGACAAAAAAAAAAAAAAAAAGTATCTTGATGATATTTTGAAGATTTGGAATATTGCCCAGAAATACTGTATAGCTATGGGACAAGTGACAAAATTAGGGAGACTAGAATTAAAAGAAAATGTAACTAAGCAATTTAGAACTACTTTCTGACCTGACCAAAGAAAAAGAAGAAACTAAACAAGATGGAGATGAACAAAGTCAGTGATTTTCATATTTAAGACTCTGGAAACAATTGCACAAATCCAAAGTTCTCTGAATAAAGCACTATTGACAGCAGACTTGAACGTGTACTGTCTCACCTACAGAAAGGCAGGAAAAAATCTATTAATGCACTTCAGCATTTTTAGATAACAGGCTTTTCAGCATAGGTAGACAGATTGCTCAGATAGTAATGTTTTTTAATTTGAAAAGTTTTTACTTACTCTATTCTTCTACCTGACCACACTCAAAAGATAATTCAGTAGATTATCATGTATTTCTGATTTCCTCCTTGCCTATTTTCTTTCTTCCTAGGAAATACCTGCTCTGATGAAAATATGCCAGCATAAAAACCTGAGATAGATTTAAGAAACAACTACAAATCATACATTCTAAGGCAAGAAGAAACTCGTGCAATCCTTCATTTCAACCTGCATAAAGAGGCAAGCAGGCCTAAATTACTATCCATTTAAAGTCCAGCAACTCTGTTTGAATTCAATATCAGAAAAAAATACAATTACTAAAGAAACCCTTTGATTCTGGAATTTTCACTGGCAGACAATGCATAGTAGTCCATGGCAAGTAATTCAAATGTAAACTGCATTTAGTTTATTCTCAATTTTTCGGATTTCAAATTCTAGCCACATGATTTTCTATAACTTTCATTGCTAAACTAAAAGTCCTCCACTACATCATATCTCATATGGAAACTGAAGAACACTGCATTTGTGATTTCTTTACATCCCAAACAACAAAAAAATTGTTTCCAATTCTTTAATCCATGTCCTAACTCTTCTTTGAACCGCGAGTATTTTTTTAATATGAGGTTTAAACATCATATTGTAATATAAGCTAAGAGATATTACATCAAACACAGACATCATACTTCAACTCAGAACTGCTCTTTTCATCATTTTAGAAACAATTATTTCTTATAAGCACCTAAATTCACTAGGGTTTTCTCATATCTAAAATGATGACTTGTGTTCTGTATTTACTGATTTCAAATACTTCACCTAAAGAAAATGTGTTTTGATAGAAGAAAAGGTATGTGCAATTAAGTATGAAACCTAGGATGCATCTAGCTGTCATCTTTTAATCAAAAGAAGAATACATTTTCTGTGGCAAATATAAGATATTTTTGTGGACTTGCCAAATTCAGAAGTTATTCTCCAACTTTTCAGATGCCAAAGCCTCTCTTAACAACCTATTTTATCCCTCCCGTCTCTCATTTGTCTTCTCCTTTTCTTCAAGCACTTTTTAAAAAGACCTTGTCAAATCTGCTTTATAGCTTAGATGGGGAAACAAAGGGCAAGAAACATCACTAAGTATCAATCTTCTAGTTTTAACAGCCTGGGTGCAGGGATATTAGAATCCAGAACTCAAAACCATGATCTAACCTTACAGTTATGACTTCCCCTTTTAATTTTTTTAATGGGGTCTAAAATATATACATGTTTGAACAGGGTTGGGGGGGTGAAAGTTAATCCTGGTTGCCATGTCACTCTACAAATCAAAAGCAAGCAATCCATTACAGATAGTTTTGAAGGCAACAGTACTACAGTGGTATTCCTGATGGATTTAGAAATTATGGTCTGTGCAACTTCACAGGCATTAAGCATGAAAATAAAACCATTAGATCTTCTCAACAAATGGAGTCACTATTGAAGGATATATTTTTTTTCCTGCTCACAGTTGGGTTTTTATTTTTCCAAATTGGAAACACACCACATAGAGGAAGTAATAACATTGCAGTAAAGTATTCAAAGCCAAATTTTTATTCACATTGATTATCTTTTACATTTTGAAGTATTGCCTTTGTACACCCATCTGTAAATGTTTATCAGATAAGCATTCAAACCCCTTCCTTCATTAAACTGTTCTGTGGGAACACTACCATACTTTTGTTATATCTTTGAGCAAAGTGGAAAAGATCTATTACATGTATGGTTTTTCATTCACCTTCCAAACTCAAAATCTACAGTCCTTTTTCTAATCCCCACAAGTCAGAAAAATACATATATTTTTAGTTTCATTTTTACCACTATAATATGAAGTCCCCATGAAAAATGCTTCTTCCAAACAGAATTTGAATAGTTTCAGTAGTATTTGACTCTGATTTTCTCCATTTTAATCCTATTAAAATTATTTGCAAGTCCTCAGATAAAAAAGAAACCACCATCTTTAGATGGCAGTAGATGACAGGCTGCAATTAAAAAAAAAAAGGGATCTTTCCAATTGCAAAGTCAATTTGTTCATGCCTCAAATTAGTGTACATCAACACACCTCATGCCAAACAAATAAACTGTGATGAAGGAGCAAGTAGGATGAGATACTTGATTAACTCTTTCTTAAAGGAAAAAGGTCTTCTCTTCAGGCATTCATTCCAGATCTAAAGTGCACATCTTTATTATTTGACAATTAATAATTTTTTACATTATTTTGAGTGTGATCCAGGCAAATTTTGTTCTCAGTAAAGTCTTCTAAACTAACCATTGTATCATCACGACAAAGATATTTCAGCAGGCACATCCCTTTCTATTGTTTGTGCTCTATTTTAACAGCTAAGTGAAAGAAAGCCATTTACAGATTTGGGCACGTAAGAAGGGATACCCAGCTTCTTTCATCACATAGTGTAAATCCCAGTAGGAAAAGACTTCCTAAAGATAGGGGAAGCTGTACCCTTTTTTGTCAAGTAATTTATTGAGTTCACATTGCAGAGAACCTTATGCAGACATTTCTGCAATGGATCATTAAGTCAAATGTAAGTGAAGAAAAGGTGCATTTTTAATATACCAGCTGAAAAGCTACAGGTAGTACTTTAAGCTGCCAGTCTATTTCTCGTATATTTGCTGCAGAAGTTCATGTGTTCCCTCCCTTGTTTGCAGGATACTAAACTCAATGTTCTCATGCAGAAATTGGTCGCTACCTTTTCAACTGTTCCCTGCTATACATTAGGCTTCATCTTTCAGGGTGTAAAGTGCTGGCAGCTGCCATGAATTTCATAGTTATTGCAAACATGAATATTACACACAACAGATTTTATCTAGCTGGTAGAGATGCCCACAAGGATTCTGCAATAAATGCCAGCTGTATTTCTTCAAAAATATGCATCACAAGTTACTGCAAAGTAGTAATGGGAAGTACTACTGCAAAGTAGTAATGGGAAAATGAGGGCAAGTACGATTAGAGTACTTATAGTAGATAAAATACAATTAAGCAATGCAACAGATCAATTAAATAAGAGACTGTTAATGGTCACTAGAGTCTCTTAGGAACAAATTCATTTAAATTAGCACACATAAATGGCTCGACACATTGAGTATCTAATGAGCATTGGCTGCAGATATTATATTCTTTGGATTTATTTCAATCATCAAGTTATTACACACTGAATCATATCTAAGCAAGAAAGAACCTAAATGTACTTCTCAATTTGTATGACCTCTTTCACAGAAAAATGCCATACCATGGCAACTATTTATTTATGATATTAATACCAGTCTATAGAAGCTATTGATAATACAATAATAATTGTTGATAATGTAGCTCTAAAACAGAAAACAAAGATGAGGTGACAAAGCAAAAGAAAAGTAGATTTCTTAAATAAAATTTGCTTAATCGTTCAATTGTTGCAATTTAAATGTAAGATAACCTCCACAAAGGGCTCTACTCTGGAAAAAAATTGACCAACAATTAGCTTAGGCACTGCTGCAACTTGCAGAAACAGGCAATGAATCATGAATCACACACGGAAAATATCTAAAGGCTGTAAAGAAATTATATGTGGACATCATCATACGTAATGAAACTCCTGTTGCCATGCTGATACATGAATCATTTCTCTCTGAAAATGCTATTTTACTTCCATTTTTTACAAGATTTTCTGACATAGTTTGAGATACATTTATTTACAAATAATGTTTAAAGAAATTATTATTAAAAGTATTAATAGATATACACACACACAACCCCTACGTATAAGTATGAAACTGGATTTTCTATTATGAATTAAACACAACTGTAAGTGTAGCTGTAGGAAATGAACACTTTTACAAATCAGTTTAATTTCCCTGCATTGCAATCACCTAAAGCCTCCAATCATTGTGCATAGGCATGTAACATATGAAAGTGAAGTTGTATGGGCAACACATTGGATTTTTTTTAAAAAGATTCCTTAAGTACTTGCTCTGATTTTTGTTAATGTGTAGCAGCACTATAGAGCTGTAAAAACAGTGATCATCAAAGAAACAGTAAATAATGAGCCTTGTCTTTGTATTTTTCATTCAAACCATCTTCTGTTCCATGTTTCTTTTTGCCCATTTTTTACTATCTACCACTTACATGACACAATTATTTTGTGTCATTATCAAAAAAAGTTCATAATTATTCAGAATCTGTTTGTCTATGTAATTGTGTTAACTAAATAGCTCTGCTGAAGGACTTAAATAAGGTGAACAGCACATACCGCATAAGGGCTTTCTTTTGATAATTTTAGTTACACCAAGATAGAGTTTTGCTCAAGTAAGAGACATGATTCCACCTCAGAATAGCCCTTTAACACTACTGAAGTGAAAATAAAAGTGAATGCTAACTGCATCTTTTTTAAGTACCACGTATTATCTCACAGTGTAATCTGGCGGAGTGGTAGACTTTACAATGAGGAAAGCATAAAGGACAGCTACATGCTCAGGATAAACTGATTATCTTGCACAGGTAACTACAGTGACCGTATACAGCCACAACTCACGCAGGCAGATCCAAAGTGCTGCAGATCTGCAGACAGACCCAAAGGAGGAAGCTCAGGCAGCTTTGTTAAAAGCAGTGAGCAGCAATCATGGTCAGATGCCAAATAGCACTAATTCTTTTGGTGTTTTTTTACACATTCCGAGGACTACTGAGGCCACACCTACACTAAAACTATTACCACCCAGACGTATCTATTTACCTCTGATCTGCTTATGATTTCAAGCTATGTATTACTTGTAGACATATCCACATTACTTAGAACATAGGAAACACTCTCAGCACATGATGCAAGTTAACACTTTTCAACCAACTCTTTACTATTTGAATAGCTGCCATGGTTGCAGGCCCACAACACACACGGTTTCTGCACAGGCACTTTTCTAACAATCAGATGCCTGTAACAGAAAATTTCTAGCCATAAAACTGTTGTCTTCCTGGATCATCTGCTTCAGCTACAGCTAGATGTAATGAAAATTATGTGAAGGGAAAATATAGGAGAAGGGAGTGATCGAGATGCTTCCCATGTTTATTGCTGAATTACTTTGTTTAAAACAAAACCTAAGAAATTCTTCCTAAAAGTGCTCAGATTTTAATGCCAAAACTTTTATAAAGCACAACTGTACCCCATTTTATCTCTGTCCATTTTTCAAAAAACAAAATTAAAATAAATTTAAGAAATTAGCATTTCCTTGCTGGAAAGTATGTTTTTATTAAATGTTTCCTGCCATAGGTATGTATATATGTGGATCTTACCTGAAAGACAGATGTTAGTCACCCTGGAAATAATTCACCCACTCATTAAACCCCAGTATAATATTGTAGGAGTGGGCACAAAAGCATAAAGAACAATGTAGTGGAAAAGTGCTGACGTGCTAGCATGGCAATGAAACTAACAGGCAAAATTCTTTCTACACCAGGAACTGGTACAGAACCCCAGATGTCCAGGAAAGCAATGTACCAACATGTAAAATTAAACATTAAGTATTTTTATATGTAGCTACCAAACTGTGTTTGGAACATTATTATATAGACACCCCTGAAAAATAATAGGCTTGTTACTTTTGCATTTTTGTGTCTCTACGAGGGGTGAACAGATAAAGGACAAAAGGGGAAAAAATCTATTTCAGTTACACATGTATAATTGCATTTAATGAACTGAATTCTGCCAAGTCAATGGAACAGCATGTGACATAAACCAGTTTAAAATTAGGCCATGAGAATCTATCCAAGTTACAGTATTTCCCAAATGTGAATACATATTAAGAGTCTCCATTGCACATAACATCATATTAGCTCCATAATGATTTAGTCCTGCTTCATGAATGAAAAATGCTTTAAAACTCAACCAAGTAGCAACACTAAATAGGAACAGCAACTCAAGAGACAGCCAACTGAACAGATTAAATATACTTTTTAATAACTGTAAAGTAGCAGAGTGAAATAGAAATCCTACAAATAAAGTAACTGCAAAAGTGCACACTTTATGTGCCCAGTGGCTTTTCAAAGGCTTATGGTATGCAGAAATTTAATAACTCTGGTGGTACTATCATGTTACAGCACTAATAAGATACGGAACATTTGGAGAAGTGTAACAGCAGACAGCTATAACCGGAGTTGTTTGGAAATACTATCTCCAGATTAAATTATGAACAAGGACACATGGACTGAAATTCATTATATTATTGTTTTCCTTTTTCATTTTAATACATTTAGTTACTGTAAACTACTAGTAATGAGGTATTGGCTGGTGGCATTTACAGTAGTTTGATCTCTCTCCACATCTGGCTGGACCTATGTGCATATGCTGTAAGTTTACCACTATGAGAGAAGATGACTGTTAACATGCACCCAAGGCTGAAGGTGTATTATGACCATAGCTGAAAGGTACTGGAGCAATACAATGCATCCTAGAATAGAAAGGTAGGAACAGACCAGTACATGATAGCAGTATATCACACACCTGGAAACAAAGACACATACTGAACACAAGCTTCAACACTAACAGCTTCTAGAACTTCTAAATGTGCACATAGGGCCTCTGAGCCATTGGGTTAGTGCATAAACTACAACCGCTTTTTCTGAAACTATATAAAGCCTGAATTTTTACTTTTGAAAGTACTCAATACTTGCAAGATGGCATCTGTCAGGATATGTCTGGTCTAAATATCCTGTAATGTAGAATTGAGCTACCCCAGTTTGCTTGAAATGGGGTAGCTTTGGCAATGGAAGCATCTAGTCAAAGCAATACATATTTAATGAAGTTCTAATATACAGCTGGACAAGGGACTATCCAGGGTGAATTATTATAAAATATGATACAAAACTAGAGCAGAAAAAAGAGTGAGAAAAAAATATACTAAGAGAGACTGAAAATGTATGCAACAGATTTATGCAGATCAAGGCATTCCTTCTTTACTACATCAGTGGCCTGGCATGTGATGTGAGCAGCACAATAATAATTTTATATATATGCTAAATATCTACCATCTGTGTTCTAAGGCACAAACTGTAAAATGCAGCATAAAACAATTAAAATCAACAGAGACAAAGTTCAGGGTACAGAAAGCTTTTGATCCACAAAAATGGCAGATGTTATATTTGAGTGACTGAAGACCAAAAATATGAGTGAGAGCAAGTACAACTCAGTTTATAAAACTGGGTTTTATAATCCACATGCCAAAGGGTTATTTGGCATGATTCTCATATTCCTAGTAAGACAGAGAAAGAAAAAGAAAAATTTATTTTAAAACTTTAATTAGGTCACAAGCTAACAAAATTCAATAACCCTTCCTCATGGATTTCAATAGGTCTTTCTAAGTTCAAGTTAAGAAATTCATAAAAATTTACACCATATTGATACTAAAGCACAGATTTTTTCCAGAGTTTTAGGCTAGTGGACAGAAGCATTCATATTTCACTTTTTTTAGCAAAGTATCCCTGAAGTACACCTGTTCTGCAAAGTCTCAGGCCTTTCATTCCTCGGGCAGCACAAGTAGTACACTTGTAAGGACAAAACAGTAAACCATTTATGTTGTCTTTTTTGTTGTTGTTTAATGGTTTAATGTAGTCTTCCTCCTGAACACTTTCCAGCTGCATACCTCTTCAGTGAATCATGTGTCTTACAGATTCTTTCAACTACAGCTAGTGCTGATCTCATTCTCCCTTAAAAGTCTTCCTCTTGTTGCTTCTGCTGTTGCTACAGCCTATTTATTTTTCACTTTTCGAACTCCCTCATTGCTACTCCAGCTCTACTCTACGTTCCACCTCCAACAAAGCAGATAGAACAGCTTTTCCTTCATTTTGGGCCTGTTCCTTAGAATCCTCTTTACCAGATGTTAAGATTACTTTTTTTTACTAATGTATTGTGTTTACTAGTGTACACTGCTAATGTAGTTTTATTATTCCAGTGTACTGAGTTTCTGTGGCAAAGTGTTGGCAGGGTTGCTTCAGGTGTGGCCTCTGTGAGAAAAGACCAAGGACTGTCACCATGTTGAAGAGAGACAGTTCCAGACAGCTCCAAAATGGACCCACTGCTGGACAAAGCTGAGTTGATTGGTGATAACATATTTAAGAAAGGGGGGAAAAAAAGCTGTGAGAGACAGGAGCAAGAAAAAAAATGTGAGAGGAACAACTCTGCAGACACCAAGGCCAGCGAAGAAGGAGGGGGAGGAGGTGCTCTGGACATGAGAGATTCCCCTGCAGCCCATGTGATGAAGACTGAGTCAGGCTGTCTCTGAAGAATGTGGATAGCATCACACTGGAACAAATACCCACACTGCAGGCCCTGGAGGACCATATGCCAGAGCAAGTGGATATTCCCTGGATAAAGCTGCAGCCCACGGAAAGCCCATGCTGCAGCCATTTTTTCTTGAAGGACTGTAGCCCATGCAGAGGACCCATGGGGCAAGGGGAAAGGCATGAGGAAGAAGAAGCAGCATAAAAACCTATTAGTGTCTGACCCCATTTCCCATCTTCCTGTGCTGCTGAGGGAAAGGTTGTAGGAGGTAGGTGAATCAGGAACAAAAAGAAGTTAAACCTGGGAAGGAGGGTGTGGGTGGAAGGCATTTTTAATTTTGACTTTGTTTCACACCATTCTACTCTACTTTTAATTGGCAGTAAGCTAGCTTTCCCCACATTGAATCTGTTTTGCCTGTGATGGTAACTGGCATGTGATCTCCCTGGTTTTCCCTCAGTCCACAAATTTATCTTATTGTTGTATTTTCTCCCCCTGTACTGTTGAGGAGGGGCAGCTACAAAGCAGCAGGGTAGACATCTGGTAGCCCGCCAAGATCAACCCACCACATGCAGATCATGTTCAGATGCAGGAACCCCACAAATGCTCATCTGACTCACTGTACTTCTAGGTATTCATTAAAGGAGTAAGCTCCTGCCATTAACCAGAACCCTGATAGCAAACAAATGTTCTTCAAATGTACCTAAATGTAGCCCTTACAGAAAACAAAGCTTCTGGAGACATAAAGTACACAACAATATTCTTAATTACATCCGTCCTGATTAAGGACTATTGACAACGGGTATTTTTTACAATTTCCAAACCTATAAAGAGTTGTATAGAATTATAAGGTACCATCACATTATAACCAGATTAATCTTTAGATACATCTAGGCACAAGTAGAAAATAAAGAATACCCCAGGCAAAGCAAATCATTTGAGTTTATCACAAATAAAATTCACTGTAACAATAAAAAAAGTTCATCCAACTTACCCAAAGGAAATGTCTTTGTCATGTCTGTGCAAAATCAGTTACCTGTGTTAGTATAAGTACCTAACCTGCTCAAGCATCATTACAGCAATGAAGGCTTTGGTGAGAGCATATAATAGGATGCCAATTAATAACCAGGATTTCTTCAGAAGGGTTACTTAATCACACGTTCAATGTGAAGAATTATTCCGTTGAAAAGAAATTATACATTCACCAAACTAATCCTGTATTTTATGTGAAAATAAGAGTTAAACTAAGTCCCCATATGGTAGGCTTACTGAAAATAATTTTAAGAAAGGTACTTTTCTGTTTTGTATATCCAACAGATCTTTCTATGTGAATTTGTCAATAAATTTCTTTTCAGATTAGCTGCTAGAGAGCTTTATACATGTATTGTCTCTAAAATGTAACTGATTTTTTTATCCTTATTAGATCAGATTTTTGCAGCAGTAGTTTAGAATTCCTGTAATTAAAGTCATCACCTCCATGAAATTCACAGCTACAAAAATGCATGTTCTTCTTTATTTTCAGAATATGAATTTTAACAGATGTTTTATCTTCAATGTCATTTTGCCAGTTTTAATTTCCAGTTCAGCTGCATCTTCTTTCAGGAAAGAGTCACACTTGCATATGTTGTATCTCCATGAGTAACTCACAATGCATTGAGTAACTTTTATGTCAACTGAGTTCTCTCTGAGCTACATGTATAATAAATCTGCAGTTAACTATGAGAAAATTAATACCAGAACTTCTAAATTCAATTGATAATGTAAAGCTATATATCAAATGCAATGATTTATAAAACAAAAAAATCTGTGCTAAAATGTCACTGTTTCCAGAACGAAATTACAAGACTAAAGAGAAAAATTCAAGTAATCAAACTATTCATAGTTTATTTTGTTTTTTCTACACACTGCAGTCCAATGTTATATACAACATGGTCATCCATTATCTAGAAATATCTAGTTTAATTTGCTCCAGGATAAAACTGAGATCCAGGTACAGAATAATCAGTAATACAGCTTGAAATCAAATTGTTAATTTAAAACAGTTGTCTCATTTCTGTGTGAGTAGCAACTTTCACAGACAATGTAGCATTGATATATATGAAGAATGAATGAATAAATCACTCGGAAAGTCTTGAAGTAGATAGTAATTGCTGCCAAGACTATTTGAATAAAATACTATTACAACAATGCTAGGTATAGGTAATAGCAAGCAAACACTGAACCCTTCCTTGTTATTATCACTAAAGGACCAATGCTGATTACATCAGCATAAACATGGTGAGGCTAAGATATCAATTTGACTTCCAGTACCCAGCACAGAGGACTAGCATGCATGCAATAAGTCTGATGTATTACAGCACAGATGAACATTGACTCTAATGTTACCTATGATAGCCACCTCTACAGGACTATCTGTGGGGTCCCACAAACGGTTTCACCACCAAAAGAACAGAACAGCCCCAAGAATCACACCACATACCTGAGAGCATTATTCAAAATTCTCTCTCAGGCTTGGTGCTGTGACCTCTTCCCTGGGGAATCTGTTCCAATGCCCAGCCACCCTCTGGGTGAAGAACCTTCCCTGATATCTACCCTAAACCTCCCCTGATCCAGCTGCATGCCATTTCCTCAGTCCTGTCGCTGGTCACAAGAGAGAAGCCATCAGTTTCAGACCCTTCACTTCCCCTCATGAGGCTGCTGAAGACCACAATGAGGTCTCCCCTCAGCCTCCAGGCTGAACAGACCAAGTGACCTCAGCTGCTCCTCACACAGCTTCCCCTCAAGGCCCGTCACCATCTTCATGGTCCTCCTTTGGACACTCTCTTTAATAGCTTAATGTATTTTTTGATTTTGTGGTACCCAAAACTGCCCCCAGCACTCGAGGTGAGGCTGCCCCAGTGCAGAGCAGAGCGGGACAATCCCGTCCCTTTCCCAGCTGGTGATGCTGTGCCTGATGCACCTCATGACATGGTGGGCCCTCCTGGCTGCCAGGGCACTGCTGGCTCCTGTTCAACTTGCCATCAACCAGGACCCCCATGACTCTTTTCTTGCACCCAGAACATCCCATCGACTGGACTGATGCTCGCTCCTTCCTTCCTTCCTTCCTTCCTTCCTTCCTTCCTCCCTCCCTCCTTTTCTTCCCTCCTTCCTTCTTCCTTCTCTCCTCCTCTTTAATTCATCTCTTTCCTTCTCTCTTCCCTTTTACCCTACCCCTTTATACAAAGCCCACTACTATGTGTTTATATAGTAGGTCAGGGACTAACATACCAATTTCCATGCCAAGTGTGCAATTTGCTAATAAAATTTGGTGAGTTTTTGTGGATCTTATGACTTTTGACCATCACATTGCCTGTGAAATTCTATATGACTCTGTGAGAGTCTTCTTGACAAAAAGTAGCAAAAAATTGTCTTTTTAGACATTGCAAAACTAGTTAGCATATTAGTTGCAATATAAGTTTAGATATAAAGAGATTGGGACACATTTTACTCTGACCTATGAATAAAACTTCAACCAAGAAGGTTGAAAGAAAGGTTCATCTTTCAGTGGCTCAAGTGGAGTCAGTTGTCTCTATCTACATGTTATCTAGGTCTCTCCTTCTCAGTATGACTGTCATTAATGAGATTTTATAGCTATATATATATGTATATATATATGTGTATATACACATATATATATATAACCTTTAGGTTATATACTAACCCATAAATTTGGGCAGACTGAAATCTGTGGTTATGTTTATTCCTAGAAGAGATACAAAAAGATCAGAACTATGTTTTTTCTTGTTTTTCTTTTTTTTCCACTAGTTTTTTTTGTTTGGTTTTTGTTGGTGGTGTTTTGGGGTTTTTTTTTTACTATCTCAGGCCTATCATATCCAATCTTCCCTTTGGAAAGTCAGTAGTATGGCATAAGAGCTTCGGCATACTCAGACCAAAGGATAAAAAAAAAACCATAGTAATTCCAAATTTACAGCCACATAGTTAAATGTAAATTCATCAATTCATTAATCAATAATCATAGGTACAATGAATTCACTAATTATTTAAAAATTCTTCTGAGAACATTGAAGTCTGTAAATTCTCTCACCCTTCAAAATCCACACACAGAAAAAAAGTATTTTTAATTTGAATAACTAAGTACTTGAATAGTTAGAAACAAAATGCAGAGAAAGTTGGAGAAAGCGGGAGATATTTTATGGATTCTGTATGCATTAAGAAACATATTACGGTGTAAAATATTTTAGCTTTCAAAACATCGGCTTTAATTCCTAATCAACCTTCTATTATTTGGGATAGTTGTCAATTTGAGGACTCCTTAGAAATTACCAAAAACACGAAATTGGGGTTTGTCACAGATTCAAAAATTGAGAGCTGGGATCCCTTAAGTGCAATTAGCAGGAAATTCTTTTCACTATAACTAGATGCCTTGCCATAAGAAGACCTAGAACCTTAATATGTCATGACCCCAGCTCCATAGAGGAGAAGGAATGTAGAAGTTCAGATGAGTTAATATAAGTGTCTCATTTAGCAATCATAGAAGGCAAAGGGATTAAGTTCAAGAAAGCAACAATCAGATTTCTTACTACTCAAGACGAGGCAGCCCACAGCTTCTCCTATGATGAAGATAGCTATCAGGTACAAATACAGCCCTGGAAAGTGTTTAACCCGTTATTAATTTCTGTAAGCTGTTGGGAACAGTAACAATAAAATAGTGCTCACAGTCCACGAAGTAAAGGAGGCGTTCTGATTATTTCACTAACAGCCCTTTTATCTAACTACTTATCTCAGCAGGAGGAACACACACTGTATTTAATGACTACGTTTTCCTAAAACTTTTGCTCCTTCCTTTTCTCCTCTTCCTTTGTTCTTATACACATAAACCCTCCATGTGGTAAAGGGATAAAACTGTTCACATACATACCAAATGAAATATTTTCATGGAATAAAAGCAATAAAAAGCTAGTTGTCTAATCCTTAGTCCTTAAAGTGTTTTCCATTCTCATCCAGCTGTTTCTTAGTTTTTAATGTTGCTGGCTTTTCACCATTAATTAATGCAAAGATTTTACTTTCATTACTTCTTTTAAAATATTTTCAAAAACAAACCCATCAACAAGTTTCCTTATCACAGTTCTTCTTTTCATATTATTTCTAAATTGTGAGCACCAAAGATACAGCCTAAGCTTCCCAGAGAATCAAAATGACAGAAAGAAATTAGAAATTAGCTGCACAGGGCTGTTTCCACTAGACCAGGTTGCTCAAAGCCCCATCCAACATGGCCTTGAAGACTTCCAGGGATGAGGCAACCACAACTTCCCTGGGCAACCTGTTCTAGTGTCTCACCACACTCACAGCAAAGAATTTCTTCCTAGCATAGAACCTAACTCTATTCTCAGTTCAAAGCCATTATCACAACCCTACATGCCCTCATAAAAAGTCTAGCCCTCTAGAAGTCTGCTTTAGGTACTGAAAGGCTGCAGTGACGTCTCTCCAGAGCCTTCTCTTCTCCAGGCTAAACAACCCCAAATCTTTCAGCCTGTGTTCATGGGATTGGGGCTCTAGCCCCCTGATCATCAGCCTCTTTTGGACTAGGTCCAACAGATCCATGGGCTTCTTATTTTGGGAGCCATGGAGCTTGATGCAGTAGTCTAGAGAGGTTTCATGATAGTAGAGTAGTGTCATTTGAGAAATCCTTCAGAAAAAATTATCACTTGGTCTACAGGAAATTTTCGAACTTAAATAGATTCAAGAATAATTATTTCTTATTAAGAGACCCACTTGTTATCAGGTATTCATTTTGCTACCAGGTATTCATCCTGACTGCAGAAAACTGTGTTTATAGAATTAACAGAGAGAGCAGTTCAGGTACTAAAAACTGCACCTGTAACAAGCGGTGAAAACAAACGTGTCACTGTGCTTGAATGCACAGCATGCAGGGCATCTCCTGTCATTAAGGAGATTATCATCAAAACCTTTACTATCCAGATGGGATCTGAGGCACTGAAAGAATAAAGCATTTCCTCAGGACTATGCTTTAGCTGTGAATAACCAGGAATCAAAAATGTTCCTGTCAACAGTTCACATGCCCATCATGCTACATTGACTGTCTTCCTTAAATCATGCAGCTCCTTTATGCAGGAAATTAAGTCAACCACAAATACACTTTCGTGCTGGGTTTGGCTGGGTAGAGTTAATTTTCTTCACAGTGCTTCGTATGGGGCTGTATTTTGGATTTGTGCTGAACACAGAGTTGACAATATAGAGATGTTTTTTGCTGAGCAAAGTTTACACAAAGCCAAGGACTTTTCTGCTTTTTCTACTGCCACACTGGCCAGGAAGTTGGGGGTGCATGGGAGGTTGGGAGGAGACACAGCCAGGACAGGTGACCCCAACTGACCAAAGGCATGTTCCAGATCATATGGGATTGTGTTTAGTGCATAGAGTGGGGGGAAGAAGGAGGAAGGGGGGGGATGTTTGGAGTGATGGTTTTTGTATTCCCAAGTCACCATTACACATGATGGGGCCCTGCTCTCCTGGAGATGGTTGAACACCTGCCTGCCCGTGGGAAGCAGTGAATTAATTCCTTGTTTTGCTTTGCTTGCACGGCTTTTGCTTTCCCTATTAAACTGTCTTTGTCTCAACCCACAAGTTTTGTAGCTTCTACCCTCCCAATTCTCTCCCTGATCCTGCTGGTGGGGGAGGGAGCAAGTGGCTGTGTGGGGCTTGGCTGCTGCCTGGGGTTAAGCCATGACAACTTTATGCTCTAAAGAAAAAAATTATAGTAATGAATTATATCTTCTTTATACAAATACAGAGATTTGTACATCTCAAACATCAAAAAATGAAACCTCAACAGCTATCACAGCCAAAGGGATTTAATCAGACTGCTTGAAAATCATGTGTTTGCTTTTATTATGCTCATCACCTGACAAAAATAATTGAGAAAAAATGTTATTATGAAAAACCATAACCCTATTTTATGAAGATTCAGAAGCTTTCACGTGAATAGCATTCCTGCCCTAACAGTACCTAATATTCCCAATGTTTCTATGAAATCAAATAACAAAAACAAGCCATGTCTTTTATAAAGGGAAAAGGAGAAGGTAAAAGCCTACGAGGTCTGAAGAACAAAGATTGTCACAAAATAATAGGACTATGATACCTAAAGCAATACTGATTCTTTACAAAAGTATGAAGATAATACTTCCCAAGGACACTGAAGTGGAGAACTGTGCTTAGCACAAAACATTTTAATGAAAGCAAGAAGGACACAGAAAGTTCAATCTGCACATACCCAAAGAGAGCCTGCAGCTTGCCAGAATACCCAAACCTACAGATATCCTGTCTAAGGAAGATCCATTATCTTCACTCAGGGAAAAGCCTAAGTCTTTAAGGACCAATGAGAATGTATTTGTCTTCATCCAGTGGTTTGTTATTTCCAGAAGGCAAGGGAGCTGGGGAGGAAGCTGATTGTTTTAATTTGGTCTGAAAGAATTCACTAAGACTTTTCTTCGAAATTTATGCTTCCTTTTGGCTTCAGCTACGATGGAAATGATATTAGGAAATCCTTGGTGGATAGCCTAGTGTTTGTGGTTTGAGTCTCATCTGGAAGCAGGGATCTGAAAGAAATACAAAACTGAAATATAACAGACAAAACCTGATTTCTTCCGAGGATGCAGGAAGACCAAGCCAAGATCATCTAGCCCAGCATCCTGTCTCTGTCAGTAGCAGATGCAGATGGGAATGTAAGAACAGAAGCAGCATACAAAAGTAGTTTTCTAGAACATTTTCCTTTGATTCATATGATTTGTGGCTTCCAGACTTTCTGAGACACAGGCAACAGCCTTCACAGATTTTCTTTTCATAAACATTTTTGAACCCTTTAATATCCCCAAAATCCTGGGACAATATGCTTTTACAGCTTTACATTGTACTGTGTGAAGTATCACTTTTTGCTTGCCGTGAACCTGTCACTTGCAGCTACTATTTCATCCCCTCCAGGTCCTGTACAAAAGACAATAAAGCCTGTTCTCTGATCAAATATCTACGACACTTGTGCTTTTCTACACTTCTACAATCTTCAGATTTTTGGAAGATGGAAGTTTTGTAGAGTATGTGGTAAAAAACAAGCAGGCAAACTGGAAGGAGGGAGACAGAAGAACACAACTGCTGATTTTATCTGAATGTTTCATCCACAGATCTACATTAGCTTGCAGTTATTCATCCTGAAAAAGAAGCTGCATTCATTTCTCACATCACACACTGTTAATCTTCTGTAACTCTGTACAAACTCTAAACTATATTTGCATAATCAAATTTTCTACTACAGCTGTCTTTCTTGCACTCTCTTCTGGCAGCAACTCTTTGAGGGGAGAGAAAACAAACAGAATCAGAAAAAAAAAAGTGGGGGGATTGTAGGAAGAAAGGTATTCTTTTTGTAGCTGATCAAATGGAAAAGCCCTGCTACAGGGTTAATCACATCATCATTCTTTGCCAGAAGAATCTGTCTGTTATCTCTACCTAAAAGGATGGTTGCAAGCACACATCTTGTAAGAAAGTATTATAAATGAAGTTAACTGTGACTAAGGTCCAATTAGCACTTGTCAAACTTTTGGAATAGTTCTTAAACTGTTAATTTGTTAATCAGTTGATGTACTTTATTTATGTGGATAAGTGCATTAGAGAAGATTAATGTTAAGATTAGGTGTTTTTTCCTTTTTCCTGTAAGTTCCTTGTTCAGCCCACTGAACCTGTACAAGAGAGACGATGGCAGAAAAATAAAAAACACTTATCATGGAAAATGGGAAGTTGAGACTTCTTCTTGCATTGCTGGCTGTGAGAAATCATTGAACTATGGCTGCTGACTGCTGATGGACTGAGATACCAGACTGGCATTTCCATCTAGATTGCAAGATTTTTGGAGCAGAGGGATTTTTTTTCATAAATATAAATAACCAGAGGACACAATGGAATCCAAACAACTACATGTTGCTGGGTGTAACCAGCAAATATTGGACTACATAAACTGGGAGACACATTTCAGTCTTAAAATTTTCTGAACATGCAGCTCCAGGGAGACCGCTAGAGGGCCCACAATTATTTAAAGTTTTATTCTCCATTTTGCACTGCACATAAACAGTTAACAGGAACTTTCAATGGATGTGCCACAGGTTATTGAAGATAGCAATAAATTATTTTCACAAAAGCCAGTCTTCAGGAAATGTAGTGCTTAAATGCTAAGACCCAGATTAGCTTAAAACCTGATCAGATGTTACTTTGTTAAGCCCAAACCATCTTGCTGAAAGGTTTCAGGCTCAGCATCATTCTGAATCATCTTCCACGGGACTCAAAATGAAGTGACAAAAGTCCACCAGAAACGGACTAAATGTTAGTGCTTCACAACTTCAAAAGCCAAGGGTGATAGCCCAGCTGGACTGCCATGTAGCCAAGGAAGATGGAATCTTGGTGTCCATGGTTACACATGCTCAGAGACACCTTTGGGTGTCTGCTGCAAAATTTGAAAAGTGATGCAGTAATCTGGCCCTTAGTGGACCCATTTGGTAGCTGCAGGGTCTAGCACAAGTTTTTTCCTTATTTATTATTCAGAGGAAATTTGGATTTTATATGTAGGTGTACATATATGCATATCCCCACCTCAAATTTGGATAAAATAAAAATATTGAGAAAAAAAAAAAACTATTTGGAAGGCAGAAATACTGATTCTCAAAACCTTTAGTAGCATTGTTATTATGCTATAAAATAAATTTGAACAAGCTAAAAACCAGTCAAAAATCCCTCTTCTTTTTCCATCTTCCTTCATCCATCCCTTTTATCTGTCCAGGTTTCTGCACTCAAGCAGATATCCTGTTAGGTTTAGATATTTCCTCACTTATGCAAGAAAAAACAAGTGTCAAAACCCCACTATTAACCAGGCAAGAGAAGTGACAAGAAAGAGATTGTCCATAATGTACCATCTGAACATGAGGAAAATGTTTTCCTTGAAAGTTGTCACCATGTTGTATACAGAAGCATAGCTGTCTCTTTTCAAAGCTTAGTGGTTTGTCACCATCACCATTATTATTCCAAAAGATAGTGAGAATCACAAAAGCTAGTAAGAAAAAGAAGCAATCCATCCCTTCCTCTTCTTCCCTGTGAGAATCAAACTGTTTCTGTAAGATAGCTCAAAGATTCTGTTGTTGGGAAAAAATTACAATTGATATGGATTTTTTTAAAAAACAGAATTAGACAGCCTTGTATCTTAACTTCTCCCTATGGGTTTCAGTTGGCGTGAAATATGAGATTCTCTCATCATCCTTGATTCTAACTTTCCTTTCATGAGAAAGAACAAATTATCTCAGTCACAGCAGCAAAGCCAATGCTGACATGTATAGTAAATTGTTGTGAGGAAGTAAGGTGTATTGCTGTGGCCATGCACCTGGAGTGAGCAATATGAATATGAAGTATTTCTCTAGGGAAATCATAAAGGTTTGTCTGAACCCTTTTCAGGAAAATAAAAGTGAATCCCTGGTTACAGATTCTTCTGTAGCTGAACAGCCAGCTACTTACAATAGTCGCTTCAGAAAGCAATTTAACAACAGCCAGGCTGGCTCCGGTGCTGCCTTTTCAAAGAGCAATACAAATCAGTTTCAGCTGGCTGAGCATCTTTCCCACCAGGGCTGCAGTACCTCGGATTCACACTCCTGTACAACATCATCCAGTAATTAAAAGAATATCAGTAAGCTCTGGCTTTTCCAAGGTCTGAAAGGCATACAATGTATACAAGTGTTTTCTCTTTATGCCAGAATCCAGTTTCGAATTCCCTGAAGTCAGAAGCAACAACAATCCCTAGAAAGTCTTCTGACAAAGTCAGTAGACGTTCCCATCATTCATCTCAACTCCATCAGGATTCCATATTTTGTGCTTACCATTTAAAGCACTACCACCTTGCATCGGACAGCCAGAATGAAAGACTGTCAGGCCTCACTTGAAAACTGCTCTGAAGTCAGCTATAACGTGTCACAGAACAAAGAGGGAAGCTTCTCCTAGCAGGAAGCCAGACCCAAAGCATTTGTCTCACGAATTGAAGCCATGAGTTCATATTCTCCAGCATCTGCCAAAACCAAATTTTGGACTTTGTAATTATCACATTTGGGTTTAGTTCCACGTTGATCACTACTGAAGCAAAGTTGTCTCAAAGTCAGCTTCATGGAAAAAGTTCTGTGCATACTTACGCAAAGATAAATACTATGCCCTAGGGAGCAAATGCCAAAAGTACATCGACTACTCAGAGGGAAGAAGAAAAAAGGGAGAGAGGCAGGGAAGGAAGGAAGAAGTCTTACAGAGTGAAAAGGAACTAAGATACTATAAGCAAATGGATGAACACTAGGAGTCAAGTGAGGAAAAGAAATTGGTTGGTAGGAACAAAGACATGCAAGAGATAAAGTAGTTACTGGGGTACAAGGAAATTTTAGGCCTTGGAGGGAACAGGAAGGGACAAAAATGGGTGAGAACTAGTACAAAAAAGAGGCAGAAATGTTGCATTTCATTTTAATCAAAAAACCAAGAGCTTCTCATTGGAGCTTACAGGACATGAATGTCTGATTGCAGTAATATTCCTATTGATAGGTACTCCTGGTTATTCAGAGGTAGAGAGCACCCTTCTACTTCTTTCCTGTCTTCTGCAAATAATCAGTCTAAATAAATGATTTTTGTAAATGGAGAAAGTAAAATTTTAATAAAATCTGTGTTTATCATCATGGAATAAAGCAGCCACTTTCATACTTACAGCTCTAAAAAGACCAAAACTGTGTTTATCATCAGCAAGTCAGGTACAAATACAACTTGGATAAGTTTTTTAAAGGCCTTGTATTTAGAAAATTACTTAAAAAATAAAAATTAATCTACGCTTAGTTAGGCAATCATTATTAATTATGGAAAAATACTGCACTGATGTATGGCATGATTTGAAGAACAAGAAAGATGATTAGGGACCGTTTTTGCAGCCAGAATATTCAAGATTTTGGAAAAACGACAAATAAAGAATTCCAATAAGCTAAACAACCACTTTTCAAGGGTGAAAAGTGCCTCTTTTCATAATTGAAAGAAATACCTACAATCTAGCAAGATTTCAATGATAAAAGGCAGTTCCTTACATATACAAGAAACAATCCTTGGTCAAAGGTAACCACTAGACACCTGCTTGAAGTAGAACTGGAGGTCATTGAAGGCTAGAAAAACAGGACTAATACTTCTCAACAAATTTAAGAAAACAGTCAACTAGCAACTTCACTTTTGTGTGACTGACCAAAAAAAAAAAAGACAAGACCCAGAGAGGTCATGTTTCAAAGACACTCAACTAGCATCAGCATAAAAATGAAAGATGACAACATGATGATGAAAATTTTTCCTGTGGCATAATAATTGGCAAATTTGCACAGCAGAGGAAAATAGTACAGCTCACCCTATCACAGGAAGATTCCTGGGAAATGAAAAATACATGCAAGTGTTACTCTCCAAGAGACCCCAAACATATATATGAGACAGTGGCCTACATAAGCATTAACTTGGTGCATCATGAACGGGGGGTCATGAAAGGTTTCACATGACTGTAGAGAAAAATTCTCAATTTATCCACAAAATAAATTCAGGAGAAAAGCTGCACAAACAGTTCTGCCCAGCAGACTGAGATGGAAAATCACTTCAAAATAACTGCCCAGTGAAAGTGAAGTGAGAGTGTAATAGTGCTCTATATCCCCTGCCCTGGGTCTGGGCAATCTGCTTTGAATCCAGCTGGAGGGTCTATCTGCACAGTAGCACATACCATACAATGGCTGTTCCCCAAAGCTGTGGCACATGCCACAGGTGGAGCATGTCCTGGAGGATTAGGTTCAATAAGGCACTTGGCAGCCTGCAGAAAAGGTGCCAAAACCCCAAATCAGGAGCTTCTTGATAAATGAGCATTGTGGAATACGACCCAGAAATTCCACCTAGTGCTGTTAGACTACAGTTCAAAACACTAACAAACAAGGCAGAGGTGGGGGGAGTCCAAACTGCCACATCATCTGAAACCTAGTTAGCAATTGTCACAAATTTTGTATACAGAGGTCTGAATTCTAGAGGCCATGATACCTAGATGTATTTTAGCAAAAAGTGTCACAAGTACTCCGCCTGTCCTTTGGTTTTGCTGGTTTTGTCCCTTATATGAAAAGATCACTTCCATACCATTCAGCTTCCAGCTGAAGCAACACAGTCGCCTGCTCAGTTCTAGATGCTTGTCTGATTTACAAAATTGTGCATAACCTGATGTTCTCCAAATATATAAAATGTCTGCTTTATTAATTAATACCAGAATGCTAGCAGGTAAAAACTTTTAGCAGTTCTGTAGAAACTACTCAGTGAGCCTCTTTCAGACCTTTGAACAATTCCAGCCCTAATTACTTTTCCCTTCTGAAGAGACAACCATTTCTTTTTGTAGTTTAATGGTGTCCAGGATTATGCCTGGTAGACCGTTATGCCTGATAGACAACATGTGACAAGGAGGTGAACCTGCCAAAGGAAAACGACAACCCTCATGACAGACTGTTGGCACAGATAAAACAGGTAAGCACAGGTTGATAGGAGAAGCCAACCAGCCTGAGTTTTATGAGTCACAGCTTGTCACTGACCTAACCAGTGCAAAACAGAGTTCATTTGTCAGCATCCCTGCAAAAGCAGATTCTCCAGTAAGCAATTTCATAGCAGTAATCCAGCTTTAGCAAAAAACCAGGCAAGTTAAGGGGAGAAACTGTGAAAGAAATGTGACTTCTCATTCAATTATTAAGTTGTTTGATGTCATTTAACCACTCACTCTGTATGCACTGAAATGGAAACATTTATTTTAAGTACTATTTTCTACCCTTTCTCTTTTTAAATCACATCAATAGATTTTTTTGTTCATCTCTCGGGACAGCAATCTGCTGCTGCTTTTCCGTTAAAAAGTTCGCAATATGGAGAAGCATCAGGAACAATTAGCAAAAAACGCTGAAGGAAGTCTACATAGACTCTCCAAGGAAATATTTGGAAGCACAAGAAAAAAAACCAGCCAAAAACCCTTCTGTCATTTTATGTACTTCAGGAAGTATGCAATAATTTATGGGAAAACTGTGCCTATTGAAAAGTCTGTCAAGAGAGCGTCAAAGTAAGTGGGCTTTTTTTCCCACTCACTATTTCCATTATCTGCATAAACTTTTGCCACCTTGCAGCAAAATCTCCTGTGATGGGCTACATCTGTTGCTGCATGCTGCCCTCCTCCCTCCTCTTCCCCCTGCCTACTCAGGAATCACAAGCCAATATTCACTGCTCTATCCCCAGCCTTCTGCTCACCTGATAGCTCTTAGCAGAACAGTCCCACAAAAACAAGACAAGGTATAGCTCTTGCACACAAGAACACCAGGCAGTAGGCAGAGTATGACAATATGCACCCTCTGCTAAAGCAACTCGACTTACATTAAAACAGCCTGTTCAGCAGAATGTATTTCGAAGGAGAAGACATTCTTTTTACCAGTTTGTAGCAAAGCCAGTTCCTACAGGTCTTCCTGTTCTGTAACTTTCATTTGACACTGAAGGGAACTAGATACATTTATATTTAAACAGCCAAATAATATCCCGATTTGCAAAGTATTTATAAATATTCATGTTTTAATTAGGACAGGTCACAAAGTAGCTAAAAATAGTTAATGAAACAGCTGAATTTCCTAGGACTTGAATACATTTTCTGCCAGAGTTAATCACTTTCACTAATCTCAAGAGCTTGCTTACTCCACCTCCAAATATTACAATTTCTGAGTAAGGTAATACTCATTAGAAAATAAAAGTATTAGAATATGGCCATTTGTATTAGAATAAAAGTATTAGAATATGGCGCAAAAGCAACATTAAAGCATCGAATTTTCTGGTTCATATGTGTAGGAATTCTATACACTCAGATCTGTTTTGTTATGATGTTTCCTTTGATTGGAAATTTTTGAAGACTTTTGAAGCCTCAGGATAACAGATCTGCTAAGTAAATTGCTAAGCAGTACAAATAAAGCAATTAAGATCTAACTGGCTCTGACAAATCCCTAAAAGGAACAGCCTAGATCTGCTGGATTACCTCTTCCCCTTTAGAAGGCCTACTGTCTATTACTTTTTGAAAAAATCACAGATGTCTTAAAATTGAATGGCCCACAACAAGCATGTCTCATCTGAACTGTATATATTTGTATATTAACCAGAGAAGACTTCTGGAGGCAACCAGAAGGAAACTCTGAGAATGCCACCAGCTAAAATTTTGAAACCTTTTTTCCTATGGCATTGAGAAATTTCTACAAACACAACCAGTTCACATTCGGTCTTATTAAATTGATTAATAGCTGCAGGATTCAAAAATCACTAACTACAGTGTAGTTGCCCCACAACTCCAATGTAATCCGCCAGCTACTTCATAAAGTGTATCAGTTATCAAGGTGCAAAGCTTAACTAAGATATATTAGTAAGAAAATCTATTTCCAAGAACCAAAGAATGGAATTAGCTCAAAATCTGTGTGAAAAATCATTTTAATGGCTTATTAAAAGAAAGAGATCAGTCTTCTGTGCAGTCACCAGGTAATCTATAAACTACACCTAGAGGCCTGGTCAACTGTAGATCATTTCAGATACAGTGCCCATTAAAACATACATATTCAGTGTGCTAAGATTCAAAAGTACAGTAACACAAATTCATGCACAAATACTTTATCTACACTACCTTTAACTACTCACTGGTGTGTCCCCTCCTCTTCTGTTAGGAGCAAAACTATGTATCAGTTATGAAGGGACCTATAGCCAGAATTATAAGGAAAGGATAGAGTGCCTAAGCGGTTATAATTTCCTCTGCTTTCCTCTCATAGGGCAATACTACAGCCATGAGGTCCTCTTGTCCAGCTATACCACAGCTACACTCAGCCCTAAGCTGCTAGAATCATGACTAAGAGAAACAAAACTTTCAGCTCAGATAATAGAAAGATGTTCCTTCAAACGCAAAGATGTCCAGTCTTGCTGCAGATGCTTAGCACACAGGCAAAATGATCCTCACATATTTTGGATTCACAGTTCACAGTTTATGATGCTGTTCCTCCTCCCCCCAAAACCACACATATATGCACAGGGTTTATATTCTATTTTTAATGTTGTTGTAATTGTTGTTGTCATTGTTGCTGTTATTGTTGTCATTGTTTGGGAGGGTTTGTTTGGTTTTTATTTTCAGTTCATTCTCCAGGGATTGAAACTGCAGAAGAGAAGTTATGGCCCCCAATCAAAATTTTTGTCTCATTCTTATGACCTCTCTAAACACTTAAAGGGTGTATGACAATGCTGCTGTCAAAGTTTAGGAAGTTCCTATCACATAAGAGATTACCCCATATTACAGTAATAAGACTATGCTGAACTGTTTTTCCTTCTCTTTTTATATCCATAAGAAGTACTGTATTTTAAATTTTCAATATTAGAAAACACTACCCCAGCTACAAAGCATATGGTTGTAAAGATATCAGTATCTAGCCAGGATACAAAAGTAATTTCAAAATTGTAATTAAGCCTTTGAAGAGTATACAATTCATGTGAAAAAGTACTTTGAACAAATGCGGAGCTCTTTGTCTGAATTAATATAATGCTATTGAAAGTCTCAAATTTTTAAGCTTTGCTACCTATGTGAACACCACTATTTTTCTAAATATTTTGTGTTATCAGAACCATCTTTACCAATTACTAGGAGCTGGCTTATGGCTACCTCAGTCTACCTGAGGAGTAGGGGAAAATACACCTAATTAGTTGACTGACATTAGCATATAATCAGCCGATGACATATGCCACATGGGAGATAGGAAGGATGTCTTAATATTGAATAGTGTCCAAGTAAGGGGAATTCTTTAAAATGGGAATTACATGGCTTATTCCACTATCCTTAGGTTCTTCTCACATACAACCATAATCTTGTTGCAGTCAAAGAGCAGACTCCAAAGCTGGGAAGGTAAAATAAAGTCTACAAACAGCAGTTTGTAGACACAAATACAAGATGAGCTAAAATTAGTGTTCTACAAATGTCAGGGTCAGGCCCTGACCAAGCCTTTTCAAACTTGATAAGTTTGTGACTTAGTCCTGCTGGTGAACCATTACTTAAAAGTGTAATATTAATGTGGTCAGTGGGACAATTCATAGAGTTACTGCCCATCACTATGAACTAAATGCCCCGTAGTGAACTAAGGATATCAACAAAGCAGCAATATCCTGCTCTAGAAACACAGTGACCATGTGAAAACTCTTATCAAAGCAGATTCTGCAGTATGTATTATTTCTTCTCTCCTATAATCCACACCATTCCAAAAGCACAGTAAGTTTGCCTTTCAAAGGTCCAACTTTCAGGGTTGTATTTTAACAACAGATTTTGAGTTATCCAGAAGTTACTTCACTACTATTTGGCAACTCATGTTAGGATATTTATTACAAGGTATTTTAAACAGGAAAGGTTTCGTCCATTCTTCATTCCGTCAGAATTGGATAGAAATTCAGAATAATCTAGAACCGCATTATCCCTGCTTCATACGAAGTACTGGACTTGGATAAAAACACAACAATTCCCTTTTTAAGAGACCACCTGTGAACAGACATAAAAATGACACATATAGGTTTGCATTCTGGATATATAGCAATGCAAATTACAGCACCACTGCCTCTAGTATAACAACAAATATATCAATAACAGGGTCCAAAACAATAATCATCAATATAGGTAAGGACTTTCATTAAAATTGGAATGACCCATAATTTTCCCTCTGGACTATAACCACCTAATTAGTTCATAAGTGCTGCTCATAACTGGGCTGTCAGGTGTTACCATGTTAAAAACAGCATTCCCACTTTAACTACTATGGTAACAAACTAATATATTTCAGAAATCAGCATAAAGGCATTAGTACATATATTCTGATCAGTGTAAATGCAGTCTTAGACAAAATTTCAAATACTTCAAATAATTTCCAGCTCCTCTTTAATAAACTATGCGGTATCTGTGTTTATTCCTCACTGGCATTTCTTTACACATTTATGTAGTGGCCCACCTTCAAGCACACCTAATCATAGGGTTGTAATGCTGCTCCTCAGAATGTTTTCTGAAGCTGCAGCTCCACGCCACCTGCTTGTTAATAGTGCCTACTGTTGGTATACCTTTTACAACTACATTCATTCTGGACATGGATGTCTCTAAATGAAAACATTGTTTCAAGGTAAGGTGCTGGCATTGAGTTCTGTGACTGAATTTCTTCCCACTTGTCCAGTTTCCCATATAATTAAGCCTCCCAATTCTGGGTTTGAAAATTAACAGTTCTTTCCAGTTGCATTTAATACAACTGGAGAAAATAAGGTACTGATGAGGCAAGTTTCATGGCTTTTCAATAAGGTATCCTGTGACCACAGGATGAGCAAAAGTGGATTGGAAATGGTTTAAGATAACTCTGAGGAGCAAACCAGCCCTAACTGATCCAAGGCCAGGACAGCATAACTGTAGCTTGAAAGCCACCTTCCACCTCTCCAAATATGTTCCTATCTGCACTGAGCAACACTTGGCTTGTCAAGCTGAGCTGAACAGAATAAACCCTATGATTATAATTTCCACATCAGGCAATGCCACAAGAAGACCTGAGGCAACCCTATCAAGCATCATCAAAAACAAATTTCAGTTTATATTCAGAACTAGATTTACACAATGAGGATTTTAGCAGAGAAATCATTAGACTACTGCACAACATTCAAGAAAAGAAATAATAGATATCAGTAGTAGTTTAAATGACTTACAAATAAAACTGAGATACAATAGTAGTAACTCATAAAAACAGAGTTGTATGGGTAGACACTGCATTCCTACCCTCCCACTGTTCTTGTCAGTAGGGCCTACTGTGCTGTTTTGAACTGTGATTAAGTTAGTTTTTTTCATAGTAATTTGTAGATGGCTATGTTTTGGATTTGTACTGAAAACAGTCTTGATAACACAGGGTTATTTTTGTTATTGCTGAGTAGGGTTTACACCAAGCCAAGGCTTTTTCTGCTCCTCACCCCACCCCTCCAGCGAGGAGGCTGTGGGTGCACAAGTAGTTGTGAGGGGACGCAGCTGGGACAGGTGATCCCAACTGGCCAAAGGGATATTCCACACCATATGGCATCATGCTCAGCATATAAAACTTGGGGAAGTATGAGAAAGGGGGGACGTTTGGAGTGATGGTGTTTGTCTTCCAAGGTAACCACTATGCGTGATGGGGCCCTGCTCTACTGGAGATGGCTGAACGTGTGCCTGCCCATGGGAAGCAGTGAATTCCTTCCTTGTTCTGCTTTGTTTGAGCACATGGCTTTTGCTTTCCCTATTAAACTGCCTTTAGCTCAACCACTACTTTTCTCACTTTTATCCTTCTGGTCCTCTCCCCCATCCCATTGGGAGGGAGACAGTGGCTGTGTGGTGCTTAGTTGCTGGCTGGGGTTAAACCACACCACCTACAGAAATAAAACAGCATATATTTATACGGAAACTATAGTAACCAACTGCTTTTAACAAAGGATATTGACCACAGACATGGGGAGCCATTCTCTCCTGTTGGGATCTTCTGGAAGTTTAGTGTCTCAAACCAGCAAAATCAGTCATGACAATGAGGACATACTCATGCTGTTTGTATCCATAAGGAGCAGAAATCAATCTTTTCTATAAGAACTGTACATGTATCCACCATTTGTGCCTTTGAAAAATCCCTATTTTTATGTAGAGAGAAGCTGGAGGATTTGAAAGTCATAATAACCAGAAATAATCACAGCAGGAGTGATGGAGAATAAAAAATGGTAAGAGATTACATTAGAAGGAATGTATTTTTTAGAGGTGATGGCTTTTCAAATGAGTATATCATATCATATATCTTACTGGGGTTTTTAATGGGGTCTCACTTTCTCTTGTGTTTTAATTGCCAAGAGAGCTGGATTATATATTACTTGTAATAATATGGACAAGGACAACAAGTTGTAATAAGAATGAGAGCAAGCTAGGCATAAAAGAGAATGTTTAAGAATATGGAGAAGTGTGAAAAAGCACTGGGAAACAAATATACACAACAGCTAAATAGAGAAATACATTAGAAACACAGTTAAAATGACCACTGAATCTTGAACAAGTTAAAAAAACACCACACTGGATACCCTTGAGAACAGGTTACATCCTGCAGCAAGAAATTCCCACCTTCAACAGTAAAAAGGACAAAGCAGTGATATGCCTTCCTGATCATAAACACCATAGATTTGCTGCATCCAGTGCAACTGAAAGGCTTAAATACTATTTCCACCGAAATTAACAGGAATCTGTAACACTTAACACCTTGTTAAGGGCTAGCACTGCCAATCACGATTAGCCCTTATAAAGAAAAGAATTTCTCTAATAGAACGTGTTTAGCCACTGTAAGTACTGCAGTTGTTCTCACAAGAGGAAAAGTGGCTGCTATTCCCCCATTAGCTTTTCTCACATAATCCCAATCCATAAAGTTACCCAGAACAGCCAATACATAAAAGACCAAAAAAAGAGAAAGAGAGTAAAAACTGAAGCTCAGCTAACACAAAAAAAATATATACACCTATAAAATATTCAGCAGAATTTCTGAGGCAGGAAATACAGCACATCACAGTTACCACAGTGTGGTGCAGATGAAAGATAATCAGGGCTCAGACGCACACAGTAACTCATCTGATAGAAGAGCTGTATTTCCAAGGCTCCGGCACGTCACATACATCATCTCACAATATTCCCGCTTCACACTTGTTCAAACATTATTCAGAATCTGACAGCCTTTCAGGCCACTCTCTGCTGATTTCACTCATTCCTCACATTGTCATGTTGCTGCTGCTTCTTTTCACACAGCAAGCCGATGATCCCACAGCAAGCCGATGACCCAGTGTTTCCTCTCATGTTAAGGTTAATACACAAGCAATATAGTTTAAAGCATTCCTGTTAGCCCATGGCACTCTCATAACATCTCATTTGGATCCTTTGCTATAAAACATTTCACACTGTGATTTGAATAATGATGAAACCAAACATGTCTGTAAAATACTTTGTAAATACCTCTGGTAAGTTAGATGCTGTAAGCATTGTTGTGATGATAAAGTGGCATGAATGTGTCTTTTTGCTGATAGTTGAAAAAAAAATTTGCCTATTAATATAGAAATGTAAGTATGCAAATAAGAGACACATATAAATATTGTCAAATAATACTAGAATGAAAATTAAATACCCATCTTTCAGTCCACAGTTACATACACACCAGTTATACTCACATCCTATCTGTAAAATAATGAATGATAAATAACCTAACAACAAATACACCATAAACAAAATTGTATAATAAAATATCACTGTCCGTGAAATATGTAACATAGCAATTAGTAAACTGAATACACATTCAGGAGGAGTTGGCTCACCTGAACATCATTTATCCCCAGCGCTTATTAAATTGTCATGTAATATTTTATTTTTCACACATTATTTTTTCATACCAATATCCTAGACGATGAGATATAGGTAAGGTTTTAAATTAAACACTTAACTTGGAGGTACCTCAGCAGAAGTGTGTATGAAATAAATGGGTACCTTCAGAAAGACAAACAAGAAACATACTATACTATGCTTCCATCTGGTTCCTATCTAGCAAAATGTCTAGTTCCCTGTCATTTAATACATGTCTAGTTAGAAGAGTAGGAGATGCAGAATTTGAGATTCATGATCTTCAGAGACCCTGCCCAATTTCCTTTATTTTACAACCCGGAATAAGAACACAATACGCAACAAATTAGAGAGGATGCTAACAAATTAACACAGTGCTAATCTACATCATTTTATCCTCAGCGTCAAGTAGCTGAAAAATCCATCCCTAGAACTCAGTTGTCATAAAGGGACAATTGCTTTAAGCGCTGTGGCAGAGATTATTTCTTCCTGTAGGGTTGAATATCCACTGTACTTTGAACTCTTCCCTTACCTACAAGTTCTGCTCATAAATCCTGTCTGAAGAGACAACACAGTACTTCAGAAGGGGCCCTGTTTTCTATCTGTCTAAGAATCCATCCATTTTGGAGAGGTTGGTTGCATATTTAGCATAAAGTGGCCAATTAATCACTGGCATGGCTGCATCAGTGAAACATTTTCTGTTTAGTTTTTGCTTATAAAGTTTGCCATTTCTTTCTATCATCCCCAACAACAAGGAACTGATATCATTCACTCTTCAGAGAATAAAACAGGAAACAAAAAACTTTACTTGGAGAAAAGCATTGAGGACAAAAAAAAAATAATGAATAGGTAACAGGAAACAAAGAATGAGACTGCTGAAATCCTAGCAGGATGTTAACATGCCAAACAACCAAGCCTAATACTCCACTCACAACTTTAACAACTCTCTGATACAAAACAAAAAATATTTTTCATGGAAATGGGGTGTAAAAGAGGACACGCATAATGTATGAGACAAAAGCAAATTATCTCCATTCCCTAAGGGAATAGCTTTTGTCTCACATGTAGGTCATGCCAGCATTCATATTTTCAGTATTCCTTATAAGCCCATTCCAGCATTATAGATTATTATGTCAAAATGGTACCCTGGGATTTTTTTATTGCAATTAATATCCCTTGTAAGGAGCTTTGTAGAATGAACTCAAATACCACCAAAAGCAATGAAAATCTATTGGAGATGTAAAATGGAATGTTAGGCTAGCTAAAGGGAAAAGTGGTGCAACATACTTTTCTGGGATACGAGAAACAGCGCAGAAAATTAACAGAAAGTATACCATCAAGGCATGAACTTCAGAGAGTATGAAAACAACAGACAGGATAATAAAAATTATTCACTGGTGAGAAAAAATACATATGAAGCAACCAGAGGCAAATCCCAAGCTCCTATTTTAGCACTGCTTATTTTAGGATTATTTTTAAAAATTAATATTAATAAAATTAAATTAAAGGGAAGAAAAAGAATATTCAGGATTTCAATTAAGTAGAAATTAATCTTTACTCCAGTTTGAGACATCTTGGGGAAGTATACTTTGATACCTACGATGCACAAGTCTACAATTTTTTTTTTAATGCTTGAAATGTTTTTAGTGCTTGAAACTCCGCTGGTTATTATTTTGCATTCTGCTTTAGTCTAAATAAAATGAACTGTTATAGAAAACACGTAATAAGCAAAGATGTGATTAGTTTCATTCACACAGCTTCATGCTGTTTAACTTACAATTTAAACTCAGAAAAAAAGACTTTACCTGAAACGCATGCGACTGTGTAATCAGCATAGATTTTAAAACTCCAGTTTCAAAATAGATATGAATGATAGACGGTGTTTTAGGGACTGTTTAAACCGTAGTTCCAGTCATAAATCAACCATCTGGTCATTTCTCCAAAAAATGGTGATTTCCCAGCCTTTTCATATTATATCGTCCAACAATATTTCTTCTGCGTTTTTCATTACAGTTACTTTCTAGAATTACCACATTTCAGTGACAAGTGTACATCCCAACTTCCTAAAGCTTCAAATACCCAGAACCCTTTTTCTGTAGGCTTTAGCAGGATTCAAGCGCCTAAACCTCAATGTAGGTTGAGAATTTCGGCGAGCTGTATCTAGCTGACACTGTATATTTATACACAATGCACATTCCAACTAGTAAGTAAACATCATGATCTAAGAAGGAGATCATGCACACAAGTGCATCTGCAGCTTTCACTTTGGCATTTTGTAACTTTTCAGATGTGAAATTCATACAACTCCTTTAATGCAGTTGTTCTGTAACACAAAAAATTATCCTTGATATTTTTTAACAATATAAATTTCTTCTCTATAGTAGGCATGAGATTGAATCTCTGATTAAAAGTGCAAAATTTATCTAACCCTAGATTACCAAGTGCCATAGAAAGAATCCACAAAGATAATAAACAGCTCTTTATTGTCTCAGTTCATTAAGACACTCTTAAACAGTAACATTTGCTAATGCCACTCTCTCGTGAAGACAGATTTCATAACACCACTTGGTTATCATCAATGCCCTTTCACCCTCTCTAAGTCTCATTTTTAAAAGTACTTTGATGCCTCTTGCTCATTTTCTTGTTTCAGCATACTGCAATCTATTTCTACTGATAAGATTACCAGTGAGATATTTTCCACAGAAAATTGTATTTTTCATAAAGAAAAGCCATGCACAGCTACTCTTGATAAAGTACTGAAAAGATTTTGTACCACGTTTAGTAGATTGATGAATTAGCTGTAAATCTCTCACCTCTCTCTCCTCTAACTTCAGTATCCCATGACACTGCTTATTTTATACTGGTAAAGCCCACACTGTCCATCCTTTCTTTACAAATGCATGGGACTTCATGCAGAAAAAAGTGGTATTCGCATGAGGAAGGCTGTCACAGCACTATAAGCAAGCAAATTACAGCAAAGTACAAAAACACACAGCAGGCAACATCACCAATAATAGAATTGCTAAACACCTTTCATTTTAAATTTAAGTACAACAGTTCCACCTAATACCTTTCATTCTGTGTGATAGTACAAACAAAAGGACAGTCCTGTGGCTGAAGAATTGAATTAAAGCAGGAAACAAAGTTAGTTTTGTGCTCAGCTTTATCATTTTCTATGTGCTAAGACCATTCTGCAGTTCCATATGACTTCGCAGCAAATTAGGTCTGCTCAGAAGCTCTGAAAATTCAAGCATTAATTTAGGCATTTAGAAAAAATGATGGTCTAGAACAAATGATGTACCCCAAAACCCGTTTTGAGAGTTCCGTTTTCATAAGTGCTTTGCACTGAAATTTATTGCATATGTTATATGATCTGGGTTTTGATATCATATGCAAATTCTGTAGGCAGAATAAATAAAGAATATCCACAGACATCTTCGTTGCAATATTCTGGAATGTAAATATAAAATAAAAACTCTCCTGTAAGTATGGTTTACATCCCTATGAAGCAAAGAGCATTCATCTCACTCAGTGCCTTTTTTGTTCTCAGTTTTCCTTAAAAGATGCATTTCTGCCATTCACTGAAAATGAAATAGACACTAACATACTAAAGAATAATAAAGCCACTTTTTAAAATTATTTGCATCATTATCATATGTCAGCCAGCTGGATATGTTAATCCAAAGATAAATGTGTGAATGAATGTACAAATGGGTACATAGTTTTCTGATAAACCTTTTTTCCTCTAATCATTATTGTCACTAAATTTTAAAATCTCCATCAGATATTCAATCCCAGTTCCAATAATGACATAAAAAGCACCCATTTAAATCTGAAATAATATAAGCCTATTGCAGGATTATTTCAAAAAAAGCAGTTTTTTGACTGTTCCCCTTATGTTAAAACTAACTGTATGTTCAGAATGAGCATTGATTTGCACTTCTGAGTTCAAAAGAATTCTTTTGATAGGCTCATATTTATAGTGGTGTAGCTGAGACTTGGATCTGTCCCTCTGTTTGCATGTTGAAAGACAGCCACAGGAGCAAGTGATCAGAAAACATGATTATATATTCCTGAAAAACAGCCAGCTGTCAGTTTTCTTGTTGCCAGCATATCAGTGCAAGAATCGGCAGCCAGGGTTTCACAAGACACAGTGCCAGCACTATATAAAAACTGAATAACAAACAACACTATAGTCAGTGTAATGTGTTTGGAGAGAGCAAAAAATAGGAGAGTATATATCTCAGCAAGGATTCAGGCATAAAGAGCTGGCACACCTCCGGTCTGAGTGAGCATCTCAAAGAAACTTTCATTTCCATGAAAGCAACAGATTTTTAATTACTTTTAACACTAACAGGGAACAATAAAATATTTGTCCAAAATATTTAAATAGGAGTATGTATAAGACAAAGCACACAAATCCCTTAGGACTCCACCCTTTAAAAATGGTTGCTTTTTCTTGACATTCCAGGAAATCTAGCAAATATAGATACAAAAGGTTTACACTGTCAGAGCACAGCAGCAAGCACAGCAGTACAAGGAGGCTCTTATGCCATATTAGAAGGAACTCTAGTCTAACATCTAATTTTTAGATCCATATATGCTTTTTAAAACCTGTACCAGGACATCAGGAGACACTGAATTTATAGGGCTTCATGAAGAATGGTATAGCTTCTCTGGCAAACAAGCCATCTGCATTAGCTATTCTTCCCTCATGTAAGCACTTTAGCGTATCAACATCAGCTAGAGTATAAAGATGCAGTTGAGACAGAAGAAACATGAGGGGTGGTAGAGAAAACCTTTCAGTTAAATGCTAGGCCAGGTGATAAAAGAGCTTAGCAATATTTTCAGTGTTCTGCCATTTAAACTGTTGCTTGAGTGAATCTCTAGGATAAGACTACATTTGGACCATGCACTGTGCAACCACTGGCTACAGATGGGAACCGGATTAGCTCAGCAGTGTACCCTGTCTCTGCTCAATCTCCTCTAGGCTTCAGAAGGTTAGCAGTACCATGTGTTCTAATTTAATAGGATCTTTACCTCAGACTTTTGAAACTTTATCACAAAAGCACAGCAAATTCAACAGCAGTTAATAATTTTGCCTCATTTAAGACTTGCCCCATGGCACAAATGCCCAGACTCCTGACCCTATAAAAATTATACTCTAAATAGGAATCAAAACAAAACCGAATCTCCTTACCCAAAATACTCATTCTTTCCTTGCTATTCCTTTCTCCAATAAGTGAGAAAAACATTAATGAAAACAAAATCTACATTAGAATTAACATCTAAATCTACAAATTGAACTTTGTTCTTACTGGTAACATAAGCAAGATTTCTGTGTGATACAATCATATTCACTTATTATTAAACAGTACCTAGAACATCCCCAATATTTCAGTGAGCATGGCACCACATCCATTAGAAAACAGAAGACTCTTTAAAACACAAAAGAACACACAAATAGTAGCAACTAATTTCAGCTCATTACCTAGGCTTCATTGCACTCAGTCAAAAACCTATTGGGTGGAACAGATGGGAGAAAAGCAGAGACATCATTTTCATTGCTTTCAAAATGAATAGGTCAGAAGTTTTAGGAAGGCAGAACATTCTAAATAGCACAAATAATTCTTTCCTTCAGAATTTCACAACCTCATGAGAAGTATCTTTGGGTTATACTGCTTGATGACTGGCTGCATTACAGCTAATGAATCATGATGATACTTGCTGAAGACAAAGTGTACCCAATACTCTATTTGTGTGAGAGGGAAACAGTTGGGGATGGGACATTCAAAAGAACTTCCTCTTGCTTTGCTGAGGCATATTAACTTCAGTATTTCAATCTTAGCAAATATTTCCTACTTTGGGAGCAAAAAGTGATCCTGTCCAAGACTTAACTGCCTGTTGTTTAGTAATAAACACCTGTTAGTGTTTACCATTAAAAATTCTTTGAATTGCAATTAAATCCAGATTTGAGCAGATCAGTGGCAAAGCTCAGACTCTCAAGATTTTTTTTCTTCTCTCATGGTAGCGGATATCCTAATTTCAGTTCTTCAGGTCATATGACTGTACACATGGAAAGTTCAAACCTGGATGATGACTACATTGCATTAGGTTGAAAATTCAAGAAATCCATATTACATGATTTTTAAGGAGTTGACATTAGTGCACTACATTTTTGAATCTTCTTTATCTGTTTTATCATAGTTTTTGCTAACAAGGCCTATTGTTAAATTTTTAATGTAGGAGATGGTGGAGGAAAAGGTACACAAAAATGTGGGTTATCTGACACAATGGTATTTTTCTTTCTTAATAATGAACCACTGTTCTCTTTCTTCTATGGCCTGTAAATACTAATACTAAACACTGCAATGTCTCATAAAGTCCATTATATATCCCTAAGACATTCAAATAGTCACAATTTTGTTTAAATAGACATTCAAATAAAACTAATTTTAAAATGCTGCTTGCCTTCTTCCATTTTTCTCATTTCTGATGGGTAGAAGGACTTAAAAATTGACTAGTTAGCAAAATCGGATTTCAGTAATTACAGGTAGCAATTTTACTCTATTGCATTTCTAAATACAAAGATGAAACAAATTAAGTCAAACAATTATTTTTATAACTAACTTTTATGTCTTCCATATTGTTCTAACCAATGCTTCCAAATTCTGTCGCACTATAAAACAGAGACAACCTTAACACATTGAAAGAAATTTAGTTTCAGTTTAGGGCTTGGTATGCTAATTAATTAATGCTATTTTCATTCCTCTTAAACCTGTAATGACGTACATATTAAAGAAAGCAGAGAAAAGGTACACTGCCAAAAGCCTTTGCTATATTGGGACTGTATTTTAGAAATAAAAGGAAAATAGTTTATTGGTAATGGATACCCCTCGAACTATTATACCAACAAACTACATTCCCTGTTTCTTTGAGACTGGGAGCTTACGCTGGAACTTGAAAGACTGAATGAGACCTTGTGCTTAGTATGCCTGAAAGGCACAGGTTCACTCTTCACAGCACTGATTTGCTAGGCCTGCTCTCGCTGCAGGACCAAGAAAGACAGAGTAGAGGGGGGAGAAATGCAAACAGAAGCAAAAAGGAGAGAAGCAGAATAGGAATCTGCATGACAGCATGAAAAGGCACAGGCAGACAGGATCAGTTTTAAAGAGATGGACAAAGGTTAAATAATTAACAAAGTACAATTTTCTTGAGACCTGAAACATAATGCAAGTTTTATCACAAGTTTTCCTTACTCTCCGAGCAAATACTTGTGAAATCCCAAGGGAAGAATGTGTCTATTATTCTCACTGTAGGGAGCCTGACCCAAAAAGAATAATTATATTACTAGTCCATGAAGGTGCTGAATCCAGTTCTCTCACGCTGATGTGCTCCACACACCACAGTTTCAGGGGGTTCTCACAGCTTGTTTTTTGATCACAGAGACAAGGACAAAACACAACTCTCAGAAGCTGACATGCAACAATAAATATTGCCAAGGCAATCTAGATTCAGTCTCAAGCCAATACTTGTTATAAATGGTCTTTCATTACAACAACACAAACTATTTTCCTTGCACCTTTATCTCAATTAGAGATTTCTTCAATATATATACAATGGCATATCCTACTACATCTAAAATACAATCTCACATGTTTACATTTCTCCTGAATAGATAGAACAGTGCTCTCTATGTACTATCATTCACACAAGTTGCTACTTTCACCTCTAATAAAGAAAAAAGTGGGGAAAAAAGCATTGGTGATACTGATCCTACAATAAACCAGTGTCCCAATGCCCAATTCTTGTTCAAGTGGCTTTAAAAGAAACATACACTTGCCATTATTTCCAGGCCTCACAGTGGCAGAGAGGTTTTATTTTATACCCCTGCTTCCCAGTACCAATAATGCAGATATTTTGAGAGATTTATTGCACAATTACTGTGCTTTTGGCATATTTCCTCCTATGTGCTTCAAATTCTACTGAGCATTTCCAGTATAATACCAAAGCACTCAATTTAATTATGCTGGAAACTATTTTTGCTTTTTTATTTAAATCCATTAGGGTGCTTATTTTATTGGATTCTATTCATTTTTAAACTGCAAACATTAAATAGGTATGAATGTCACAGAAAAAATGTATCCTTACAAACCTCTACAAATTGGAACAATTACTGAAATAGCACATATCTCTTTTACTAGAGTCTGCTAATTGATGTTTCTCTTGTTTCACACTGGAACTTACCTAACACAGACAATTAAGACCAACCATAGTACCACCATACTCTTTCTGCTAAAATCTTATCTCAGCAACTTATTCTAACTATATTAATAGAAACATTTTGACAATAAAGAGATACAACAGCCTTGCAAGTGCTGTTATATAATTTGAATAGCACAGAAAACACCTAAAAATGCTATCTGACTAGATCTAGTCTGTTAATCATGGCAAGGTCTGTAACAGCAGCCCTTGAATTTCCCTGTTGCATGTGTTGTAAAAATATCTGCTTTCAAATCAGTGTGCATCTACAGACTGCTAAATCTGGCAATAGCTATTACCATAATTTACCTACATTTCAGGGCACAAATGTACCATCCCCTGAGCATTCTAGATAGCAAGTCACAAATGTACTTTTCACAAGTGCTCTAACATGGCAAAACTCAGACTTGACTTTAGGTTATTAATTGTACAAAAGATGTTGTACTGGGACATAACAAAGGTAATACTTTGGAGAATTACTGCCGGATTAGTCAGGTTTTTAAGAGTTGGTCCTTAGGTGACTAAGGCTAAGACTGTAAATATGACATTGTACACTTACAGAGCCTGTTTATTCTTAGTTTAAAGAAAATGTGACTCAGCTATCAGTTCAATATGTGAGAAATAATAAAAGTAAAACCATGCTTTTCTTTACTGCCTTGAAAGGCCTCAGGGAGATCATTATTGTATCTATAACCCTTCTTCATTCCACTCTTCATTAGCATTGATCCAACTCTAGAACTAGAGCAGCAAGCTGAACTGTCACTCAAATCACATGGGTTGTAATCAGGTCACCTTGTCTACACTGGGAAGGCAGCATGCTCATCCTCTAGAGAGACCACTCATTCATCAACTTTGCCAGTTAATGAATGGATTAACACTGGCAGCAACTATGAAGGCATTTTTTTTTCCTAACCAGTTATGGTTCAGCTAAAAAATGCAATCCTAAACATACAGTGATAGTCCAAAACTATTTGCTCTCCCTGAGCGTACAAGGAAGAGTAGTACTAATATGGATTGCTTCTCAGTATCAAGAGGCAACAGAATAATTATATGGAGTAAAAAAGACTGATCTACCATAATACAAGATTAAAACAAAAATGCTAAGTAGGATGAAGCGCTGAAGAAAGTCTTTCTTCACAGACTTCACAGTGAAACAATTGTCAGCTGTGTAAAATTATACCCAACTACTACTACTGCCTAAAGGCATCAAAGACAACTATTATGTTGATTTTGTATGTGTCAGAACTTCTTCACACATCAGTTAGGATGGCTGCATGACCTTTATGCTAGAACAACAAAGGACTTCATGAAATCTGCAGACTCACACTGAAAAGCCTGCCTCAGGGAAATGTCACTCACAGAACCTGCACTGCTCTTGTAGAGACTGATGATTTCAGCTGTTAAGATCCTTTTTGAAACATAGCAATCCTGAAACAGTAATTAAATGTGGAGATCTTTCTCCTTAGCTACTCTCGTTAGCACTGCAGAAAAATGTTGTAAAAGCAATGTTTTATCTTGCTTCTGAAAATTAACATTAAAATTAAATTATCAAGAAAAAGGACATTGTAGCTCTAGGAGGCTTACTATGAAAAGATCTCAAAACAATTTATAGACATGGATTAAGTTAGCCTGGAATAAACTACAAATATATTTCTTACTGATATAAGGAAAACTGGACAATCAGAAAAATCAGCGGGACGAATTATGAAGGCATTATGAAAGACCACACCATTAACACCCAAATCTTCCAACCTCCTATCCCAAATACAGTTAAAAGGACATCCTTTATTCTATTAGGTAGCTAAATCATGCCCATTCAGCAGTAGGCAAGAAAATTAAAACATATGTGCCGTAGGTGTGGAGTCAGCACACAAAACTTACAAGATTTCTAGTACCTGTGGGAATGCTCTCCTTCACTACAAAGATCCTTCACCCTCCTTCAAGAAGCCTAGTGAGTACTGAGCAAACCACAGAATAAACTCTGCTGAAAGTTCTGTATATAGGGAAGGATGCTTTCAGAGCTCAGAATGGTACAAAAACATTGATTTCTCAATATTTGAATTCATAATGTGGTTTTAAATTTATGTATATAGCACAGGCTTGCTATAATGGTATCCTGTGTTTATTGATAGCTGTAACTATCATAACTGGGGTACAGAACTGTCAGGAGATATTTGCATCAGGTAAACATCACTAGATAATTTATTCCAGCCTAGTACCATGAACCTGCAGTCACGCTTATTGGGCAGGACTGACAGAAACTTGAGCTAAGCTACTGTTATATCACAGTTAAAAATTTTATTGTCTCTCCTTCCAGGTGTTACAGAAAACAGATTGGAGGAATGCTTTGGCAGCCTAGTCGACATTTGCCCTAATGTTTTTAAGAAATTGCAAATCATAAGACTGATTCCAATAGCACTCTGATATCTCACCCATGATATTCAGGTATCATATTCATATCTCTCAAACTGAATAACTTTATTACTACTCACTGAAAACTTCATATTTACTTTATCAAGTGTTAGGTTTTGCCCCATTCTCACTATTTGTTACATGTTGATTAATTAATCTATTGTGACTAATTCTAATTAAAATTAAAGGAAATATTTCCACTGAGTCAGGCATCTGATTAAAGCCAGTAAAGGTCATATTTCCAAGTTCTGGGAAAAATTCACTGAATTACTTGTAAAATGGTAGTTGTGCTGCTAAAACATAAAACCTATTTTTGATTCTTCAGGAAAAGGGACCACAAACTACAGCTTTTGTTGGTGTGACCCAGCCCACTGCGGGGCTGGGGCAGCGAGATGCCAATCAATCCCGGCCCATCCCCTGGATCGAGTTTCCCGAAGAGGCAGGCTCAGAGGGTGGGTCGAGGGGCGGCTCAGAAGCCTCCGCTGCACCCCCTGGGCGGTGCCCGGGTCCAAGCCACCTCCCCCGGTTCGGGAAAATTCCCGGTTCCTCGGTTGTTCACTGGTTGGTTGTTTTCCCCTTTCACCGGGGTTTTCAAATTCCCTGTAAAACTGAGGGAAAAGCCTCAGTATAGGATCCCATCATATCCCATCATTCCCATCACATCGGATTCCAGCCTTCCCAGCTTGTTTGGGTTGCGAAACTTCTAACAATAAACCTGTTAGAAGTCAGACCCAAACAGCCTCTCTCTTCCTTCATCTCCAAGCTAACGTGAGCTGATCCCGTCGGCTCCTGCCGTGTTTCTCTGCAGAGAAGCCAGCCAGCCCAGCCAGCAGCTCCTTTCCTGATGCCGAAGTCACTTCAGCGACGCACAGAAGTAGCGCAGCTGGGCTCTCTCTGACCTGGGGCACGCCAGAGCTCGTGCTTCGAGCACAAGAACTGCGTTAAACTTTCAATTCTAAGCTAGCAATTTCCTCAGTATTCTTATCAAATGTACAAGACTGTTATAGGCTGACTAAATATACTTCTAGAATTTAAGACCCAGAACACTCAATCTCATATTCAGCTTAGTCTTTTTTCTGTAAAGAAGCCTAAAAAGGAAGTTCAAAGGAGACAGATGTGACAGTGGAGTGTGCCACACTCACAGTATTTCTCTAATCTGAAGAGGAATCCAAAGCATTAAGTCTTGTGTTTGAGCTTGATATAAAGTTTGATGAAATTACAATTTTAAAATTATCCTGGTCTGAACAAATGATGTTTGTCAAGCCAGCCAGATCTGTTTCAATGTCAAAGATTTGCAGTCTAGCAGAATAGCTTAGAAATTGCTTAGAGATTGTTTAGGGAAAAGCTGGAAGGAAGAGCTTGTAGTTGAGCACTATCACTGAAAGAATTAGTGAGCATTTCCAAAGACAGGTGCAAACAGTTGCTCTCACTCCACTTGGATGGAGGTTCTCTTCATCCAGGCACTGAGACGATGCCATTCAGAAGCTACTTACTAATGTTAATAAGCTATCCAGGCCTAAACTAACATATCCTACGCACAACAAGGCCTACTGCCATGTTAAAATGACTCACAGCAAATGAGCACAATAAACTCACTCCCACCTGCTGTTCCCACAGAGTTACTAGTGGCAAAAACACACTTAAGAGGGTCCTTACATGGCAGGCAATGGAATGGAACAGAAGATGATGAACTTTTTAAATAATCACTGAATGAAAAGTCACAATTAAATTGCAGCAAAAAGATAAAATATATTTAAATCAACCCAGTTTCAGAAACTCTTTTCATAGCGAAAAGCAAAAAAAGAGTTGGCAGAACGGTAATTATCTACATTATTATAATTAAAGGAAGAGAGATTCTACATCTTCTTGCTAGAGAAAAGAAAACTTGAGCAAATAAAGCAGAGCTGAGTCATAAGTGGGTTACTGACAAATTAAAGCTGCTGAAATACACTTGCTGGAAAACAGGGAAAGGATTAAAAAACAAACTCCTGTGGAAAATCTGCTATCTTATTCCAGAGAACCAGAATGAATTTTAAAGAAGGACTTTCAAATAAGAAGCAAATTGGCAACTTCCTAAGAAAGAACTGCATAAGCTCTAAGCAGCTTGTTTATCAAATGGAAATTTGCTTTCAAAAGGGCTATGCTGAAACAGAAATAAAGAAAACAGGGAAGTTTGCCCAGGAGTGAACCTTCAGCTTATTTGTAGGGAGAACACTGATCAAAGCTTGCCAAAACTAGAGAGTATTTAAGGTCTTGTTAACAAAACTGACAAAAATCAAACTTCATTTTCAGCTATTAATAGCTGTACAAGAGCTACAACAATCAAGATTTAATCTGAAAGAAAAAGAAGTGTTTCAAGGAAGTTTATTTTAACTTGATATTTCATCTTGTTCTTGTCAATTTAAAAAAAAAAAGAAGCCTACATTGATTCCTGACAGGATTACAAAATGTCAACATACAGTGACAGAGACTTACTCAAAAAGAGCTTGGGCTTCAAATGCAATCTGATTTGAGCAGTTACACACCACCATGAGTGTAAAGGTGAAGAAAAAAAATCTCAGCTGGGGAAGGGAGTACATGCAGTGGGAACTAACATACAATTTTATGCAATCACTACACGAGACACAGGTTAGTGAAACTATCTGCAGGGGTGTTGTCAGGGAAATCACACAATAGCACAGAGGAAACTACATGCACTACTTCTAATTTAGCAGGACTGCCCTGCTTACACTATCAAGGGTCCATGCAACAGCTAAGGTACAGTTCAGTGCTACCTGAAAAGGGAACTGCTGCAGAGTACCATATTTCTACAGTTCCCAGCCTACAGAGCACTGGCCTCCAAGTGTCTTGGAGTCAATGTCACAGAAATAAAGACTAATTGAAATTCTCTGAAAAATTCAAATAATTACTACAAACAGGAGATTTTTTTAAGCTATTATTGAAGTCACATCCTTTTCCTCTTTTCAATTAAGCTTAGGTGATGACATTTTTACTATTCCTGTGGTTTTGCATGGAAAATTGAGAATACTTGACCAATGCCTGCACTTTTCTACAGGATTAAGCATGTACAGAAGTATTTTTCCTACTCTCTCCACTAAAATATCTAGCCTGTGTTTAGTCATTAAACTCTGTGAATGTTTTCTTGACAGCCTCTGCAGTGGCTCTGCACATTTCCTGCTGGAGGTCTTCCACTTTTTATAATTTAATTCAATGCTCTTTCGACCAAAATGAAGGAGACTGACTATAACGACATGAGAAACAAGAGTTGTAACTTCGAGACATATATTATTTATATATAGTGGAGCGGTTCCAACCAGACAGTTTGAAAGAATCTACCTAGAATAAAAAAGCAAGAGCCTGCTGCTTGGACATTTGCTTGAGTTGTTAGAAATTGACGTTACACTGAATCTAAGGTGACTTTATCCACTCTGAGCTGTTTAACCTACCTCTGGCCACCTAAATTTTGCCTTGAAGTCTGTATCAAATATGCACAACACATATTGCTCTTCAAAAAGAACCTAAAAATGTAAACTTTTTTTCAAATTGTCTTAGGGTGACTTTATGATGTGCATGCCCTATCACCTGCTCTATGCCCAGACATGAATCCTGTGCCTTTTCTGTAGCTTTAAGGCAGACCTTTAAGAGAGGATGGGGGGGAAGCCAGTGGAATTCCTTCGGCACTGTGTTCAAAAACAGAGATAAGCTTGCTGGCTTCTTCTGCCCGGCTGCTCTGCTTCTGCAGCAGGGAAGAGAGTTACATTCCTTTTGCTTGTTAGCTGGTTTCTTGTTCGTTAGCTAAAGTACAGAGCCCTGGGACTTTGGCTTCTTCTCTTCTGGACTGTTCACCACCAGAACATCAGCCAGGACAGCTTACACCTCGGCCTGCAGGTGTAACCCCAGCCCCGGAGAGGAGAAAGCCACACCCACAAAGCACTCTGAAATCTACCTAGGTTCTCTCCACAGCGAGAGGTTTTATTATTTAGCATTATTCTTTTCCCGTGCCTGCGTGCATTGTGTTTGTTAAATAAAAAACTTTTTTTCCTCTTTCACTTTCCTCCGAGGAATTTTCTTTCCGTACCTGCTGGGGGAGGGACAGCTGAAACCTGCCTTCTTTGGAGGGGACGTTCCTCCCAGAGCGTTTCCCTTAATTTGTCTCAAACCGGGACAAGAATTAAGAAGCCCATTCAAATACATAAATCCACACACTTCCTTTTAGCAATGTACAGAGAGGTTCTTTGGAGAATTTGCAGAGGAGGCAAATTACAATATCTGCTTATGTTAACCCTTGGAAGAATATGAAGGGACTTTAAGGAAGGCACTGCAGCAGTTTTAGCTACAGTTTTTTAACTGACTTCTTGAGAAGACAGGTAATCTATTTGTGAGTGATAACCCCTGGCTGAAGTTGGATGACAACTGCAGAGAATAGCATGGCTGTTCCCATACTTGGAGAGAAACTAGCAAATGCTGAGGAAAAAACCAAATGTCAAAAGTATCTAAGTTAGTCTTCCATCAGACAACCATTCACAGATTTTGCGCAATAGCAAAGTTGATCCACACAAGTTTCTGAGGAAGGGAAGGGGAAATAATCTGGACTGAAGCTTTCCTGTAATTTACGTGGACTGAACAACACCAGAGAGCTTCAAACCAGCAAGTAGTGCCTCCATGACAGAGCCCTCAGTTTTAGCCTATCCTAATTGGAATGGACACTTGCCTACCTATAGCTTTTCCAGGAATAGGATCAAAGCCAATCCTAGAAGAGAGACATCAGCTATGAAGCAATAAAACTAACTAGAGCACAGAAGAATTGCCACCATCATCTGGAAAAACTGAAGCTTCTAGTTTTGAAAAGGCTGTGACTGCCAAATTTAATAGCTTCATTTAGCTTCACACAATGCTTCCTGATTTACAACAACAACAACCAGTTAACTTACATCTTCATCTCAACAAGACTAAATGCCACATTAGCAGCTTAAAGAAAAGGTTGAACCTAATTTTATAGTTACTCTCATCCAAGTACATTTTATGCAGGAGCTTTCTGGTACATAAATACATATACATTCACAAAAGGAAACCAAACCAAAGAAACACAGCCAAGGATGTTCTTAATTCTGTTTTTCACTCCTTGGGGGAAAAAAAAAAAAAAAAAAACAAACCAACACAAGTATCTTGTGTTAGTGTTACTCCAAACACTTACGCAATAAAAGCATCCTTTTGAGATTTACATCAGTCAGTAAAGACTATTACACTAAAGATTTTTGGCCACAGAAAGATCTCATTATTCATAAAATTATTGACTAATCCTTGACAAATAATCTAACAAAACATCAGGAGGCTGTTCTAAGAAATTAATATTCATGTTTGCAGATGTATAGTACGAAAACAAACTGTCAACTAAGCTGCCACTACTCTCAGTAAAAATGAGGAAAACATTATGATGGACAGCTAAGACTTGAAGAAACTAGAAACTATCATTCTCATAAAAATTTTGCTATACCAACCTCAGTTAAAAGAAAACCTGTTAATATTACCTTTTCAAGAGTAAAGAGAAACTTTAGCCAATTGTTATAAAAGTGTTCTAATTAACTCCCCTAATCCAGGGGAGATTCCATGAGTCTTCTCACGAATTAAATACCCACCTGGCTTTGGAAAAATGAAAGCCAAAACCAGAAACATCAACCAAGTAATCACACAATGCATAACTAAAGTATGAAACTAACTGGCACAGAATGTTACAGAGAAAATTAAACATAAAAGGTTTCAAAAAGCAAATAAAAAAATTCAAGTGCCATTAATGGCTGTACTTTTCTGGTATGTTAGACTACAGAGAAGTAGGTTAACTTTCAGTTTAGAAAAGGACATCTTGTCATTACCACATAGTGTGGTTAACCACAGTACTGAGTGGTTAAAATTGCTCATCTGCTGGTGTTTCAGTCTAACCACTGAAACATTCAGTCTAACTGTTCATCGATTCATTTATTTAATTTTAATTGCAAATCTGATTAATACTTAAAATAGTTATATTTCTTTCTAGTTTAATGAAAATCGAAGTGACTTTAATTTAATTATATGTTTGGGTTTAATTTTAACTTGCTTGTTACAAGTCACAGAAAGAATGGAGGTGATTATTTTTCCCTCATTTTCTTTCTTTCAGCAACTTGTACCTGAATTGTGAATGGAAATAAAATTACTGAATTTATCTAGATGCCACATAGTTTTCAATACATTAATTTGTTTTTCCTTTACACTCCTGAAAATGTCAATACATCTCATGGCACACGCACATGAAATTAATGGCCATTAATTATCTCCCTTGGCACCCAGCTTCCTGCTGTGTGATGAAACATAGGCCAGACTGGTTGCCACTGCATGAATCTCTGATGTTTACCTAATCTGACCTTTTTTCTTCATCCAAAATAACAGAAAATGGAACATAAACAAAATTTGTCTAAATTTATTTTAAATGATCTTCATGTTGCAGCTAGCACTGCAAAACTTTGTTTTTTTTAAAAAGGTCACATTAATAGTAGTCCCTTAAGACTTTTAAAGGTCAGGTTATCAAATTACATAGAGATACTAGGGTTTTGATTTGGTGATACCAAAGACATTCTGTACGTGTCTTGAAGGATGAGTTTTGACAAGATACAAAATATACCCTATCAAGTTCTTTCCATGACCATTTAATTTAGCAGTATGTGTCCCCATTGCATTTTCTGCCAGAGATTACACTTTTAAAAACAAGGAGACTTCCCCATATTAATTGTTTATAGGTATTTGTCCTGCCACAGTGAAAAGTACATCATTTCATTAATGGTGAACATAAAGTATTCACTTATGTGCATCCCACTGTATTTTATTACATGAGAAAATATCATTCCCTGAAGCCAATATCTAAAGTTCATTTCATGTCATTAGCTTTTACTTATAGCAGCTAAAGATCAATTAAGTCATTATATTTTTATTACATTAAATAAACTGGAGGGGGTTGAATGAATTTTTTTCACCTCTTCACCGTTACAATTTGTTTCTATTAATTATAAGTTGATTGCTACCTTTGAAGCATGGTAGTTAACACTAATATACAAATACTGTTTAATTGTTGTTTATGTTTGCCATAAATTAATTGCCATCAAAATTAACCTCTCTCACTGACACGTGATAAATTACAAGGAAGTTGATAGTCTTCTACAAGCTTCAGTAGTTTCCGTTCAGTAGAATAATAGTTTAAAGAGTAAGGCCAATAAAAGAACAGATATGGGTCAGCAACACATCCCAACACAGGCTAATAAGGTAAACTAATCTGATATTAATCAAATGTGCAACATAAAACATCAGTTCAAAGAAAACTGAGAAAAGCATCTGCTACTTAGACTCTCCACCTATGTCAGGTGTAACACTCAGCTCATAAAACCAATGCAGCAGGCTGCATATGGACCCAAAACCAGGGTACAGGGGTGGACAAGCATTTAGGCAATAGGCTGGAGTCAGAAATAAGATGTCAATGCATTTGTCTGGGGAACACAAAGACAAGGACTGTATTGGAAATTGGACTATATAGGAGGGATGCAGCTGAACAGTGAGACTCTCAGGTGGTTGTGAACTGGCAGTCCAGGTGGTGGTGACTGGCACAAGCCTTTTGCAACCACAAGAACTGAACAAAACAGCAAGAGTCCTCTGTGACCAGACTCAACTTGCAGACACATAATATAAAAGCTGACCCATCCTCTTACAGCTGTTGCACACAAAGAAAGTTCAGCCCACTAGTTGCAATCTGGTGTTGGTGGTAGCTCACACAGCTGCATCTCTCTGCAACAGACTTCAGGAAATAAATTCTGCCCTCAGGTGCCTAACAGAAATCAGCGGAGCTGTTCAGATGTAAAAGAAAGAATAATTCATTCCAACCAATATACTTCTACTGATTTCAATTGATTTACACCTGGGATTAATTGGCTATTGATGTGTGCATCCAAGCCTACAGACCAGACCATGGCTTTAAGGCAAAGCCCCCAGTTAGCAAAGAAAGCAGAAACAATGCAACCTAGCCAGTACAGCTGAAGAGGAGTGTGATAAATGCACAATAGATCCCAAGCTCTGGGTGTCAGGGAGACATGGGGAGGCCTGATTAAGAGTCCTAATAAGTTATATATATTCTAGCTTTGCTGCTTCCCTGCTGAGTATGCAATCTTGAAGGATGCAAAATGTTTTAATGAAGGGAGGGTAACCCAGGAGGAATGTAAAACAGCATTTAAAACACATATCTCAGAGCTAGAAATCAAATTCTTTCTATTTTTGTGATAATAAATTGGCAATTGACCACTGGAATGGAAAGGGATTTCTTTTCTGCCAAATTTAATGCAACAGAAAGATTGCCCTTACTCTCAAGGCAACAGAAGAAACTGAGCTTTGGTCTGCTACATATTGAGCAAATATCCTAATCAAAAGGAAACCTCATCCAACAATTGCATTTCAGAAAGGCAGCACCCATAGCTATACTTCATAAATGTAAGGTCATTTCAAACTGTGGTAGATTTACCTGCAACTTTGAAGGACTTAAGCACTAGAAGACTACTGCATGTAAGACCAACAAAGAGGGCCGAAGCGATGGCCATCTTTCCTTCCTAATTCCAAGAAACTATGCAAACTAACTTAAGACATATGAGTTGAACTGCTTTCTCTGTTTCACTTAAATAGAACTGGATTCCCCCTAAAAAGTATCTTTCCTTAAAATTTCTATACAGTAGTGTTTAACAAATAATGCACTCATAACTATCATGTGTGTGACTCTTAAAAGAAAAGATAGCTCTCAAGAGCTTGCCAATAAAGCTTTTTACACTTAACGCTTCACCTAGAAAAGTTTATAAAGAGTTTGCATATCACATAATGCAGCTTATTCCAGATTTTTTCCAAAACCCGTATAAGCTCCCATATGCCCGGGTGTAGCTCTGAGCACTGTTAGCTGGAAAAATATTTTCAGATCATTCTTTCATGGTCCCGTGTTTGGAAAATATATTTAGTATTTCAAGCAACTTGATATTTGAGGTAGATTAACTCATTGCATATTCAGATTCTGTCATACCTGCCATTGTAAAACAGGAGAATATGAATTATAAGACCCTTAAGCAACGTATGCAGAGGATCAATCACGTTGTAGTCTGACTGGGCACTGAATGTCACCACTGCTTCACACAAACACTGTGCTATTAAAAGTGCATTTACTAGAATGTTGATAAAGTGAGCCATTAAATGAGAAATCTCATCATATTTGACAGTGCATTGTGAAGCATTCCCCATTAAGGGATGAGAATAAAATGTTTATGAGCTAATTTATTCCAAACATGTTTGTAACTCTATGGTTAGCACAGTTTGATCCAAGTAAAGGTTATACTGATTTGAGTGAGAAAGACAAAACCCCTCAAACTCTGAGCTTTTATACCAGCTTGATTTTTTTTTTCAAACCAAGACTATATCAGAAATATTACTTGCAGTCACATCACACAAATTCATTGCTCCCTGGTGGCTAAAACAAACCCATTGTTTCTCTGCTTTTATTGTTCAAATAACTGGTATATGTGTATTATTTTATCTGTCCTTCCTGCTGTCATATTCAATACACTGCCAAGAAAATTGTTAGGTTTTTTTCTTCTGCACACCTACCTAAAAAAAAAATAGAGGGGGAATAAAACAACATGGATGTGGAAAAAAAAGAAAAAAAGAAAAGCTATTAATAATGAAAAGCTGAAAAGCATTATTTTCTGTATTTGACAAAAGAAAATATCAAGCTCAGCAATATAAAGTAATAAAAAAATAATAATTTTTAAAAATCCAAAATAGCTGCCAAAATTTAAAGACAAAATGCAAACTGCAGAATGTAAGTCTGAATAATAATGGTGTAATATAGAACTGAATATCCTCTAAAAACACAGCTTATCCTTCTGAAAAAATAAAATAGGCTAATAATCCAGTTTAAGTGATAGTCTATTATGTTTGAAAAAGCAATCTTCACTCCCTCAAGGTAATTAAAATTTCCTTCATCTGTCTCAGCTTGAGCAGTTGCCAGTATTTACACCCAATACAAAGAAGACAGAGCAAACTTTAAACCATAAAGGGTATTGCACTAAAGCTATCCACCAGCATGAAAAGAGATTAATTTGGTAGATAATAAATTAATTATAACCCATGATACTATAAGGACACTCAAACTCATCCCACTGTCACACTAAACAGATGCAGAACTAGTGAAAGTGAGCCATGAAACAGGGACCCCCCTACAAGTAGAGGGATTTGGTCCCTGAAAAAGGGTTGCAAAAATCAACATAAAATTAAAACCTAATCATGCCATTCATAAAGTAGTCACACTGTCTTCTTTTGCATTTGCTCAGCATATTGTGTAATCACAGCTGGTGAGGAGAGCTAGTGGTAAAGCTGGGACTACAGCTTTTAGAAAAAAAAATTAAGAGAAGAGGGAATATTACTTTGATTCACTTGAGGAATCCTTTTACTCTGAAATTAAAGTGACAACCACTGTGCCTTCTGAGTTCATCTGGTCCACCTATTTTAGAGTAGGTGACAACAATATTCCTACATATGTAAAGATAGGAAAAAGTTTTCCAATTGAAAATTTCTTTAGAGAATTATGTAGCTTTTTCAAACTCACAAACGTATATGGTTTTCTGATGCCTCATGCACCCCTCTGCTGAGACCACAACAAGCCATCATGAACATGTGTGTTCCCAGCTGGGATAACACTGGCAGGCAGACAGGCTTCTGGCTGGGCCACAGCCCAGGAACACTGAGAGTCTCTGCCACAGTTTCATCCCTTGCAGGCAGCTCTAAAAGGTTTCAAGAAAAGGAGAGAGTACTGTTAGTTTTTCTAAGGAGGACTTCTAAATTCCTATTCCTAAGGAAATCTTAAAAATACATTGTTCCTTCCCCTTACCAAAGGTTTGTCTTTACCCCTCAGAACATGCATGCCAGCTGTTGGACATCTAAAATCCCTCTTGTTAAAGCAAGAGTGGGCTCTCTTAATGTTAGAAACAGAAGTTCTGGCACTCTGACTTCATTCGACAGGTTTATTTTCACAAGGCATTGTTACATTCAGGAAATCCATCCTTTTAAATTTCACAGCAGATTGGTCTTCCCTAGAACAATTTTGTCACCATTAGATCAATCCAAAAGACACCAAAAACTATAGGATTTATCCTGCCATATTTCCATTTTGCTGTTTTATTACTTGCTCTAGCATGTATGGTAGCAGACTTATAAGCCTGATATGTGTTACTGCATTCTACTCAGAACATCCAATTCCCACTGAAGTGAATTATCAGGTGGAAGACAGGCTTCACTGATGGAGACTGTTGCTTAAACAGACATACATTATCTACACAGCAAAAGAAAGATTTCCCAAGATACCTAGTGAGAATTGTCAGACTGCATTATGTTCCTGCTTAGGGACAGCCTCGCTCACTTGGAAAAGTAGTAAATGTATGCTGTAAAGGTATATTGTTAACAGACCTGTGGCCCTGGAAGTGATAATCTGAAAGAGATTCAGGCATTTAAGGAAGAGAAAACATTACTATACATAAGCCCAGGGATGCGTGAGACTGAAAAGAGTTACAGCAAGCAGAAGAGGTTAGGATCTCTAAATATGGAAATAGAGCTAGATAAAGAACAGAGATGATACCTACCTTCTGAGTGAAGGTATTTCTATTGAAATTTTTAAAGGATTTTTTTTCTTGTCTCTTGTTGGTTTTTTTATTCAGACCATTTATTCTGTTCCCCAGAAAGCAGAGGGGGAAAAAGATAAATATCCTAGGTTTTTTCTTTTGCAATAATTTCTGTTTTGATGGATAAAGGTATGCAAGTTTTTCAAGCATACTACTGGATAATACTTATCTATCCACTTATACATCTTCTACATAGCTCTTGATGAAATAATTGGCAGAATTCTCTTCTTTCTTTCAAAATGGAATTCCAGTTCGCTTTATTTAATCAGGTGCCTGAAGTATTCATTCTGGACTAAAAGTATTTGTGAGCTATTCAACATCTTCCTCTCAACCTAAAGAAAAGCAGTGCTTAGAAAGACGCAATGAGTTAATGTTATTTAATTCATCCCAGTACTACAAATGCCACAATGGGATGTATTTACCCAATACTAACTAAATGCGTGTTCAGTAGGAATCTGTGGGCTCAGCTGCTCTCCAGAACCTCAGGTCAAACTGAAGACGACTTATAAGTTTTTATACTATTAGGTCTGACTATTGAAAAGTTACATTTGCTTTAAAAACACGCTGTGAAAATCTAGTAAAAAAAGGGTTCTCAGGGTTGAGTCTGAAGATGAAGCTAGTAGCTACAAACTTTTTTATTTGAGCCATACCTTAGCTTTTCCTTCCATCCCTTCTCCCTGTAATCTTCAGTGCTCAGATTTTTAAGCATTCACAGAGTAGTGCTGCCTCTTTAGACACATCCTGAACTGGGTGTGGTGGAAGCTTTGAGCATATTAGGTGATGCAATTCTTCACAAAATGATCTGAGAGGAATAAAAGCCTACATAACTATTTGTTTATCTGCTCTTCACATTTTGTGCTGGACAAACTGATGTCCAGTTTCTTACCAGGATAACACAAAGTTGAAAGCTTATCCTGTAGGTCTCACTGAAAAAGGTGCAAGTTTAGCCCATGTATCATGAAAGCAAAATAGAAAAAGCAGCTCCAAGGCTGCACCACACAAATAAAATCTGAAGTATGGTAAACTGACAGATAAAAGGCAGGATAAGGCACATGGTTTAAATATTCTGCATACTACATCTGTACCTGCTTTTACTTCTGTGTTTCTTCCAAAAGAAAAAAAAAGACCATTCATAACACACACTCTCCTAGATGTATAAAAATTACAAAGCCCAGCCGTTGGAGAAAACATTTTTGAAAAATTAAAATCAAAACATCAGAGTAAGTGAAATTCTTTGGATGGTATGTGGCCTCATGTGGAATAAAGAACTCACATCAAAATAAGCAGTATAAAGCAAGAATTCATAAACATTTAATATCTTTTCCCCCTCTTCTTAGTTTCCTCTGTGTTTAATCCATCTAGATATTGAACTAACAGTGTCTTTCCTTTTGTTCTTACCTTCAGTTTAAGGTGCACAATTGAAGATGCAAAGTGACAGCTAATTGCCAGATGCTGGGCACAGTGACACAGTGCATATCAACATACAACACTCAAAGCCACTAATACTTCAGTACAAGCAAATCAGGGAGGTGTCAAGACATGTCAGGCTGACATTTGTACAAAGAAACTTATTTTTATCTCATAATACAACAATGACAACCTCCACTGATGGCAGTAACAGCATGGTCCAAACCCATCAACGCTGAACATTGCTGACACGAGTACAATACCTGTTGATACTGCTGGGAGATCCTGCTGTTCACATGGTCTCAGTTCTCCATCTGCCTTGCTGCATAGTTTTTCCAAAGTACATTTCCTATTCCTGACATCTTCATCCTTACTAGGTAATGACCCAAATTAAAGTGCATGAACTAGAAAAATCTGAATTTTCTTTCTGAACTTTTACACTGAATTGTTTGTTTTGTGTCATCATCCAGTGTCCACTGGCAGAACTATGAGAATAATCCTAGGAAAAGGGCATTTTGTTGGTTATAAGTTGGTGAAGACTTTTTGTGGACTTGGCAAAGTTGAATCAACAAGACAAAATGCCACTGACATGCTGAACTACAGAGCTCAGCCCCTCAAGCTGATCTGTCCAGTCAGATCTTTCCCTCTGTCTCCATTTACATATATCTGTTCATCTAATGCTTTGTCAAATAAAGTATTTTAGAAAAGGATCTGATCAGCACCTACTCTCATGCTATTCTGGATGACTTTTACTGTACATGATATAATTACTTAATCAGACAATTATCAATTTCCCTACAGGTCTTTAGCTACAAAATGGATGAGCACAGCAATTTTCTGTCTAGTAGTGAAGAGGAACTGAGGACAGGTGCCTGACTGAATAACCTAAAATTTAAGTTTGCAAGTAAGAGAAATCTCTGTAAGGGTGATATAATAAATCTATCATCATATCCAACAAAATTTAGCCATTCTAACAGTGATGAATCTTACCAAACACAATGCACAATTGTGCATTAATATCATCTTATCTTCAAATAAACTCACTTTGGCATTCAATCTTTATAAACAGTTGACCCCTACATCAGTTTTATGGCATAAAGCTTTCCCAACAACAAGTTCAAGATGTAAAGCACTTTTTAACAGAAAGAAATCCCAGGATACTTTTAAAGAAGATCTTAAAAAAAAATTCAACCGTAGTCTACAACACTAACCTAACAACAAAACTTGAGAATAGGAGAAACATTGGATTATTTGATTTATAAAATGGCAGCAAGCATAAAGAAAATTTATTACTCACTCGATTTAGAGTGGTCATTTGTATGGACTCAGTTTGCACAAAGGTAAGCACAAAAATTTAGGCTCCAAAAACCACCCATTTATAGTAAACAATTGTCACACTCATGCTCATATGCTTGGCTGACTCTGAGCTACAGTTATTTCTGCAGAGAAATCTATTGCAGCACATCTAAAGTAACAAGAAAATAACTTACATATTTCCCACTAAGCTAAACCCTTACCAGGCATATGCCAAGAAGAAAGCCACCTAAAAGAATTGATTGCCAAAAGGAAGTAAAATTATACCATTCTACTTACAGAGCCCTTTCTGACTCACGACATAGTGTAGTAGATACCACTTGCAAGAATAAATTTTAGGGAATTCTTTGTGTCTGTAACCAATGAGGAACCCTCTCCATCCTTTGTATTCCCTATAAAAAAATTCATTTCCAGGCAGCAGGAAAGGCAAAGGCATAACTTTCAGGGCTCTTCAAAAGAATTCCACCCTACTGGCCCAAGGCAGGGGAGTCAGAATTAGATCATCTTTAGGGCCCCTTCCAACCCAAACCATTCTATTATTCTATGATTTTACCTCCATTTTTCACCTTTTTCACTTCCCAAGTAGGATCTGCCCCAGCCAAAACCTTCATCTTTGGAGACAACACACTTCAAACTGGTTACCTTGTCAAGAAGCCTTGAACGAGTTCTGTAATAGATCTAAAATTAATTACAGACAATCCAAACCACACACACACCCCCCCTCCCCCCAAAAAACAAAAACAAACCAAACCAACAAAAAAAAACCAAACACCAAAACAAAACAAAATGCCACCAAAAACCCAATAGAAACAAACCCACCAAGCCAGTAAAACTTGCTGATCCAGCACAAGCTGGGAAATTAGTTGAATCCCAGATACTATGTAAAGGCCAACTAAATTCATTGATTTATTTAACATATACTGTGAAAAAATATGTTCTTATATTCCTGAATGCTGACAAAGCCACAGAAGTCATTATTTAAATCCAAGATTTTTTATATAGAAATTAAATACAGAAGGTAGAGGAGGAAAAAATAGCTGATATCTCAAAACTTAATTTGAGGTTTTTGATGGGAGAAAGTGGAAGATAGTTTGAATCTATCACTTAATAAGAGAGTTCATGGCTTTAAGCTTTCAAAAGCTCCTAAATAACATTTCTCCACAGTAAAATTTAAAGCAAAAGCTGTGTTCAGTCCTTCACAAGGACTGTAACTAGAGTGAGAGCAACCGAAATCTCTGAAAGATGTAACATCAAAATAATATTTTCCAACTAATTCAATAAGAAGAAAAAATATTACAATCTTAATTATTACTTCAAGACCTTTTCAGGAACTCTGAAAGTCAAAAAGAACTATAGAAGTTGTACTATGAATATAAAGCAGAAACACACAGAGCTGACATAAAAAGGCTGAGACACCAATCAACTAACAAAGAAACAGAAAAAGATCCTATAAACAGACTAAAAGACAAAAACAGAAGAAAGTACATGTTGACTGTTTTACAGGAAAACCAGGTGAGTTGATGATAATAAAAAGGTTAATTTATCAAACAGCTTTGGTTTTTTACAAATAAGATGAATTGTAACCAGATATTTTTAAAGGGGACAGAAGAATTGGCCAAGTTAGGAAACATGGGTTAAGGAATATTTAGATAAATTGTATGTACACAGGTTTGCAAGGCTTGATTAAATTCTGTCTTTAGGACCCAGCGAAACAGTCTCTCAAACTTTAATGGATTTTTCTAAAATTCACTGGATACTCTCAAGGGACTGGAAAAGGATAATCTTGGTACCATCTTTAAGAAGGAGAGAAAGAAGGGACTAGGGAATTGGAGACAGCCTAACTGATTCCTGAAAAGATTCTGGAACATATTATTGAGCAATTTATAAGCACCTCAAGAATAATAAGATGATAAAAAACATATGACATGGATTTGTCAAGAAAGGAGGTTGTATCAAATTGGCATAATTTATTTCTTTGACAGAGTTGCAAGCTAATGGATAACAGGGAAGCAATAGATGTGATAAACATAAGCATTACTTTTTTTTTATATTCTCTAAGGCATTCTCGTAAGTACGCTAAGAAAATCTGGTCTGCATTAATTCCCTGTAACATGGCAGAACAGCGCTTTAAAAAATCTCCCAAGTACAGGCCTCAGCAGTTCCATATCAAAGTGAGAAAGCATTTCAAACAGACAGCAGCAACCCAAAAAGCCCCTTACTTCTAGTCATATATGACGATCTGAATGACAGGCACCATGGACTATGAAGAACCAGGAAAATAGAAAATGAAAAACTTGCAGATAACAAAGCTTAACAATGTTGCAAACACTTTCAATTCACCTCTGTTTTCAGGATGATTATGAACATTTGCAGAAATTATTCAAAATCAGAAGCTAAAATTCATGATGACAGGGGTAACACTGTACTAAGGGGGAAGAAATCCAATGCCCAATTATGATATTCAGAACATCTGCCCAAGTTAGGAACTATGAAGAAGATACAAATCAACAATAAACTGAGTAACAAGATAACAATGGAAAATGCAGTGCAGAATATTGAAATCTGTCTTCAAATACACTAAATGGAATTTTATCTGTAATATAGGAATAATTTTTTCACTTTAATTATTGCTTTGAGCCCTAAGATAAAAAGAATGTGCCTTGTCTTAGATAATGACTTTAACAAGAACACATAGCAACTTGAAAGAGTCCAAAAGAAAACCAATAAAAATACAAACAAGTTTGGAAAAAACTGTTATCTAGGATTAGAGCTTGAAAGATATTTGTCTTCTTTCATTTCATCTAGGGAAAAAAAAGGAAAATTAATTGTCAATACTTAGACAGTGGTTGTAAAATTAATGGCAGTCAACTCTTCTCTATGCTGACTCATAAAGAGAAGATATTTCCATTTGAAAAAAGATTAAACTCAGATTCTAAGAAATATTTTTGTCATATGAGACATATCTAAATTGTCCTCACACCTTTCAATGCAAGGGAAGGAATTGATCCAGTCTGACATGACAGGATCTAATCAATAAGAGTTCTAAACACTGAGCTACTCTTTGCAGAAAGAAGATGTTGCAAACCTTCACTGTCTGCTCCAGTGATCCCAAGTAGTAGGGCACATTCAGAGCATGTACCAAAGAAAAGGAAAGCTGCTTCTAGGGACAAAAGGACTACAGGCTATTACTGGGCAGGCTAATGAGCAAAACTTCAGACTCATAGGAAATTTCAACACAAAAACTTAGTGCACTTATGTCCATGATTAGGTAAGAAAAACGAGCAGAGGTTTTGTAATGCAACTTTGTATTAGCCAGTAAACCACTACCAGGTGGGACTTAGGAGTTTGATATCTTCTGTAAACATACAGCCCAAGCTCTTTAAACAGCCTAATGCACTTTGACATTATGAGCCCAGGTCTACAAAACTGCCATGTTTTTCAAAATGACACTACATCATCCCTGTTTTATATAGCCTTTTCCATTCACTGAGAGAATGGATAAAATAGTATCAGTATCGACAAGAATTTAAACCTTCAGCAAATGTATGAATGAATTTACTAGTAGTACATATAAAAATTACTGATGTACTTGGGAGAAGAGCGAGCCAAAGCTGGATCCTATGGATCCTATGTAAGATGACAGAGCTCTATTAATATTGTCCATTTACAGCAGGTCAGGTTCTACCATAAAAGATAAGTTTGGTAAGACAGAAACTAGCATGAAAAAGAAAACCCTATTATGAAGTAAACCTAAGATCTGCTAAATAGTGAGAGATTGTTGTTTTTATCTTTCATTCTGAATTTTAAGGTAAGTTTTACAGAGACTAAAGTAAATTGCTGTGAAAGAGAAATCTTTTGCCTAAATGAACACTGAGACTATGGTGTTATAATAAAGAAGGCATACACTCCATATTACACTTTTTTCCCCATTAACCCCATCTCACCCCTTGACAATCACTTTCTGTTAAAATATCTTAAAGACATGTTTTATATGCTGGGAAGAAATTACAGCAGGCATCAGCCTTCCTTTTTCCCTAGAATGAGAGAAAAGGGTGGCAGTGCTCTCTGGCAAGGAAAGTTAACAATCTGTACAATCTAATAAGTTCCTACTGAATGATAATTAACATTACCATATTTGCACTTTAACTTCCCTTGCCTGAAGCAACATAGGCAATGGCAGTTTTCACTGACCTATGCAGAAATCCTGAGCCTGAACTGAATACCACACTACTCTTGCTCATGGACTTTTCTGGAAGTCACCAAGCCTTTCTCGCTTCTCACTTATACCTTAAACAGCTTTGAATCAGAAGTGGTATCCACCAGAATGATATAGCTGCATCAGTGCAAGTGGACAATTAGACATTTTAGGCTTTAGTGTCTCATGTTGCCAAAAATCCACAGCTACATGCTAAGGCGATGTCTTGGGAGACAAAAGAAGGACATAGAGGTCCTAAGTGGTATTTGTTACCCAAATCAGTATGGATCTACAGCTGAAAATCTCTCACTAAGGACTATGATGCTTAATATCTTTAGGCAGAGATCCAATCCATCTTTTCTGTATTGCTCGAGCCTCTCCTTCTGCCATCAAGCAGTTCAATGGTTTCCTAACTTCTGTACTTCATAAGGTTCTATAAAGTGACAGCATGTACTCCATGTAAAGTTAGTACTATTTAAAAGGGAAAGGTTAGTGAGTACGTGAATCTTTTTCAGGTTTTTTTTTCTATCACCAACACTTCCTGTTTCTGGGAGAGGAAACATTCCTTCCATTCAAAAGGAAAATTTTCACACGTGCAATTTTAAATGTTTTTAAAAATTACCTCTCAGCACACATGTACAGACCAGTTAACAAAACTGCTGTGTCTGTCTCCATTTAATCTCTGATTGAAGGAATAGGACTAGCTCTCCTTAATCATCTCTCATGCACTCTTTTCATTTAGTAAGATTTCTTTCTGTCTTAACCTTCACTGTATCCCCTACATACTGTCAGTTAAGCTCCTAGTAGTAAAAGAGATCCTGAGAAGAGAATAAATTTTCCTTTTAGAGGTTGAAAAAACAAGGTTTCCCACATAAAGCTACAGTTAAACACCAAAGTGATAGATCTAACTTTAGAAACAGTTCCTTTATCTTCAGTGAGTCGTAATGTGACTGCTGCCTCTTATAACACTTCTGAATTACTGTCATATACATCATGACAGATGTGGGTCATTAGAACTGAGGAATTAGCTACATGCAGAAGGGATTGGGAGCAGACTGGTTTTGATGGAAAACATAAAATCTACCAGAACTGGGAGGTCAGGTAATGCTTAAAAATTACTTTCTGCCAGTAAAAACAGAACCGTAGGAGGTAATTATCTGACTCTATAAAAACACTATGCTTCTTGATTGGACTAACATATGGACTCCACGAGTTCTCCGGACACAAAAACCAGTAAAACTGTGACCCTGATAGAGTCTGACATCAGTCATCATAGGTGGCATGGAAAACATTCACCACATGGAAGAACAAATCCAGAGTTCTAATCCCGAAGGGTACCCAAAGATCTTTACTTCCTGCAGAAATGTTTTCCAAAGTACATTCATCTGATTTCCTCTGGACAAAACAGTAAACATGATTTTTGGTCGATTATTTTATTAAAAAGAAAAAAAATCAAAGTAAATATTTACGAAAGACTGTCACTAGTATCTTTTATGTAACAGACTTAGTAGTTCTCAAAAAGAAAATTACACAAGCAGTAATTATGTTAAAGGATATATTTAAAATGCTAAAAAAATGATAATTTGTGGAAATCAAGGGTTCCAGTTAATCACAGTGTACAAAGGCTACCCTATAGTGAACATTCTGTTTGCCACTGCAGTGCTTGCATATTTAACAGCAACTAAAGTGCATAGGCATCACTTTGTATCTCAAAAACTGCCAAGTTTTTCTACTCACCATATATTCATAAAAACAGGACATTGAGAATTACTAATTCATCATAGTATTTAAATGGAAATAAAATTATCTTACAAAATTTTAAGAGAAAGCATCAGAGCAGGAAAACACAGACTGATAAACAGAATGATGACAAGGAACTGCCTCTGTTAAACTGAGCAGAAGAAAAATGATCAGTTCCCCAGTCCTATTTTGTTCTTTCCTTTTTGCAATTAAGTTTATAAGAGCCTTTGTTCTGAGATGACACAATGAAATGTAAAGAACTCAACTTTAAAAAAGCCCAGGGATAAACATCTCACCACTGTTTTGTTGCTAATTTAGCAGATACAGTATCATGAGAAAGGATATACCTTTGCCACTAATATGGCTCAGTGCAGTCACAAAACACAAGCATTTACAACAAATCAGAGCATTTCACCTGTAAACACATGGGGAAAAAGCCACAAGAGCTGAATCTCACACACAGACAGGAATTTGGAATGAGATACCTAGTTATTTTTATTTGATTTAAACTTTAAACTTCATTACAGAGAAATAATGGCAAATTAAGCAATGGTGTCTCCCCCTTGAAAGCCTCAGCTGCTAGAATGTTCATTCAATGTTGCTTCAAATTGAGAAAAGAGTACAATTTTGATCTGATGGGCTTTTCTTTTCATTTACAGGAAATCTGCCAGCCAACACAGAGGTTTGCACTATTGTACCACATTCATAAAAGATAAGCAAGGCACAACTCTGCATGTAAAACAAAAGTAATTATAAATCTTGGTCTTGTTGTCAGGATATATTTCAGTTGATCCTAGCTGTTTACAGGAAAGGAGCAGGCAGGTGCCAGAGCTGTGTGCCTCTGTTTATGGTAGTAAGCATAATGATGACTTGACAGCAACACTCATCATAATCACTCTTGCCCCTCACACATATATATAGCCAGCTAGGAGTAAATCCTTATGCAACAGAAAGCTGAATATAATGCAAGTTGTGACTTGTGGGGAATGTAAAGTGATTCTTTCAGGAGTTATTTGGTACTACTACCTAATGTCTGACATTTAACAGATGTGTGTCCACATAGTGAGTCAGTCAGAAAAACCTCTTGGTCAAAATGAATACATCTTAAGCACTAACTGCATTTTACAAATACCTCAGACCCCTGACCAGCTGCAACAGCACAATTCACAAACTATCTCCTTTTACAGAAATCCTTCCATGGTATATTTTGAAAGAAGAATTAACTGGAAGACAGATGCCTTTTAGTGCAATAATAGATATGCTGTGTTATACATAGATCCAAAATTGATTGGTTTTCTGATGGAAGCAATATCTATTTCCTGAACTTATTTATTTCACCCAGTGCCATGATAGATGCCTATCATGGCACTGGATGAAATACAGTTTACAGCACAGTAAACTGTATTTTCCTCTTCAATACTTAACTATTTCTGTACAAGTTACTGTGCTTAACATTAAGGAATTCACATCACAACTCCAATTGAATTGGAGTTGTTCAATACATTTCAGGTAAGCTGGTGGCTTGCATTTTTACAGGACAAGATGTGTTCCTTTTTAAAAGCTATAGAAAATGAGAGGGTATACATAGAGCTGTGATCCTAATAAAGGCCAGTTTCTCTTCCAAGCTAAAGAAACAGGGTGGTTTTAGCAACCTAAATTTTCAATGGTTGAGGGATATTTGTGAATACATTAATAATTTTCCCTAGGTCTTGCTAAGCTATATATTAATGAGTACATTTTCTTCTGTTAATCAGATTTGAAAGCAGTCAAAAATAGTCATTATACTAACTACTCAGAAACATTTTGCTTTCTCCCAAATGGAGAACAGGTGACAAGCATGTTTCTCTATTCAGCTATCTCTGCCTCTAATACCTACAACTAACAGCAGAAATGCGCTGTCAGAAGTTCAAGAGCCACAAGCCCAGCAGTCCTGCACTGCTCTGCATGTCTAGGCCTTGACAGGCCAGGCTATTTCTGTATTTTATTACCTGTTATTACAGTGTCTTTACATTTGACCTGTAGCTTGCAACTATGAAATGTGGTACACATCAAGGTACACTAGGTTATTGAACTTTTAGTACAGTAGAAACAAATGGGACTTAATGCAGTAGTTTAATTGCCATTTAAAACAAGTGCCAATCTTTTAAGTGATTTAACTAACAATCACTTACAAGTAGCAGGTGTTTTGCCTGCAGATGAAAGAAGATAGCAGCTAATTTCTCAAGAAGCTATAATGTCAACAGTAGAGCTATTTTAGGAGAAAGATATATGAATTTTATAGAATCTGTTATGTTTTATCATAAGAGAAAAGGAACTTGCATTACTCTGTGCTCATAAAGAGGTATTTAAATTTATATGCATCCCTGTTATTCCTTAGCAATGGATCAAATTCAGCATTAACTAAAAGCTAAGTACTGTGAGCAGCAGAATTGTTATTCCACTCAGTAGGCTGCATCACAGCCTTTGAGGGGATGCCAAATGGGCACAAATGTCCTTGAACCTCAAGAGATAGCACTGTCACTGCTACCAGCCAGCAGTATGACCTGCAGGTTCAAAGCAGCAATGAAGTCTGGAAAAAGCTGAACTAAAGCATCAGGAGACACTCTATACATCTTTATTTTAGTAAAACATTGCTTAAGGACAGGGCATAGTCACCAGAAACATAGGATTGATATAAGCTACAGCCTAGCAACAATTTATCTTAAAAGTACTTATATTTTTATGGCTAAATATCTGGTTTCAAGTACCAGTTTTCCAATGGGGAGAACAGAGATTGTCAATTTTAATCAATAGGTGTCTGATTGCAAAGTAAATAGCATTTATAACATTAAGACTTTGCCATTCAGAGCAGAGAAGTGCCACTTGATCTCCCTTGCATGAAAGCAACACATAGGGATATATTTTCCTATAAGTCTCCTTTTCACAGCATTAATGGCCAAAGCTTCATTTTCTTTTCTGTTTCTGGGACCTACAGTTGCAGTACAGATTTATGAGCATTTAATTAATAGTTGCATATTGATTGAAGTCAAAGGCAGACAATCCCAAGAAAACAGAGAAAGATAAAGGGCCAGTCCTATATCATAAAGGTTGCAGATGACATCATGTTAGTGGCTTTGATGTTTTTATTACCTTTAAGCACATAAAGCATTCTCATCCTGATGAATCAATTTGTGATCTTTCTAGACAGCTAGTGGAATATGACATATTCTTACATGATTAGAGACAAAACATTTCTTTAATAACTAAAAGGAACTACCCATCATTTTATTGGCCTTATATAGTTGTTATGCCATGTACTCCATTACTAATACGATTATGTATAATTACTACATTAAAAAAAAACTGTGATCAGTTTTTTGCTTAGGAGCAAAAAAAAACTGCTTAGGAGCACAAAAATGGATGCCTATATACTAAAGACTAATGAATAAATCTAAATGCCTTCTCTGTAATATCTGAGGTATTTCCCACTATTTGTCCCAAATCAGAACCAAAGCTTTTATTTTGAGAAAAAAATGTGAGAGTAATTTTTCTCCTCTGTCCTTGTTCCTCCTCTCTTGCTCTTCCTTTTCTTACTGCTAACCTTTTTATCCTCTATCATTATTGTCTTTGGTTGTGCCCATGGGAGCTAAGTTGTAGTGAGTTTTATACTTTGCCTAGGAGACAGAGAGATTTGTGGTCATTCTTATCTACTCAGATAATAATTTCCAAAGCTTTGGCTGTGTTGCTGAGGAGGCCTTGTCTTCTGCCCTCTCAGGCTTCACCCTTGAGGTTGACAGCTTCATAATTCCTGAGGAACACAGCTGTCAGGAGAGGTTGTATTCACAAAGAGAGTTTCTCTGAGGTAACATGTACCAATTCTGCTAAGGACTTTGAAGATTAACCCCATGACCTTGAATTTAACATAGCATCCTGTGAGGAGTCAGAATCATGAGGCAAGTATCAATATGATGTGCCCTAATGGGCTGGCACGTTGAAAGAAGTGGGATGTTACATTCTGAAATACTTGAAAACTGCTTCAGTCTTCACTGAAGATACACAGTCACAGACAAAAGCTTACATAATACCAATGTACTCCAGGTCAGAGAGTCACAAAGAATTTACTCACTCTCTAATGTAAATATATGAACAATAGTATTGCCACCAAAGGCCTAAGTTGTGCTTGAAGAAAAGCATACACTTAAAAGCATTGCTGGATTGGCAGAGCATCCTTCATTTTTGCAGATTCAAACAGGCAGTGGGAGTGAGGAAAGATTTCCTATTTGATCAGTTATAGGAGAAACAAATGTATTTCTCATTCTGTCATGAGTTCTGTGTGTAGTGGCTTGAAACGAAAAGATTAATTTCCCAGTTTGCAGAGCAGTTTGACAAACAATAATAGATTCGTTTTGCAGAAGACATTGGACCTTGTTTTACCAGCACTCTCTTTGACATGCTTGCGTTAAGCTCCAGGCAGATGACTTCCATGCAGAGATGAAAATCAGCAGGAAGCCAGACAGTTGGCAGAAGCAAGCCACAAGTAAAACTGTAGTCCTGCTGAAAAGACAGCTGCTACACCAGTCATTTCACCACCTACATGTGATGACAGCTCCAGCCTCAGCATTTTGTGTAATCACAACAAAGGAAAGAAGCCATACCATAGTAAAGGTAATAAGCACACAGAAAGCTCAAGAATTAAAAACAAAAAAACAACTAAAAAATCCCCAAACACACAGATACAACTGCTCCCTTTTCTGCGAATTCCATCCTAGCAGTGATGTCACTTAATGCCACTGCAAAACCACAGCGAAGGCCTGACTTCAAAGTGAGTTTGAGAGCCACAAGTGTAACTAGTGCAGCAGCTTGTCTTGCATAGAGGCCAGTAGCAAAAGCAAAAGCTGCAGGAAAGAGCATTAAAAGTACAGAAAAACTTGCCTCATTTTGCCATTCCAGCTTCCAGCAATTACATTTGAAAGATTTTATTAGTTGAAAGTTTCATCAAAACATTGCTTCACATTTTCTTCTCTGAATGGGCATAATCTCCTTTTAAATGCACTTATTCTTCATGATGTCCTATCTTAGTGCATTGCAAAACCTAACTATGGAACCTGTGAAAAAAAATCTTAATTTCATAGGTACCAAGTCTGCCCTTTGATATTGTCAACAGACTGTCCTTACTTCCTATATTGAGAGAAAAGGGTTTTTTTCCCCTTTATTGACTTTCTGTATCTATCTCATTTATGATTTTGTATTAACGTATTGCCAACTCACCCTTTAGTCCAGCTAGCTCATTTAAAAGGCAAGTGCTTCAGAATATAGGTAAATACTTGGGGTTTTCCAAACAGCTCTTTATATTATCTGATTAAAAATTGCATGTGCTTATTCAACAAGCTATTTTAAGGAGACAGTGTTTAATGGCTTAAAGAGGACTTTGTGGGGAAGGGGAGTAGAAGACAATTGGTTCATTTTATAGATTTCTTTCTTTTAAAATCACTGGGGAAAATTCACAATATTAACCAGGACGGTCTGACTCCGGATTGTGGATCATGACTAAGAGATCTCCCAGTACTTTAGAAAGATTTAATCACAAAAGTCTGTTCTATTTAGTTCCACAAATTTACCCAAAAGTGTTAGGAGAAAATGTGTTTGATGTGACTACTTGAAAACAACATCTTAAATACTAATGATCTTGAAATAGAAAGCCTGGAATATGTGTTTTAGTCTCTTGTGCCCACTCCAGATGCAGGCTGCACAATACTCTGTCTTGAAACTGTGATACATATAACATCCACGTCTAATAATAATTTGTATCTGAAATACACTTCCCCTTAGCAAAGAATATATGATCCTAGCTCCCAAAGATCATGACAGATGTTGCTTTATATAAACCTGTATAAAATTTTCCTAAACAAATATCTTTAAGAATAACATTTAATAACTGCTATGATGAGTCACTGTGGTGGAATATACTAAAAATAACTTCAAAATGTCTAATGCTAAATATTTAGAACTTTGTTTAATCTCAGTAATATCAGGATGTATGTGGGAATCTATGGAATGCTATAAGCGTTCACTCTTTGTTTCTGTATATACACAGGAACAAATATAAAGGCTCTAAATTTTTCATTTAGATAATGATAAAAGTATGAATTGTTGACTTTTCCCTCTATAGTTCTTTTAATTCTGTTGACAAGAGATTGCTACAAACTCTCTTAGTACAAAAATCATCTATTCTGCTAAACTAGAGATTACTGTAGCTATTGACAAGAACTGAGGGAACTTAGTGACAAGAATTTCAGAGGGAAAACTGGTAATAAAAGCAACACTGAATACTCTGATACTCAAGAAAACCCAGACTAATCATGGACGCATTAGGTGATATAAAATAATTCTCATTTTATACATAGCAATATTACGGACTGGACTTCCAGATTTATATCATTAGAGGCCAGAATTTTTTCTTTAATATACACTAGCTAGCTAGTTAAGCCAAGTCACTGTTCAGAAAAGAAATGTCTAACAAGCACCTTTATCCAAGAGATTGTCTCAAACTTTATAAATTAATTTACCTCCAAGTAGATCCTGGGATCAAGTCTATCACACTTTACCAGGAGGCCATATCCATTACCCAACATAACCAATTGTTTACAGGAGCTAGGCCATTTCTTCCCAATAGTACAATTTAGAAATATTGTACACACAACTTCTCTGCTACTTAGATGTGTTGCACACTGTCTTCAACTACTCTATAAATTTACATCATTTCACAGTTTGAAGAATCCTTAGTGAAATAGAAATCAGATCTATACTGAAGCATTGGGAGTCTACCATAGTAACAATATTATAAATGCTAAAATTGATAAAATATATGAACACATACAAATATAATTTTATTCTCTCCTGCACATAGACCCTATTTTAAAATCTTACCTAGACTTGAGGTAAAAGGGAGAAAAAAAAAAACCCTGCTATGATAATATTTCTTGAAATGTCCTAACCTAGATTGCTGTATTTCTCCACCCCACCAAATTCAATACCTCTGCCCTGTTTTCTAGGACATCAAAACCATGTCTTTTTCAGAAAGACTAGCGGGCTAATCTGTTTCTTTAAGAAAACCTCGTCATCACTCCACTGTTCCTTTTCTCCCTGCTAAACTAACTGACCTCACTCCCAGCAAAGTTCTTCATCACCCTTTCTTTCCACCTTACTATGGGATACCTCTCCCAACACCTGCCATTGCAACACCATTTGAAACAGAAATGGGTGATTGAGATCACTGAAGATTTTTGCACTGAAAGGCTTACCCATGCAAAAAAAGCAGTGTATTTGGCAGCCATCTGTGGGGCATTTAGAAAATATGAAAGTTTTGTTTATACCAGCACTTTCACCTGCACTGTGGATAAACGGTTCTTTTCTCACAGAAGTTTCATGAACATCCAGAAAATGTTTTGACAGGTAAGAAAAAATGCTCAAGTTTCCCTAGCCTGTCCTATTTCTAACAAAACTGCTTAGCCAATTCATTTACAGATCATACACTGTTCAGTTGCTTTCATCTTCTAATCTCCTGAAATTTGAATGTTAATCTGAAAGTGAATTTGGAATAGATAAAATATATTTTGAACTACAGTCACCAAGAAGGATTTTGCCTTGTTAATCTCAAAGGATTGGCATAGAAATTTTACCACATTTTCTAAAAAAATCCATACAGATTTAAGGTCAAGTTCTGGATTTAATTGAAGTAACCTTTTGTACAATCTAGCTTTAATGAAGTGCAATGAAGTTAAACTCCACAGGAGCCATTAATCTGAAACACTCCATTAAAACAACTACAAGGGGAGTTTTTAATAAACAGTGTGAACTAATGCCCATGTGGAAAGGTAATTGAGAGGGAACTGGTGTCTGGGCCAGATTGTTATTAAATCCTTATCACAGGTAAAGCTGAAACCCCAAATGGCAAGCTGCCACGTGATTTATAGTGACCTTCTCTTCCCAGCCTTAAAGAAAAGACTATGTTTAATAATAAAAAAATCCTGTGACTAAGCTATAAAATAACAGAGCAATTACTTAGAATAATTTATACAGTGCAATACACTGACCTTGCTCCAAGCATAAAATCTACAAAATAACTTCAGTAATAAAACTGTGAGCTACTAAAAGGACTAAAGGTTTAACCATTTTTATTGTGCAGAACCTGAGGGTACTATAAATACATATCACACTCCTAACAGGAGAGCTTAAAAAATTCCTAATTTTTTAATCTTAAAAAAACCTTCTCTGAAGTCTGGTAGGGTTTTGCCATATTGTAGGAATGCCTAATGTCCTATTTTAAAACATGTTACTGGGCTGCTGAAGTCCACACTTTCTAACATAGGATACGTTCAGCAGCTGAGCCCTGTCTATGTCGAGTCTCACAGGAAGCAATGCAACAAGGGACAGAAAACTGCACCACAGAGCAGTTTGGTTTATAGCAGTGTAGATTGTACTTCTACGAAAGAAAAGAAAAACTGTTATTGTTCCCTTGAAAGGCAGCATAAGAACAGATACTCACTCTAACAAAATGTGTATAAAAGTAGAATTTCTATATAAAAACAAAAAATAAGTACTTTTTTAAAATTCAAAATAATTTTCTGTATAATAGAGATTACTTCAAGTCAAAATTATAAGAAGCATGGCTTCAGAGAAAAGTCAAAGTGTATCTAGTACATCACTGACTCTATACTTTTTTTTATACTTCAAATGTCTGCATTTCTTATCTAAATAACAGAATTGGGATGTGTTTTGTGACCAGACATATAATAAGCATAAGAGTGCTACAATGGAAGTTTGACAGGGTCAGGTATAATCAACAGCAGATTACTTCAGCTAAAAAGAAAAGTAACCAGTTTTACTTTCAGTCTGGCAATAATCCAGGTTATAGCAGATGCCATCCAGGAAGGATACAGGCTACGCACAGTATAACTGAAAGACAGAAATTGTCAACAGGCTCATATCATGCAAGACAAAAAGCTGTTATCCTTGATTAATTGGATCTTAGTTAATTTGGCAATGTGCCAAAGGTTAGGACACTTTGTTACATACAACTTGTGTTGCCATCATCGCTGGGCACCTCTTCACTGCAAAGTGCTATCTCTGATTTCAGAAAAGAGGAAAGAAACCCAAGTAGGCCAATTGCAACATACAGGTAAAGATACTCAGAAAAAATATGCTTGTCAACTTATTCACAAGTGTCCATCTATTTCCAGGGGGTTAACATGTGCTATCTTTTTTGAATTGTGGCCAAAACACATCTTAACACTCTTATCATTAGAAGAGATACTTTTGGTAGATTTAGATTAGATATTAAGAAGAAATTCTTTCCTGTGAGGACGGTGAGACACTGGAACAAGTTGCCCAGAGAAGCTGTGGATGCCCCATTCCTGAAAGTGTTCAAAGCCAGGCTGGATGGAGCTTTGAGCAAGCTGGTCTGGTGGAAGGTGTCCCTGTGCATGGCAGAGAGTGGATGGAACAAGATGATCTTTAAGGTCACTTCCAACCCAAACCATTCCATGATTTAAAGATTCTATGAATCTGTGATGGTTACTAGGGTGCATGTGTATTTTATAAATACAGGCAAATCTGCACTTGTTTCTGTTTATTGGCACCTGAAACATACAGCCAATAAATACAGTCAGTGGAAACTCTGGGTTATGAAGAAATTACTCCTCTGTTATTCTATGCTTCCTCAGAAGAAAGTGTGAGGTTCATATGTCTTTGTACCTCATTTTAAAAATAGAAATATAATTTAGCTACATATTGGCAAGCAGACAACTCTGTCATTTTAATAAGAGTAAAAGTGAAAGCTCTGTTTAAAAACCCTGGAAAGAAATGGACTTCAGCATGTGACTAAAGTTAAATACATTATTTAAGTACATTATTAAACAAAGATGAACTGAAGCATGTGTTTAAATGTTTCACTGAACTGTGTCTGAGAAAGGACTATTTTCAGCTTCTGCTTATGATTTTTCCAATGCTAAATCTCAAGCAAAATGAAGCCATTCCAAACAATTAAATGTGCTTAACTGTACTGGGCTCTTTCCTCAGCCAGCTGATTCTTGTACTTCAATGGAGCCACTCCAGTTTGTATCAGCTCACTACCTGCCTCAACATCTGCCTGGGAAGATTTTTACTTAAAATAATCTAGGAAAAAAATCTGTTGAGGTCTTTGAACATGACTGAACTACATTTCATAGGGAAATGCCCTAAAACATAGGAAGTTTTGGTCAAAAGAACACACTAGTGAAAATGCTTTATCTCCCCAAAACATTTTTCTTTTCTTGCAATTTCAGAAAATAATATTGGAATTTTTCAACTTAGAGTAATTCAGTTATTTACAGGTCTCAAGAGATTGGCATGAACAGAAAATATTTTATTTCTCATAAACTAAAGGAATTCAATGTTACATTTTAAGCTTCTGTTTCTGAATTTTCTGATGGAAAATTCTTTCTCAGCTCTCAGTACTGTCCCCTCACCTTGTATTTTCTTCCTACCTTGTTTCTTTACCATGACTCTAAAGAACCTGTGCACCCCTGACATAGCTCTACTCAGTAACGGGGAGGGTATCTGGCAGTCTTTGCATTGCTGTTTAGAGAAGGGATCTGAAGACAATCTGAGCTGTTTCTTCTTTGAAGAGTTGCAAGACTTGTTTTGGAAAATGTCAGCAAACGTTAATAATCCTACATTGTCAACCCCAGTATTGGCTGGACATTGCTTTACTAACAGAACATCATCCACTTCAGCACCACTTGCCTGGTTAAGAGTTATTGACTAAATCAGTATCTTCTGTCAGTTCTCTTCTTCAAAGAGAGAAATCAAGCTCTTTTCCTATTTTTGCCCAAATTTCTCCAAAGACATCTCCTAATAGGTATGGATAATACACTCTAGCCCTATGGCAATATATAAATATACACACACACACAAGCCCACTACATCTGTACGTACAAAATACCTTCAAAATTAAGCTTCATAATACTAGCCATGTGTGTATCCATACAAATAAAATATGCAAACACATACAAAGCTTTAAAAAGGTATGTTATTTCCTGAGCTTAAAGCAAATAGCAGGCTCCTGAGGAATAACAATGCCTAGTCAGAAAGGAACATACTGAATATTCAGAACAATTTAGGTATCTGCTGTTCTGCAGTTACAGTTTCCTCCCAACACATACATAATTTTTACCATATAAAATTCACTGCCCCTTAACACAAAGAAAATTACCTACGTTTCTATACAAACTTGGCTGTCAGGAAGCTCCCAAGACAGATGAATGGAAGAAGTATAAAATCTTCTTCCTCTTATAAAATCCAACTGTTTCATTTCTGAAGGGAGCTTGGCCTCTTTGAAATGGTTAAGACAAAATATGAAAACAACATCTCATTTTTTTGGCAATCTGCAAAATTATTCTTTTAACCCAACCCAGAACTCAATATTGTTTTGTTCTAAGGGGATGTCCCAGTTGAAACAAGGGTGGCTCATGGAATTCATTACCTGCAAGCTACTTTGGACACCTTCCAGTTCTGCACTGTCACATGAAGAAGTTAGACCCTCAGATAAATCCCAACAAAGGATTTCAGTCACCTGATGGTAAATTTTATCATAGAATCATAGAATAAATAAGGTTGGAGAGACCTCCAGGATCACTGAGTCCAGCCTTTGACTGAACACCACCATGCTAACTAAACCCTAGCACTGAGTGCCATGTCCAGTCGCTTCTTGAACATTTCTAGGGATGGTGACTCCGCCACCTCCCTGGCCACCCCGTTCCAGTGCTTAACCACCCTTTCAGTGAAGAAATTCTTCCTGATGTCCAACATGAACTTCCCCTGATGCAGCTTGAAACCATTTCTTCTTGTCCTGTTACTTGTTATCTGGGAGAAGAGGCCAACACTCACCTGTCTACAACCTCCTTTCAAGGAGTTGTAGAGGGAAAAGATCTCCCCTAAGCTTCCTCTTCTCCAGACTAAATAAATGCAGCAAAGCTCCAGAAATATGTAACACCTGTAAATACGTGCTGTTCAGTAATGCACTTTCAGAATACAGCATACACTGAAAACAGTGAAAAGCTAAGGAAAATAAACCTTTATCTTTACTGCCCTCGTCAGGCTGCAATAATTCGGGGTTTGTTATGCTTAACAAACACACTCTTCAATGCAGCAGGCCCTTAGAGCCATACTGAAATATTTTGTTTAATCTGTGAATTTTGCCTAAAAAAAGCTGTTTGATTTAGGCTGATAAAAGAGAGTGAATCTATGGGTGTATGAAAATCAAAAAACTTTTTGGTGGCTTCATTTAAAAATACACTATATGAAGCTGTTGCAGTAATTGAGAAATTCACAGTGAAACAAGCTCTTAAGATTTTTCAGAACAGCAGAAACATGGTAGTGTTCATATCAAACAGCTGCTCCATAATTTAGAAGTGTTTGTAAAGGATAGAAAGCTGGCATCAAGCCTTTAGTAAATGTATAATTTTTCACCTCTTACAAAGTTTACATTTCATATTAACTTTAACCATGTTGCATCATTTCCTTTTACAAACAAGAACTTTCATATACTATTTTTTCCACAGCCTAAGTCCCTCTATTTCTTTAAGTTCTAATTAATACTGTTAACTTTTTCCAAATGTGGCTTATTTCATATTTCTTAAAGTATTGTTTATTCTCTCATCCAGTATGTTGGAGATGGAAAACTACTCTTGAATTTGAACTAATTTCTGAACCATCAAGTCACCCAATTTCATTAAAAAAAATAGGTATTTTAAGATTTATAATATTTTAAATGCCAGGATTACTCTTACTCATTTCCTTGAAAACCATTAAAACTTTTACTTTTCTGTGGCATTTCACAATTTGGTCTTAGAATCCCAACATCAGCCATATAAAAATGTTACAGCAAACTACATCTTGTGCATAAAGATCTAGTTTCTATTTCGTATGTAAGGCCTGGTGCAAAATCATGTGAGACTTGTCCATTACATTCAGGATGCCCCTGATTAAAAATCCAGCCCCAGCTAACACAGACACACCTTCTAACCGACGCTCTACTTCACATCATTGCAGTATTCTGGCACCAAGTTCCATACTTTAGGCAACAACATCTCCCATCTTTTCTGTTCATCTTTCCTTAATTCACCCCGCATTTATTCTTGACTTTTAGCCACTATTTTGGGCTCACAGTTTCAGTTTCTTCTAAGATTTACTTTTTTTCCACCTCACTTTACCTAAATCTTTATTCCAGCATTTTCCCTTTCCTTGTTCTTCCTTGCCCTTCTGTCATCATCCTTTTGACTGCTCTTCTCTGTGTTTTAAAAAAATTTGTCCTTCTTATCTTGATTAATCTCAACATGTAGAGTCTGAGTCCGCTGCTTCTGAAGTCAGTAAGCTAAGGGAAGGATTTGACCAGTATAAAATGGCCTTGCTCCCATGAATTTTGTGAGTATGAGATATGAAATACACACAAAAGATATCATATATTATCATTTTGTTTTCTAATATGTACATAACATGGAAACAGCAAAATAACAGATGCTTTTCTAATAATCATAAATATAACTGCACTCTTAGCATAAACCCTGAATAGTTGTGTTTGTTCATAAGTAGTAAGGCCACAAGTGTGACAAGGATTTGACCTGCATTACACATGACTTTGGCTTTTTGATTATGGCACATTCTTATGAATGAATTCTTCTTTTTTCTTACACAGTTTGGAGGAGGAAAGGGTTAAGAGGTCATAGAAAGCAGGGATTTAGAGAAAGCAAAGGTATTTGGATAAAACCAAACAAGTACCTTAATTTGTTTGTGTTTTCCAGTATTTCTGTCTGTTCAGCCTGGTTACTTTAGGAACTAACCTGCAAAGCATTTAATTTTAAGCATATAACCAGGTTTAATCACACGCTTAAAATTAAATACATGTTTTGGTTTCATATTGAACCAAGGCCTATGGCCCTCTGACTGACTTAAATGGATTAAAATATAATTGTATTTCCATCAAATACAGTTTGTGCAAATAATGCCAGGCAGTCAGACTCCTCAAAACAGATACTTTTTAATATTTATTTGTTCCTGAAGCATGCTCATCCCTTTGGTATATCAAATAAGGGGGAATGAGGAAGAAAATTAGCAGACAAGGCTGAATTAGTTAAAAATGAAAAAATAATAGTGCCTTATTATGTTTGCTAGCTAGCGTGTGGCTACTTACAGAAAAACACTTTTCATCCACAATAGATATTACCACATGTGCATGTATTTATACATATCTTACAGTTCCTGCATTTCTCTTTTGCTCTTTTAATTCAGTTTTTAAAATGTGCCAGACAAGCAGATACAAACAGGACCTTGTTTGATTTGATTAGGCTACAATGGAGAGTTTGATTTCTTTCCAGTTTTCCAACAGTTAACCTGAAATGTATCAAAGCAACTTCCATCTCGTGTGTTTCTATCAAGTTGTCCCAATTTCTTAATTTCACCAGATCCCATGTTGCCATGTCTTTGAAGTTCATTTGTTGTTCATCATTATTTTCTTTCTAGTGATTAGTTTAATAGACACTCAGACTGAGAGTGATTTTGGGTTTGTCTGTAATTTATTCTAGTAGAGAATCTACATGCTTATGCAGAAACACTATATTCTATAATTGAAGCATGCAGAGATCAGGATGTTAACATCTTTGGCACTGAGTACTGCAACACCATATCACAATCACTGTATTACTTGATGTTACTGCAATGTTATTAAATTGGAATGTGAACATGTACACAGAAAATTATGAAGTCTGTAAGATACTTTGATTGTAGAGTAGTGCTAGACATCATGTGCTGAAAGACTTTATAATTAAAATTATGAGATCCTGAACACTCCCTTTCTAACAAATACTGCGCAATTTATCATTGGTATTGTTTCACAGAATCAGTCTTGGTTTAAGAAGAAACAAAGCGAAGCTCATACCAATTACAAAGCCAAATGTCATTTATTTTTAATCCATTTCACCACATGCACAGTCATTAGCTTTGCCTCAAGGTAATGATATTCATATAAATATTGCAAAATATGTTTTCACAACTTTGTATTTTTCTTAGGATTTTTTTCCAAAATGAAGAGGAACAGTCAAGGGAAATTGGCAAAGAAATTATGCAGCAGCCACAAAGTATTTCTTTAGTATCAAAATTCAGGCTTTGCTGAACCTTCTTTTGAGACAGCATTTTGTCTACTTAAAAGTTCAAGTAGGAAACTAACAGGCAAATCCTTTCATCCCATCGAACACCAGGCTTGGCACATGGATGGTAAGGCAAATGTTTCCTGAGAACAGAATTTCCATTGAGACAAACCTTCAAACTATAATTGCAATCCACAGGGGTGCAGGACAACTGCCAGAATGGAGGGACTCTGTATTGGCCAACTTGCACAGGCAGCGTCTTGCCGTAACATCCTCATCTCTCCTGAATCCAAAGGGCCACTGTAGAGCCACATCAATACACAACTGAGATCCTGTCCAATCACATGAGGCCCCAGAAAGATTTTCTTTCTGGCACTTGGAGCTACGCTAATCAGGAAATTTGGCTCTGAGAGAGGAGTAGAAGGAATCCCACTTCATAAAACAAACTAAGTGAACACAAGGGAAAACTTCTCAAGCAGGAAAATCTCTGACATGCAAAGAAAAGTTTAGGGGACTTTTTAAGCAAGTAACATAGGAAGAGAGAATTAAAAAAATGCTATGTACCAGTTCAAAACTGTGTGAAAAATTGTTAGCATTTTGAGGAGCACCATATTAAAAAATCATGACAGACTGCCATGTTCTCAACATTGCAATAGCAGTGGCATATGTGGCTTTCCTGTTACGGTTTGATGCAGAATTCAAAGCCATTAATCTATCTTTGATAACTCTATAAAGGTTACTGACATTAGTGGTTCACTAAATGACTGATACTAAAACATTTGATGAAGAAGAGGAATTGTTTTCAGAAGCAGACAGACATCCTTCAACAATAGCCCATAAATCCTTGCTGACAGAGACACAAACATGTCAAAAGCTCTAAGCTTTACATTTTAAGACTTCCCTGTTTCTAGGGCCATGTCTACACAGTGATATGTAGCGATACCTGATCTCGCTTCAAATGCATTTATTAGCAGACTTGACAAGACAGTGTTCAAAGTCTATATTCTTTAGCTGATCCTAAATGTTGAGGACAAGTAGTTGCTTTCACTTTGTTTGCTCACCTCTGCTGGTGCCTCTGTCATCTCTGGTAACTTAGCATTACTGTAATGGCAATATTTACAACTGAAATCCCAAATGCAACAGAAACAAATCTACGTACAGATATTTTTCAAGTATAAAGTATCCTTTAGTGTCAAAAACTTCAAATTATTCAACTATAAGCTATGTAATTTATTCTTTTGAGACCTCATGTGCAGTCCAAAATAAAAAAATACACTGTCCTTAATGTGAGAAAAAAAGAATTTTCCCCACTTTGGTTAACAATGACATTGTTGGTGAGCTTTTTACTTGCAATCATTGCACTATTGGCCACATCTCCTGGAAAGAAAAAGAGATGAGTGTTTGCCTTTGCCTTATGCAGAACATTTAACGTCAGTAAAGCTGGGTATGGCACACAAACAGCTAATATCTATTATTTTTAATTTCGACAGCACTCTTTGTTAATATCACAAACCATTGTAGAATCATCATTGTAGCCCACATTCTTTACCATTTTTATAAGTAACGGTTGTTTTGTACAAAAGGTTAAACTTGACACTTGTAGACACCTCATTCTTAAGATGGAAAAACACATTGAAGACATTACCGCCTCCTCTAATCTGCTGACATTCCCAGGCCCCTCTCCTGTACTGCCTTTCTTTTCACACTTCTCTTTCTTCAATGCAGCTTTTAAAGAGAACAAAAAAGAAAATTTTCCATGCCTTGACATTAACAAATCTCTCTTAACACCTCACACCTCTTCACTTTCCACTGCTTCTTTTTCCAACTAAGCTAAATGTCAGGGAGAACTTCTTTCTCTGCTTACCAGATATGCCTTACCACACTCTGTTCTGATGACTCAAAGAATAGCCCTTGGCTAAAATGTTACTGATTTCCCAGCACTTTGAAATAATCAGTCATCATTCCTTCCAAGGACTGTCTTCTCAGGAATATTGTATTTCTTTGACCAAATGGTCCCTCTAACCCTCTGATTCTTTCTGCAACCTTTCTTTATAGCTCCACAAGCAAGACCAACTATTCTGTTCATACACAGTAACTCCCAGAGCTTTCTCTGGAATCTCACACTGTCCACATTCTAGTTTCCTGATTTTACTTGCAGAAATCTCTAAGTCCAGCTAGCTCGTGGCTGGGAAATTAGTCTGATACAGATAAACATTGACAGACACACACTTTTGACAGTATAATTTGCATTTGCGGAACAGAAAAGCTAATCCTTTTGTTATCAAGGACTGTTTTCAGCAGAGAAATTTCCCAACTCACCATAATGGGAGACATTCAACTGGTATATGTTTAAATACATGAGATTCTAAAGGACAGAAAACAGGATAAAACTTACTGCTCTTGCTACCTCTTACTTTAAGTCTCCTGAAAATACAACCATATATTCTAAATGAGTCCCCCTAAAGCAGGGGACACAACACATGTAATCTAGGAAAGTATTCAGACCCAACAGCAAAAATTGGGAAGGATACAATCTAACTTGCTCACATTTTAATTGAGCTGGCTATTCCAATCATTCAACCTGCCAGTTTGATATCACACAGGACATTCTGCAACACCCCAACATCCTAAGACAGAAATGTCTGCTCTCTTGCTGGTGTCAAATTCCCTGCTGCTGATCCCATCTGCTGCTTTAAGTGACATTTCTGGCAAGCACTGTTCTAGATTAATCTCTTGTAAAACCCATCTGCCTTTTCCCAAAAGAACACCAAGTGCTTTCTTCTGCCACTCAGGGGAAAACATGGTAAGAAAAATGTCTTTCCTCCTCAGCTAAATGAGTGCTAAAATGATTGAGGCTCTGTTTTTACTCTTACACACCCTCAGTTTCCATCATGTCTGGATAGATGTTAAGATACACAATACTCCCAACTCATTCATATCCTGAGGTTCATCTTTGTCTTATCGTCTACATTAGATTTATGTATTCAGGCATCTCTAGACTTAAATAAAAGGAAAACCATTAGTGTTACCTAACTCAACTTCACATCTATCTAATTTTGTTCCTAAGGTTCTTTGGAAGAAAGAGATCTTTCTCCTAATTTCCCTAGAATTTCCTAAAGGATTTCTCAATGCCAACTGATGTCAGTAATAATGAACTAGAAAATGAGCAATCAATTAACTATGTCACTACATTATTTTTATTTCTATGAAGCAACCAGAAGATTTGTGTTAAGCAAGAAAAGAGATACCTTCCTTCAGCACAAGCAAAAACCAGCATTTGTACCTCTAACTGACTTTTAGCGACATCATATCAGTCTTCATATAAAATGCCACCATCTAGCTCTTCCATTACCTTTCATTCAGAATAAAACTATCTATTTCTTGAAACCTGACTAGCCTGAAAATGCACTTAATAGAGTTGCACACTGGCTTCCTGCGTTGCAGGGGACAGAGCTATTCTCAGTGATACACATTTTATGCCTAGAAGCCCAGTAAAAGGACAATCCACTGAAATGTGTGTATGTGAGCAGAATTCCAATGTAAACACAGAGAGAAGTATCAAGCATCCTTAAAAAGCTGATGAGACTTTGTTTATATATTAATTTTTTTTTTTACTTTATTACATGCAAAATCCCATTGGTATCTGCAAAACTGATTTCATACATAGTTTTCAGCTATGGATATGACTCCTAAAACACCAGCAGGAAAGGAGGCAAAAAAGATCTAATAGTCCTTAGCACATCTGTGCTCTTCCTTTGTTCCTTGAAAAAATCAAAAGTGTTACAAAAGAAAATTTTCACAGCTTTCTCAAATTTAGGTGTACTTATGATATTATATGAACAGAAAGGTTAAGCTTAGCAAAAGAAAAGCAAGATTCTCTGCTTGAATCAAATGCAACATTTTTCTAAAGATTCCTAGGTTGCCATTAGGAATACTCACCACCTCTTCAAAGTTTTGTATATCTCTATACTCTAAGAAATATTTTGGGGACCTCAGTGACACATACAATGATGCTTATATGAGCATATGAGGGAGAATTTCAAAATAGACATTTGAGGTGAGTCCAGGCATGCAGATTGATCACTGCAGTTAAAGTATATAAGAACCTCAAGTCAACTGTGTCACTATCAATTCACTCACATCAAAGCGGTGCTGAACAGAACTCCTCAGTCTTTCAGAAGACTAAAATACTGCTGACTGTACTTAAACCCTCTGTTTTCAAGACCAAACCTAGGCTGGTGGACAAACAATTAAAACTCAAGCATCCCTTAATATTTAGGAGAAAAAGTCCTGCTGTCTAGAAGGATAAACTCTGATGCTCCAGAAGGACTTAAAATGAGAGGTTCCTGCTCTTGTATTATGTTCTCTTAATTGGTGATAGGTATCATCCATAAACTTCTGAGCTTCCAAAACAAACCTGAAATCTCCTAGAGAAAACAGACTGCCTAACAACACTCTTTAAAATCAAGACTCTGAAAAAAAAAATAAGCAGGCAGGTGTTGGCACACCTCTATCAGTATCTACTTATAATAGCTTTATACTTATATATAGTCTTCATGTATATGTGTATTTGCACATATGCAAGAGATGTCACATTCATAGTTGGTAGCTGTAGTTTTGTGACTGACACAAAATTAGGAACACAAATTTATCACTAATATTCCTAAAGATGTTGCTCTGAGATCTTACTTAAAAACAAAAAGTGAGTTTTAAATACAAATACTCACAGCTTTTGATACCCCTCGGCTAAATTCTACTGATCAGATTTTTAAACTCCTGTTTCTGAATTCTGTGCCCTTTGGTTAGTACAATTCTACATCAGAATAACATCAGTTCTGCTTGAATAGGGAAAGCAGAGTAGTTCCAACTGTACCAAGAGCGCGTGAAAAGAACCATCAATAAGCACTCAAGAGATGTATATTGAATCTACAGTCATCTCCACAGAATGCTCTTCATCTACTAAAACATACTTTATTTCCCCACTTTTGATGCCGCTTTTGTATTCTACAAAACACTGAGGGTGGCTTTTTTTCTATGCTGAAAAATTCATGCAACTCCTGTTGTCCTGTTTAACATTATTTCCCCATATACCCCTACATGGTGTCTTTAAGATGAATATTTTAAAATTTGCTGCAGGCTTATACAGGGAACACTTGACCTTTACCTTATATTCTGATCTATCAGTCAGGAAACAAAAGGTCCAAGAAGGTCTCAGCCATTAGGCGCTATTGCCCTCTCTTGGAACAGTTGTATTCATAGATATGGGTGAGTGACATGAATTGGGGCATCTTCATATTTTTATCCTTTGCATTTGCCTTCACGGGTAAAAATGCCAAGTGCCAGTTCACATAAGCAGCTTGTCTGACTCCTTGCCATGCTTTTGTATATTTTTATTGACAGGTAGAGCATGACATCAAAATGGCTCCCAAAAGTTTTTTGGGGTTTAATTGGTTTTTTTTTTAAAACAAGTCTTTGCCTGTTAGAAATGATACTCATAGAATGAAAGATGTATAAGAATGGCACAGCTTTACCAAAGATGAATGGATGAGCGCAATAACTCCATTGCTATGAAGGAGCTCGTCTGAGTGGAAACTTGCTTAAGGTTTGCCTTTGTTCCCTTTCTGAGTGTTGGTATTTTCTAGTTTTGGGTATAAATTGGAATAAAAACTCTAAGCAATTTCCCTAGAAAATTCAGCCATCACACTAATACTGAAGAATTTATTTCCGAGCTTCACTCCAATGCTGGGCCATAATTATTCCACTTGACTGTGATATGGTATGGTTTATATAAGTGGAGCAAAAGCCACTTACATAAACTTGTTCCCAGGTTTCCTCAGATTCAGAGAGCCACAATTCACCAGTAAGCATTAATTTCCACAAGAAGTATGGGTGAGGTGAGTAGTTTCAAGTGGTCCTTTTCCAGAAGATGAGGCTTAGTCAGCTTAGTCAGTGCATGACAAGAGTTTTGTTCTGTAGAAAGACATGAACAAAATGAACTTTCCTACATACTCAGAAATGAGGCTTTAACAAAAGCCTGTAATAGTAGGGCAGACTTTCAGTTACGGAACAAATCACATCTCTAATAAATTTACTCTGGTTTGGATTCTTTAGTGAGCCACTCTGAGCTTGAAATGTATGCTAATGAAATATGTAAAGGTATCATGGATGCCCTGTTACTCAAAGAAGCATAAAATAAATGAATACATGTTCTCAAAAGATGGGGCCAGTGCTTTTGGGTAGTCATTCATCAAGCAAGTGCCCATTGGGGGGCATTTGGAATTTCATATTTGATGATACTCCTCCAGTGTTTCATTAGTTCTGTTCACTTAATAATGTCTTGTCTAAATGATCACTTAAATTTTTTACAGAACCAGATTCCATTCAAAGAAGCCAGTCATGCAATACTAAAGGCCTGTGGCTTTATAGCTCCTAGCAGCCATTCAAAGGAGTGGAATCCCTCTGAAACTCGATGGAAATTTCAGTGGGCACAAATGCAACGAAATATTATTAATTTTGCATTACTTTTATACAGAGCAGGTGTCTCACTATAAAATATTCCTACAGGTGCTGAGAGAAGATGAACCATCAAGACAAGATAACTTCACTTTAGAACATTAGGCAATTGAATTAGGCAGTATAGACTCTTTCCCTGTGTCTTTATCTGGGTACATTTTATGTCAGTGGAGAGCCACACTTACAAAACAAAACCCTCCAGCAGATATGACTTAAAGAAATAGGGCATTATAATCACAAAACACTTGAAATAATCTCAGTATTTTCCCCCTCAGGTGAAAACAGTTGTGGAGGATGGGATTGTCATGTTTTACTCATGTGCTCAACCACAAAGTAAGAACTGTCTGCTGGTTCACAGAACAACTTTTTCCACATACAAAAGGCTAAAAATATAAATCCAAAGAGCCTAGATGAACGAGTTAAAATTCCAGTCTCATTTAACTGAATTTACCGATTTAACCACTGGTTTCAGTGAAAAGTTTCACATGGCATTTATACAACTCTAGCCTGACCCACCTTTCTTTCTAACACTTGCCATGGAGCTTTTCAGACAAATTCATGCATCAATACCATAATCATTATTCAGTCAAGTACCCGAGGGGGTGTGAGAGCAGAGGAAGAAAGGAAATGGATACTCAGTGAACCTCTGCAATTCAGAGATGCTAATAAGCACAGCCGTGTGGAAAAGAACAGCAGACTTGCTCTGCCTCCTCCTCAGCAGTCAATGCTCTCTCTGTGGACCGACCACAGGCTTTCCTCTTCCACCTTTCACTTCAAATGGAAGAATTATTCTGAGCCAGTACTCCAGTGTGAAATAAGTGTTCACAACAATGCTGGTCCTGGGCCTCTCACAGGAAACCTCCCAGCACAACATCCTGGATAGGCAAATCACTTTAGTCTGCCATACAAATGTTTTCATTTTCATTTGTTTCAATCAAAGGCTGCATTAGTGGAACTCCAGTCAAAAAAAAAATCCAGTATGACAAGACTGTCTCTTTAAAAGAATTCATGTGTTTCAGGATGTAAATCCAAACTTCAGCAGTGAGGATGAATAATGTGAGTATGGCGGTAACTAGTCCAACAAAATGCTCACACCAAAACTGGATTATCTCTGCCTCTGTTTTCTTCACAAGATTTTTAGGGGAATTCAAATGCTTCAATTTTTGCAATTCCTTACTCCTCAAAAAAAGTTTGTCTTGTAATTGTAAAATAAATACTCTGTACTTTGTAGGTCTTTAATTTTCTTTAGTGCTTTGGCCCTCGAGATGGACTTGAAAAGTTATTTGCATTTAATTACTTTCATAATGAGGATGTACAGCACAAGTAAACATTGTTTATCAACAATACTAACTATATATATAAAATACATAATACTAACTATAGTCAACAAATATTACCATTCTCTACCTGCATTGTGTACATCTATTTCCTAAGATCACTATTTCCTGTTCTGCCAGAACATAAAGGATCCCTTGATTTAAATAAATAAATAAATAAATAAGAAAAAAATAATCTGTGATTTCTATTATTTTCAGTAAAGGTTGTGGGTGAGCTGGATAGTTTGCATATCCTACCATGTTCTTTTATATGTTCAGTTTTTATGTCTAACCTTCATATTTTTTCAGATGGGAAATTCTAAGCTGGAAAGGTTTTCTCAATAAGCAGTGAAGAAACACTGAAACAGTGCTCTAATGTCTAAAAAATATTGTTACTAAACCTCCACTTATATTTTCAGACTCCCCTGGAAGTAACCTACTCATAAGTGAGTGCCTACATGAGAGAAAAGGGCAATACACTACAGAATCACTACTTGTGAAGAACAACTGTCATAGTCTAGCTTATGAAGACATCTCTGGTTGCTTGACTTTCAAAAAGTATTACAAAAATCTTAGAACCAGCTTCGAAAGTGCATTGGCTGCACTGTGCAGCCTTCTGACAATTTCTGCTCTGACTCTATTTTTACACTAAAGAAACTCAGAATAAAAAAAAAAAATTGCTGTGGTTGGGAAAAAAATATATCCAAACCACTGACACTTAGGTAGTTACACTTAGCAGCTTTTCAAGGCTTTGATCACCTGCCACATGTCTGAAGGTGATATATGGTTAAACACTTCCAGCCAAAAGCAGTTTCTGGGAAGAAGATATTATCACTGCAAGAGTAGCAAAGGGGATTGATCATACTGCAGTACATTGAACTGTACCTCTGAGACTTCATATTTTCTTCCTCAATACACAGACAACTGTAAGAATCTGTCCTTATTGTTTTTAATGACTCTTAGCCAACTAAGATTTTTTTTTTTTAAAGGCCTTCCTTTGGCCAAGTTTTGGGTGTGCAGTAAGAGAATTATGTTTGCAAGTAAAATTATTATTACAATTAAATACTAGAGAAAACATTAGAAAAAAATAAAACTGATTACCACAAGCAGATGAATCTCTACAAAGATATAGAGTTACTAAAATTGGATGCAAAGTGATCACTGGACTTCATTTTCAGAACAACAGGGTCTCAAACTGACACAGATAAAAGGGTAAAATCGTGATCCAAAGCACACTAATGTCAATGGAAAGATTGATCAAGCTCTAATTTCCATGGACAAAGATGAGACTGGGGGCAGGTCAGCCTTCAGAGAATGGATGGAGAAATAAATTACTGAAATGTCAGCTAAATCACAGATTGGAAATTCATCAGCTATTCTGCGGTAATCGCCCCAGTGCAAAGTATTTGTTCCCTATAAAAAGTGTAAAATAAATTGCTTGTGCTCCAATAATAAGCATTTTACTTACATTAGCCTTAGGTGTCTAAGAAAGCCATACAGATATTTGCCAGATACAAAGGATAGGCTGCAAATTGACGCCTAGTCTACCATACTTTAACCTATTTAAATAGCCACACCCTTTCTTGCCAACATATTGTTTGTCCTCACTATCACAAGCAAAGGTAAGAATTCTAACAAAAGGTCAAAAGCTGCCATGGGACTTAAGACATAACCAGGTTAGCCATTCACACAGTAACCATCATTAGAGTACTAGGGGCAAAATATGTGAAACTGAGAGTAGCATAAGCCTTGACCCACAAGGCGGTTAGGCCAGGTAAAGTCTGGCAGCAGCGTGGGGGGCAGTGCTGTCACTACACATGGGACCCCCAAGGGTTGGGCTTATGCCACCTCGCTGGTCAGGGGCCAGCCTGGGTGGCTGCTGTGTACTGCTGCCATAAGGCTCCACACTGATTGCAACCCAGAAGGAATCAAGCAGGTAAACCCATATACCAATAGCAGACCAGCCATAGCCTCTTCCTTACCCAATTTGACTCTAAATCCTTTAACTGAATTGACACAATTTCCAGACATGATTTTAACATGGTGGGAGTCCCGTTCATGGGAGCTCATTCACATCAATACCATCTAAGACGGGTGGATGGGTCACCTCTAGCCCACAGAAGGGATGCATCCATGCACGTGTTTGATAAATAACCAGTTCTGATTCTCACTTGCCTTTGTGCTGATATCTGAAAGTGCATTTTTCCCTCTTCCTAGGAAAGCCTAGCTGGAATATTGAGCATGCACTAGTTTGCAGGCAGGGAAGTTTGATCAACCAAGGGCTAGAGAAAAACCTCCCTTTTCTCCTTTTGGACAGTTTTCTATAGTGGTCTGCCACAGATCCAGAAAGGTAAAAATAGCCTCCAAATTTCCTTTAGCAGGTGCCATCAATTTTGTTCAGAGGGAGGTAGAGATATGAATCTCAGTGGAACTGAGTTTCTGGCTCCAGAGGCACCTCTCGCTTAATGCTTGGGAAAAAATCCCAACTTACTTGTGAACAAAATAACAACACTGTCTGTGTGCATACTGTCCCACTCTAAATCCCTGAAAATCAAGAGGTTCCCAAATATCACCTATGTACCAAAAATACCCACATGAGAGATAGTTGTATTTTATGACGATTAATCACAGCAGTGACAGAAAAAATCTGTAATCTTGCTATTCAAACTCAAGGAAATCATGTACATCACAAAAGGAATGATAAACAGATTTCAAGATTCTATTAATATGCCATGCCAGCCTCGGATACTCATCAGATTACTACACTACCTCAATTTACCAAATAGTTTTCATTGAGAGGAAAGAAAAGTTTGACTACATATTCAAAACCAACAGGGAAAAAGAGATTCCCTTTTGTATCTTGAAATTAATATCCCTGAGGTATCAGTACTGGCACTTATCAGTGTAGGGCTGAACCCAGGTCAGCAAATGTCTAGTACCTTTCCTGTGCAGATGTTTGTATTCCTGAAGTTATTTCCCGGGACTATGAGATGAGAAAAGAAATAAGGAAATGGGAGAACTCTTACAGAGAACCACAGACCCCCTTGCACAATGTCAAAAGACTCTTCATCATAGCAAATTCTCATGTCACACATTTTGGAGATTATATTTCAATATTTCTGCATGTGAGCTATATAGACACGATCCCATCAAACTATTGGATTACTAAAAATCAATTTACTATGGGATTACTTAAATACCGTACTATATATCCAGTGACTAACTGCACATAGTGTGTGTGATATTCTGACTTGAGTGAGCTCAGCTGAAAAGGCACCTGCACAAAGCTTTTCAAAGCAACTGCAATAAATTTTACTGCTTGTGGGAAACCTTATAAAAATTAAATAATGTCATGCTTTATAAGCATTTCATTCAATGTGACTAAACACATGGATAACATTGAGGATGATATTTAACTTTTTCCATGTGCAGATTTAATGCCACAAGAAAATTTGAGTCCCCTATTGCTAATTTTCCACCATGTGGTAACTATTTAGTTGGTTTTTTAAACATTACTGAATTACAGAATTAAATTACAGAGCACAGCAACCACCAGTGGGCGTTGTATGTCCCTCTGGCTTAGCACAGGGTCACATATACTGGCATTAAATCATGACAGTATTCCTACTGCAGTACTGGTTGAGTTAACACAGGAATGAACATGCTAGCTGGCAAGATCACATGCTTATGTACTTCTAAAAATAGAGCACACTAATGTCAGATTTGATTGATGTGACTCCATCAGGTTCCTGTCATTTTTAGCACACCTGTGACAATAACACACTGTACAGAGGTACATATGATGCTGGTGGAAAGCCCTGTCAGCATCCATACCTCAATTAAATCAAGTTAGACTAATTTATACAGCTGTGCAGGTCCAGATGTAAAATGAGAAGTGTCCATGAAAGTTGAGGCTAGAAACATTCACAACATGGAAAACATGGAAAAAGTATGGTGTTTAGCTTCCCTCACAGGTTAGTTTACAACCTTAATCACTCTTTTTGGAGAAAGAAGCACTTTAACAGACCCGCTGCAAACTACCACAGGAGAAAATGAAACCATAACCACCAACACTTCATTCCTTCAGTATCAGTGATGGAGACCATTTATTTCTAGTGGATGATCTTTGTTGTCTTTAAAAGTACAACATCTTTTAAAATTAAGTTAAAGTTTGGAGATTTTTCTCTACTTTATATACTAATGTACATCAATGTTGTGCTATCTGAATATGTTCCTCAAAAGCAGGAAAATATCTGAAAAATCCTATTCACCCCAAAATTGTGTATAAATATACAGGATTACAAATATACTGCATAAGCTTTATGGAGCATTCTAAATGCTCCTGAAGCATCCAAATTCACAGTTCCTGAATTAGTTTATTTCTTTACTTACCAAGCTTGGGGGTGTTTGAGACAACACTCACAGCAACACAACAGATCATAATCATAATAATAATTAGTATTGATAAGAATGGAACATAGAGTCCAATTCCTAGCCATATGAGCACAAAGGTTTTAGTTATTCTTTTTAGAAGAATCAATGGTAATTAATGTAGCCTTAGCCACGTTTAATTAATTCTCTCCTAGTTGTTGTCTCTCAATATTGAGGAGAGAAAAAATTTCATAGTTTCTACTACCCAGCATTTTTAAAGACATACATAGAAAAAGAGTGAGTAGTTGTTAAGAATAACTCCCAATTATCTGCCATTGTGTTCTCTCTAGACATATTACCTAAGGGAGTAAAGAGAGCAAGGTGTGAGTTTAGTACCTTGTACACTGCTGGTTCCAATTTATACCTGCCAAAACCCTCTGTATTAATATTATTATTAAGAACAGTAAAAGGCACAGGAAAGGATGGAAATAGACCCTCCCCTCAAAAATCATAACCAAAAAGAAAGATGAAATTGCAAAGAAGGAATTAAGAAAAAACATATGGGAGATACCCACACAGAGGGGCAGGAGAAAAGATACAAAAGCAGAAAGGGCAAAAAAAGCATCGAGTAAGTATCCATTCTTATGATTCCCATTTAAAAAATCCTGTTCAAGACATTGTGTAAAGTGCTGAATCCGCTTTCATTCATCTGATCAGTAAGGTCTGTATTGTGGAGAGTTTTAGGATAGAAAACCCATTACTTCTGCTCCAGGGCTCAAAGGGGCTCAGTTTCAAAATAGACATTAATTCTCGGACTATCCTTTCACCTAAGCTTGTACTAAGACCCTTGAATCATGTTCCTGTCCTTGTATTATTAACTCCCCATGCATATTTTCCTGGAAAGTATAATGTATATTAACAGCCTTTTGATACACAATTCCACATATTTTTAGATCTTGTTTCAGTTAGATGTTACTGTATTTTACATAGCAACTATTAAATTGCATATCAAACTACTGAAGTATTCAGACAGCATCAGTCTGGCCTTTATGCTTTTTTGTGCTCAATATCAGACATAAACAATACTTTCCCTGGCTAACTATTTTTTTGAATGAGGCAAACATCCAAGACCATAGTATTTTCTAAATATTAATTGGATATTACAACTACACAACTGCTGTGTGGACAAACAACATTACTCTTCTTTTGTTAATAATGCCAAGCTTCCAGGAGCTCATTAACAATCTTCATCTAGACAATCATTTAAGCATCATGTCTGATGAACAGGATATGGGTCAGTGAATTAGCAAGTAGTCTTTCACTGAGACACCACTCAGCAGCTACAGCATGGCTTGTCAGGCCAAGTTGAAAATGAATGTGCACAGATCTCCATTTGCCTCTTGCTCAAAACACAAGTTCTTCCATTTCTTGTTTCCAGTATGGCACCATATCCTCCGCTCTACTCCACCAGCCTCTAGTGCTTCAAAATTTCACAAAATACGGAAAAAAGGACTACACAGCCTGCATTTATTAACAGTTTCTGGAGAGAGAGGCTTATTTTTCAATTCATATCTAAGATTGTTTCTAATAGGTCTTATCTGACTGTACTGGTTGAAAATCTTAAAATAGCTCTTACAAAAGGAAAGACCATCTTCATGTTACTTGCATTATAATACAAAAGCAGTTCATTAGTACCTAAAGAATTACATCTCTGCAGGAGATTAATACCATTCTCCTTCTGCTGTAGGCAGGATAATCTTTCCCAGAACTTCAAAGCTCCTCCTAGTATCCTGAAGAGGAAAAAGCTCCTTGTAGGTAAAGGGAATTGAGTGTTTCTATGTCATTCTACCATTTCCTTTGTTTGGAAATTCAAAAGACATTGCTTTAGAAAGTTATCTAATAAATCTTTCATTTGTTGTATTATGTTCTATATACATAGAATCTATCTTTCATTATGCAGAAGCCAAAAGGCCAATTTGTGTGTGCCCATCACCACAGAAGAAAAAAGAAGCACAACGAAGCAACTTCTCCCCGAGGAAAGAACATTGTCACAGAACATTGTCATCTGCCTTAAAGAAAAACCAAAGGATTTCAAAGCCCATCCTAGAGATCAGTTTAGAGTGCAGACATTGTAATGGATAACCCAGAAGAATGAAACCTGCAACTTTCTATGTATATTTTATTACTATTTTCTGCATCCTGTAAATATTTGCTGGTTCAATTAATATTGTAATGTTATTTGCACCATGAGTGAAAAGGGAGACATAGTCTCTCATTTCAAATTCCTCTGTCTTGAAGACTACATTGATTGCAAGAGGTTTAGAGATTCTGAGCTCCAAGATAACACATAATGTCTTACTGCAACTGCAATTAGACTGTAAAACAGCAAAGAAATGCTAGTGGAGCCAACTTACCTCTGTTTGAGGAAGGCTTTTTTGTCTCCCTGAGTACATTACAACACCAGGCATCAATATTTATTTATGGGAGGAGGAAGAAGCAGGAGCACCTGCAGATGGATATAGTGCAGACAACGGATGCTGGGCTAACTACAGAAAATGAATGCACACACCTGCTGGCATAGCAGGTGAAGACAGCCAGAGCTTTGATAGCCTTGCCACTGAGCACTGAGACAAAACACCCAACCATACCAAGCAACAGGCTGTGTCAAACAAAGCTTGGACTGATCCTGTGCAAAGGGGAAAAGATGGTGCAGTAGCTTCACAGTGACACTATGCTACTTAAGGTCCTGTGGTTTTATTTCATCTGGTCGAGCTGTTATTTTCTTCACCAAACATCTGTTCGTCATCTCTGCCTCTGCTTATGATCTACACTGGTATAGTGTTGATATGGGAGCACTCAGACTGAAATTAGATACTGAGTTCCTGGACATCCTTCTTAAATCATTTCCTGGCACTACTGCATGAGCTGCCTACAGTACAGATCTAATGCCAAAAGTAGCTACTGCTTTCTGGTTTATATTGCTCTGATAGTTGTCAGGGAAGAGAGCAAGCAGATATTAAAGCTGCAGGTAACTATTTTAAATTACTTCTAGGGAAATAGTACTAACCATAGTTATTCTACAGTACAATGACAAGAATCTTGTATGTATAAGCCTGCACATCAATACACAGAATAGAAGATTAACCTAGATCTGAAACTTTCATTGCTATCTGTATTTCAGTCGTAGGATCTATTCTGATATTTGTATTTAATCCATACAGATGATTAAATAAAGAAATTGTCCCCCAAAGCCAAAAAATTAGCATTGTTGTAAAGAAAACTATAGCTCATCTGCCCACCACAGATGATGGGTTAGGGTTAAGGTGTAGGATAATGTCTGCACATCAAGTACTGAACTCATTACCAGAAACTGCACAGCACACATTTCTATCACCTCCCATGCAAACCCAAGCCTTTATCTTCAACAGAAATGAAAGCATTCTTTTCTATTCCTGGATCTACCTGGGGGAGGGGAGGAAGGAGCAGAGGGGAGTGGAGAGGAGAAAGTAAATAAAAGCATTTACCCTCCAGAACCATCTTCTACCAAAAGAAAAAAAAGGGAGAAATTATAACTGCAGGAACAATTGGTCTTGTCAACAAGGGTTCTCAGATAACACCTTAGGACTTGTTTAAAGTACCACAGATGAGGAATCTCGATGTTTGCATTGTACTGAGGAAGAAAAGCGGTAAAGAGAACTGTTTAAGCATCCCTACATATAAAACTAAACTCTGCGGTTTGAAGACAGATTGCTTTGATTCCTCATGGCATCACCCTGCCTTTTTTAAAGGTCAGAAGAGCTTGTGAAGCCGAGTGGTTGTTGGGATATTCACCACGTATGACAACTGACTATTAAGCAAAAATAAAGATGAACACTGATTTGTTGAGTGTTACAGGAATACTGGACTGAAGATTGAGAATGGGGAAGTGAACAATAAAAAGTTGAGATTTCTCGTAATTCATACCTGATGGTTTTTTCCTACATCCTGCTGGTGCTCTGTTTTTCACCTTCCCATATGTTGCCAATCCTTGTGCACTCAAAGTATTGAGAAACAGGTGAGAAGAGTAACAAAACATGGGACAGAATACAAGTCAGGGAGCAGCTAAGAAACCAATGGTAAAAATTGCTTTGAAAACTAGGAATACTACAGGGAAATAGAAGTTCTTCTTGGATTTCTTCTTCTGCAACATCCCATTACCCTCAAACTGAAAGTAGATCCAGTGTTATATTTTTATCTACGACATCACCTGTTACCATCAGATTTCTCAATTGTGTAAAAACACCTGCTGAAACCACTGCATATCCAGTCATTATTTCCCTTTATCTTCATATAGGAAACACATCTTCATATGTTAGGAAGGAAAATCTGCATATGCTAGGAAACATTTCTTTCCCAAGGATAGTGCAACACTGGAACAAGCTTCCTAGAGAGGTGGTTGATGCCCCAAACATGTCAGTGTTTAAGATGCATTTGGAAAACAATAATATGCTTTAACTTTTGTTCATCCCAGAGGTGGTCAGGCAGTTAAACAGGATGACTGTTGTCCCTTCCAGCTGAACTATTCCATTCTGATCTATTCATATTTCAAGGAGCAGACTACATCATACTTTTTCTTTTTTCTAGCTTCCCCCTCTGAAACTTTTTGTTCTGTAATTCAAGCACAATTGCTCTAGGCAAAGAAAACAACCCTTTTGCTCCAGTTAAATAAATAAGTAAATACAAAAAGCTGCCTCCCTCTCCATGTTTCTCATGTGTAATCTTAAATTGGTAAAGAGTTCGCATCAAGTCATGCCCTGCACATATTTACAGGATGTGGATGTGTGCATGCACTAACAGGCTCAGGCATATTGCTGTACTACACATCTAAAGCAGTGCCTCAAGCTAAATTAGAGAATTTATCTTTTGCTTTCTGAGACATACAATTATACAGTAGGTTTGGGTTGGACAGCACTTTGTAAAAGTCATGTACTCCAACCCTCCTGGACTGAGTAGGGACATCTTCCAGTACACCAGATTGCTCAGAGCCACGCCTAATCTGATCTTGAATGCTTCCAGGGATGGGGCATCCACCACCTCTCTGGGCAACCTGTTAAAGTGTTTCACCACCCTCACTGTAAAAGCCTTCTTCCTCATATCTAAACTAAATCAACACTTCTTCTGTTTACAACTATAACCTTTTTTCCTATTGCAAGAAGCCCTCCTAGAAAGTTTGTCCTACTTTTCTTACAAGGCCCCTTCAAACACTGGGAGGCTGCAATTAGATCCTTCCAAAGCCTTCTCTTCTGCAGGCTGAACAAGCCCAGCTCTTTCAGACTATCTTCAAAGCAGAGGTCCTCCATCACTCTGATCATCTTCATAGCTTTCCTCTTAACCCAGTCCAAGAGGTCCACACCCTTCCCTTGCTGAGAACTTCACAGCTGGACTCAGTACTCCAAGTGGCATCTCACACAGGTAGAGCAGAGGGACAGAATCCCCTCCCTCGCCCTGCTGCCCACACTGCTTTGGATGCAGCCCGGGACACATTTGGCTTTCTGGGCTGCAAGTTCACATTGTCAGCTCACGTCCAGCCTCTCATCCACCAGCACCCCCAAGTCCTTCTCAGTAGGGCTGTTCATGATCCGTTCATCCCCCAGAGTCAAGAAACAAATTATGCCTAAGAGAAAAATAAAAGCGTGTAGCAGCAGGCTGCTGTGAAAACTAATAAATCAGAAGCAACCACTGCTTTAGCTCAGTTTGTCAAGTACTGCTTTTTAAGTGATCTTTGAAAGACTTGGATAGGCTGAATAGCCTTTCTTTGATCACAGGGGATGAAGCTAAATCTATTTTGCACAAAGTTAAGTAGCAGAACATCTTTGATGTAGCAAAAGGAGGTGTGGAAGACTTGGGATAAAGATTAGAAGGTCTTGACAGAACTAGCTGTTATCAGACTGTGATCCATATCATTATTCTTTATATAGACACTGTTCATTCTCTAATTACCACAGGATAAATTTGTGTGCAGACTTAGAGTGGGCAACAGCAGCTATGAACTACTTGTGCATTAACACAGCTGTAACCCAAGATCTATGTCACACAGGTATTCACCTAGTGACCAAATACAGTTGTCTTACACAAGATTCAAGGTACAATATTAACAGCTTGTCTGTGTGCCTACACTTACAAAATATTACCCCTTTTCTTGTTTGTTTTCAGAGACAGTCAGCTGTGGAAGCAGAGCCCATAGCCCTCCTGTGGCCTATTGCATTGCCTATGCAGTTTCCTCAAATGGCTTAATTATGTACCCTAGGGAGATTTTAACATCTATTAACTCAAATTGTTAACTGTTTACAAAATCCTGCTTGTATTACTAAAACAGTTTAGAGTACTTGTTACTGCATAAATGATGAGAGTGTATTTTCCAGGCTCTTTTATGCCTGATTCACATCAATCACATCCAAAGACAAATTGACACAGGCCCCAGTAGCAGAACTGTGACTTGGTGATCAAGTTGCAGGAGTTCATGCATTTAACTCTGAAAACCCTTTTATCAATTCCTAGCTGTTGGCCTAGAGCTGATTATCTAACAAAGCAAGAAGGATTTGGCCCATTGTGTGCTCCATTTTGGAAGCACACAACTGGATTGCCAGCATAAGCAAATGTTGGCAGTGTTTAACTCTGACAGGGATGCCCTGTTACATATGCTATGGGACTGTCCAAATCCCTGGAAGAAAATAAAGTGCCAGTGTTTAAGTAACCAAATATTTAAAAAATCCACATTTGTTTATTTTAGAAGCTCTAACTGTACTCCCAAGGATAGCTACAGCACTAGAAGAAGGCTGTTCTGAGAATAATCCATTTTTTTATAAGAAAAAGTCTTATGAAATAAAAATCAACAAGAGAATTTCTCATATTCCTTGCAAGAATTAGCTCTGAACTGAAATTCTTAGTCTTTGAAGGAAATTGCCTTCCATCTAGAGTCCTGGATTACTTTTATTGAAGACTGAACCTTCCTCATTTTATCACCTTAGGTATCTTCTCGTACTGGCTGTAAATCACAAACTCGGAAGAGAAGCTGCATCTAAACCACGTTTACTGTGGCTTGCTTGTCTCCATTTGTTTAAATTGCCTCCTATCACAGACTGGCTGAAATTGCTCCAGGAATGCTGAACTGTAGCAAATATATGTATATTTAACAAAGTGGGCTGCAGCTAGATGAAAGTTATTAACAAAATTATATTTATCATTTGTCTTTCACAAGCTCATAAATACATGCCCTTCTTTCTGTATCTTACAATGCTCTAGAACAGAAAAAAGTTGACTGACCAGCCATCAATGCTAAAAAAGACATAAAAATCTAAAGTAAATCATAAAATTCTAAAGCAGTATACGCTTAATTTCATTTACAATGCTTATCAATATAACTCATTTATCCTCTCATCTAAACTGTCTAACCACACAGTAAACATTTCAAGAAACTTTTTTGCCCTTCTTGCTAAAGCACTTCGAACAGTGTTGGATTTCAACTAATATCAATAACTCGTAACTAATGTTTACCTAAATGCAAGTACCCAAAGGGCTGACTTGGAAATGGATGGCCTATTTACTTAACTTGTGATGAGTACAAACATTCAGTCTTTTAAATTGATTTATTTCTAAACATTCATTCTTCCCCATTTGATTTTCTGACAAGTTACCTGTAGGTTAATAGAAAGGTAAAGCTGGAGTAGTCAGCTGCAGAATACTGAGCTGCAGGAATTTTACTGTAAATGCAATTTCAAAGACAAGTCTTGCACAAGCTTCCTTTTCATTCTTTTCTAACATTTACTTTTCTTGTCTTGAATTGCTTTCAGCAATATTCCAACATAATGAGTTTTTCTCAACTTTAATACTCGCTGAAGAAAAAATTCACAAGAAAGGCAGATAATGCACCAGTCCTGGACTCCAGCTCGGGAATCATCCTGTGGCAGTACGTACAGCTGTAAGGCACGTATGCATCTTGCATGGGACCAAAGCACCTTTTCCCTTTCCAGGAATCTTCTGGAGTGCTACAGAAACCCTTTCTTCTCCAGAGATCGACAGTTTTAAACAGAAGACGTGGCAAATTCTCTACCTTTGGAAAGGTGTAACCCAGCACTCAAAGGAGGACTGTGGTCCTCTGATATGGTCAGCAGCAATATCAATGCATGAAATTAACTTGGAACCAGGGACTAGAAGTCTTGAAGTTTCACTTAAAATTAAAGCTCTGATTGCAATGACCCCTAAAGATGGAAATTTAGGATTAATACCAGACACGGTAACAGCTAGCTAGCAATGCTGTGTCAGTCTCAAAAAACCTTCCTACCTCACCTCGTCTCTCTGAGCACATAGGTGGCCTACAGCTGCCTGAAGAGATCAAGGGCCAACCTAGGGTGTGTGCTGACACAACCAACCTATTAGAGACAAGATAAAAGTACAATACTAGGAACTGATGACACAATGTGCTCTAATCACTTCCACCTACCTTGATAAAAGAGAAAAGGAAATACCTCTGTCTCAATCATTCAGTTTGGAAAAACTGACTTGTCGGTAAGAGAAAACCTGAAAAATAATGCTTTAAAATATCTGTTAAAAGTCTCTTAATATATCTATGTATGTCTTCAGTATTTTTACCTGAAGGTCAGAAAGAAAAGTAACCAATGATTTTTTTTTTTCTTTTTATCATTCAGGTTCACAAATCATTCTGAAAAATAAACTGTTGCCCAAGCATTTCAGTTTATTCCCATGACTGAAAAAACAGATGTGTCATAACATAGGAGAGAGCTTGAAGAACTTTTGGAGGTAATCCTTCTGAGAATACCAACTATTCCCTTTAGCTGAGAATTTGTATACTTAGTACTACTGCATGAAAAGCAATTTTAAACTAGAGTTTACTTTAAGTAGATAAGAGACCAAAGCCATGTTTCAAAGTGTTAGGACATGTAAGTATGATAACTGTCTTGCCAAACAGAGCTTATCCAAACGACAGTGTGAAATCCTTACTGTTTGCCTGTATTAGTTTTAAGTGCCTTCTAAAAATCAACTGTCATCAAAATACATATTACCAAAAGGACAAAATTTTTTTTTTCCCCAATATGCAGTATGTTCAGAAAAATACATACTAAATGTTGTGTTTGTGGCCATACTTGCAGCGGTCTCAGCTGTCTCCCATCTACAAAACAAGTTACGAGGATAGGAATGGAACTTCATTTGCAAAGTAATAGCTTTCAAATGAAGAAAACTCAAGTCCTTCATCTTATTACTACTGCTGTATGTTCAAGTGCCACAAACTCTAATAGCAACAGGGAGAGAGAGAGAGAGAGAATATCCCAGACTTGAAGAGACTACAAATTGTGAAGGAATTTCTCAGAGTGTTACATAAAATAGGTCATCAAAACTACTTCTGCATATGAAAAAAGAAAATAAAATCACTTATTACTTTTGCCAGTCAAGAAACCAGTTGAAACTGATTAATGCCAAAAACTGTAATAAGGACCAGAGAAAGCATTTAATTTCCTTATTTTTCTAATAAAGTTCAGTAGTTCAGTGTATTGCCCTTTCAACATTTTTTTTCAGGCTGTTATTCCAAGTTGCTTTGATTTTACTGCAGATGTCACAGGCCTGAGGAAGTGTTCAGTATCGGTTTTACATGGCAATGGATGTGAGGAGAAACCAGTGCCAGCTCCAATCCCACTGCAGGACACAGCTGAGGATATCAGGCAAGTTGGGGATACCTCTGTGACAACTTATTTAAGAAAGGATAAAAAAACATTGCACAGTAGTTATGAGACAGAGAAGTGAGAAAAAAAAATCCCACAAACAATGACAGTGGAGAAGGAAGGAAGGAAAGGTGCTCCAGGTGCTGGAGCAGAGATTCCCCAGCAGCCTGCACAGAAGACTATGTTAAAGAGAAATTCCCTGCAAACCATGAAAAGCACCAGTGAAGCAGGTAGCCCCTGCAGCACATGAAGGGCAACACTGCAGTGGGTGAATGTGCCCTGAACAAAACTGCAGCCCATGGAGAACCCCTGCTGGAGCAAGCCAGCAGCAGGAACTGAGGCCCATGAAGGTCCCAGGTTGGAGCAATCTCTTACTGAAGAACTGTAGCATATAGAAAAGTGTGAGGAGGAAGGAGCAGCAGAGATAAATTGTGTTGGATTGACTGTAACCATCCAATTCCCCATCCTCCTGCATCTGTTGGGGTTGGGAGGGCGTAGGACAATGGAGTGAAGTTGAGCCTGATAAAGAGAGGGGAGAGGGGAAGGTGGTGTTATATTTGTCTTTTTTCAAGCTGTTTTGCCCATCTTTATCTCAGCCACAAGCTTTTCCATTTTTTTAATTCCTCTGTACTGTTGAGAAGGTAGAGTGCAAGACCAGCTGGGAGGGAATCTGGAAATCTCACAAGGTCACTTTGTCAAAGGTCTTTAAATACTTTTACAGGCTAGATTTCTTTGGACACTTCACCATTATGGATCCTTCTTTTCGTATTAGCAACAGAGAACAACCCCAAAAATTGCACTTACTGCATATTCCTCAGACACACCATGTTATTTCCTTTACTAAATACTTTCATTTGGAACATATGCAGCATTTACCTTGATTTGCATCATTTTACAAACATTTTTTCCCATGTAGTTTACCTATAATTATACACATGCTACACAGGGCTGCACCATCTAACGTGTTTCTTGCATTTACTGCTTACTTTGAGGGGATAAAATAGTAAACATCTGAAATTGCATGCAGACCTTTGAGTAATTTTTGTAATTGGATACAGGCAGTCTATGGATACACAGCATTTTTCTCATCTGCATCAAAAACTTTAGGTGTTTTATTTGTACCAAATCCCCTTTCCAAGTGTTTATGACTTGGTTATGACCAAGAAACAAAACTGGAAAACCTCATCTTCCCATTGTCTATTCAAAATTTATTACACAGTAAGATATCTCACTTTAAATACTAACTACTAAAGCTGGGACAACTAAATTCTTGCTATAGCCATTTTGCTTTCTGAAGAAGTCACATGTTATATTTAAAATCATCCATGTAGATCTTACCAGAACAAAATGATATATTTGATTAAACTGTGAAAATGATAGAACAAACCTGTAATGCCCAACAGCCTACTTGTCTACTGGTACTGATTTGGAAAACAAAATGAGATATTTCTCTGTCAATAGTCTCATCAGAATCATATATGTGAACACAAATGGGTAAAGACTTACCCAGGGTAATGATACCATGGGTGTCCCACCCAGGAATGCCTTTTACAAACTTGTCAAACTCCATCCTAAAAGAAGTTAGTTTTTCTTCTGATTTCCACTTATGTTAATTACATTTCATGTACATTTACAGGCACTGCTATTTACATGCCCACCTTCTGTTACCGCTCTCATCTCAATGACACTGTTTTTATTGAGAAAACATGCAGATAGTTCTGGAGTGCTACAGGATACCTACAGTATCCTTTATCTTCACGCATATAAGCCTTAATTTTTTCCTTAATTTCTAAATTCTCTCCAGGGTGCTTCATCCAGCTAAATACCTATACATTCTCCTAATACATTCAGCAATTTATGGTGTTCTCATTCAAGTTCCTGAGCCCTAGGGTTGTTTAGCCTGAATAAAAGGAGGCTCAGCAGAACCTTATTGTTCTCCACAAGTACTTGAAAGGAGGTTATAATGAGGTGGGCGTCAGCCTCTTTTCCCAAGTATCAGGTGAGAGGACAATAGAAAGTTGTGCCAGGGGAGATTTAGACTGGATATTAGGAAAAATTTTACTGAAATTATTACAAAGAATTGAAACGGGCTGCCCAGGGAAGTGCTTGTGTCACAATCCCCAGAGGTATTTAAAACAGGTGAGGATGTGGCATTTCGGGTTTTGTAGGGAACTTGACAGAGTTAGGTTTATGGTTTCTCTTATGAGCTTAAGGGCTTTTCCAGCCTCAATGATTCTATGATTCTACAGCTAAATGTACTATGTATTCTCTCCTGTAATCGATAAAACCACTATTATTTTATGGTCGAATTTAAACTAAATTTACTAATGATAACATAACCCATAGTTACTTTCTCTAGCCTCTTGGCACGGTAAAGTGTCATATAGAATCATTATCCAAGATTTATCCAAGAATCCTTAAGGTCTGAAGGGATCTCCTGAGATCCAATCCCTTGAGTCCAACTTGCATGCTCAAGAAGGGTAAGCCAGAGAAGGTTGTCAGGACCACTGTGGACTCTTACTCAATGAAAACAAGTTAAAATAAAACAATCTCTTCTTCTTGCAGCACTATCAGACAGCAAAATGATCCTAGAATGCAAGTACTAATAAAAGATAACATAAAAAACTTTTACTAATTATGTATTAGTCATAGCTAATAAAACTCCCAGATCCTGGAGCCTCTAGCCAAACAACTACTCTACCAACAGCATAGTGAAAAGCATCTGTGCTGTGTCTAAAAATCTATCTGCATGTCTGGGGCTTTATAAAAGCACAGTCACTGCAAGTCATATCCAAACTAACTTACACTTAATTTACTCTCAATTTTATCAACTTCAGAGATGAGGAGAGTAAAATACAAAAGCAGGCAAATACTCAGACAGTCATCCTGTTAGAAGTTGCAGTCATGGCAGTAAGCCTGCTACAGACAAACTCAGCACCAAACACAGACAATGTAAATTCAATATTGTCTTAGTATGTATCTGCCTGCTGGAGAGAGCACAACTGATCAAATGGATGACTCAATCTAACATCACATTTGAAGCCATAACTGCTTTTCAGATATTCCTTCAAAATACACAAACTCCATCTAGTCTTTCTTATTGTAAAGCAAGTCATACAGGCAGATTTATTTAAGACCATGTAACAGACTGGGTTTTGATTTTTATATTAGGAGTCAGAAATCGCGTGAAAAAAACCTTCTTTTCATGTTGGTATATTTGTTCTCTAAACCTTAGTTAAAAACAGAGTTTTGATTTTTCTATTTGAAACAGAAGATGGCTTGTAACTGTGCATAGAGGTATACAAATACACACACATTCCCTCCCTGAATGCCTAGCACAATGCAAGAGAAACTAGAAGGGAAGAAGCCTAAAACTTTCTCTTGCTGCTGTGCTGGCACTGACAGGGTTAAATTTAGTGTCCATTTGTACTGCCGGTTCAGATAAATGGGTTTCATTTTATTGTTTACTTGTACTTGATAAGGTTCTTGGATTGATTCTGGTGGCTCACAATGCCTTCCAGGCACAGGATGTTATTCATACTACTGCATCCAAAGCCTTCACAACACAGTGGTTTTCTCAAAGAGAGACAGGCGTTACAAAACTAAAATACCAGCAAAATCAGTTTCTCCATTTTTGTAAAATGAAGAAAATTCTGTGAAATGAAATAGATTTTGTCACAGCACAATAACCACGACAACCAGAAATATCAAGAGAGCTGGAAAAAAAATTTCTGTCTTCCATCAGAATTGGACATATTAAAACAGTGTGGAATCCATGATTCACCTCAGTAATCCACAGCTATAAAAGTACCTAAACATGTTTCAAATCATAGAAGCTCCTCTTACAGAGCAGAAAAGTATTTTTAACTGAATCAATTAGCAGAAGCAAATCAGGTTCCTATAATTGAAAAAGTATGTCTCTCTCCTCATTGATCTCCATCTCAAATACCATTAATAATAATGTCCAATGAACCCCAAAAGGATTTGCATTACCTTGCACTGGGAAATATAGTGAATCTGATTATTTCACAGAAGACTAAATTCAAGGCTTTTTGCATCACTGCCTCACCTCGTCACTAACTTTCATAGTCCCAAAATATCTGTATATCTCTGTATGCCTTAATTTCAGGTACTGTCTGCAGTAAGATGTACACTAACATCTAATTACCTAACAGAAATGCCACTAGCATTCCTCACTAATAATAAACTATTTTAAGATCTTAATTTTTTTATTAATTCAGAGAAGCCAAAGAACTGATTTTTTATCCTCCCAGTCTGGTGGTTGCGTTGAACCTCCAAGACTGGGCCCATCATTTTGGGGCACATGGAAACTTTTTACTACAATAGCAATGCACAGTATTTTTGCTTATAATCTTATCAAGAAAATGAAAATATCATTAATATAACTAAGGTGTTAAGTATTTTCCTGCTTTTCACACGAGAGAATAGTTTTACCAGCATGAGTTTGTCCCTACATTGCAGAACAAGAGAACCAGCTCTAATTTTTATACACATACTCTGGTCAAAATCTTCTAGGATGATTTTAAACTTCTCCTGAAATTTTCTTGAATTTCATCCAGCTCTTTCCTCCATGTTAGCCTGCTGTAAACTGGAGCTTTGGGACTGGCTGCACACAGGAACTCCAACATTGAAATAGCAATTGTGTTACAACACCTGTCTCACACATCCTGCCTTCTTAGAGAATCCTACTCCATGGAAATCACCCGTACACTAACTGCAGAAGTGTTCAACACTGACAGCAAATCTGTGAGTGGCAGCCGCTTCACCTGCTACATGGCTTACCAATTTTGTGGCTTAGGGAACAGAGCAAATCACATTATCTCCTCAGCTTTCCTAACTCAGTAGCCTGTATACTCACAGGATGTTAAGGAGACAGTTGTCAAAGTCAATATTGCCATCTGTGAGCCATCACTCGCAGCAACTGCTACAGGAGCACTACAGTCATCACAGCAAGTATGACATGGATCACAAATCAGAACCTTTACAAAGAGATTGTTTGCTAGGACTAAACACACAGCCCACAGAGCTTGTAACCTGGTGAGTAGGAAATGCCAAAGAAGGTGTTTTCAATTCTGCCTGTCTTCAGAAATTACATCCTCCCTCCCTACAAGGTGCATGAAGACAACTAGACCAGATGAGGATTCACACCTCTGTATCCTCTATATGTATATGGAATGGGCAGTAGTAACTGGTGTTCCTCAAATCAAATTGCTATTAGTTTTTACAGGCAATCTGAATAGCATCATATGGAAAAAATGGAAGACCTGCTCAGAGCACTGTTCTCACTAGGACTCAAATCCTGGAACACGAAGATACATATTCAAAACCAGAGAGAGTAGGGTATCAAATCCTGGTCTCTGACATACTGGATGATCACTTAAGTGGTATGATAAAAAGGTGAAGGATGTTTGAGTCAAGGGATTTATGTCACATGTCCTAATTTAGAAATATTTAAACAAGAATCTCTTTGCCTTACTGTAGAGCAATGTTCAGCACCATCTTCTTACATTCAAGGCCAGTTCTCTTATACCCATGAGGAATTTCACACCTGTGCTTGAGCTTTCCTTTCAAATTAGCTGCTCATCAACTCTATTACTAAACAAACACGAAGCAGCTGTAGCTCTCAGACTATGATTAAAATTAAACCCTTCAAATCCAGCCTAGCTTAGAGAACCTCTGTACAGTTGTTCTCCATTGATTAATTCCAACTGGCTCACTACTAAAACTAATCTATTAAGTCTGAAAAAAAAGTTTCAAATAAAGCCTTTCACATAAATAGGATCCAAATGATATTTCAAATAAAACACAAAAAAATGGTGCCACTAAAATGTTTTAATAAAAATAAATAAACTATAGGTTTAAAATGCTTTTTCTTTGCCTTAGAGCAGTTAAACTGTGGATTATTTTATTGATTCAGCATTCATTGTTTTGCTTTGCGCAACACTGGAAAAAACCAGAATAACACCCTTATTGGTCTTCTAAGGGTGGTAATGGAAGATGATAGAACTACAAACCAATCAGCCAACTATCAGCTGCATGCACCACCTGTGGCAAAATACCAAGTGCTTAGTAGAGGGCTGCGCTCCAACCAGGCTATAGAACAGGTTTTCGATCCGAACTTCCCAGCACACATACCCCCCGTGTGCAGTCAATGAAATACAGGAAAAGAGAAATAGGGCTGATCCACAGGTCTGCATTATCTTGTTTAGTCATGATGTGATACACAGAATTAGAAACTAGAAAGTTACCTACACAATAGGCAAATGAGTCTTCCAAATGAAGTTTCAAAACATTTCAGGAAACACTTCTTTGCCTTTGCAACTTCTCTTTAAGAGAAAATGCATCTACAGGAGGATTTCTCTGCTGCTAACTGAAACTCATAAATATGAGCAATACTAATGCACTCACATACTGTCTTTTCCCTTGTTTCTGTTTTAGGTCAAAAGCTTTTGCCTCAAGATCCATGTCATTTTTTACTGGCATGACTAAAGAGCTGAATCCTGTCCCTGTAATGTTCTAGTTAAAATTACTGGTATTTCACTGGAACGTAAACAGCCCCATAAACATCCCTTCATTCGTATTCTCATGACTCTGTTCTCCACCTGCTTACCGACTTTAGCATTTAAAGTCTGCCAGTATCTTCCCCTCAAGATGGAGCTGGCTGCTGATTGACTTTGACACTGATTCTATTCCCACTTGTCCACCACATCCTATGCTACACACAACCTCTCAAAAACTCAAAAGCTCACAATAGCATTTAACCATTTTGAGATAATAGCCTCATGTGTTATATGATCCCAGCACCAGGGATCTGTCTCTGAGTCAGATGGACACATCATAGTCTCCAGAAACCAGTACACAATTGAGGAAATGCCTGATTCCATTCTCAAGTTCGTAACAGATTTAAAATCTGTGCCAAACTAATGTTAAAACGATTAAAAAAAAAAAAAAAAAAAAAAAGAGAGATCTCTATAGCTTTATGGGAGATGGGAAGACATAGAAGGCAAAATATTTGTGAGTTTCAGGGATGAATGAAGGCACCATAGAGCATGCAACCTGTGTAGAGAATCTTACTGCACTTCAGGAAGAGGAAGAGAATGGAAACACCAAGGATCTGCCCCTTCAAACATCAGCCTAGAGGATGACTACATTGCCTTTCTCATGCCAAGAACAGAGCACAATCCCAGCAGTAGCCAAAACCATGTCATCAAACCAACCAGGACTATTCCCCAGCCTTTCTGTAGACAGCACTATGCATCCAGATAAAACAAGTGCTCTGTCACCAACACCAAATTTTATGTCAAAAACATCAAAGCCACCTTCAGCTGACCTCCTTCTTCCATTAGCAAGGGACTCATAAGTAATCTTTAAGAAATCCCACCACCTCCAGGTTACTCTCACCTGAATTGCACCCCCACACTGACATGCCCCTCCATGAACGTATCACTGCTACCAAGGCTTAAACGTCATTTACTCTCAAGTTCATCAACTCAAGGGAAGACCAGAGTAAGGCACAAAAGCAGACATCAACCTGTTAGAAGTTTTAGTCACGGCAGTATGTCTGATACAGACAAATTCAGAATTAACACAGACAGTGTAAATTCGATAGGCAGTCTTACTATGTATCTACCTGCTGGGGAGAGCAGAACTAATAAAATGGTTGACTGCTGCTCAATCCAGCATCACATGTGAAGCCATAACTAGTTTTTAGATGCTCTTTTAAAAATACACATCCTTGTACCAAGCTGGGGGAGCTCTGTAACTTGCTTCCACATGCAGGAGAGGAAACAAGAGGTGTCACCTGCAAGTATTCTTAGCATCTCTTATCAGCACCCACACCCTGAGAAGCAGAGAGAGAAAAGACCTAGGACCTTCATCTGAGAAAGGTGTGATAGTTGCTAGGTAAAGCAAGGAAGGGAGTTTCACACAGCAAAAGACTCTTTTCCTTTTTATCCTTTTAGAGTTGTCACTGTCGTTTGGTGGACAAAGGCTCTACTTGCAGGAGTGGGTAGGGATAAGCTGGGTCTTACACGGCTAGAAACCCTTGCTTTTTAATAGATGTCAGGCCTTGGACTCATTTTGATTCCCCAGGGTACTTTTCTTTCTCCTTGCCTTTACCCTGCCAGGTCACAATGTGATCAGTGTTTATGTTTGTTGTCTTCCTGTGTGTAGTCTGTCTCAGGCCATAACCCAAGCATGACACAGGAGTCTGAACTGATGCTGAAGCTTTCCAGACTGTTGCAGTAAACTGCATGAACAGTGTTTCAAACAATATTTGAAAATATTATGTGGTTGTGAATCTTAACTATTACACACTCCTACCAAGAAGGACAGTCCTTTACACACTGTGCTAGTCCCTGAGAAGAAGACTGACCTATGCATAAACATCCTCTCTTCTTTTTAATGCCCCAGCACAGCAGAAGAGCACTGAAGGGTTATTAAGTGGCCTGGCTTGAAGGACTCACTCCTTGTCTCATACCACAGGACTACAAATGTTATTTTTACACTAAAAACTTGTTCTACTTTAACAACATGACCATGTTCCCTAAATTCCATGACACTGGGAGGGGTGGGGAGGGGGTGGGGGAATGAACCATTGCTCTTCTCTGTTTTCACTCTAACTTCAACCACATGCAATTGTTGTCCTCTTGCATCCTGTCCCCGGGTGAGGGGACATGCTCACTCGCTGGGGAGGACTGGGTTTGCTTTGCTCAGAACAGAGGGAATCTTTCTCCCTGTTTCCAGGGGAAAATGAGCTGCAATGCTGTGTTGTGCATAACCTACATCTCTGACCACAGATACACAGATTGCCTGTTGCTACTGCAGGGCAATATGGTATTTTTTTTTAACTAGACTACTTGTGGCTTTCCACTACATACTAGAAAAAAATCCATGTCCCATTCATGGGTCTGGCAGAGCTAGACATTTTGTCCCTCCTAGAAAAGGCAGTACCAGGCACCTCAGGCAGTGTTGAAACCTGAGCTAGATCTTGGCCATCTGCAACAAAGACAACAGCATCAATGGACATTACCAATGTTGAATTCGTCCCCTGGACCCCAATGCAACCAAAACTGAGACCGATTTCTATCCATCACAGGACTAAACACCTGAAGCAGGTCAGGGAGAATTTCAGCTCTACTGCTCTAGACCAATTACAGCAAATCCTCACACACACCCCCCCTCTAGGGATTCCACCCTCCAAGCAGGCCAAAGAACAGTAAGACTACGGCTCAATACTCCATTAAGAAGTTAATGGTATAAATTACACCCCATCTACTGTACATGTCAGAAATCCTTCCTGGATTATTCCCTAGGACTCTTTTCCAGCCAGCCAGTACTCTGGGATGCACTGAAACGCCTTAGCCACTCTCAACAGATTTCACCTTTTGAGATCTAAACCAGACCATGCCTTGTCACAACATAGTTTCATAAAGCTGTGACAGCAGAAAGATTATTTTTATCTTTGCCAAATTAGAGTTGGGATTTCCAGGAGCAGGAGCCACCCCTTCAGCAAAATAAAGTTTAATTGGGAAAAAATATTTTGTGCTGCACCTAGACTGTAAGAAAAGCATTGATGTACACTAACAGTATGCTGTGGGGAAAACAGCTTGAAAACAGGTGATGCATACTGAAACGTTCCCTCTCCTTTTCTCTCAGGATCAGAACATGGAAAGATCAGCACTTTCTACTGCTACTCACTTACCTACTGTGACAGGACAAAAGGCAACAGATGTTGCCAATGCAAAGCACTCAAAAATCATTATTCAGGCTCCAAAATGCACAACAATGGCTTTAAAAGCAGAATTTCAAAGAAATACAGGTGTGCTTTTCCATTGTTCTGCATTTCAAATTTTTAAACCTTTACAATCAGGTTTTATGTCTCATCTTCATATCCATGAGGGACAGGAATTCTAGTTTGCATTGTATTTTTTCAGTGGAAGCTAAAAATTTTACATCATTCATTCTTTCAAGTAACTGAAGCTTTAAAAAAAACTCAAGCAGCATTAGGATGGTGAATGCTGCCATCTCTGGCGGCTGTATTTCAAAACAGTTTCCATGCTGTGTTATGGCTTAGAAACCTTATTTACCTTATTATCAGAAAGGAGGCGATGATTGTAAAATTGTTTTGTCCTGCTTGTGCTGCTTTTAGAAAGTATAAGACAAAAGGCTGAGCAAACCAGACTAACTAGATACGTGATGGGAAAAATTTAAAAAAAAATTTACAACATATTGATGATGATAGCCCTGATGAGGACAAGGATTACGAAGTTCTATATTTTCCTTTCATCTCTAACTGCCGCATAATCTAATAAATATTGTCAACATTTGGAGGCTCTCTGGATGAATAAACAAGTAGGACAGTCTGAGTCAGACCATCAAAAATGAACAAAAGTTAGTGTATTTATTTCTCTTTTATATTTGACCCAGGAAGGGGAAAAAAACCCACAAGTGAATCCATTGTAACTTAGATTTTACACACTTACAAGGAAGTGAGTGGACAAGGATAATGAATAGTTCAGAATTCCTTCCAGAGCAAAAACCTTTTTCTATCTTTACCTACACTGTACCTATTCTATATGCAATGGTCTACAGGTCTCCCACCTCCAAAATTGCTAAGTCCACACAAAAGCTTTTTTTACAAGATATTCACTGCCACTGCATTAGTAAAAACCTCCCTTTTTATGGAAGAGCATCTGCATCCAGGACAAATTACACAGAATCGGAAGCTATGGAGGATAAGAGAGGAAAATCACTTATAACAGCTCTTCAAATTCAAACGGGCAATGCAAACAATCATAGCAAGTATATGCTCCAGTTCTGTTAGGGAAAAAAAAAATGCAGAAAGAAATTATATGGCAGTCCTAGGGGAGAGGAAACATAATTTACAAAGAGAAAGGGCATGGTTTGATGGCCAGGAGGACAGCAGCACTGAAAATGAATACCCTGCCATAGCTTCATTCTTCTTTTAAGTCCTGCCAATCTGTATCTCCACTGAAACTTTAAAGGACACCCATGTAGTCTCAGAAGAAAGGGAGTAAGAAAAATATATAGCCCATAAGGAAGCCACATCCGTGGGGTTGGGGGTTATCCTTGGTAAGTCCCTTCTCAGAAGAAATGCTGTGATGGTGAGTACAACTTTCCCAACTAGTCACAACCACCTGCTTATTTCCTACTAAATCACAGACGAAGTACAAAAAGGAAGAAAACCTTCTTGAAACACTGAATTAAATAAATTTAAAAAAACCCAAACTAGTTAGAAACTGTATTTAAATTAAACTTGATTATAGGCTAACAAAGAACAACCACAACAGCGCTACATATACACGAAATAGAAAATCTTTCCCCATGGATCCTGTGGCTTTCCTAATGAGATACAAACTCAGCCACATATAACAAGGGAAATAAGGCTCACTGGAGACAAGAAAAAATGTGCGCCAGAGAGGGAAAAGTCTGCATATGAACACATAGCACAAAAGAGGTAACTTCCCACAAAAATTCTGTCATGTTTAATTTATAGTCTGTATTTGAGTCTGTATTTTCCATACAGTATCAGTGAATAAGGAAAGGAATTTTCAGCTACATTTGCATCAAACATTCCAGCTATTTGTCAGGAAATGTCAAAAATCATACGCTCAACTTACAGAATCAAATTTCCATCCCATAAAAAATGAAATTACAGTAGAGAGCAATAGGTTGCTTTTTTAAGAACTGGAAGGAATGCAGTTTGATTGTTCACTCATTACTGCCCTAGATTTACTAGGAGTTTCTTATCATAGACTCATTTCTGCATGAGTGTTCTCCCATCTCTAGTGAGATGGGAATTTATATTGCAACCCTTCCCTTCTTCAGGGAAGTTACAGGTCTTTTTCCTACTTACCTAACAACAGTTTCAGAACTCACCAGATTTCAAACATTGTTGTGATTGTGCCTGTTAAGAATTAACAAATCTGGCCAGTTAAAAAAAAATTTATAAAGAAACACAGACTAATAGACAGAGAAACAAAAGTGTTTATATGCATATAAAAGTTTCCCTTAGTACATCAGGATAAAACCCAGACCAATTAGTAGAAAATAATAACAGAATTCAAAGAAGTACATATGCATCATTTGGGATGACAAGCAGAAACCAGAAGGTCTGAGTAAACACCATAGAGAGTTGGCATCTGCATGAAACTACTGTACATTTTCAGTTACTTTTTCATTTCTCTTTTGCATTCCCTCAGTGTCCAGCAGAAAGGGATTTTGGTGAGTGCTCACTGACAAACTGTAGAGCAGGATCTCAGTGTCTGGAGAAGCAGATATTGAGAAGGTCTGGCCAGCTAGAAAAACTTCACTACAAAACTTTACAGAGTGACAGCAGAGGAAAGTGATGGAGTGATCAGGCAAAGCAGAAGAAGCTGAGAAGCCAGAGCCAACACAGGGTTTCTGTACCAGTGATGGTGACGACTGAGGGATCTGAGCTGGGGCTCCATCCTGCCCCAACAGGCTGAAAAACCCTTCCTATTTCCCAAATACTTTAAGTATTGAACCATAAGCTGAGCAGAAGAAATGCAATTTTGAGAGTATCTATTTACCTGCGCTAAAAATCTAACACTAATATTTTCGGGTTAAAAAAAAAAAAAGAGGTAATTTCTGGTTGCATTTAAAATTTGGAAGTTATAATAAAACCATTTTCAGTATGCAGTATTAAAAATGCTAAGAATCAAATTAGCTTTTTATTTACATCTGTCATGCCACTGTAGTATGCACCACCATGTCCTGGGGATGCTTCAACACTGACACAACTGCTGCTGAACATTATGACAAACCACCACAACATTCCAGAGTATGTACTTTGTTCCACTGGGGAAAAATTAAAATATAGTTGCTCTGGTTCTAACTCACATCAGCTTTCACTCCTTCTGTAAATGAGTAAACAAAACCATATCAGTCTTGGCTGTTACATCAGTCAAGAGCTTTGATATTTCACAAGGGGCCACACTTCTAAACAAGAGATAAAAAAGCACATAATCTGTCAACTTGGCTATCAAGAGAGCTAATTCAGGTTTCTCTGGTTTGGGGAGGTATTTTAATATTTCCTAGCATAACTAAACATAATGGAAGAAAACCCCAAAGCACCCAGGTTTGGGTCCAGGCTCTTATGACACTAGACTATACCCATGGATGCTCAGTCTCAGCCCTTCCCTTCCATCAGTCCTGAGTTTCTGTGGGTAACATTGTTTGCAATGATCCCCTTCAAACTTGAATGATGAAAGTGCACATTTTGTAAATGACACCTCAGTCAATCTGCCCCATCTGCATGAACGACAGCAAATGATTTCACTCTTTAGGCATTCAAAATAAAATGCACATGCGGCAAATTCCAAGCTGGCAGGAAAATCCAGTCATTAAAAAAGTGATTTGTTTCCTACAATTGCAAACACAAAGGCTCCATTTATTTTTCAATGCCATAAAGAAAATGAACTGTTATATTTTTTTTAAACAACCACAGCCTGGACATATTTGAAATGTTTTAATTTCAAAAATACTAACTGGCAAATTAGAGTCTTAATAGCTTTTCTAAAGTGGTACCATTTTAGATACAGTTTTCACATTGATTTCATCACTTTGCCCTGCAGGAAAAGCTTTTATCATCCTCTGCATATACTGTAATGGTGCCTATTTGTTGCTGGTGTCACTAAATTTAAGAAGAAACCTAAGATACATGAATTTTAAATAAAATTATACTCATTAACAAGAAAATATATCTTACATTATGGGAGTCTAAAAAATTCTACATTTCTATTAAAATAAGATATTTATTGTCTGACATTCTGTCTTTCCAACTTTCTCTTCATAAAACAGAAGAAGGGAAACAGCAAATTAAGAAAATAGCAAACATCATTGATATAGCCCATCCTAAGAAAGCTTGCAACCACGATCAACTTTACGCTAAATGACCTGCTTAATAGAACTCACCAGGACTGTTCCCTATAAAAATGTAAGCACATGCATAATTCTCTTCAGGATCACAATTATGTAAGGGTCATCTGTAATGAACATAAAACTACCTCCTTTCTTTTTCCCCCAGACTTCTTAATCTACGTTTATTTTTGTGGCTATAGCAACACCTGGTGGACAAAGAGCAAAATGCACATCTATCATATAATAAAAATATATGTATTTTCAAATATAAACTGCTTTATTTGCTCCTGGTTTTTTAAAGTTAAAAATAATAAAAAATTCAAATTAGATAATTCTTAATTACTTTAAAGTTATTACATATCTTATAAATGTTTTTTATTCTTACCTCTTCCTCTCTCGTGTGACCTCTCAGGCAAGTGCTTGTGTACTATGAAGTGCTGGTCATGGTCTCAGTGAACACAGGCCCACTTTTGACGAAAATGTGCAAATACCCCATAAATACTAAGGTTGCACAGTTAAGCAGTCAAAAAATTAGAACCTATCATAAATAAAGTTGTAAAGTTATAGTTAAGAGAACAAAAAGAACTCCTGCAGGTTTTCTCTCCACAAAATCAAAGCCTAAAAAGAACTCAGATCCCCAAAATAACCACTGAAGGGCAAGTTAGCATGCTAGGGTGGCTGACAGACATTCTTTCCTGCTTCACTCATCTCCTCTACGCTTTTTTCTGACTTCAATGTAATTGCTCTCTCCTTTTTCGTATTCCTGTTACTAAAATATTTGCCCTACAGGAGTATCTGTTTAGAACCAGCAAAAACGTATTTAATGGTAAAATACAGCTGTAACTGTATTTGCTAAAATTGCTCACTGCTGAGATTGGCTTGAAGTGAATTCCAAAGGGCTGGAGACATATGAATATATTGGCTAAAATGACAACTTCCTCCTCCAAGTGAAAGAGGAGCCAACAAGGAGAGGTGCTATGCTGGATCTTGTTCTCACCAGCCAGGAGGGGCTGGTGGGGAATTTGACTCACAAGGGCAGCTTTGGCTGCAGGGACCACAAAATGGTGGAGTTTAAGGTCCTTAGGGCAGCCAGGAGGGTGAACAGCAAGTTGGCTTCCCTGGACTTCAGGCAAGAAGATTCGCATCTCTTCATGGATCTGCTTGGGAGAGTAACAAGGGATAAAGCCCCGGAGGGAAGAAGCACCCAAGAAAGATGGTTAATATTCAAGGATCACCTCCTCTAAGCTTAGGAGCAACCCATCCCAACAAAGAGAAAGTCAGGCAAAAATGTCAGAATGCATGCATGGATAAGCAGCTCCTGGACAAATGGAAACATAAAAGAGAACCCTACAGAGTGTAGGTACTTTCCTACTTACTGGCAGGAAAGTAGCATATCCAACACACAACCACACAGAAAAAGTATTCTGAACTTACCTGGACCAGCAGCTTGATTCAGGTGCTGCTTTTGCTGTCAAACTCAGTGCCTCCAAAGCTCCAAAATGGGGGATTTGCCAAAACCTCCTTAAAGTTCATTACTGTTGCTTTCATTTTACATGGCAAGTGTAACTACTCCAGCTTCACAAATAACAATCCGAGGTAGTGTCATCTTAGGCATGCAGAGAGAAATTCAAAGCATTTTGGTGAGAAGAGGCAGGGTTCTGGATCCAATCAAAGTATCTGTGGAAGACACCTGCAGTCATCCACCAACTCTGGAGTCAAGCTTTATCAACTGGCCGTGCTTTCAGTGACTTTAAAAGCCTTGCCATAACTATATATGCAACTCTCATTTCTTACTTGTAGAAGATACCTCTGAGATGCTGAAAACTTGCAAGCATATATAGGAAATGAACTTGGCTATCAAAAAGAAGCAATCCAATGCAAACACCTCTGTACGTGCACATAAAACATGTACAACAAGCCTTGGTAGGGATAGTAATTTTCATTTAACCAGGTAATATAATCAACAGGTAACTTTTTGGGCACGAATCCCCTCCCATGAGTGTGAAGTAGGAACAACATTTTTGAAGACTAAATGCTACTGTTATTGGTACACTACTCACACATGTGCTAGTAAGGCTGTTCCCCAAGGGAAGAGTATTGGTACCTGTTAAGAAGGTGCTAAGTTAATATAAGAAAAGGGTTGTTACGCGCCAAGGGGGAAGCTTGAGATAGATTTTATTCTGTGGAATACCTAGTGGCTAACAGGATGGGAAAAAAAATGTCATACCTCATTTCACCCCTAGCATGGTACAGCTGGCTGACTTACGACCTGTATCTCCCCTCCCCATCTGGTCTTCACAGGCGTCCCTTGAAGCTTTTACTCCTTCACCAGCACATCCAGGTACCCCGCTCCCGTGTAACCCGGCCAGAGGCAAGGTCTGCTGCCCTCGGCCTTACTGCCCTCACGCCCGAGGGCTCTGCTGATGCCCACGTGTTTTACAATACACACGCACGCACGGGCTGTAGAAGATGCTGTGGGTTCTTCGTTCCTTGGCGCTCTTTGCCAGCAGTCCTGCAAAGAGCAGGCACTGCGCTCACGGAGCCAAGCTAGACTTGGACGGGAAAGGTGCCTAGGGACAGACTCTTTAAATGTAATTTTAAACTCTTCCCGTTCTATTTTCCCACTCAAATTCCGTGCCCTGCTCCCTGCACGTGAGAGCACCGCAGCCCGCTGCCGCCGGTCCCGCCCACAGCAGGGCGGAGGAAGGGCCGCGGCTCCGGCGCTCCCGCCCGGCCGAGGGGCGGAGCCGGCTCCGTGCGCCCGCCCTGCTCGTACCCCGACATGGCGGAGTATTCCTGCGTCAAATCCACCAAGCTCGTCCTCAAAGGGTCGAAAGAGAAGAGGTGAGGAGCGGGCTGCCCGCCGCGCCCCCCCTGCTCCGCGGCAGCTGCAGGGGCTGGGACCCCCGGCGGGGCTGATGTAGGGGCTGGGCGGGGGTGAGGCCGGGCCGGGCCTTCCCTCCGGGCAGGGACACCCGGGGCTCGCGGCAGGGCAGGGGGGTCGGGCTGGCAGCCCCTGGCTCCCGGCCGGGGTCAGGGACCCGCTCCCGCAGGGCCTGGGCGAGAGGCCGTGCCAGAGAGAGAGAGCGTGGGGCGAGGGCCCGGGGTCGGCGGCTCGTTCTCACTTCTTTGCATCTCCCCTTGCAGCAAGAAAAAGCACAAGGAAAAGAAACGGAAAAGGGAAGAGGATGCGGCAGAGCAGCTCGATATTGTCGGTGAGCTGCTCTCCAGAAGTTATGTGACAGTGTGGAAACTGTAGGGGATACGGCAGAAGCTAAAGAGGTGGTTATAGGACTTTGTAAAGCAAGTCTAACCACTGTAGAGTGTATAACTATTTCTCACAACATCCTATTTGTATATTGGGATCTTCCTCGATTCCAGATGGAACTTGTGACACCAATGGAATGGATTCAGATTTTTATAGTAATAAAATAAAAGTATTATTATCTTAATCAGGTAGGAAATATCTGTAAGACAGTATACAAGGAGAAAATTTTACTGTTCAAAAAATGTTAAAGTTGTAATTCTAAGTTGTGCACATGGAAAGGGCTACCTTTAGCTTTGGAAGAATTCTGTAAGAGTCAAATGTTCAAACCCAGATTGGTTGGAACAAGGTCTAAGGATTACAGCTCACGTATTTAACAGTAAGATGAAATAGTATTTCTGTTTCTGTTGTGCTGGAGAATCTAATAAATGGATATGACCCCAAAACTCAGGAGACTGATCCACAGGGAGAAAATACTTTCCTTGCAAGGTGTCTCTTTGCTGCATCAGCTGAGTGAAACAGCTTGGTCTGTGGACTAACACAAAGAAGGGTTACAGCGCAGAAGCTTGTAACTAGGTATGTCAGCAGGTAGAAGAGCAGGACCTCCTGAAGCAGCAGCAGCAAAACCATTAAATTGGCTCTGGGCTATAACATAATGCACAAAGATTGGTAGATAGCAGTTTTATCTTCAGAACTTAAAATTCCAGAGAAGACATGGAAATATAATCTTGTGCTACTGTAATCAGAAGTTGTGATTACTCTATTAATAAACTGTCATGGTTTTGTATTACAGGAAACTGGTGGGCTGTCAGCAATTTTGGTGAAATTACAGGAACTATAGCTATAGAAATGGATAAAGGAGCTTACATCCATGCCCTCGACAATGGCTTGTTTACACTTGGAGCACCACATAAAGGTTTGTTCCAGGCAATCTGAAAGTAATAAAGTTTTAATAATGAAATGCCTGAAAGCATAGAACTAGCATCACTTCAAGGCAAGCAGTGTTACAGCTAAAACCAGTTCAGTACAAAAAATGCAATAATTATAGCCAAAGCATGCAGATGACTTAAACCTAATGACTACCAATCAGTTTCACTCATCTAGTTTCATGCTGGCTTATGTGTGTAATAAATTGAACTGCACTGGAGATGATGACCTGTTAAAGGCCATACCACTTGCTGGATAAAAAGCAGTATAGTTTTTATTAAAACTTATAAAATGTTTATGGTGTCACTTGAAGAGTGAAATTGAAGGCAGAGGAGTTTTAACACTTATTGCTGCATCCTTGTCTTAATATACTTGTTTGTCACTGCACAAGAGGACTACTAATGTGCTGGGATAATCAGCCTGTTCTTTGAGTTTGAGAGCTGTGACTCTGACACGCACTGTTCCAGAACCCTGACAGTGTGTGTGTTTCATCTCCAGGGTGAGATCAAAGCAACACTGGCCATAATTCTCTTGTTTTGGTTTTGGGGGATGGAGAAGCTAGTAGCTTTTAGAATACTGAGTTGAGTTACCATAGCTGAACCATAATGCATTTTGTTATGAAAGAAGAAGCATTACAAGGAGATTAAAGTTTTCAAAGCCACCAGGAGAATTACAAAACATTCTCAACTATAAATTTCTTTACACAATGATCATCTTTGTTTTGTGTCTTGTTTTAAGCACTCTAAATATATGAATATAAATGGGCGCCTGCATTGCTTTTTTAAAAGTGAATGCTCAAAAAGGAATTTTTAAATAAATAAATACTTTCCATAGTATTTAGGAATGGTCAATGTTTAATTCTCTTTGATACTGCAGTATTACTAGGCTAAAATGTTTTACATTTATACTTCGTACTTAACTAATGAAAAATTCATTCCTCAGATGATGAAGGCCCTAGTCCTCCTGAACAGTTTACAGCAGTAAAGTTGTCTGATACAAGGTAATTACTGTAATGTTTCAAGTTTTGATCCTTGTTATCTTTGGATTTTGTGAGAGCACATTTTAATACCCTTGTGAAATATATTGTCTACTACTAAATGTGTTTGTGATGTGTTGGATATTGTGAATTGCGTGAATTAAAAACACTTTATTGTTTTCCTGCATTTTCTCTTTGAGGATTGCTCTCAAGTCTGGTTACGGCAAATATCTTGGTATAAATTCAGACGGACTTGTTGTTGGACGTTCCGATGCAATAGGATCAAGAGAGCAATGGGAACCTGTCTTCCAAGATGTAAGCTGTTTGGAATAGTTCATTTGATGTTGCCAGTGTTTGACTGTGTTTTGAGTTGATCTATGTAGATGGTTTTTATCAGTGAAGTAAAAGCTTTTTGTAATCTCTTTCATATTGTAACTTATGATTTTCCAACCGCAATGCATTTAGTGTTATTGAAAGTTTTTAAATACTTCAATAGCTGCATTTTGGCAGCTATAAGCATCTTAAAAATGAAGGAGCCAGCAAGTCTGGTGACTAGCTATTGAAGTATCCAGGCATAAAAGAACTAAACACATTTACAGAGACTTTTAGTGTATTGTAGAGGATAAATGTTATAAATCAAGGATTATATACAACCTTGTAACACTTAAAATGTATTGTGATATTATTTCTGCAGAGGAAAATGGCGTTACTAGCAGCAAACAGCCGTTTTATTAGATGTAATGAAGAGGGGGACATAGAAGCCAAAAGCAAAACTGCAGGGGAAGAGGAAATGATTAAGGTAATCTATAACTTCTATAATTAATACAGGATTGGCAGGAATACTCAAATAAACAGGTGTCTGTGTGCTGTGATTTCCTGTTAATACAGTTATAATTGCTTCCTATAAGCTGTCAAGTGATATGGCCACAAGAAAGGGCTGCCTAAATTCTCAGTACTTCCTGTAGAGATAAGAAGATACTTTACCACTCGGGAGGACAAAAGAGTCTGTGTGATCTTCCAGGTAGTTCTAAACAGATTGGGACAGAAGAGAGGAATTATGACTGAATCAGGGACAGAGAAGGGCTTACCAGAATGATGCAGAAGGGGAGATCTTTTAAGAGAATCTAAAAATTGACTTTATCTGAACATGGAAAATACATGTGTCTCTCCAAATAGAGATACCTGTCTAATGAGTCAGAATAATAACATTTTTAAGTCAATCTCTGAATTGTACCTGCCAAGATTAAGAACTGTAATAGTGCTCCTTTGAGATGAAGGTAGTTACGTCTTACCATAGTATCAAGGATTACACTTAACATTTCCCATATTTTGGGCAGCTCTTACTTTCATTGCAGTTGTCTCTGGTTGACCAGTTTGAAAACTGAGGACTTGAAAAGTCACTGTGACTCTCATTCTGTTAGGAAGGATATGTTGTCAGGTTTAACCTATAACTTGTGTTATTTAAAATACAGGTGTTTTCTATTGTGTTTTGGTGGTTTTTTCTTTTTTTCTTTCAATTATTAGATTCGTACTTGTGCTGAAAGAGAGGCTAAGAAGAAAGATGAAGTTCCACAAGAAGACAAAGGAAACGTTAAACAGTGTGAAATCAATTATGTGTATGTACTTTAGAGCTGCTAACAGACTCAAGTACCTTTTTTCACTTCTAATTAGGGCCATCTTTGGTGGAAGGGCCAAATTCCCATCCAGCCTTTCATTCGCTTTTCCTCAGCAGGACAAGGGAAGAAAACAAGATGAGAAAGCTCATCAATTGAGATAAAGGAGACATTCTGTACCAGATAGTGTCCCAGGGTTAACTGTGAAAAATCAATTAAATTTATTTCTTTTTAAATGGTTTAAGGCTGAAAGACAAAAAGTAAAAGCATCACCTTTCCTTCTCCCATCTCCCAAGCTCAGCTTCACTCCAGACTCCTCCACCTGCTCCTTCAAGCTGGATGAGCTATGTGTCAATACACAGTGGTTTCTTTCAGCCACTCCTTTCCTTTCCCACTTTTCTCCTGCTCTGGTATGGTCTTATTCATGGGCTGGAAGGTAATATCTGATCTGATGCCTAAAGCATCTCCTTCCTCTCCTTCTCTGTGCTTGATGTTCACACTGCCATTTTGCACTTTTAGGGTTTTTTACCTTCTCTGCCTGTGTGGCATTTTGCCTTTTCCTAAATATGTTTTCATAGAGGTGCCACTAGCTTTGCTGATGGATTTGCCTGTGTCCTGTAGTGGATGTCTTGAGAGCCAGCTCTGTCCAGCACAGGGCAGCCCCTGGCCTTTTCTCATAGAGAAAAGCCCTGCAGCTTCCCTGCGGTCAGCACCTTGCAGCTACATCCAGTACACTTTTGCTCCCTGATTTCTTATGCTAGTAGTTGAAGAAGGGGCTCTTTAGAATTTGTAACCACTTCATGCTAGTCACATAGGGGCTCATTCCTACTTAAACTGCTAAAAAAATAAAACCTGAATTGTTTTCACCTACAGAAGCCTTAGTGCTACCTTAGTACTGGGATGGTTTGCTGGATTTTATTAGGTCAGTTATCTGCTGTTTTAATAGGAGCTAAGATTCTTACCACAGCTGCTGTTGTGTTGAAAAACATTTTAAAGAAGTTTCAGTCCTTTACTATTTGTCTTCCCCCTTACAGGAAGAAATTCCAAAGTTTTCAAGACAAAAAGCTTAAAATAAGCAAAGAAGATACAAAAGCCCTGAGGAAAGCCAGGAAAGAAGGCACTTTTCATGAAGTGCTACTTGACAGGTACTTAGAAATAATGTATTGATTAAAAAACTACTGGGAGATGGACTTACAGTAAACCTGAGGTACAAAAGAGGGCTAGATTTCAGAGGGATGGGCTCCTAAGCATTTTTCTGCTGGTGAGTGTTGTACCTGAGTCCTGGGGATTGCCACCTTTTTTTTTTTTTTTTTTTTTTTTAAATCTAGATTTTCACTTCTTTAACTGAAGTTTGCAGGTTTGAATTTACCTGTAAATTAGTTCTTTTGGAAATCTTTATTAGTTCTTTTGGAAATCTTTAACTAGGTTGTTCAGTTTGTTTAGTACAGAGTTGTTGAGGGATTGATGTTTTTAATGTCAAAAATTGAGCTAATTTTTAACATTTTTCAGTACCTGGGGTACCAGCACATTTTGGAGAGGCAGAAGTTGCATTTTAAAGAGAAAGAGCATTTATTAAGGACAGTCTTCATCTTATCCAGTGGGAATACTTTTTTTTCCCCCCTGAGCTGAGACTAAAGAAGTTGTCTTGGATTTTTAAAGCCTTTTACATCAGTGTATAGTATAAATATTTGCATTAATTCAGTCAGTGGAATGCAGAAAACTATTTCTGATAATTGAAAGTGATATGAGAACACTGCAGGGCTCTCACAGGTGGTCAGCTTCAGATCACACTGAATCTGAATTCCATTTCTCAGAGGAGACAAAGCGCAATCATTATGATTTGAAGGGAAAGTCGAGGTTATCTTTAGACACTGCAGTTCTATCTCCCTAGGAAAACAAAGTTAATTAACAAATCTAAAGTGTCGTTAGGCTTTTTTATGTGCTTTGAAGTAAAGTTTAAGAAAAATTGCTTTCAATGCATTCTTAACACTTAGAGGAGATAAAAACACCCAGGTGTAATTGTATTTGGTCTGAATCTAAACCTTGTTTCATTCACTCTTCCCATACAGGAGAGCTAAAGTGAAAGCAGATAGATACTGCAAGTGACGTCCATTTTCTTCTGCAACTTTGATGGCAGCATCAAATTGAAAATGAGTAAAATATTTTGTAATTTTTTTTTATTTAAGGCATTTTTTAAGTATCTTCAGAATTATATTAAAATTTTCTGAAATATTAATAATCCAGTTATAAAATCTTATTAGCTGTATCACTTGTGAATATTTGGCTTGTATTAAGAGAATGGCTCCAAGAAAAATTAAAGGTATATCCATTAACAGTGGTAAGCTATCTGCCATATAACTGAAGCCCTGGGAGGCAGACTGTACACTGATTTAGTCCAGAGAGAAAGGTCCCTGGCTTTTAATTGCCTTTAGGACAAATTCTAGAAATAAATAGATGATTGTTCGCAAATGTTCCTGGCCAGAGTCAGGAATTCTTGGATAAAAAACGCAGCATAGCTGTGAGTTTTGCTTTGGAAGAGAGGGAGAAAAAATGTTATTTTCTCCAAAGCTCCTTAGTTTGGTCTAGGACTGGGGATTAGGGCTCATTAACTAATTGTTGTTGTAGGTACCACGCTACATGTCCCTCCCCAGAAATGTGACTGATGTACAAAAACCATTGGAATATTGCAGTCCTGGAAGTGGCCTGCTGCCAAAACTACTCCCAGAATCACTGAGAAAAAGACAGCACTGCAAGGAGCAGGATGTGGGCCAGAGTAACTATTTATTGCTAGTTCATTGCAGGTGTCATTGATCCACAGTCACTGTGAATCTTAAATACACTTGAAGTGAATGCTGATGGTGGAAGTAGACTGATATTACAGCATCTGTTTTTCTTTCAAAAACAATTTATGTTGTTTGAATAAAAACTTGCCTGGTAGAACCCACAAAAAGGATTACTCAAACACGGATACACCTGGAAGGCAGAAATCTATGCTCTGGTGGGGCAGGGTGCTGAAAGGACTGCTCAGTAGCAGAATAAGAGCCCAAGAGTTACCCTTGAAAGGGAATTTTTCATTCATGTTAGTGTAAATAGGAGAATACAGTGTGTTGCAAGTAGCTATAAGTGATAGTAAGGGAAAAATAGAACTGGGAGACATGTTTGTCACAGAGTGATGAGTAAGCGAAGGAAAAAGCAATGGCTGAGCAAATGAAATGAGACTGTCCCGAGCAGGAGAGGAAGTACTAGAACTGGCAAGGGACTGGCAGCCTTGCAGAGAATTGAGGGTATTTTAGTAGCAATGGGGTTGCCCTGTATGTTGGGACTAATGATGCACTAGAGTCTTGAGAAAAGGTGTTCTGAGATAGCACAGAAACAGGGATCTGGGGAATTCACTGGAAATCTGGACCCGAGAAAATGAAGTCAAAGGTATAACAAAACATTGAAGATCAGTGTCTGTCTTTAACTGTTGCTATAAGCAGTCTATTTGGATGTTTTCCCAATGGAGGTATTCATGGAGTCATCTTGAAGATACTACGTCCTGACAGTAGTGTTAGCACAAGGAGCTTTAATTTAATTGAAACCAAGAGGAAAAGGGGGAAGTAATTTGGGTAGCCTCTACCTATGGGGGAAGGAACAGATCTGGAGAGTGCTAATACAGTACTGGATAGATGAGTATGGGAGAGCAGAAGGGTGGACATACGGGCTAAATATCAGCGACACCAGCTGTCAGTACAGTTAGCAACTTAATTGAACATCGTAAGAAGCTTTTTCCTTCTTAGGTTTTTGAAAATTGACAGAAGAAACCTAGATAACTAAATAGAGGGCCTAAGGTACTGGTGTGGGCCCTGGAGCCAAGGCATTGTGATAGGAACACAGTAGAATAGCCATAGTCAGAGAAGGTGACTGGTGCTGGAAGATAACTTTCTTAAACTGAGAATTTCTTTACCAGTGAAAGAACTAAACCAGAAGCACAAAGAGGCTTCAAAAAAAGTACACTGCGTAATGTCACAATGGCATCATTATGTCTTGAGAGCATTTGGAGAGAGTTTTTAATTTCCCAAAGTCATTGTTTATTTTCTCCTGTTAAAAATGTACTGAAGATGATAAAGCATCTAGACAAGGATAGTAAATTCCCTAAAATACTGTCTGCCCCAGATATAAAATATGAGCAAAAGGGGTTGCGGATGTTCAGGAAATAACTTAATCAGAGTCTTTCTTACCATAGCCCATAATAGTATATTCAGATATCTGGAAGTAAAGATGGGATTATTGTCTTAGATGTATTTGTTTTCAACTGAAAATATTTTCCAGACCCTATAGAAACTGCCTGATCTCCTGTTTTTAAAGAACACTCCCATGAAAATTTCAAGGTTTATCCTGCTACACTGTAATTTTCCTCAGTTTCTAAATCCACAGATTGGTTCTGTATCTTCTTTCACCAGTGCTTAATGTTTTTCTGCCTTGGTCTCTAAAGCTCCGTGCAATTCCCAGCTTCTGCTCTGAGCTGGCTCCTTCCTACACTGTTGCATGCCCTCCTCCCAAGGCTTTCCCACACTACAGTACATTTTTTATCCTTTCCTGTCTCTTAATTTTTGCAGTTTGATGCAGCTTTCCAATCAACCTTCTGCCAAGGACTTCCCTTCTTTTTCTTGCCACCCCCACTTTGTTTTGTAAGAGAGTTAATTGCACAGGCAATTAAGTCATGATGTTAAAGACTGCATCACTTCTTTTCTGTGTGCCTAAAAACACGTGACACGTCTCAGGCACTGCACAGAGCACATGAGACAAGCTAAAATACAGGCATCCTGGAAGGTTTTGAGTACTTTTCATGGTGCTTCCACCAACCGTTGCTGATGTACACACTCATGAAACATTCATTTGCTCACACTAAAATGATAATGGTCATACAAAATGACAGTATGCACCTAATTTGGCTGCTGGTTTGTAGTTGATATTACAACATCCTGGTCTAGTGGAAGGTGTCCCTGCCCATAGCAGGGGGCTTGGAACTAGATGGTCTTTAAGGTCCCTTCCAACTCAAACCATTCCACAATTCTTTGAAAGAGATACCATTTAAATAATAATTAGAAGGCAGGGCGCTTGTAGATGGATGCATCTCATGCCCCGTGTTTCTCATTAGTCTGTCTCCCCCGTTGCCCGTTTCCTGCACTCCTAAGCCGCAAGATGGAGAAAAACCCTTCCTTAAGAACGCGCCTGCCTGACATCTTTCATTACCACACAGCCTGCCTAAAACCTCCGCAGGATACAGAGTAATTAAAAATCCTAGTACTGCCAAACTGAAAACTGGTGCCACGGGTTTTCCCTTAGTGTTGCCAAAGAGAGGCGATTTTATTTCGGACTCCCCTGTGCGGAAGTTGCCTTTCGTGGAAGCGCGACTGAGAGCGCGCTGCGCTCTGCCGTATCTGCCCGGGCGGGGCGGGGCTGTGGCGGAGGGCCGCGCTCCGCTCCCGCTCCCGGCGGGCGGGGCGCTGTCATGTGCCGGCCGCTCCGGGGAGCGCCGCGCCGAGCGGAGCCGGGCACGACCATGGCGGGCCGGGGCCGGGCGCTGCTGCCGCTGCTCGCGCTGGCGCTGCTCGCCCTGGCGCAGCCCGCCGGGCGCCGGACCCGGTGAGCCTGGCGGGGAACGGGCAGGGGGGAGCGGGGCCGACGGGAGCGGATCGGCCTGGGGCTGGCGGGGGTGATGCGGCCGCCGCCGCCCTTCCCGACGCGGGAGGCCGGGGCGAGCCTCTGAATCCAGGCGTGTGGATGCGCCCACGGGCTCCCGAACGCGGACGTGGCTCCTGTGGCGAGCGGCGCGGCCGCGGCGGCGGGAGGGGCTGTGCCACGGCGTGTTTTGCAAGTCCTTGCTGCTGCGCTCGCTTTCGTGTGGGTCTGTACTGTCAGCGTTGCCCTGACACACCACAGCAGCGATTTCCAGAAGGAAAGTTCAGAGGGGCTTGCTAAAAGTGCGCACGGCTCTGAATCTCCTGAGTGTATTTGCTGTAGTTCACCCGAGGGGAGGGCTTTAGGTGTCGTTTCTTGCTCTTTCGGCTGTTTGGGGTTTTTTAACTGAATAAATGAAATATTTAACTTTTGGTGGAATTGGGAAGCTGGGAGGGCGGGGGTAGTCGTTTGGAGCAGGCTGGCTTCCATTTCCTGGGTATGTAAACAGCTGCTCTTGCTTCCTGGTGTATTTTTTATTCCTGAAGCAGTGAAGCATTCGCTCATCTCTTCTGAAGTTCCTGAATTTCCCCATCCTCTGTGAAGAGGATTGGTTTTAAATACCTCTGGATTTCAAAATGTTTTTTGCAATCTATTTTTAAATATTTTAGGAATATAGTGCACCCTTTAGTGTTTGATCTAAGTCTTTTTCTAGCAAATTACATTGATTTCCGGAAAATTGGTATGGGTTTTGTGAGAGGGGAGACCTGCAGGAAGGGACTGCGGGCATCTGGATGGCCCATGTTCGCTTAGTGTCTTTTCTGCACAGGACTGGGCTCTTCTCTCTCCCCTCTCTTCTTCCAGTCCCATCCTACCCGCCAAGAGCAGCTTCCCAATACTATAAGCTATTTCCAGCTTAAAACACCTTCAGAATTTTAGCCAAAAGTATTCTAGAGTGTGGAGTTACAGGAGAAAGTGCCAGCTGTCAGCAAAGTAGTAGCATTAGATCTTGATTTGCATTTGATTTCACTTGGTACATCTTTGCACTTGCACAATATCCACTGTGTGTCTGGGCTGCAGATTGTGCTGCTGTGCAGCCAGCTGTTAGGCTTGGATATTTAATTTTTGTTTGAGATGCAGGGATGCATAATTTGCTGAAGAATTCTTCCTAAGTGCCACTGTTTGGGTTAATCTCATTAACAAAGAATACAGAAGATAGGTGCCTTGAATTATATCTCAGTGGTGCAGGCTCTCAGTCCCTTTAGCTTTCATTGAGGCCCCCTGAACCTTGCTGACCTTTGTGTCCAAACTGCGATTTAAATTGTCTTGGTCACCGTTTTTTCAGTACTGAAAGAGTACTCTTAACCTCTGTGTTCAGAAAGGTGAACAGTATTGGGACTCCTGCAGCACAAGAGTGTTGCATTGGCATCATCCCATGAGGGAAGAGGAGCAGAGAGAACAATGTGTTAGATCACAGAGTTCATAGACCAAAAGATGCTGAATATAACAGATTGACTGAAAGAGACTGAATGCAGTGTCCTTAAACTATGGAATTACATTTAATAGCTCAAAGAGGTAATTTTATATTTATTTTTACATCGGAAGTTGAGAAATATAAAATATATAAATATTAAGGAGGGATGCCAGAGATGGTCTGCCCCAAAAATATTTTTGAGGGTAATAAAATGTGTGCTGGTATTCCTTAGACTGGACAAGCTGCATTCAGCCTATTTCATGTTAACGAAATCAGTCTAGGTGTCAAAATATTTAGTTGGCAGTCATTAAACCTTGCATTAATTTTCTGTACTGCAGTCAATAGTAACTGTTACTACTTGATTTTTTTTTCCAGTTCACCCAAATCATTTTAACTGTTCGGTAGTTATTTGGTTTCTGTTCCACTTTTTTTTTAATACAATTAGTCAAAATATAAATCTTCTGTGCTACATCCACTTTTTATTTCCATCTTTCCCCATACCATGTTCTATTTCTCCTTCACTGTGTTATCTTCCTGGTAGTGTTTTGATCCAGTGCTCCTGCATGTCTGTTTTTGTGTCATTACATACGTCTCAATTTGAAAGTCGGCAGTATATAAGATAATCAAAATATGCAACCTACTGGTAACAGTAGATTTTAAAGAGCAAAACAAAGGGAGGATTAAATCTCCATTCAAGAATATCCATGTTTCTCTTAGGGGGTTCAATGCACGTTTGAAAAGCACATTTATAGTGGTAACCTGCTGTTTGGATCCAACTTCCAGTGGCTTTTTCTAGGGGACCACCTCTGGCTTGTCACACTGGAAACGGAAAGTGATTCTGTCATGCTGAAAGGATGCTCCTGCTTTTCTTGGACAGCATTTATTGTCCTTCTATCAGTCTCAAGCCTCTGCAGAGAGGAGAACCTGGCTGACCACAGTAGTAACTTCATAGCTGCTTATTCCACTCTGGTTATAAAAAGTGCTTGTTGGTTTTTCTGCTGCTGCAAGAAAATTCTTTACATGTCTTTTTTTTTTTTTTTTTTTTTTAACCTTCTCAGAAAGCTTTGCAGTTCATCTTTAGCTGGTTGCAAAAGATAACAATTTTTTTGTTCCATGTTAGAACTTCGTGTAAAAAAAACCGTTTCTAGCTTTCTAGTTTTCTGATTGTCTTGATATCTTTTTAAATTGCTGCCTGTGTGCCAGCGTAAGCCGTACAAGGAGCTGCTGCAGTCACTTCGCTTGTTCTCACTGGAGAAGAGACTGAGGGGAGGCCTCACTGCAGTCTACAGCTCCTCACAAGGGGAAGCACAGGGCAGGCACTGATCTCTTCCTGTTGCTGATCAACAATAGGACTTGAGGGAATGGCCTGAAGCTGTGCCAGGGGAGGTTTAAATTGGCTGTTAGGGAAAGGTTTTTCACCAAGGGTGGTCAGGCACTGCCTGTCAGAGATCAAGATGCATTTGGACAGTGTTCTCAGGCACATGGTGGGACTCTTGGGCTTGTCCTGTGCAGGGCCACGAGTTGGACTCAATGATCCTTGCAGGTCCCTTCTAACTCAGGATATTCTGTGATTCTATGATGTAATAGTTAACCTAAAGAAACAGTAATCTCTGATTTCTTCAGATACCTCAATTAATGCTAGCAGTTTTGAAGGATGTACAGGTTGTTTTAGGACTTACTGGCTTCTTTACCTTGCTTTATACATAGACAGGTGAGAAATCTAAAAATACCACATGTAAGATGGGAACATTTTCTCTGTTCTCTCTCCCTTTAACTGTTGCTTTCCTCACCTTTTTCGTGGCTCAGGCTGCAAAGCACTCGGAAGATAAAAATAGCTGTGAATACAAGATTAAAATCCCAGGGGAAAATGCCAGGAGTGACATAATGTTTAGCACCTTTAGCTTAAAATCCTCTGAAATCAGTTTTGCACAGGTGCCACTGTTTTCTCTGTGAGCATGGGCTCTACTCTCATCCACTTCGGATAACTTTTTTGTTAGAGGCTTTATCTGTCAGGAAATGCATTTTGTGAGAGGTATTTCCTGAAGATCCAAATATGTGCATCCCTTGCAGTAGGATGTATATGTAATGTCACTTTCTTCTGATGGATTTTAGTATTGCAGGATGGAAAATTGCACAAGACAGTTGCATCAGTACTGTTAAGCATTTGTCTGGCTTTGCACAAAACCTCTGACTTTTGTTGCCTAATTAGTCATGTGATATCCCTCCTACCCTCCTTGTTTTGATACTTCTTCACTTTGAAAATTAAAGGGCCTTTTGTGTTGGGCGTTCTGTTTTAGCTGTGCAAAGTCTATAACTGCACTGCACTGAAATCTAGGAAACAGCTTCTGGTCCTATACCTCCATGTGTTGGAAAACCAACATTCATCTCATGCTTTCTCCCAGCAGCTGGAAACAGTAGAAAGAGATTAACATTGTAACACACAGAAATCCATCCCAATTTATAATTGCTGTTTCCAGTTGTAACAAATTAGGCCAGTGTTGAAAGTCCATGGCATTGTGTAAGACAATGTGTTTTCTGTATTAATGCATTAAAAACAGCTAATGAGATTAGCCCAAAGAGAACATTGACGTTAGTTAACTTCTCTGTCCCAGTTACATAGGTGCTGGAGATGTTGTCACAGTTTTCACTGGAACCAGAATGCATTGTAAGGACACACTAGTAATCTAATTAATACAGACTAATAAATACGGGAAATCAAGGGTGGGGAGGAAGGGAAGTGATGGAAGGATTACATCATATTTTTGTTTCTGTTGTGCCTCCCAAACATTTGTGTTTTAGGAGCTTTTCTACAGGCTCCCAGAACAGCACATGTACCTTTCCTTTTTCCTAGTGAGATATATTATGCTCTAAGGCGCTTGTTGAACTTCTCACGTAGTTTTGGGACCAAATCTGGCCTGCTCTCGACCAGCTTGAAGCACAAGTGCGGGTGGCCAGTTGGCATTTGCTTGTATGTCACTGGGGTAAAACGTAGTATTATAATTGTGGCATGTATATGCATATGTTTATATATTTATATGCATGCTTTATGTAATTGATGGAAAAACACCCTTGCATTCACTTGGAGTACGCCTAAAATTGTTCTCAAACTTTGATTTGTAGCTAGCCATGCTCACAGGAATGAAGGTGTATTTTTTTAGTTGAATTGCACCCCACATAATGTTAGCACCACTTCAGCAGCACTTGTCCATGCTGAACCCAAAGTCGTGCCATACAGCTTATTCCACCGGCTGAGGGATTGCCAAGAGCTCATTACGCTTTTCCTGCCCCAGCTGCACAGTGCATCTTAACACTAAACATAGCTAGGAATGACGCTGTGAAATGGGATTATGAATTGGACAAACAGAACAGACTGGTTCATACTGAGATCTAAGGTTCCTGAACTTGTATAAAGAATATGATTTGAAGTGCTCTTCATTAAATCACACAGAGTGAAAATATATACAGTTTGTATATTTATCATACCCTTTTGCTTGCCCTGGACTACATTAGACAAGTTGTCTGAAGGTCTGTCAGACAGCATGGTGAAGTTGCTGCTAGTCCCTCCTTTTCTATTTTCCTCTTTCCAAAGTCCCAAGACTTTGAGTTAACTGACTAGTCCTAAAAGTTTAATTAGAAACTAAGTCTACTAGAATAATAGTGTTTTAACAAAGAAGCTAAATAGCAATGTTTCACTGTCTTTACAGTATGGAGAAGAGTGCAGGAGTAAAATGTACCCTCCTTCAGGACCAACGTAAGTAATCTGATTCAACTTGTCTAGCAAATTGTAGAGAAGTTGTGATTTGCAAGTCTGAACAGGGTTTTTTCTTGAAACTTGTTCCTGATGCAGGTCTACAAAATGCTGGTTACAGATGGGAAGACCTATTTTGTCAACTGTTTTTTGAGAGCCTTCTTTAAATTTGATCTCTGGTGTTTGTCTCTCAGGTTCAAAGGGAATATACCCACATATGTCATAAATCTTGACTTACCTCCCAGCAAAAGGTGGGATGACTTGATGCGTGACAAAAAGACAGAGGTAAGAAATGCAGAGCTTGCTCTGAGGCTTAACAGATACAAAACTAGCACATAGCCTTTTATTTTGAGAAAAGTTTTAAAAGGAATATATGTGCTAAAACTATCTGAAAGGGATAATGTTTCCAGTTGACTTTTCTAATATGATTCCAGTCTAAAATACTTGCTTGAGTAAACTTTTTGTCTGTTTAACACTTAAGCTAGCAGCATTAAGTGTAGAGACACTGGTGTTTAGGATGTAGAGGTGTAAAAACGAGGGCGCCATAAACAAGTGTGTGCAATTTCATTTATCAAATCTCCTTAGTCATGAAGTGGTGCAGAATGAAGAGGGAAGAATACACCAAAGAAACAGCCTTGGTGAACTGAAGTGAAACTGAGGCAGCATCCCTTCTCTGCACCTCCCGACTTCTCTCAAAATATTGCATGAGATGATGAAATGGCAAGGGAGAAGTTAAGAACTTACTGCCCTTTTCAGGAATGCTGGTTGTAGCACTGGTGTTTACATAGCACAAATAATTTTTTTAATATTTCAGCCTATTTCAAACTACTTAAAACAGCTGTTCTGAAGATCACCGAAAATTCAGTTCAGCACTTTTTAATTTCTCAAACAAGGCTAGGGCTTTTTGCTATATCCCTGATGACTTTGGCCTTTCCACTCTGAAAGCCAGACAAATTCTGCTTACATGCTAATATTTATTTTAAAAATATCATTTAAACCAGTGGGTGTTGGAAGCTTCAGGTTTCACCTCAAATTCTGAAGAGTTTTATCTCTTATGTACTTTGGAGTTAGATCACATGGAGTGGAACTCTTATTTGCAACACTGACATCTTGCAAATGGAAAGCATGTGATTTAATAAGAAATTTATTGAGTATTTTTGTCTTCAGTAATATCAGTGCTTAAGCAAAGAGCTTGAAATTAGCATTTTGAAAGATAGAAGAGTGCAGAGTATTAAAATCTGATCAAAGGAGAAGAAGATGAGGATGACTTTCCTGTAATTTGTTGTTTCTGGTAGAAGGACACATTGGAACTAATCTAGAAAGTTACTTGAACAAAGCTTGGAGAATTATTCTAGTGGGGAGTTGGGGGTGTTTTTCTCACCAAGAACATGACATTTAGCACTTTATCTAAGTATTTATTTTTCTCAACAGAGGATTTTATCAAAAGTCTGTCGTGGAGTTCTGTTAGTATTCTAGCAATTCTTGCACGTAAGATCTTCTATTCAATAAAAGCCCTTGCTCTTTTTAGCTGAAGACTGTGGTCCAGAATATTAAAGATATAGCAAATACCTTCTTCCCCAGTGGCAAAGTTGTTGACATAGTGGATAACAAAATAGTAAGTATTTTCAGCTTAATTTTTTTATTACTGTATGCTCTGACTACAGAATTAGAATGCTTCTAAATCTGACAATTAAGAACTTTAAAAGTTCTTAAATTACAAGTTCTTAATTCCACTTCCACAACAGAATAAAATGCTATTTTAAAGAGTCACTCTGAAATTTTACCTTCTTGTCTGCTCTGAATTACTCTGAAACCATCAAACAAAAAATGCACATCTCTTCCCTCTTCCTCCTCTAATTTTTCCTAAGATCTTTTTAAGTTTGGATTAATAACACTAGACAAATATGCTACAGACTTAGTTACTGTAGAAAAACACTTGACTGAATTTTTTTACCATGTTCCACTTCTTTTAAACAGTAGAGTAAAATAAGGTTTTGAAAACTATAATAAATGTCTGATTACAGGGACAGCTTTGACCAGGCCTCACCTTAAAAATCAGTTTGATTCTGGTTAAAGTAAGCTTTGGCATGGAACAGGGAAAAGCAGTGTAGGGTTAGAGACAGCAAAAGGTGAGATCTTTCCCCCATTTTTGGTTACAGCATATCCCTGTGTGCCTGAGTGGGGTTGGCAGCTTTTACAGGTTGCCATCCCAATGTGTGAAGGTCAGGGTTGCCCATAAATACTGACACTGAGCGCCACTGCAGTTGAGCTTTTAATATATACGAGTCCTACTTCACTCTGTTCCATCTGTTCCTGCTAAGAGAGACTGTGCTCATGTCCATTGCTCACGTCAGCGTTTTGATGAGTGAGAGTTTTCTTTCCTTAAGTATGTACTTGTCTTCCAAGGACTCTGCAAACAACCTCAAGTTCTACAGACTGCAGAGAAATTAAACACTCAGTAGTTGTGAGAAAAATGTGCCTGTTGAGGAGACGTTTGTTATAAGTAACAAAATAGTGTTAATTTAAACATGTATCATACAAAACTTTTCCTTTCAGGCTCATCTGACTGCCACGCTTCCTTATCCTTTCAATGAAGAACTCCAAGGGATTGCAAATTCATCTGGGATTCCTTTGGGTAACAGTTTCCAACACTGTATTAACATAGTGGAAAGCTAGGAATACAGATTCATTTAAAATTAGTGTGTTTACCAATCTGCAGTTAGTTTTAATCATCTGTGACTTTAACTAATCGTTAATTAAGTAGTTAAAGCAATAAATTACATCTCACACTAAACAACAACAGTGTTTTAGAGGAGAATGCAATAAATCACCTAAGCCTTTTATCAGGCTGGGACTTGTCTGTAGAGCTGTAAGTTCTCACTCCTAGGTTTTAGGAACTGGAGGAAGTCTCAGCTCCTGTGCACCAAAATTTGAGGGAATCCTTTATTCACATTGGTTTTGCACTCAGCTGTGTGTCTGCTGTTGACATATAAAGAAGTCAAGGCTCAGTTTCCTGCTGTGCTGTCTTTCCCTTGTGGTCCTTGCTGTGTCCTTCTGCCTTCCCTCTGTACCTCCTGCAGAAGAATGCCATTCCAGGTGAGGAGTAGGCACCGAGTTCCTCCAGAACTGAGACAGAGAAGGACCATTGCCTGTTAGCACTGCTTCCCTCATACAGAAGCAGTACACCTGCTGCTGGCCAGCAGCTCTTATGTGGCATTAGTGGTACATATAGCAGCTTTCTTCTTTAAAGTGAATTTTATAGCTTGTTTTGAAGTTTCCAGAGGAGGAAGTAGCAATGACTGTCAGCTTTGTGCATGGTAAGGCAGAAGGTCAAGGGATTCTGATCCTTCTATTTGCCTTTCAGGAAGCTCTTGATTTTGCTGAATCAGTCATTTTAAAGATCAAAGGAGATTTAAATTTAAATTTTTAACAGAAATATTACAGAATACTGAACTTTGCAGTATGCTTTTTTCTAACCATTTTTTTTTCTGTTCGTGGCAAGTTTCAATTTAACTTCGTTTCTTTTTTTTTTCTAGGGGAAATCGTTATTTTTAACATTTTTTATGAAATTTTTACTGTATGTACATCAATAGTGGCAGAAGATAAAACAGGTAATGCAATCCAAAATACTGGTAACAGTTTCCTTTTATGTAGAAGAGGGTCTGCCTCAATTATGCAAATACACTCCTCCTCAACTGCAGGCAAGAAGGTCTAGTAAAGAGAGTAAAAGGTAATAATAATACCTAAGGACTGATAATAAGAGGTATTTCTTGAGAAAGGGAATAAGAGTTCACAAGTCTCTTAGGTTTAAAAGGACAAAAAAAGGACAAAATTACTTTCAAAGATGGTTTGGGTTTGGTTTTGTTGGATGATGGGTTTTTTGTGATTGGTTGGTTGGGGGTTTTTTAATAGGTCATATTCCTTTTTCTAGGGAAAAGAAACACCAGCTACACATCTGGAACTTTCTCAGTGCCATGCAGGATTTTGTATCTAGTTTCTAGATATTGCATGTGTATGGTGGTAGAGAAAATGGACAGTCTCTTCTAAGAAAAGAGACTCTTTCATTCTCCTACTTAGTTCTGCAGCCCTTGTCTATACCTGTTCCAGCTTAGGAATTTTCTAAAGGATTCTCAGAGGGCATCCAAATGTCTCACTTGTAGAGGAAGCTCAAGGTGTTGCCATTGCATTAAGATAATATGGAAAGGTTTGAATCTGAGTTGGACAGCAGTTTGCAAGATTACTTGTTTTCAGTTATGGCAAAACACTTCTCTGACCAAAAAAACCCCATCATTGTATTGTGGTTATGAAAAGGGCAAGTAGAGAATGCTATTTTCCTTGCTTACTTTCCCAGGTATTTGCCTGCTTACTCCTTTCTTGGGTTTCTAAGCTGAAATTTGTCTATTTCTTTAGAAAACTGTATTTATTTATCTATTTATTTATTGTTGTATAGGGAAACTGTACCATGCCAGGAACTTGGATTTTGGACTGTTCCTAGGGTAAGTACTTAAACTTCTGACTTTTTTTTTTAAACCCAAAGGAAAACCGAGCTGAACTTGAAATAGCTACATGCATTCTTTGAGTCTAAGTGATGAACTGGATGTTGCTATGACTGTGACAAGTAATTCTCCATTGGGTGTTGTGAAAAAAGTCTAAAATGAAAAGATCGGGATGTTCTGCTGATCTTACGTCAAACTGCCCCAAGTGCATCAAGAACAGTTGTGTTTTGTGTTACTTAACCTTTTTTTCTCAGCTCCAGTTCAAACTGTCTCAAACCAAAGAATGGCCCATGTAACCTGATCTCTGAGGCACAATAGATGTTGTTCTTTACATGATGGGATGAAGCATCAATTTTAATGTATGCACTGAAATGGGGATTGGATTGGGGCTTGGCATTTTTAAGGTGGTTTTTTTTTTCCTTCCCCCTCTCCTCCCCCTGTTACTGTACTGTGCTCCACTGCCACTTCGCATCATTCATCATTTCCATACAAACTCTGTAGTTTGTTGCCCAGCACTCATTAGTTCTCCTTTCATACCCCATGATCAGGTAGTTCAGCGTTTGCTTTTATTACCCCAGTATATTTTGTAACATCACTCATCCAGATGATGCTCAATGCACAATTGGAATTTAAATGTTCATCTTTATTAAAATTCTTACCTGCCTATCAAAAACTCATGTGTTGTCAACTGTGACTCCACCTGTCCCTTGGTTTGGCTTGTGTTGGACTTCTCTCACTTGTCAGAAATAGTGTGAATATGCTTCCTGAAAACTAAGGAAACTTTAAAGCTGCTCCCAGAATCTGGATTATTTCCAGAGAGTTTAACGGTCTGCTAAGTGCTCTTTATCAACATCTTGCCTACAAACTGGTCTGGCTTATTTTGCAAACTAGAGCTGATACTTTCCTTCACGTAGAGCAAATCCAGTAGTACATGGTTTCTCTTCTGCCTTTGAAAAATAAGAATTTGAGGTTTGGCATCAGAGGCAGTACCTGTAGCTCCCTTTGCTAGCAGGTAGAGAACAAAGTTATGTGTTCAAAACAAACCAGCTGTTATGGTGGTGCTGTTTAATTCTGAGCGATATATATGCTCTTGGTTCAAACAAAACTTAGTTCTTTTCACTGCCTGCCTGTGCATATAGACTTCCTAGTTGTTCCTTGCTGGTGCTGCTCAACTAGGGAGCAGTGATGTTGGCAGACACGAGTAAGATCAGAGGACAGGCATCACACACAGGATGTCTGCATGCTGTGAAGGGAAGCTTTAAAAACAGCTGAGAGAGGGAAGTTTCAAGTGCTGTACTGTCTCCTGCAGGTGGGATGTTAAAAATAATTCCTGGACGTTAACCCGGGAACTGAAGCCTTTGGTGGTACTCTTGGACTTTCAGAGAAACAACAAAACAGTGTTCAAGTCCACAAATTTTGCAGGATACATAGGCATGGTGTCTGGAGTCAAACCAGTAAGTATGGGGATGGAGCTTTGTCAATTTGTTACAAATGCTTCAGACTTTCCTTTACAATTTAAATTTTTCTGCTTTCATGCTCTGCCTTGGGATGTTTTTTAATAAATTATCTCAATTGTTCTGGTGCACAGCATAGCTACTTGAAGACAGATAAAAGAAAACAGTGCTGCACCCTTCCTTGTGAAAGGAGATTGCCTAAATGAAATGCTTCTGTTTGGACAGTTCTTAAAAACAGCATTGAATTTCAAATATAAACAGGAGTGAATACAAAGTGCTGAAGTGGTTAGAGTTTCTTGCTGGCTAATAGCTATTGCTGTGATCCGAGGGGTGAAACAGCACACTTGTGCTATTTAATTCTTTCTCCAATCTGTCTTGGAAAAGGCAGTCCTACATTTTAAGACTTTTTTGTTGGGTTTTTATTTAATAGGCAGCTGAAATCTGGGGTTTATATACATCTTAATAACCGTCAGTACAGAACTATATCAGGGTGTCCAGCTTACCACAACTTCTCCTTTTTTACATGCTCTATCTTCTGTTATAGGTAGTCTTTCTTGTAGAGCATTTCTGGCATAAATCCCTGCATTGTATCCATTTATTTTTGTCTTCTGCTCAAATACATTGGGAAGATTCCATTCTAAAAAATAGTCAGTGTAGCTGAATGCAGTTTTTGTCTGAAACATTTGTTGGAGAAGGCTGAGATTTGAGTTTGAATTCCGTGTTCCAAATAACATGGACTGTGTGCTGCTGCATGCCCATGCAAATAGCAGTAACGTATCAGGGTGTACTTAACATTGGGACTTAAAAATATGCCTTCAAACTGGAATAGTACTCAGAGGTCTGAGAAGAAGGTGACATACAGCAGGGAAAGGAAAACTGCTCATTCCGTGGAAAAAATGGCCACAGGCTTGACTTGCTTAGCTTAAAAGCATGCCTTGCTGATTGCTCTGCCAGGTCAGAAAATTCATTTCTACTTACTCAAGCCGTGATAAGTTAGGTTCTTCTCTACATGAGCTTGATCTTGCAGTCTGTTACTTAAAGGGAAGAGTCTTAACAAACAAGAAGCTCAGTTGACATCTAAATTGCAATGCTGCCTCCTGTTTACTACTGGTACTCGTGGGCTGGCAATGGCTGAAGGTTGGCTTGTTTAATGCTTTTCAGAACTTGTTCACTCTGACAATGAATGAGCGTTTCAGTCTTGATGGTGGTTATGTGGGTAAGTAATGCTCATTTCTTTCATTATTTCTGCACAAATACCAGGGGACATACCAGTTACCTCAATAAACAGGCACACAAATGGTGAAAAGATTGCAGATGGGTAAGATAAACACAGCTCATTTTAAAACCAGCTGTGAAAGTTAGAATAGCATGGGTGAACCATCTGAAAACAAATTATTGTAACAGTGATATTTTGCAGGAATCTTCGAATGGTTTCTTGGTAGAAGAGATGGTATGTGGATGGGCTTTCTTACAAGAACAGTATTAGAGAATGCTACAAGGTATTCCCTCTCCCTCTAAATATTATGCTCCTTTAATCTGCTCTGCTTTCAACTAGCATGAATACTGTAGATGTATGCTTAATATCCAGTGACACAGATACCTTCCTAGTGACCTTAACATTAAATAGGTCTGGTCTGGAGCAGGAGGCAAGGCATCACACATGATCCTTCAAATATTTTTCTCAGATTTCTTTTTTCCTGATGAGCCTGTTGGTATCTAAATGTGTAAGCATTCTACATCAAAGCACATCCAGCAGGTACTAGTACATCATACGAAGTAAGCAGAAACAAAGCTGTTATGCAATAAATGAATTCAGTGGACTATGACACAGTATGTCATCATTTTGTTCATGTTTTAAGTGTGGAAAAAGTGCAAAGAGCACCTCTAAACAATCACACTTCAAGTACAAAATGAGAAGAGAAGCTTTGCTTAAATGTGTTCCTCTATGGTGATCCTGTCTTCTCATATGTGCATGAAAGGGGAAGAAAGGCTTAACTATCCAAACTTTCCCTGGGTCTGTGAAACTTGCTCTTCAGTACTTGAACCATTTATAGCATTTAATAGTCCAACACTATCTTACCCACAGTTACCAAGATGCAAAAGACAGACTGGCAAAAACAAGACTGCTGGCTCCAGCTTACTTTATTCTGGGAGGAAAAAATTCTGGAGAAGGGTGTGTGATAACTCGATCCAGGACAGCTGCTCTGGATATCTGGGAGTGAGTATGCTTGACCTGACACCTGACTCAGTCTTCAGAAGAGGACAGGTTCTACCAATAATTGCATGCTCTGTTCCTTGTGACTTTGTTGTACAAGAGCTCACTTCTTTACCGTCATTGAAAAACACTACAGCAAACCTAAAAAAAAAAATCCATCTGTATTTATTATATACTGTATATGTGTACTTAGTATATACTTAGAGAAGCAAAACACAAACTTAGACCTCTTTTCCAGCCTTGATATCAAGAAGGGCACGTGGTACGTGTTAGAAACAAACTACGATCGCTGGAAGCCTCCACTGGTACTGGATAATCGTAGAGGACCTGCAATGAAATGCCTGAACCAGACAACACAAGAGGTAAACATCCTCCTAATACCTCATATCCTGCTGGTTTGAAACTCCCAAGTTACAGTACTGACCTGACACAGCCAGGAGCATTCAGGTTATTTTCAAGCGCAGTTATAATGACAGAAGTGGCTGATGATTTTGTGATACCTTGTCTCTGCTTCTGGGTTATAAAAAGCTGGCTCTTTACATGAGGGAGGTTTGTGGGGTTTTTGTTTGTTCTTTTGTTGATTTGTTTGGGGTTTTTTGGGGTATTGTTTTGTTTTTTGGTTTGGGTTGTGGTGGTGGTTTTAGGGGGGATTCTTTTTCATTTGGTTTGTTGGGTTTTTCGTTTGGTTGGTTTGTTTTGGGCTTTCTTTTCATCTGAGTGGGTTTCCTGAAAGTATTTTCAGCAGCTGCATATGCAGGAGGATACACCTAGAGATACTTTGAGAAAGACTTGTGGTGCTTCCAGGGCAGTTTCACACCAGTGAAATTCAAACACACAGTCTCAGGCAGCGAACACACTTAAGAGTGCCATGCTCTAGTGAGATCTGGTCTGCTCAAATTTTTGCGGCCCACATTCTTCTGATATCAAGGTGTTATGGGTCTTGTGCTCTTAAAGCAGTATCTTGTTATTTAATTGAGGTGTAAAGAAGTTAGTTCTCAGCATTTACATATACAGGTTAATGTCCTTTAACATCATTGTATTATTTTCTTTCAGAATCTCTCCCTACCAGCAATTTATGATGTTCTCTCCACAAAGCCTGTCCTCAATAAGGTAATTCTTCTATTTTTGCAGGACGTTTAGGGTGGGGGGCAGGGCACTGAGTACGTCTGAGGAGGAGGCTTCAGTGGTATATTCAGGGGTTTTTTAGGTGGAAACATGAGTGTAAAAACAAACCAAATTTCATGTTACTTTGTAACAGCAAAATGTAATTGCTGGCATAGCTATTTTCCAAAGGCCCTACAGCTTTAAAAGTCTGAGTAGCCTGAGCCCTTTCCTCATAGCCGACCCTTGTTTGAGGCCGCAGCCGCGCTGCAGACATCTTGAGGACCCTTCTAACCAGAATTAATGTGTGATCTATGCCTTTGTAATTCACATAAAACAAGTCAATACACCTCATGATTTAGGCATACTACAGGCACATTATTCTTGCAACACAAGAGGTTTTAGTCTGAACTTTAAGTTTTGGTAATTAGGGAAAAAAAGTGAAGGAAGGAGTGTGAAGAGTTTTTGAATGATGAAGTTTAGTTCCTGTGTTAAGTGGAGGCAGCATTCTTGACTGAGGACACAGTTCATACTCACATGTTGTTGACTAAAGAAGGAAAATGCTCATTTTAGTAGAACTGTTCAGCTGTATCAGAGAGAGTTTTTCACTAATTCCTGTAATGTGACTTATCTTCTTTTTTTCTTCTCCCCCCCGGCCTGTTAGCTGACTGTGTGCACAACGCTGATGGAGGTGTATAATGGCCATACAGAGACTTACCTGCGGGAATGCCCAGATCCCTGCAGTCCTTGGTAGCCCTGTACCTCTCCTGTGTTGGAAGCTGCTTGTCCAGATTGGCTGTCCTCCACAAAAAATGCTTCTGGAAAGAGATTACTCAGTCTAACTCCTTTCTTCAGAAATCTAATGGCTATATAGAAATGGCAAAGTGCTTCTAACAATGAAGGACCCTATCTCACAGCAGACTTCCTTGCTTTGTAACCAGCAGTTCTGCTGACAAGAAATGTGTCCTCATGAGTGTCTGGTGTGATTTCAGCCATTTCTGCCAAATGAGTTCAGCAGTTAGTTCTAGATCTCTTCAGTCTTGGCAGTATTCTTGGTTTGTTCTTGGTTATGGGTTTGTTAATTTTTGGTTTTTTGGTTTGGTTTATTTAGATTAAAATCCTTCTAAAGAACACAAATTATAATGGCACCTACCAAGTATCAAAAAGAATTGGATATAAGAAGACCATCTGGGACAATACAATTATGTTATCCGTTCATAAGCACTTAAGATTAATTGCTGTTGTTCTGGTATAATATGAGGATATGTCTGATATGCCCTTTTATAAAATAACCTACCAAGTGTCATATTTAGTCACAGAAGCAAGGTCTTGGGGAAATATCTAAAAGAAGATCTGAGCCAAGAATGTCTTGCCACTGATTTATAGCTCTTTTGCTGAAGCTCTTTCTTGGCCTGTTAACAAATTACCTGTTTTTTAATACAGGTTTTTCTGTTGTCTCAAAAAAATACAATAAAGAAAAACTGCTTTCTGTGACCAAAGTACACACATACTCATTTCATACTTCAGTGTAAGACATCATGTATGATAGATACCACACAGCATAAACTACTTTCATTTCTAAATAGACTGATTTTAACAGCACCTGAAAAAGTGATTTCCTCCGATTTTTTAAACTGGTAGTTAAAGCTATTGTCATAATAGGGTAGTTGGGTTGTTTTGGGAGGATTTTGGTTGGTTGGTTTTTTTGAAAGTGGGGAAAGGAAGTCAAGTCAGATTACACCATTGTCTGGAATTCAAGTTAAGAAAGAAAGGCCCTTTAGAGAGAAGTAGTAGCAGCCTAATATCCTAGGAAGCAGATAATATAGGAGGCAGTAGTTTCATCTGTGCCACTGGCTGCATTGCTGGGAGTAGCTTACAGTTCCAGCTCTTGTGTTTTCTGACACACAAAGAGAAGACACTAGAGAGTGAGCTTAGGGGCTGGTATTTATAGTGGTTCCCTTGTAATCTTTTCTTAACCTCCCTAGGAAAGAAGTGCTATTCATATTCCCATTATGCCAGGAATTCAAAGTTGGCAGTAGTGTAAGGGAAGTGTTGGTCTCTCTTTGGTGTCTGCAGAGACACTATTGCCAAGGCCATTCCAATTAAAACCCGCCTGTTCATGGCATCCAGTCACAGTGGGACTCTTGATAGCCAGGACATGCAGAACAGTATTAGTGTAATGCACAAGTTGAGAACACAGTATACTGCAGCTTCCTGTTCCAAACACTTAAGGATACTAAAAGATTTTTTTCCCCATAATTAGAAATTTAACACTAAGAAGTCTACAGAAGGGGAATCAAGTGATTGCCCAAAATAATTTCTTCAGGGAAGTGGTGGATTCCCTAACACTGGACACTTAGCTGCACAGTGTGCTGGGCCTTCTTGTCTAGATTGGGCTTTTGCCAAAAAGATTGGACCAGATGATCCTTGAGATTCCTTTCAGCTCAGTGTTTTATGGTTAAAAGATAACCTTTAATCATCCCTTGTTTCAGTAGCCAGGTTACCATTTTACTGCAAACTTGTTTTTTATTAGGGGCTCTCCTCCCAACAGCCTTGGAAGAAGTGGGAACAACAGGAATGCTGTTTACCAAATAACTTTAGCAGCTGATGAAGAAACACAGCTTCTGGTTTCAGGAAAATGACACACTGATATTCTAGGCCTTAGAACAATGCCTGTAGTAGCACAGCAAGAACCAACTCAGGGGAGATACAACACTGACAAACTGAGAGCACACAGAAATCAACATCCCACTATGTAAACTGATGTTAAACAAGGGCCAGTCTAGTACATCTAATTTCTTTTTTACCTGAAGTATGCAAGCAGAAGTATGTTAGCATGATGGTACTACCAGGGTCCATTTTTAATCTCAGCTATGAATACTGAACCTATGTAAATCAAATATAGCAACACAATTTAAATTAGTGAAAAAGCATGTGTGAAATTCAGCTCCTGGGCCATTTGATTCATAGAAGACAGTTAAACAAAGTCAGATGTTGCAGTCTGTACTGTGAAGAGCCCATCATATATTTCTGAGTGCACACCTCAGCCTGGAAGGGGGTTGTTCGGATTTATGTGGAATGAAGTTGTGTAACAGCCATAATCAAATTACCTTGTAATTTAAAAATAAGTTTACTTGCTTAGTTAGCCTCATCCCACTTTAGCATATGTAGAACAAGGCAGTGTAGACTATTTACAGTTATTAAGTAATGAGCTTTTGGTATGTCCCTTGTGCAAGACAGTCCACATTTCCACACTTGAAATTGCTTTACAATTGCAAAAGGACAGCTAAATTCCATGGATGTCTGTTCAGAGCCTGAATGCCTATGCTGTTGTTTACTAAAATAAACAAAGTTATTTAAAAACAAAACCCTCAAGAACTATGTCTGATTTTGTCTGCCTTAATATACAAAAAGTGATGAATGTGATTATTTGTTAATTTAACCTTCATCTGTCAAGTCTGAAAGTTTTCTCAAGCTGGACAAAAAGTCTAATTTGCTTTTGTTACAGATAGACATATCTATTTTTAATGTCAGTTTACTGCCTTCCCCCTGCTGCTGCTGCTCTGTGCACAGTGATGGAAGCTAAGACCATTTCACTGAAGAAATGTTTGCAGCTACTTTCAATGTTGGAATTTCATTTAGCTGCCTTTTTTTTACATAGAAAGACAAAATTAGTGACAATGGGTGTATTTTTTCATATTAATTTGCTGTATACATAGTTCAGATACCTCACAAACACCAAGGGGGTGGTCTGATTACCTTTTCTTAGGTTTGTTTTTTTCCCAGGTCAAGTAACCATATATATTTTTCTGTTCAAGTTTACGTAAGAGATTTATGCAGCTTTCCTAATTCTGTTGTGGAAAAGAATCAAATTTTTGCAAAAAAAAGAAGTCAATATGTATGCAACAAGAAAAACATACTTACTTTTTGAATGTTACTGCATAGCCTAGTTCTAGGAAAAACAGCCTCAGAGTTAGCTTCTAGCAGATTTACTGTTTATGTAAATACAAAGAGTTAATCCAGTTTACTGTAAACTAGATTAAATAAAGGGTTACAAAAGAGACCAAGCTGTTTGGGTGATGGCTTTTAAATGCAAAAAAAAAGAGAAGTCAGTTTGCCAAGAAAATTTTTCACCTTTATGGTTTCAGGAACCCATGTAGTGAAGCCCCATACTATTTCAGAGGAAGAAAGAATGTCATCTCCCATGTTAAAAAGCAAAATTTTGGCAGCTAATGAGGCAGGAGAATCGAGGAATTTGAATCTTATCAAAATCAAGCAGTAGTTCAGGTCACACATGCAAGTGAGTTTGCATTAGAGCCAATTACAAGTCAAGGCATTGCTTTGAAGCAGGACTCCAGAGCAGAGCCCATAGATGTCCTGGCAAGTACCTGCAAGGATAGCAGCAAGAGTAAATAAGAGATTTTCACTGGAGTGAGCAGGCATGATGGAGAAGGGATGGAAAAGGAGCAGGTGAGAGCTTCAGGCAGGCTCCACAATCAACAATGAAATACTCCCTCCTCCCAGCACAAACGTGTCCCGCTTCCACACAGCCAGGTCTTTGGACTACAGGTGCAAGGAGAAAGAAATGCAAAAAAAAAGCTTGGATTTCACCTCAGTGGCTGCCAACAGCAGGCAAATGACCTGCTTATGGCATGGATCATCAGATGGACTCTTCTGCTTTTGGAGGACCAGAATTGTTGGTGGGAAGGGCACACCCACGCTCTCCGAGCAGTAAAGCCTCTCATCCTTTGGACCAGAAGAACAAGATGAGCCAGGAGTAATGCTCAGTCAAAGCAGTGGCACAAGCCACAGTTTGCCTTGGGAAGACTCCGGATATTTATGCATTTTGTAAGAAGCTGCCTTTGACTGTTAAGAGAGTCTGGCACCAGAACATACCAGTTGGCCAAAGACTGTGATCAAGAACCAAGCAGACCATGCAGTTGTTCCCCTGAGCTCTGCGTACCAGTTTTTCAGACCATTGTAACTTAGCAGAATCAAAGATTTTAAAGGTCTTTTGTAACCGTGTCTGCTCCCACACAGTTACTTAGAGAACAATAATTATAAAGGAGCTAGCCTGTTTACATACCAAGAAGCACTGTACTCAGGACATTTTCTGATCTACAGTGAATCAGCTCTGAATTACATTAATTGTATATGGGACAATCTCAGTCTAATTTGTTTTGCAAAGTTTGTTCTCCTAGCTCAAGGGTTACACATGAGCAATAGAAGGATCCCAGTAGTGAGACTGCCTCTGTTGCAGTTCCTGCATTTAAGGGTAACTCCAGTCTTTGCTTAGTGTTTTGTACTGTTAGTCTTGTCTTTCTTTTAATCTTGCTAAGTTTTCTCTATTTGGCAAATACACAGTGTAGACAAAAATCCCATCCCTAGGTTTTTTCCTCTTTATATTTCAGTGAAAATGGGTCATCTCAGTAAGAAAGATTTTTTTTTTTTTTTGGACTGCAGTAAAAAAGATCACAAGCATTGAGTTGTAGCAGAGGGCTGCATTGCCGTTTTATTTTTAAAGCGGAACTTTAATTCAGGTACCTGGAGGTGTTTGGATTAGACATAGTCTTTTCTCAGGCTACACCCACCATCTGAATTGCACCAGTATTTAAACCTTTGAGTCGTTACATATAATTTGCATCAGCTTAGTTTCCAGAATGCTACATTTGCATTCCTGCAAGAGGTGTACATCCACCATCCCCTGTGAGGTGGAAACAGTTAAGACAGCCATATCCAGCTCCATGAACCTTCATGCCTTCTGTGTGAACCAGGTGGGAAAAAAAAGTAGAAGTGACTGGATGGAAAGGAGAAAACAGGAAAGGGAAAAAAATAAAAGAGTGAAAGGGTCAGAAGCCACTGTCAGGAAATGTCCAAGGAAAGAGAAGTGAAACAGCACAAGAAGACATACAATAGTGGCAGGCTATGAAGATCTAGCAACTGCAGCATGCTCCTCTACCAACCCTTCCTCTGCTGTCAGCTGAATCCCCAACTAAAATGTGCCTCCTCACCTGCAGCAACTGCTGTTACAATATATTTTCAAATTATGCTGAGACACAGTAGATCTAAACTGACCCTCTAAGAAAAGAATATTGAAATTAAAAATACATATTATCTCAAGCAACTGTTCTTCAGATTTAAAATCAAGGTAAATTGCATTAGAAGTATACTCAGGCTGTGAAGTAGCCAGAAGCATAGAAGCCACTGATACAGTCTCTTTGTATGATCCCAAAATTCCCTTTACAAAGATCCCTTGTTTCACTCACTGCACAGGATGGGCTGTGTTCCTGTGATGAATGAGAACAACATAACAAAGGAGAAACCTGTTCCAGTTTTCAGGACAGTAAATCAATGCCTTGCAAGAGAAGGGATGATGTTACAGACCAGGCACATCTCAGTACCTACTGAGTCCACTAAATTCTCACCCCAGTTCTGCCAGGTGCTGCACAGGCAGTAGGTTGTGGTGTCTGGCTGGTACTCAGTCTGTGATACCAGGAGTTGCATTTTGGAAGTACTGATCACAAAGGCAATCAAAACAGAGGGAGCTATGCTGCAATCATATAAAGTACTGTTAAGTGAATCCTAATTTTTTTACATCTCAGTTCAGGCTCTAATAACTATCCAGCAGTCTTGATTTCAAACTCTGTACCTCAGAGCTCCATATGTAACACAGGCACAATGTTCTCTTACTTTTCTCATTATCAGGAAGATAAACTAATGCAAAAGGTCTAAAGCTCTCAAAGTTGATTTAGTTTGATCTCAGCAAGCCTTCAAGGATCATGGAAGGGAAAGCATCATAGGGAAATTGATTAAAAAAATGAATCACTTCAATGCAAGTTTTGGATGGTTCACAAACTGAGCAGGGCTCAGAGCCACACACTGCATGCTGAACATGGACACCCCTATGCTGGCTGAGGCAGAGACTGTGAAAGGGCCAGTACAGGGAAAAAGAGGAGAGATGTGCCTCTGTGATTAAGAGCCCTGTGAGCACAGGGCAGCAGGTTACATACAGGTACTTACTATAATTCTGGTGTTTTCTTATTTGGCAGTGCTTGAATGTCTGAGTTAGACAGGTAGAGATTTTATTTTTTAAACTGAGGGCTGGTATCAATTGCTGAGGAGAATGCAAGATACAGCAGCTCATAGCTTCCATGTGTCTGTGTGAGAAAGACAATAAAGGAACTTGACACAGATCCCATTTACTCAAGGTGTGCACCACAATCTCCCACCATACCATCTGCACCAGCCTCTGCTCTGCCACTAGGTCAAGCATACCACATTTGCTTTGTGAAGATCTTAACTACACCTTTGCCCCCCCCCCCAAAGCAGCAACTCACTAATTTTCTCCTCCAGCCTCTGGTTAGACTCCATATTTATTTCTTCCACCTGAGACTGCTCAGTTGATTATCTGCCTTCTTTCTATCAAGTAGCCTGCAAGTGCAGTACATGCCCATACCATTCCAGATAAACATCCCAGCCACCCAAATGGGTTTGAAAAGAAGCCAAGTGACTTTGCCTATCCCCGTCTCCAGCTCCCACTTTCAGTAACGTCTGTGTTACACAACATCACAACAGCATACCAGCACAAATACTGCTTCCCACGGCTCTTGGTGCCAGGGCTGCCCGCAGTCTGAAATATCTTCTCCGACCACACTTTATTTTTTTTCTTTTATTTTGGCTTGGCTCTGAGCGTGCAGAGCTGAGCCAGCACCTGTCTGCTACATGAGGGTTAGCTGTCCTTGCCGAAGGAGTTGTCAGTCGCAGCCTGACAGGTGACAGCCGTTTCCTCTTTCTGAAAGCAGTGTTACCAGCCACACCATCCCCCTCCTTGATTCAGACAGCTGCTTTGTTGTCATCTGGTTCTACACTTCCACATGCAGGCTGAGGGCTGTAACAGGAATAACAGCACTGAGGTTACACGACACTTTCCCTGTTCAAAGCACTCGGCAAGGAAACCCACAGGAATTGTTTATTGTAAACATTTCCCACAGACTAAATCCAACAGGTACCAGCAAGCAGTCCTGCTCCTCTGCATTTTCTAGTGTAACATAACAACAAAGGAGCGTGCTTGAGAACCACTGTTTGGAATGAGGTATACCTGTTTAATTTTACCCCTGTGGACATTCTATGTTTGTAGTAGAAGGTTTATGCCAATTACGCTTCTCAGCTGTGAGTATCTGCCAAATGGATTCTTATTAATGGGGAAAAAAAAAAGCAATAGCAGAATTTTTCTCCGAATAAGGGATGAAACCAATTCCTGCTACTATAAACTACAAGCAAGAGCAGAGCTAATCTCAGGGATTTTTTTATAGTTACCTCTTCTTGCAGTTTCTAAAAAGCAGTCTCAAACCATTGAAGTTTTCAAATCTAAATTCCTGCTTACAAGTGCTAAAAAATAAGAGGTTTTTTTCTGGTATCCACCAATTCTCAGAGGCACTACTTTCTGTAGTGATATTACAGATGCCAGTTCCACAGCCTGTGCTATGCAGACAAACACCCACACCTTGAGTCCTCAATGGACCCACGTGCCTGGTAAGTCAGAGAGTCAGAAGTCCAGCAACAAACAGCAGTAACAAAAGCACAGTACGTGCTGCAACATGTACAGTGGAGATGGAAGTCATGTCACTACAAAACACCAGCCTCCACTGTGCATATATAAAAAATAAAATTCTGAAAGAGGCACAGATTCAAGATGAAATGTGATGATTACAAACATAATAGAATTCAGTATTTTAACTCCAGACTGCACAATGTCTGGTAACCTTATTTCAACATTGTTTTTAAACAGAGATGTCTAAACCATAAAATGGTATCCATAACTTTGTCTTCTAGAAAAATACAGTGAAATATTGCTCTTTTTTTCCTTTTGAAGACATAAACCACCTAAAATTATTAATAAGTAAAAATACATGAACTAGTAAACATTCTAGCTTTTCCTTTAAGATATTAAAGCTTCCAGTTTGGTTTGGTTCTGAAAGCTTCTAAACAAATTATGTAAATTACCTATGCTAAATACTTGGTTTTCAACAACAACAAAAGGAGTTAATGATGATGTTACTTTTAGTCTTCTAAAGTTATGCTAATGAAAACACTAATCAAAGATTGCAGTCACATTTTCAGTCCTTGCCTGCTGTAGGTGGATTTCATTGAGCAGTAAGATTTATAGCTTCATCATGACACAATATATATAAGGCTGAACTCCTTCAGCTGCTAATGAAATGTGATTTGGGGACTCTGGCACCAGCTGGGTGATGATTAGGGCTTATCACAGATAGGTCTAGGAAAAGGCTGGGAAATACTTAAGCTTGTTTTGCAGTTGCTTTGAGCTCTTAGGAAAGGAGCAGTTTCTCTACAATATCAGCCTGAAGTTTTCTGCTCATACAAGAGAGGTAATGATAAGGTTTTTTAACTGATTTGCAAGTGATAGGGTTATAGGAAGTCTGACTAAATCCTACCAAATCCTTCTGGTTTCATGCCTTTTAAATTGTGAGATGGGTACTTTGTCTTCTCAGTCTGCTCAAAAAATAATGTTAATTTAGTAACTGGCTTCAGAGAAACCTTGCAAAACTTGCTCTATATAATGCCTCTTGACTTGAAATTCTACTTTTAATAGTTGCCTGCTGGCACAACAAGCAACTCTGTGTAGGTTTCCCACAACAAAAAGGGGATCCTAAACATAGTTTCTGCTTATGGGGATGGCTCCATATTAACTGTAAGCAGAAGGGCCGCTCAAGCATCTAAGTTACTGAATAATTTTAAAATAATCAATATAATAAGAAGGTAACTCCTACCCTCATAAAAAAAAATACTCTGAAAGTAGGGGAAGTTAGAAGTTAAACTGTGAGTTCTAGAATATTTTGTCCATGCATGCTATCAGCTGGGGGGAAAAAAGTGGGGGGGAAAATCTATGTAAGTAGTAAAATACCTGTGTCCTTAACTGACTGTATCTCAGCTGCAGAGCAGATTTCTGTTTAAAGCCCTTCTCACTGCAGGGAGCTACCACACTTCCTGCTCCTTTCCTTGGTAAGGGTGGTCTCCAGCTCCTCTTAAAAGAGAACTGCTGCCTGTCAACTGAAAACTACACAATAACTTCTAAAAATCAGTAGTTTTCATGAACTGTGAGACTTCAGATTGGGTGATTAAAAGACGGAGAGGTTTTTTAGAGTGAATTGGAGAAATAAAACCTCAAATACAGCAGAGCACAGAAGAAAAAGCTTCCCCCTGTTTTTATTTGAAGTAGTTCTTATTATAAAATACATACTATTTTGATTCTTTTGTAGCCTAAAGGAAGATTTCTCGAGGGGGTTGTGTTTTCCATTAATGTCTTTTATTCAGGTCAAATTCGGTCATTTTTGTAAAAGAAAGCCATTTCCTTTTCGATTGAACCAAAGGCTTGCATATTTACAATTCCCCATGCAAATGGGCAGTGGGTTTTATGGATTTGTTTTTGAAAAAAGCTGCTCACCTGTATCCCAGAATATATTCATGATACATGAAGTATGTGTTTAGGTATGGCAGAGGGGAAGGTTAGGCTCTGGTGTATGAGTGTGGTGGGGTTTTCTGGAGTTTGGGGTTTCTGTGTGTTTGGTTGTTTGTTTTTTTGTTTCCATGACTATTTTACATGGTTGTAAGACTGTACCTGGCAAGATTTTAACATCAAGGTGCTCAGAAACACTTCAGAGTAGAGCTTGCTTTAGAGATGCAAGTACACAGTGCCAGTCTGAGATAAGGAGTCATCCAGAGACTTGATAGGTCAGCAAACCTCACGCCTACAGGTCAGGTCCTACTTCTTCCCTAATGATGTTATCTACTTATCACATATCTACTTATCACACTCCCTTTGAGATAATTTCATTCTGTATTTGAGCTAGGGTAAGAAAAAACAGTCATGAGAGCTGTACCTAATACAACTCCTTTTAAGCGTCAGCATTCTGGTGACATACTAGCCAAGAACTAGATGAAGAAACAGTTTTGTACTTTTTTAATACTGCCACAGTCCAACTGGAGGTCATAAGACACTAACCCACACAGAAGGCACCCTGGCCCTTTCTGAGACATTATCCCAGACCAATGCACGTGAGTGGTACTGCTTCCAGTACAGATGCTGGGGCTGCACCTGGTGCTCCTCAGTGGGGCTGGGCTGGGTTACAGAATTCCATGATGGTTTCTTTCCTTTGAGCCTGCACTGGAGGCTACAGTGCCTCCATTCTGTGGACTCTGCCCAGAGTGGAAGGACAGGGCTCAGTGCTCTCCAGAGTGCTTCCCTGAGGAAGCTCAAAGCCATGCTCCTTGTCTCTGGAACTGGCTGAGGACACTCTCTGTCCTTCCTTACTGCTAACTATAAAGCACAGCACAGAAAGCAATTCAAAATCAGGCCAAAAAGAGGAAGAAAGAGAAGCGTAAATTAGCATATTTTTCTGTGGATTAAATTGGGTAAGCCCCTTTTGAGGATGAGGGCAAAAGAGAAGTGAAAGAGTAACATTGTAATAATAATATTTTTAAAGTGCTTATTCATGAAGGCTTTTGTCAAAAAGCACAGAAATGCTGCTCTTAGTCTGAGGAAGATAGTAAAGGAACAGACTGACATTCCCAAAGTTTCTCTCCTTACTGTAGTTAAATTTAACTCTCTTGGAACAGAAGAATTTAGGTTAGGAGGAGAATCTGGAGGCATCTGGTCCCTCGCTCGTTGCAAAACTACTCTCAAAGCCAGGTCAGTCTGCTCCGCTTCTTGTCCTGTTGAAGTACAGAGACTGAACCTCTTTCCTGGGCAGCCCATTCCAGCGTTCCCCCACTTTTCCTGTAGGAAATTTAGGTCAGTGTGGTGCTATGGCCTTCAGGGTTTTCAGACTCAGACCAGCAGGCTTCCATTGTCATTGTTTTCCATAAGGTGCACAGTGCGAAGTGCAAATCTAATTACGGCCCAAGTACTAGGCTAGTGCAGTGGGTTTGTTTGCTTAACAAGGATTTCTGATAAAGGTTCCCTGACAGCTCTGGCAGCAATATGCAATTACCTGGGCTCAAGCTTTACCACCCTCTGCAGTGGGTGCCAGGGCTGGAAGGTACTGTGCCATAACATCCCATCCTCCACCAGCCCAGCTCCTGACCCAGTGGCTATACCAGCACTCTGGCTGTGCACTGCACGGCCCACTGCAAAGCAATCTGGCTAGAGGCTGCAGTGTCAAATACTACTGTAGGATTTTAGCATGCCTCAAAGAAGGAAGTTAGGATGCAGCTTTGTTGAAACACCTCAATTTTTTTTCTTCTCCCTCCTTACAGATAAGAAACAGTTAGGACAGTTGGACTGATTAAAATTAGTTACACTCTAGTTAATGGGATTAGGAATATGGCCAGAAGCCCTACTTCTACAGGGGACAAGAGCACTAAGGGGCAAAATGTGCTACCCCAATCACCCTGTGCTGAGTGCGGGCCAGATAACTCGGAACATCCTGTGCCCCAGCTTTGCAAGATCTTTAACCACAGCATCCAGCAGAAAAATCACAAAGAGCATGTGAACAGGTGCTCAAATGCCTCTTGTGGCTTTGCCGCTAAGGCAGATACTGTTTCAACTAAGATTTCTTGTCCTGAGCTTTATTTTTGAAGGCTTTACTTTTACTTCAGCTCTTATCTGGCTGGCTGTGAACGCAAACAGGCAGACCTAGACATGCAAGTTAAATGTGCTGCCTTATGTAGGGATGATTATTATGAATTTTCTGTAATACATTTTCCTAGATATCCTCTGTGGATTTTTAAACAAGAGGATATGAATATTTCAGGTGCAGCCATTTTACTTCAAGATTAGATAATTTCTGATACCTATTAATACCTTCCCCATCCCCAATGCAGGTTAAGGATTTTACATTCCTCTATTCAATGAAGACTCTTGCAGAAGTGTACTACAGCAAATGACATGTTTCATACCTGCCTGTGAGGACTAAGAAGTGTTCACTGCAGCTCACCTCTTTTCTGTTTGTTGTACAGCACTTCTCCACTGACAGTGGTTCAGCTCCTGATGGAGGAGCAAAACGTCCCCAGTGAGGTGCCAGCAGCCCTAAAGCGCCTGGCCAAATACATAGTGCGTGGTTTCTATGGTGTGGAGTGTTCCCTGGCCCTGGATGTACTGATCCGCTACCCCTGCGTGAAAGAGGATGACTTGTTACAGCTGCTCAAGTACGAGCATAAGCAACTGCGCGCTGTCCTCAACACGCTCAAGGCAGACAAGCTGGTGAAGCTGCGGATGCGAGTCGAAACAGGGCCTAACGGGAAGAGCACGAGGCACAATTACTATTACATTAATTACAAGGTACTGGTGGATGTGGTAAAATACAAACTGGATCATGTACGTCGGAAAATAGAAGCAGATGAGCGGGATTCAACTACCAGATCCTCTTTTAAGTGTCCGTCTTGCTCTAGCTCTTACACGGACCTTGAAGTCAATCAGCTCTTTGATGCATTTACAGGTGTGTTACTTAACATTGCTTATTTGCTGTTGTCTTAAAGAATAACCCTGATAGCACAGAATTGTTTCCTAAGTGAACTTTGCAATAAAAGCATGTTTGTTAGGATATGCTTCTTGTTTGCTGGTGGACAAGGGTCTGGGACAGGGGATGCTTGGAGGTGAGGGTAAGAGAAATGCTGCCTCTGTAGAACAGGCCACGCAGAAGGAAGAATAATCTTGAACATATGAGCTGGCATTGGGAATCATCTTAACTCATCCAAGTCTTGTGAGTCTCACTTCCTCATGTGGAAATAGGAACACAGTACTCGCTTTACTGTGTTTTGAATCTCTTAGTTAATCCATTTGTGTGGTCAGCTCTTCTGACAGAAGAGTTGGACAAGATGGGTAAAACTGTTTGCAGTCACCTCCTGTAATAAGCATCTTGCAGCTCAGTAGTACCAGAGCTGTTCTGTCACTCCTGGGCTGGGAAGATCAGGCTCCTCCCAGGTCAACATGACACATCCACAGCAGAAGTGGTGTCAGAGCCTGTGGATGTTTCTTGTTTCAAAATGAGCCAAAATGGCATCACAGTGCAATACACTACTGAGAGCACAGCTACTGTGCTGACATCTGGCTCATGGGATCTGCAAAGGATGCCAGAGCCAGGCAGAATGAACTTTATACGTCTAACTTGAAATGCTAATGGTGAAATTTGTGTTCTGCCAGTTTGCAAAATCATCCCTTTCTTCTAAACGGAGGGACTCTGTCGAGTTACTGAAATGCAAACATTGAGGTTGGTGATGTATTTTCACAGAACAAGCTTGGTTTTGTTTGTTTTCCTGAAGACATAAATATAGGATTTTAGCATATGCCTTGACTGACTCTGGAACAACTAAAACCAGATGCTACTTATGCTTGAAAAGATGTATTTTTTTCTTACATTAAGAACTGAGAAGATGAGATAGAAGAAAAAAATAAATTGATGATAGTACATGTCCATCCAGCTTGAATGTCTCTCCTGAGACATTTCTCACTTGCATAGCAAGTGTGTAATAACAGTCTGTCTCGAGTTTGCCTGTAGAACTGAGTTCCCCTTGTTAATGTGAACAAATAGATAAAGCAGAATGTCTGGGTAACTGTCCAGGCTGCAGACTGCTTAACAAGGTGCTGCTGATCTTTCTGCATTCTATGAATGAAAACACCCCCTTTGGAAAATGTTGCAGAGACCTTCCGCTGCACTTACTGCAACACTGAAGTAGAGGAAGATGGCTCAGCATTTCCAAAGCATGATGCTCGAACCTTGCTGGCGAAGTTCAACGAGCAGATCGAGCCTGTCTTTGTGCTGCTGCGTGAGACTGAAGATATTGTGCTGCCCTATGACCTGCTGGAGCCTCAGCCAACAGAAATACCAGAATTATCAGAAAGGTATAAACATAACCCTAGAACTTCTGATCAATGCAAATCCCCCCAACTACTTTCCAGGTGTAAAATCTTTGAAATACTGAACTTGCAGCCTACTATGCATTCCATTCTGCTTTGTTCAGTACAGTCTGCTGTTTAATGAAGAAGTCTGTAGTATCTAAGGCATCTTAAATTATTGCTATGCCTTTTTAGTTTTTTGATACATTTTTTAAAGTAATTTATTTCCAAGATTACTCCTTCAGCTAATGCTCATAGCCCTTTCTGTGAGAAAGTAATGTTTCTCTATCAGTGTGCTTCATCCAGAGATGCACTACTGAAGAGACCTTGCAAAAATCTATGGTTCAGAACCACCTCCCTCTGAGATGAGGTAAAACGAAATGTAAAGTATTTGAATATAGAAGATAGTTCAAGATAGTCTGTTGACAAAGCATGGTTTTGGGGTTTGTTTGGGGTTGTTGTTCAGTTTTATTTGAATGGGAAGGGGGGGGGGGGTGTTTCTTGCCTGAATTCTACCTCTTTAAAAAAACATGACACTTTATTCAGCTTTGATCTGAAGCTGGGCTCAAGTGTGCTGGAATCCTGCAGCCGCCCTGAAAAATGGGCACACAGAAGTTCCTCTTTTGGCCTTACGTACACCCAAAACTTAACTATTGATGTCCAAGACTCAAAGCACAAGAAGAAAAAAAGAGAAAAAGCAACTGAAAAGCAACCTATCTGGTTGTCACAGAGCACCGTGGAAGGAGTAGCAACAGCCACCAACAATACCGCTGGTAAGTTTAATGCATTAGCAAATAAATTCAGCAGCCTTAGTGCATTGAAAATACAGCTTTCCCATTGAAAATGTAGTGAGCTTGGTTTAGAAGATAATGTATCAATTCTGTGTTAGTCGTTATCAGATCTTAGTTTCCAAAATCTAGTTTTCAGACTGAGTAATATTCCTAAAGCTAGTCAGGTAGCAGGTCCTGAAACTTCTGGCTTTAGCCATGCAGTAATGTTAGTGGTAATCTTTACAGTGGAAAGCTCTTGGAAATGTCTGTACTTTCAAGAGAATTCTAGTGTGGGTAAAAAAGATCCAGAGCAGAAAAAATCACCTATGTAGGATGCCTGTGGTAACTGTAAACTATTGATCCCTCTAACACTTAGTATTGTGTATTAGGAGTAAATGCTTCTGAAGAAACTGAAGAAAGTGTTAAAGAAACTGTCACTGATAATGAAATCATCAAGACTCTTCTGATCCATGAATCCAAGTCATCATCTAGCAGAGACCAGGCTCCTGTTGTCAAAAGCAAACTACATGGATCATGCAGTGATAATAGTGAGTCCGAAGAGGATGCCAAGCACTCAAGAGGAGCAGGAATGAAAGTAGCAGGCAGCAACTTTGAGCAAGAGGAGGAACAAGAAACTCTGGGTCCTATTTTAATGGTAGCTGGTCAGCCCTGTTCATATGGTGAAGTCAGTGAAAATCCACAGCTTGTGTCTCTCATGACAGATGAAGAGAGAGACGCTTATATAAAAGTAGGACAAGAAATGTTCCAGTCTGTCTTTGAGTAACTACTACTGTAGGGATATGCAACCTTGTATAGAATGGATGAAGGCTTCTAACTTATGTTCTTCAAAGTTAACCCTTCAGTGGTAAAGTTTTGTTTGAACTTGCTCTTAAGCAAGATGGTAATCCTGTAGTAGGTAACTACAGTTCAAATATTATCATTGCAGCCACAGCAAGTGTTTTCTGTTGTAATGCTTAGACTTTGTGGATGATGTCATTAGTTTTGGAGCATGAATCATTTCAGGATACATTTGGATCTGATTAAAATAACATCTGAAAAGCAGTGATGCAATCTATAGTAAGAAATAAATTATTCCACCTTCCTCTCAGAAGTAACAGTTACTTCCAGTAGTGAAAATGAGTCCAAATCAAGTATGACTTGGTTTCAGTTCATATGAGTGTTCCATTGGTTTGTTAGGTCACTCACTAGGCACCAGTAAAGGACAGGTATCACACAGCAAAATCCTAAGGGCAGAGCTGTTACTAAATTGCATCAGCAATAGATGAGAGACAATTCTGGTCTCTGAACTTTCATCCTAAGAATAATTTTTCCAATTCTTTGTACTCATGGCACTACAGAACCATCTTGAGTGATGAACAGTGCAAGGAGCACTGGACAGTACAATGTAATGTTTCATTTTGGTCCAGAACAGTAAGGGAGCAAGCAATGTATCAAGCACAAGACTTTGCTTCTCCCATCTCACTCCCACACTCCCCAATGTTCTTTTATAGCAAGAAACAAATTCTACTTTAACTGAACTACATGAGTAGGACTGGCACTAGGCATAAGTGAGAGTTTAACTTCTTCAACAGTTCTACTATGTGAGAAGGGATAAGGAAAGTAGACTAGAAGGGCACAAACCAAAACACAGGAGGTTCCCTCCAAATGTTAGGAAACACTTCACTGTAAGGGTGACTGAGCACTGGCACAGGTCTCCCACCATGAAGGTACTCAAAAGCCACCTGGAGAAACAGGCCCTGTTGAAGCAAGATGACCTCCCACGATCCCTGCTGACCATTCCATGATGAAAGGGTAGAGAGAAAGTATGACCAAAGAAATACCATTTCAACACATTTTTTGTGTACACATACTGTTGGTTTTGACTGAGGTAATTTTCTTTTCAGTAGCTGGTGTGGGGCTGTTTTGAATCTGTGCTGAAAATAGTGTTGATAACACAGAGATGTTTTCATTACTGCTGAGCAGCACTTGCACAGGGTCCAGGACTTTCCTGCTAATCCCCCCATCCCCCCAGTGTGAGGAGGCTGGGGGTGCACAAAGAGTTAGGAGGGGACACCACCAGGACAGCTGACCCACACTGACCAAAGGGCTATTCCACACCATATGGCATCATGCTCAGCATATAAAGCTCAAAGAAGAAGGAATGGGGGACAGTTGGAGTGATGGCATTTGTTTTCCCAGGTCCTTGTTATGCATCATGGAGCCCTGTTTTCCTGGAGATGGCGAAACACCTGCTTGCCATTTTGCTCTGCTTGCATGTGTAGCTTTTGCTTTACCTCTTAATCTTTCTTTCAACTATGAATTATATTGCTTTCACTCTTCCACCTCCCTCTCTGATCCCATTGGTTGGGGAGTGAGCAACCAGATGCTTTGGTGCTCAGTTGCTGGCTGGGGTTAAGCCCACCATTCCAGGCAAGAATTCAGGAATGGTGTGTGCTTATGCTCTCTCTTGAGTTTAGAATTTAATTTATTAAAAATGTCCTCTTTTAGGTCTGAGTGAGTCTTGGGCTAAATTAGTAATTAAAGCTTTGATTGTTTCAGGTTCACAGGTTTGCCTTTGTCACAACATAGTTCCTTGGTCCTCAAAATGGTAAAGTTTTTTTTCTGCATACAGTAGTAGCACCAGTTTAAAGCCTGCAGAGTAACTAAACAGTCTTCAAATGTTTTGCTAATCTACTTTCATCCTTGGACATGAGAGGCATGTGACCATAATCTGCCCTTTCAAAATTTATTCATAAAACCTAGAGACACTCCAAACAAACTAGAAAAATATTACAGAAGAATTACATTCTCATTTTATTTAAACTTCAAGCATATTTAGGCTTCACCATCGCTATACTGTCTCCCACAGTATATAGCCATATTATCATACTAACCTCAAAAGCAACACAATCCTGAATTAAAGATGACCAGTGCTTTTTAACTACTTTCAGAAAAGCCTTGTGTTTAAGGTAAACAGGATCTTTATAATGCAGCAGGTCTGCTGAATAAGCTACTTCTAGCTCAGTTTTATGACTTAGTGTTATTATCAACTCTGACCTGAAAAACTGAACAAAGTTTTCCCGTCTGCTTTTCTGTAATTCTAATTCCACCTTTACCATGAGACTCCAGGAAGTGCTGACTTCAACTGTTTTTTAAAAACATGAACTTAATTGTAGTTTCCTAAATTTCATTACAAAGTCAAACACTTTAGGAACAGATTCTACAGACTTTCAATTGCAGCTGTGAAAGGATACCAACATTTTCAGACCGGCTTAATCCTTTGAACATCAAAAGGATTCAGCAAATGCAGAAAAATAAAGCTGGTTTCTGCAGTTAACTATAAACCCAAGGTATTCAATTTCGCCTCAGATAAATGTGCTGAGAGAAACGAAATCCAAAGGCCATGAACAGAAACTTTTTTTGTTACAGACCAGCTATACTCTAGGCTATAAAGGCAACATGGAGGTATGTACTGTGTCTAGACCTTGTATTTGTAGAAGATGCAAGAAACTTGGAGAACTTCTTGTCCCAGGAAAATTAGCAGTGCTTGTTTTAAAAGAAGTAACAAACTGCTACAAGCATGCCAACAAGTCAATTAACTTCCAGCAACAACCTCAGCATACCAGTGTGTAAGCCTAAGAAAATTTTTCAAAAGAGAAAACTTACAGACAAGTCCAAACTTTATTTAAAACTACCATTTTGAACAATTTTAAAATTACCAAACAAGTCACAATAAAAAATTAAGACAGAAAAAGAACAGTGCAGCAAAACTGAACAGAAGTGGATTCAGTTCCAGCTGTTTAAACTGCCACAGGCAGAAGATCACATACCTATCCCTAAGAGGCAGTGTGTTAAAAATTTTACATTTTTATACACTTCCAGAATTCTGGGAAATTACTGCTGATCTTCCATATGCATTTGTATACACAGAATTTATAAATGCAGATATCTTCAGGTTATTCTTATGCATTTTGAGCTCCAAAAGTTTCTGTAAAATAATAAAAAAATCATTGTCTAACATCTACAAGGCATCAAACAGCTCCTGACTGCATTTCAACTCCTATTACAACCTCACAAGCATTTCTGAGGCATGGCTTACTTGAACAGCTACAGCCATCTCCCCCTACACAGGTTAAGAATAGCTTAGAGCTAGCTACAACTTTGGTGTGGCATGGTGTTCTGGTCAGACTGTTCCCACAGTAGGCCTGTGCATCAGTATCCACCAAATGGGGACAACAGACTTGTGCTGGCATAGCTGTGACAAGCAGAAAGCGGACAGGCAGTGAATGAAACGGAAGGAAGATGCACCTTCCTTCATATTGTGTGCTGGAAAAAATCTGTGCTGCCATTGCAAATGCATTAAAAAAAAAAGCAGGTTCATCAGCTTATATTGTTCTTGAGGAATCGGAATGAGGTACACTAGCAGAAAACTGCTACTATCAGTATACCCAGTTCATGCCCTTCTATATGCCATTATTGTACACTCCACTGGAGAATTACAAGTCTAACAATAAAATAGAAGTCTCTAATACTGTAATTTTGTCTCAGTATTATAGTAAAAAAATTGAAATATTTCCTCTGACCTTCATTAATTTTTCATATCTGCATAAAAAATATTTAATGAAAGTGAAAAATTTTATTGCTATCAAGCACACTGGAACTTTTTTCTACTTCATAGTATAATTTATATGAAGAATAATTTCTTTCTCCCTGAGGAGATATTTACTATTCTGAAGAGTCTGTTGAATGCTTCTATCACAAAAACCACTGAGCAGTCTGTCAGAAAATTATACTGAGCATTATTAAATCCGATAATAGCAATTATAATTTACAGTATTATTAAACCCAAGTTTGTGTAACAAGAAACAAAAATACATTTGAATAAGTTTCAAAACCATTATGTTGTGACATGCACTTTAAATATGTTATTTTTTATCAGTCTTTATCAGCCACAGAATCTTAACAAAGTATATAGAAGGGACATGGACAGCAAAATAAAATCCCTTCATATCAACACAATATTTTCAAATGCATGATAACAAAATCCAGTATTTTTACACCATCCTGATAACTGCTTACTTCAATCAGCGGTATTTAAATTCTAGCATTCCAGAGTGTTTTCCCTATTTGTGTGCAGAATATACAAAATAATCTTTACCAGGTTCTTTCAATGTTTGGGCATCTCCTACTAATTCTTGATCTTGAGCTCCACCTCCATCCAGTAATTCATCAGACAAGCTGTTGGTTTGAGCCTCCGTTTCCATTTTCTTCATTAAGTCTGTCTTTGTAACAGAAAAAGCAAATCTCAAAATAATGGATAATTCTTACTGCTGAGTTACACAGACATTTAGGGTATGCACTTCTGAACAACACCACCACAAATAATAGCAAAATACCTCTGAATACACAGCAAGTTTGAGAGGCAAGTCTTCAACTTTCACAAAGTCATCTTCATCAGATTTTTGACTTACGTTTCCAGAACCAGGTTCCTGTTAATAAAAATTGTGATATTTAAGAAGTTCTATTTTGTTTTATTTTCACTCCAAAACTATTAAAGTACATAAAAAACCCAATGTGCATATCAAATTTGCAGATGGAAACAAAACAAGACTGCAAACCAGAAATAACAATGAAATAGAAAAAACGCTTCTCATTTCTCTTGGATATGTCTTAACTGAAATATACACACATATTCATTCACTAGCACAGGTGACTCTGTATCAGGGCTGCCAGCCATGGAGCTTTCAGAACTTGCACCAGATTTGTTTTCTGCACACGTGGTATCTGGTGTTTGAGTTTCATTCACTGCTAAAGGTGAGCTTGATTCTTCTGTTTTCACAGTGGCTGTTACAAAGGATTCTGGGGTATTGACTGTTAAAGCTGGTGTATTCTCCATGACACTGAGGTAATGAGGCACAATTGTAGCCACATCTTGTTCACCTAAAACCACAGAATTACATTTTAACTAGGCAGATAGTAAAAGATTCTGAACATACAAAAATGCCACATTATTATTATTCTTTTTAAAATTATGATCCAAAGCTACAAACGGGTACTGAGAGTGAATTATAGTGTCTCAGACCAACACAAAGCTGGACCGAAGTAAAACATCATATTTATACTCTTACACACTGAAGTATAAGCAATTTATCACATGAGAGTATGACTCGATTTCTGACTCAGAAGTTTTAAAAAAACTCAAAAACCAGAACTAAGTGACCTACTATAAAATAATTATTCGAGGTATGAGGAGATGTAATACAGAACAATAAATTCCTTACTATTTTGCCACTCCAATACTGATTTTTAGTCTACAAAAAAAGGCCAAGAACAAAACTAGTGTTTGCAACAGAAAAACACAGGGAAGATGATAGTAATAACAGTTACGCTAGAAATAACATTCCTACAACTCAGTAGTGCTCCCTCCTTTTCATTACTCACAGAAAAAAAAATTAAACTATAAAGTGATTTCAATAACGAGTAAAATAGTAGCAGAAAAAAAAAAGTAGTAGACAAATCTAAACATCACAACAGAGACATATTAATTCTGATACAGTTGTGTGCCAAGAGCTGCAACAATCAGCTAAAATTCTTGCTCATGTCAAGCATCAAAACTACATCCACCTAAGATTATTCCATGCTTCCTCTTTAAAAGGTTCGCTGTGTCAATATCAACACAGATATATCCAGGCAACTGATAAAGTTCCATAAAAAAGAGTCCAGTAAATTTGATCATCTTTCTCTTTGTTACATGTATCACATGCACTGTCCAAGATAATTCTCACAACATGCAAAGTCATATGGAAGTGTTAGTCTCTCAGTTACTGCATACAGGGCTTACCTTTAACATTAACAGATTCTTGTTCTGATGACAAAATCTCGCTGCTTTTTGCCTTACTCAATTCTTGGTTTGAAGTCTATTGGGGAAGGTAGAAATGAGTTAAAACAAAATTTTACTGATCAGCTTAATATCTTATTGGCTAATTTACTAACTAGAAACAGACTGTACACTTGTTCCATTATTTTCACTGGTTTGAAATAAAGACAGCAAGTTCCTATTTGCCAGCTAGTCAGAAACAGTTTACAAAACCATTAACACTGATATGCATGTTTTATCTGAACATTTTCTTTTCACTAAAGTAGTTCCCAGGTAAACTCTTTGGTTCAACTTAAAAGATCTACTGTTATAGCCTTTAAAGTAAAATGTTCCAATTACATCCTTGACTAATGTTAATACTTGCTGAACAAACCAAAGTTTCAAGAGATAGTCAATCTCATTTAATATGTAAAAGAACTGACAATTCTCCAAAACCAGGTCACACAAATTTAAATGTTTTTAAGAAAACTAACAGTGAAATGACAATCATACCCATTAACATTTCACCATCGTCCCAGAAATAATTATCACATGATAAGAGAGGAAAGACAAACAAAAGACATGCTAGAATACATTCATTCATTGGGAGTGAATGACTCCCGATTAGAACTTGATCTCAGCAAACACAGAGAAAGAACTAGTTAAAGGTTTAAAATGATGCTTTTTTTTGAAAGTTTAACTTCTCACTTGCAGCTTAACATTTTTTCTCTCTCATGGCAGATGTAAACATTAGTTTTGTCTCTGTCCAACCATCCATTCTGGCATCAGATGTAATAAACTCAGGTGAGGAATGCCACATTTTACATGTAGCAGCTATTGGAATCATGCAATTTCTTCTATTATTCTTTTACCTTCAATAGTACGAAAACAGTGCAACAAGAAAAACTGAGGTACATATAAATATGTACTGAAAAGCTGTGCACTGGCATTGGTTTGTTCTGCTTTTACAATTTTGGTGGTACCTGTTCATTTTCAGTTGTTGTTTCACTGTTGGCTTGTAGTGATGTTTGCACATCAACAGGTCCTTCCTCAAATTCTATTTCTTCATCTTCATTCTCATCTTCTCCACTGCCATAGTTAGTCAGAGCTTGGGTTTCTGCTTTTGATAAACCTAAATGCAAATCAATGTAAAACCACCTCTGAATTGCCAAATCCTGTTGGGGAATTTACTGCAATGTATACTCCTTACTTCAAAACATTCTTTAAGATTAAGATACAGTAATGACTTAACTTTCAAAGATCCATGTGCTTAATATCAGCTATATTATGAACAAACGCCCCTGTGTTGCTGTGAAATGTCAAAGTTACTAAACAAGCTGGTGCAAAGAATGTAAATGGTAAAGGAATCAAAGCCAGAAGTAGTTGGTGTAAGACAAAAAACAGGACAAAAAAAAATAATAAATATATGCAAGCTTTACTTTAAAGTAAAAGCACATTTAAAAAGCCACATTATTTAAATTAAAAACAGCATAAAATTTCCACAGGTTTCACATCATTCAGGTTAAAGGCTGAGAAACTTCAAGTTAGGCTGAGACAGGATATATAACTTAAAGAATCTGGTTCTAATATATTTTTACAGACCTACTGATTATGAAAAAAATTAGCTCCTCTAATTGGAATATTTAACCCTTGACATAACACTAGGAAATACTACAAAACTTTCACTGACAAAGGACTGACTATAAAATCTGTGAGAGAAGGTGTTACACAGCACTACTTCATGCAAATCCTGCTGTAAAATTAGCTGGTCAAAACTACAGTGGAAGCACTGAATAATGAACTATATAAAAGTGCCTTACTTATTGCCACCGGACCGCTTTCACTTTCCTCATCTTCCTCTTGATCAGATGCATCAGACCTAATACTTTCAGGCACTCCATTACCTGCACACATTTCTGAGTCCGGTACTTGTTTAGCAGTTTCAGTCTCATCCTTGTCCTAGGAAAACATGGAATACTGTGCAATTTCATGCTTATCTAAAGACTAAGCTAAGGTTTCTGCATAAAGGAGTAACTTTTGTTTCTCAAAAGCAAAAACGTATCTACTAAAAATCTGTTTAAGTAGTCCTTAAGGCCTTGAAATCAATACAGCAGAACAATACTCCTAAAACAGAGCATCAGAACTTCCTGTAAGAGATCATGCACTGTTCAGACACAGCTTTCAAGAACCTCATAACTACTGAGTATTTCATTATCTGGAAAGGTTGACATTGATCAGCATGCTAGGTTAAAAAAATTCTTCAAATTAGATTTGTCATTATCAAGAAGACAGACACACCTGCATTATTACCCTCCAGCAACTTCCCTGCTCCTCCTAAATGAGAAGTAAAAATATTCCTAACTGCAGCTTCTCATTTCTTTAGCATTATCTCCTCAGTCTCTCTGCTGAATGATTTGCTAAATACGCTGAGTGAGAAAATTCTGCTCTTCCTATACAAACCTCAAGTAAAGCCCTGAGTTTGGCTTCAAATCTTGAAAGGACTCTTCTACACTACAGCAACCACAACAAGTGGTATACAACTTCCCACTTTTACTTCCAAAGCACTGTGACATGTGACAGAAGCTCTAAGCCCTAGAAGAAAGTACTGACTCCACTCCCACACGTGCCCACTCCTATACCTATGTCCATTTAGGAAAGCAATCAACATTCTCCTTGGTGTATATATATACCTGTATCATTGCCTGGAGAAAGCTGAACATTCCAGCAGACCATACGAAACTTCATACACAACACATTTCCCCAAACAATGATATCAATGGTTTCCAAAACCAACTTGAAAACGGCCAAATTCTGAGTACTAAAATTTCATACTCAAGAGCATAGGCAGGCTTGGACTCTGAGACCTCAAACACCACATGTCCTGATTCAGAACATCTACCTTCTCCCTAAGATGGAAAGTAAACCAACTTATTCCATACCATTAAAAAAGAAAACGTTAACTGCTAAAAATAGTAAAGTTGTCCATAGAAACAGAAATTCTAATTTACTTTATTACTTTGATAAAGTAAATCACTGAAAATAACAGAAAGGAGATTAATAAATTTCTAAAGATTGGAAAATGGGCTGCTTACAGATACTTGATTCCTATGACAGACAACAGTAAGACTAAGCGAGCTACGAAATTATCTGAGGAATAAAGACAGTTGAAAGGCATACACGTACTTTGTCCTCATCGACATCTTCAACAGATGAACAAACATCCACCTGGAGACCTTTTTTTGCCTAGAAGAAACACAAACTGTCTTCAATTCTAAACTGAAATAACTTGCAATTACTGAGTCAAACTAGGACTTCATGAAAGCCAGCCTGAAATGCTAATCTTACTAAGAATTGCTATCTTAAAACAGCAGTAAACCACAGGGACTTTTGTACACACAGATGTCTTCAAAATTTCAGAGTTGCAAAGCATTAAAAAAACCTGTGCTAACCCTTTTTATTTAAACAATTATGTTTATATTGGGCTAATGCTACAGTCTGTGGTTGAATCATATTTAGCATATAGAATTAGACACATCATGGCAGGGGGGTTGAAACTAGATGATCTTTAAGGTCTTTTCCAACCCACACCATTCTATGATTCTAACTCTAATCAATACAAAGAGCTGTGTTTTTCAGCAGTTACTTTAGTGGACTCAGGAGAGCCAGAAAATGGAGCAAGATCAAATATGCCTGCATCAGGATTCCAGAGTCGAGCACTGTGAGAAGACCATATAGAGATAATTGTGCAGGTCTGTACAAATGGTCAGGCTCATCTCTGGCTTTGTTGAATCTGAACCTCTGCCACAACGAGACAAACATTGACCTCAACCCTAACTCTCTGTCTTCCAGGAGAGAAGAAATGCTGAATCTGGGCTGGCTCCATGCTTTCGCACAGCAGGTATAAACCAACTCTTTATGTAACAAATGCCCAATGGGCAACTTCAGACAAAACAGGAAGTCATGTTCAACTCTTTCTTGGATTCAGAGTGCTCCTCTGGCCTCTTTACAAGACATTCTACAGTCTCCCTCATATTCCTCAATAGCCATGCTATTGATATATCTAAATTGAATTATCTTGAAATATAGCTGATGGTACACCTAAAAATACTTATGGGACTTTATAGATGACAGGTTCAAACAGTATCTTCTCTTGACATTTAAAAATGAGTTAAGGGTTTGCTTTGGTATTTGTGTTTCTAGAAGAAAGCTGAAAGGACACTGAAATCATAACTACATGAACATGATCTGGCTTATTGTTTCTCTTGCAAACAGATCATAGAACTTGGAAAAAAGCAGCTATGCTCCCAATAAAAGCAGTTCTAAAATTAATAATGTAAGTGATGTGAATCCTAGCCAAAACTTCCTTTTTAGAGCAAGAATATGTCATACAGTCTCAAATATTTCTGAAAACTTTATATATATTTTACACACCAAGCCCAGAAAGTGATTCTTTCTGCACATGCCAACAAACCAACTACATCACAACTTCAGAGGACTTACTCTAATTTTTTAAAGATGATGCCTAACTAAGCTACTGCAAGGAAACCAGCAGCAAACTTTAAAGAGATAATGAACTGGGACCTCCCATATGTCAAAATATTTAGCTGGGTGTAGTGGGGCCATGCAAAACCAATACACTGGGATAGAGTTAAATTTCTTTACAGTAGATAGTATGAGGCTGAACACAGGGTTGATAGCACAGTGATGTTTTCATTACTGCTGAACAGCATTCCACAGAGTCAAGACCTTTTTTGCTCCTTAACCCGCCCCAAAAGCAAGGGGTCTGAGAGTGCACAGCACTTGGAAGAGGACACAGCCAGGGAAGATGATCCTCACTGACCCAAGGGGATGTTCCACATCATATGGCATCATATCAGCATACAAAGCTGGGCAAAGGGCAAGGAAGGGGGAGAGATCCAAAGTGATGGTGTTTGACATCCCGAGTCACCATTACATGTGATGGAGCCCTGCTTTCCTAGAGGTGGCTGAGCACCTGCCTGCCCAGGGGAAGTGGTGAATGAATCCTTTGTTTTGCTCTGCTTGCATGTGTGGCTTTTGCTTTACCAATTCAACTGTCTTTATCTTGATGCAGGAGTTTTCTCCATTTTACCCTTCTGATTGTCTCCTCATCCCACAGAGGAAACTGAATGGCTGTCTGAGGCTCAGCTGCCTACTGGGGTGAAACCACAACAACTACTCAATTGCCCCAGATGTTACCACTACTTCAACACTTGTCTATTCCTTCCTATGTTCATATATAACCCTTAAAACATTTCATCTGAATTATGAACAAAGTCTATACAATTAGATATCTGTAACAGATACTCATCTGTAACACAGGACTTGCCCTTACTGAGGAAAACCAGTTCACACTCCTACACAAGCAATACTGTGATTACACAGTAATAACTAGTCACAAAAATAAACATATATAAGACATGAAATAAGGTAATCAAACTAGTTTAGAAAACACATATTTAGAAATATCAGTAAAGCTACATTTTTCAAAAAATAAAATAAAACAAACCTCTTTAGCATAAGACTGTATTACTTCAGTAGTTTCTATTTTTCGTTTACATCTCTGCTTTACAGAAATACTGTTGTTGTCCAAGTCTTGCATGAGTTTAAAAAAGGCTAATTCATTAAATAACACTTCAGAGATCTCTACAAGAAGATCCTCCCCACAGTCTTTTAATTTTCTACCAGCAAATTTTGCCAGTGAATCCTGTGAAAAGAAATAATTCTTCAGTTTCTGAAACAGGCTTTCAAGCTTCAAAGACTAAGTATTTTTCATATTTCTAATAACTCAAAATTAGTTATGTATATAATATTGCATATTTAAGAAAAAAGTTTTAGTGTCTTAAACAGATTTTACATGGCATCTCTAGTCACGTAACACAGAACTTAATAAACTCATGATTTAAACTCCATGCTTGTAGGGGGGGGAAAAAAAAAAAAGTGCAGACTACTGATTTTCAGGAATTTACTCAGGATGTCCATGAAAAGCATGACCAGAGCTCTCCTTGAAGACAGCCACTGGCCAGAGATATACCTCTCACTACCTGGCTGTGACAGAAAAGATGTTCTGTGTGCAGTAAATAATTAGTTAAAGGTAATACCTCATCACCATATCAAAGCTGAGGGAGAATAGCAGCTATGCTATTCAAGGTGTAAAATACAACTTCAGAGAAGCTGGTTTATCTGTTGCTCATTAGCAACTTGAGTGTTGCAAAACAGCACTGAAAAACTACTAACCTGAAGTATACTGCCAAGCTGCTTATGAAAGAACTTCACAAATTCTTTACTTTCATCATTTTGTTGCGTAAGAGTTAAGACCATACGTCTTACTGATGTCAGTAATTGAGAAGAGCATACTTCATCCATGTGTTCCTACACAAGTATCACAGAATGAGCTTTGTTACCACGTCAAAACAAAAATTAGCAATCATCCCAAATACAGAAATTAATTTATTAAAAAAACACCTGTCCACTGAGAGAACAACACTCCAGAAAAAGGTCCTAATCAATCTCACGAACACCGTATTTCATTAATGACTGATTGGTCACAACACACACAGATTTATCAGTCTTCTAATACATGAGTACTTTGCATCTTATGATATTTGGCCAAACTAAGAAGCTTTATATATTCTTGCTGTGTACACAAGTGTATTAGAGCATATATTAAGATATCTACTGTTACATGCAGCCTTAAAATTGCAAACAAAACACAAGTCTTCAGGCACTGTGACTGGCATGTCAGCAATATACAGTTTTTAAACTTAGTATCAACCAAATACCTTATTAGACAAACCTAAGCTTATACACTGTGCATACTATAAAAGGGAACAGAGATGGCTTAAGCATCTTACAACTCAATCTTCTCTGCTCTCCAACCTTGCAAAGGAGGAATTGTGACTATTTCTCCTTCTTTAAAGAAGTACGTTTCTTCTCTGTAGTCACAGACTACAGGTGAAAAAGCTCTCAACAACTTTAAAGATATTTGTAAACAGGAGAAAATAATGCTAAAAATCAACTACTCAGGGGTGTCCTTCAAAAATACCCTATTACTGTATATGTAACAGTTTTAATTAGTGATCTCAGTTCTGTCTGCTAAAAGGCAGCAAATATTGCAGAAGTCCATTGTCAAACATTTTTATATTAAATTTTGTCAGCTCCAAAACAAGCAACCTCTATTCTTTTTGATGTCAAGTCCACCAGCCCTGTGAAATCTAGAAACCTCACCATTTATTTCTCCTATTAAAACCACACAGAATCTTTCTGTGGGAACATTTAATTCTTACTTCATCTTCAGCAGAGTCTGCAACTGAACATGTATTTATTGGCAGCTGTTTCTAAGAGGCAAGTTTAAATTTTAAATAAGGTTCTCTCTGTGCTATTACACAAGTCCCTTTCTTATTCTTCTACTTCACACCATAGTGTAAAGAGCCCTTACCTTCAGAAAAGGAATGACCTCTTTCATAATTGCTTTAATCTGCCGGTCAAGCTGCTGAGTATCTATACGAGGACATGGAACTGCAGAAACATCACCTGACTGCAGCACAGACTGACACTCACCAGTACCTGGACCTCGTTTTAATTAAAAAAAAAAAAAAAAAAGTACATTTAATACAGTCAACATTACTATTAAAGAAATACCACTTTCAAAAACGTATTTTCTTTTTTAAAAAATAAATCTTATTTCCTTAAGTATGTAAATATCCTTTCAAACTTTGCTAAGTTTTCAATATAAATAAAGAGGAAAGCAATTTAGCTTGATAGTTATAATAATTATTTTCTAAAACTAAGCAAAATATGTGTATATGTGCATACCTTCTAATTTAGCAGTAGAAGCACCCTGAAAATTACTAGAGCAGCCCTCAGAGTCAAGGGTACTTTCAGCTTCAACTTTCATACGCTCATATTCCCTCATCCAAGACAAAGCTTTATCTAAGTGAATCACTGTGTTGCCTATATTTAGAATAAAAACACTTTTTAATCTATATAAAAAGTTTTCAATTGATAGACAAATAAACAATGATAAAAATGAATTCAAGGCCACAAGTTCTGAAATATACATGTAACTAGTTATAACATTTTACTACACACTTTGATAAACAAAGTGTTTCACGATTAGCTAATTTATTTATGTTTTGTCTTACAAAACATGACTACACACTAAAAATCAAGTAACAGTGTATTAAAGTGCAGACAATGGCAGGCACTTTGGGCGGGAGGAAGTAACACTTAAAACACTAAGTTCACATCATTCTCACCAAGGTCATCAGTGGCAAAGGGTTCAAAATTCGAAGATGTAGACATAGTACTCCCATTGTCTGCATCATGTTGTTCACAATCTTGACATGCTTCTGTAGAAAAGTTCTTGCCAAAAGTTTCCTAAAAAATACCAGACAACTGAATACAAAGAAGGAACACACCATACTCTCACAGATGGGAGAACAAGCCAGCAATTCTCTTCAGTGACATGATGTGGTATCAGGACTTGTGACCAGGCTGCCTGACTGGAGAACAACCCCACTTTCAGGATATAAATCCAGTAGGTGAATCTACCACGCTTGCTTCAAATATACTTCTAGTACAAACCACGTAAGAAACTGTCCAGAGGTGTAAGCGATTTCCTAAATACAAAAAGCAAAAATTTTTGGAGAATCTTGTGATCAGTACTTGCCCTGAGCTTACTCAGAAGAGGATTTTGGCTCTTTCTGAATGTATAAGCTTCCAATTTACATCCCTCTCCAGGTTCCATTCATCCCTGACACATCATTCACTTGCAGTACCAAGAATCCTACCACATTTTATCACTCTTGCATTGATTCTCTTGCCACTAGTTGTTTAGAAAAGTCTGTGTAAGTCAATACTAATTTTAGCAAAATTCAATCCCTAGTATGAGTATTGCAGTAGACAAGCATGCATGCGTGCAAACTGAAATACAGGAAAAGCTGTCAGTAGCTTCTGAATTTGAAAACTTACATCATCTGTAGAGGCAAGGCTTTCACTGGGAGTGAGCTCAGAATTTGATGCCACCCATGTTGCAGAATTCAGTGATTTTGCAGACTTCCCTTTTTCATTTTTCTCAGATAAATGTCTGGTCACTATATCCTGGAAAAGATAAACTATGCTGTAAAAAAAGATCTAAAGTTTGCTTGATTCATACACAAAATCAAAAATTCTGTGCATACCTGTAAAGCATAAAGAGCCCTTTGCCTCAGATAATCTGTATTTAGCAGCTGAAGCGCATGGAAAAGTTCAATAAGAAAGTGGGGACGAGACTCATTTTGAGAAATAAGAGTTGCCACTTCAGAATAAATTGTGTCTCGCAAAGCCTCAAACATAGAAAGATCACTACCAGTTTCTGTAGGGAAAAAAAAGGAACTTGTTCAGTCCTTGACAAGCATCCATTTGAAAGACAACTGCCTATCAGGTGTGCAAGTTACAGGCATACAGATTATGTCTCAATCACTGCAGATTCCCTTATATAGCTGCTTTCATAAAGCTTACTGATTTGCTGAAGGGCAAACGTTCTTAAATTATACCTTATGCAATCTTTAATATATGAAATACAATACAGAGCAACCGTAAAAATAATTTTCTTTACACTTCTGAACAATGCCTTTAGAAAGTATTCTTTATAAAAGAGAATATTGCACACACCACAATGACACTTTCAGAATAGGTATTCAACACTGAAAATGGAGTTTTAAGACATTTCAAGCAAGATAGCCAAAGGTCTCAAGTTTATATAATGCAAGTAATCCACGCTTTTGCAACACAAGCAGCATTAAGAAAGCTTTAGACTGAACTCAAGATAGCCACTCCTTCCCAAACATAAATGCTACAGTCTCATATGTGCCTAATATCACTCCCAAGTTCACATAAAACCTACTCTTAAACCCTATTACATATGTATGAGAAGACAATGTGTTCCCTAATAAATCTCTCATTCATTTGAAAATTAAGCATTATCCTTGCATCACAACAATTATTACATACATAATTTGGAAAGTGCTGAATGGAAACAAAGTTAAATTTGGAAAACTCAGTTTAACAGATGTGTATTTGTTAGTACTCAAGTTAATGAAGTTATCAGCAATACAACAAACATTACTGGGCAATTTGATTATCTGCAAATAGTTTACCATTTTTTGAGCACAGGCAACTTTTTTCAACCTTTAAAAAGTTACCACAAATTGCTTCCCTCCCCCATTATTAATATGTAATAGCACCTTTTAAACATACTAAAAATGCCTACTGAAATTAGTTTTCTGATGTAGTATCTACCTCTGCATTTTCTATTTATAATTTTTACTAATCAAGAACATGGTAAACACATTCTCCACAACTGTAATTCAAAGTAGTTTGTAACACTGCATTTCATGCAAAGTTACTTCTTTTGTCTTGGTTATAGAGAAGGTGCTGCAATAGCACTGATCTTGAACATCTGCTAAACAGAGAGTTATAGGACCAAAGCTAAGAGAAGAAAAAAAAAAAAGTAATAGGATATTGTTGAAGCTAAGCAGTGAATGCATTACCTGGCGCTTCAATGCATGCATTTCTGTTAGACTGCTGCAGAATTCTCCTAGCATGCGCTGTAGGAAAGTGGGGATAGACAGTGATAAACACAAAAATGCGCACCAGAAATAAAGACAGGGTCTATACAAAACAGCAGGAGCAAGACTGCTTAGTTATCCAAACCACATCAGAGCTGCTTATTGTGCGAATGAGAACTTGACCAGTGAAATTTACTATGTACACTAATAAACAGCTCTTTGTGTGGACACAGCTACGCTGGCAAAGCTTTATACTGTGCTACAACAACTAAAATTTCTGCATCTCTCAAACAAAAATACTGGCAGAACCAAAAAAGACACAGGAGAGAGAATTTTTATGATCTAGATACAAGAAAAGCAGTGCAGATGGCAAAAATGTAAGGGCTTATGTGATGTTATAAGACTGAATTTGAATGATATTTGATGGAGCTCATTTAAGCACGAATAGGAAGAAGACACATACGCAGTACAGGAGGCAGTTTAAACACTAAGCAAAGTTTCATCAGTTTTGCAGTTACTTTCCATAAAATCACCAACAAATGGGTGAGATTGGCTACAGTTTTGCTTGGTTTACAGTAACAGGTTTCTAATTACTTTAATCAAGTACTTAATATAAAGAAAACACCCAAAAGCAACCAACTTTTACAGCATCCTTAGAAATTAAAATGCAAAATCCACATGCTAAACATACAGTACTGTCTTCTGTCAAAACATACTGCGTTTAAATAACACACTAACAACTAAGGTCCCTTACTCAGAAAAGTTCACAAAATAATTAGAAATTCAGAAAAGAGTACCGGAAGACATTTCTGTAGATCTACTGTATTTAATTATTTTTTCCAATTGTTCCTGATTCCTTTTGCTGAACACCTTTGCATGAACCACATCATCAGAGTGTCTGCTTTTATTGTTCTTGCAGGGTTCGCACACACTAGAAGCACTTGCACTTTCATAACCTAATGGGAGGAAATTAAAAGGAAGAAATAAAGAAACAGCTTACAAAATGTTTTATTACTTTAAATAGTTTTTTCAAGAGCACTCTTAAAGATGCAACATACTAATGATCCTTCCTAGCTTAAAATTCTCCTCTGTACACTGAAGCCATACAGTAGTACTAAATCCTCAGCAACCCCAACAGTATTACTATACTAACTAGTACAGTCCCTCTCTTTTCAGAATTCAGAATTTTAATGAAGCATATTTTTCAGCAAATAATTCAGTTTGAACATGACAATGAAGAAGGTTCCCATTATTTCAAATCTGCACATATGTGGATCCATTATGCTTTTAAATCATGGTATCTCAATTGGTTTTTTATTTTCTATTTACTGAAATACTAAAAAACCTTATGCAGCTGTACTATATAAAATGAACTCATTTCAATAACTTACTTTCATTATTATAGGTAGCATTTATGGAGAGTAAATTCTCTGGAACATAATGATTATAATCCAATCCAAGTTTGCCATGGTATCCAAGATTACTTTACAACCTACCAGTATTTTTAACTCTGCCTTTTAGCTGAGAAGAAGTCTTCCTTTTATTCTTTGATTTGGGTGTTTTATCTTTTGATGCCAGGCTTGCTTGCGCTGATGCTTTTCTGGATCTAAATGTCTTTGTCACAGTAGTTGGGTCTATTGGATCAGGCATGCTACTGAAACTCTCCAAAGACTCTTCATCAAACTCTCTTCTCCGGTTCATATCAGACTGATTTTTATGACCAGAAGCAATGTTTTGTACTGAAACTGCAAAACCTGCTTTCAGCTGAGACTGATCATCTTTTTTCATTTCTTGGCTATCATTAAGCCAAGTTGATCTTTTTTCCAATTCCTCTTCAGGTTGTCTGTGACTCCTTCTGTCGGAAAAAAAAACCACACACAGATCAATCTCAGTATATCATAACCTAATCTCTCAAATAGAAACATCATGTATTACCAGGTAAACAGTTTATCCGTAATGCAATTTATCTGCCATTGTTACTTAGACATCAAATGAATACTGAGAAGTAAGTGCTGCTAGAGAACCCTTCCAAATGGAAAACAGAAGAACTTCCCGTCTATTGCTGGTTTTAATATAAATATATTTATGCAGCTACTGCTGTGCTCAAATAGTACCATAGGACAAACCATTCCTTAAAGCAACATTCAGTACAATCTACAGTAGCACAAAAAAATAAGCATTCACTGAAATTATATCCTCTAGTTATTCAAGCAACTCAATTTTGAGTTTGAAAACCCCACAGAAACAAAATCTTCCTCCATTTACAGAAAGTGTTACAAAACCACTCCAAGACTACATTTGATTTTAAAATGTTCATTCATGAAATTATACATTAATTAATAAACAGAAAAGTGGAACACTACTGAAAAAATGAAAAAAACTAAACTGGAAGCCACAAAAGTACAGCTCATATTGTAATTCCATGACAACAAATTCCCTCAATGAATCATGAATTCCCACAAGCCCCCAAAAAGCGAGGAGAGGGAGGAAAAATTATTAAAGGAGAGCTGCACTTTGACATTAAATACCTTTGTTTTTCTGCTCCATTAGAGGAACTGCTTTCAAAGGGTTTGGGGAATGCCATATACTCAGTTTTCCCAGAAGTATTGTGATCTAGAGGATGTTGTTGCTCCTGCTGCTCACTACTGTGTGGAGAAATATTGTGTGCAAAATCTCCAAAACCAGATGGGAACAGTGGATTACAATTAATACCTACAAAGTAAACAAGAGAGTCAGAAGATCCTACCTCATTTATTTGTGTAATAAAATTAATATTTGAGACATACTGCATGGCAGCATGAAGTTACGAAGCAAAAATACAGTGGGCAAGTAAGCAAGAACTGTTTTCATCCTGAAAGCACTGTAAACAATCAGAATTTATCTTAAGTGCAGGTTTCAAACACTACTGTATACTACAATTCCATCAGTGGAGATGAAGGTCCTGCAAGAAGCCCCAGTAAAGAGCTCCTGAAAGTGAAAGTAAAAATAACGAAAGTTCCAAAAGAAGATAGAATCCTGTCTGCCTGAAGACCTTATCAATACTTCAACCACCATCAAATTGACAAGAAAATTCCAATGGTTCAAGTACTCATAGAGCCAGAAAGGTCACAGATTCATAATACTTAAATTTAGTCGGAATCTTTATGGAAGCAGCCAACTGAATGTAACTGTTCCTTTTGGCAGGTTCCATGTAATTTAAAGGATGTTCTCAAACAGAAAACAGACTCTGCAATTTGAAAGCTCTAATCTAGGTCTATGCCTATTTCCTAGTTTCCTAAAAAGACAGAAGTATACTAAGACAGTTTTGTTTACTTTGAATTATACAGTAAAACAGCTACATTCTTTTCCTTCCAAATTCAACAGCAGAAGTAGATTCAAGAAAGAGATAAGGAATACTGTATCCAAGTCAACAGTTACTGTATAACTCTGACGGGAACAAAAACTGTTTAACATGCTCCATTTACAGGCATTTTTAACAAATACGAGCGTTTGAGGTTCTCAGAAAACCAGAAATAAATTACCAAGTGCCACTTTCCAATTACATGACTCACTTAGAACATGATTTCAACTATGAAATGATTTCTGAAGGTATGTAAAAGCTTCAAACATTGCTTTTCACATACTGGATGAAGAACATTTAAAACCTTAATTTCATGGAGTGAGTATTTTCAAGTATAACTAACTTCATATTGAGAGAGTCTTGCTCTTCATACTGAAGCAAAAATATACAATTATTCAGCAATAAATAGTAAACTTCTGCTTAAGACCATTTCAATATAAAGGAAAAGTGACAGAGTTTCATGAAGTTCACATTACAATTTCAATTGAATGAGGAAATGTAAATTTTTGAAATTCATATTACTTCTCACACCAATAATAATACTCACCTGGAGCAAAGGAAGAAAAATTAGTAAATCCTGGAACACTAAAGAGGTTCACAGGCTGTGGAGGGAAGTTGAATGGACAGAAAACAGGAGATGGAGGTGGTGGTGCATTACTGCCTCTCTCCTTTCTCGATGGTTTCTCTTGACACTGTTGTTCTTGTTGCCGCATAACATCACTTAACATTTGTTTCAACCTTGAAAATAAGAAAAAACGACAACTTGGGAAAAAAAAGAATTTTATGGGAAAACTTTAAATTTATATTCAAGTAATTTGAGTTTAGTATTATTTCACCTACACCATGTAATGTGTGTAAAGAACTGCTCTATTTAGCTAATAAAAAACCCTCAAGACAAAAATTACTTATATTTAATCCCGAGTCGGTTTAAAATCAACTGCTCTATATTAGTGGTCATGCATACACAGGTTAAACATCCTTGCAAGAACAACAAAAAATTGACTAGATACTAAAGCAATAAGCAAGCTCAGAAGTAGAAACAATCAAATATACAAAGTATTTACAGAACTGAGGTTAAAATTAATTTTAAAAATTGTTTAAGAGGATAGCACCTATATACCACTTACCAAATACAAAACAGAGACGAAGAGCTTGAACTTTCATGCAATGAATTAAAATGACTATTACATCTTTATTCAAAAAAGATCATTGTTCAGAAGCCAAATGTAGTACATCCAAATGGAATGTAAGAAGCATAAATTCTAACTGAAAACACTAAGAAAGGACAAAACTTTTTTGCTGTCTATTACCATTAGAATCCAAATCTTGCCAGGTAGTCTAGTGAAGAGCACAGACACAGAAGCATATTCAATAATAACTACTGCAACAGATTTTTGCCAACTTTTGGTTCTCTTCAATGAAGACTACTAGAAAAGTACTTTTAAAGGTGTTAAAGAGGTGGTGGGGGAAAAAAAAGACAACCAGAAATGGTGCATACAATTTCGAAAGCTCATAATCAACTCAGAAGTTCAACACTCTCATATTTAACCATTATCTGTAATCCTTTATTCACATAACCATGTTCCTGTTACTGAAGCATTTCAAATTCCACAGTTAAACACTAATACAACCAACAAACCTTTGGACATTATTCTGCTGCCAAGTCAGTTGAGTGTAACACTGGTTTAACTGATGCATAATGAGATGTATTTGTGAAGATGCAACGTTATTGGGCATCATACTGTAAGGGCCCGTAAGCAAAGTCTGTAGAAGGCAAGAGAGAGTCTGTGGAAAGAAAATACGTATAACAGTGACCAAATTACAAAAACCAGAAGCTATTGCTAGAAAGAGTTAGAAAGAGAATAAAAGGCAAAATAAGAACAGCAAAATAACTATTCTTCATATCTACCTGCTGATCCTGCATCAAAGTTTGACAAATGCTGACACTAAATTCATGCTGTTTCTTCAACTGATTGATCTGCTCTTGCCATTGTTCCTTTTCTTCCACATATGAAAGCTCAGACATCCACCGAAAATTTTCCTGACGCCGCATACTTATGTTTTGCTGTTGCCTGGCCTTAGACACTGGTCGATAATTCCCATCTGCTGAAAGAGGACGGCAGTTTTTCCACCTGGGTTGGGAAAAATTGAAGAATGATGACAACATCAGACAATTCAAACAACTAAATGATACTTCCATTATTCAAATTATGTTTAAGCTGTACATCAGCAACTCGCATGGCACAGGCCAGCTAACCACACATGCCATTTTGTCATCCAACATGATCCTAAACAAATGGAAAATACAAGCCCCCAGCTGACTATCACTGTCAAAAAAGAAGGGCTAAGGATGCTTCTGGGTCTTGTTTCTAGTATTTTCCATTACTGCTATATAATATGTACTCAATGAAAATAGAAGCCACCAACGTAATACATTAACAGGGAGCCCCTGATAAGCCCACTGTCTACTAAAATTATTTTGGTATCAAAACCAGAAGAAATAACTGCAGATATATACATTATTTTTAACACGGCATTTTCATTTCATCACACAAAGGTCATTAAGGAAGTCAATCAGGTAAACAAGAGTTAAAATTATTCACAATAATTAAGGAATAGTTTTCACAACTACAGAAGCCAGCAATTTAGACGGAAAAATTTCAGAGTTAGTTTAATTCTCTGAACTACTATTTTTGAAGAGACTGATCTATATCACTGTAAAAATTTCAGACTGGTTATCTTTCAAGCTCATTAGAAATAAATGAGAGCATCACGAGCCGCTTGCCAAACTACTGGAGAGTTCAAAGGCAGACTTCTAATAAGACTGAAAACAGAAGAAATCACCAAATCAGTCATATGCATTGCAGCTATGAAGACTCAGACAAGAAATTGCCACTACACATACCTCCCTAACAAGCAGAAATTTTCCTTTGCTGTGAGGATGCCTTGTAGTTAATGCAACGCTTCTACCCCCCTCTTCCAAATACACTCAGACAAGCATTAGATCAACAAGTAATGCTACTAACCTATCTTTGTTTTCTTTAACAAAATAGGTATTTTCTGGTACGTTGTTATTGGGATAAACAGAGAAACTGTCATTCAAACTTGATGCGTCTTCTTCCTCTTCTTCGGCCTGACCAACTCCATCAGAGAGATAACCGTCTTCATCACCATTTTCTTCCTCTAGAGCACACTGGGTAGAACCTCCCCAGGTAGCCATTGTCCTAGTGAACATCGCAGGGGCAGGGAGAAGAGGGGTGTTTGGAAAAAGAGTGGGTTTTTTTCAAGTTTATGATGAATTATTAAAACAATCTGTTGACAATTTCAAATCTATCAGCAATTAATCAATTTGCAACAAAAAGAACTAAACCATTCTGAATATGACCCTGCAGTGTGCCCACATGGCCAAGAAGGCCAATAGCATCCTGGCCTGTATCAGGAATAGCGTGGCCAGCAAGACCAGGGAAGTCATTCTTCCCCCGTACTTGGCACACGTTAGACCACACCTTGAGCACTCTGAACAGTTCTGGGGCCCCTCAATTTAGGAAGGATGTTGAGATGCTGGAGCATGTCCAGATATGGGCAACAAGGCTGGTGAAGGTCTGGAACACAAGTTCTGTGAGGAGTGGCTGAGGGAGCTGGGGTTGTTTAGCCTGGAGAAAAGGAGGTTTAGGGGGAGACCTTATTGCTCTCTACAACTGCCTGAAAGAAGGGTGTAGCCAGGTGGGAGTTGGCCTCTTCTCCCAGGCAACCAGTGACAGGATGTGAGGACAGTCTTAAGATGAGCCATGGGAGGTTTAGGCTGGACACTACAGAGAAGTTCTTCACAGCATGATTGGGCATTGGAATGGGCTGCCCAGGGAGGTGGTGGAGTCACCATCCCTGGAGGTGTTTAAGAAAAGACTGGATGTGGCACTCAGTGCCATGGTCCAGTTGGTAAGGTGGTGTCAGGTCATAGGCTGCACTTGATCTTCAAGGTCTTTTCCAACCCAGTTGATTCTGTGATTCTCACAAATGCAAACTTGTATTCTACTTCTGATACTGGGAGAGAGAAATGAAATTACTTTCTGTTTTGGAAATGTATTACTTTACTATGTTATAAACGGGGTAAAGATGAAAAAAAATTACTCTGATCATTTGGCGTTTTCCATGTATTTTCTTCTCCTTAGGTGATTTTTCCCCCATTGGTAGAACAGGAGAGACTAAATATGCTGGGAAAACCCATAAAGCTAGCAAGTTGCTAAATAACAGTCCCTTCACAAGTCAAGAAATTTATTTCCTGCTCTGTTAAATCATCACATTTAGTGCTCAGATGAACACAGGAAACTGCCCCACCACTGACATCCCATTAAACAACAGAAGCACCCATTGATTAATACAGAATAACTTGTGCTCCTACTTTTCAGTCCTGCTCTGCTGTGGAGTACACTGAGCTTCTGACCCTTCACTTTTAACAGACGCAGCAACAGTAGATATTGTTTCTGCGAGCTCTCTCCTTCTCTGATCCTCAGCCATTAAAGCTTCAAGTTGCTTTCTTCTCTGTCGCAATTCTTCTCTTAAAATCTCATGTCTTCTCATTTCAGACCATAACTGTTTGCAGTGAAACAGAAGAACTAGAATATAATGCTAGCATAATTTCCAAAAAGAGTAATATCCGGATCATTATTAAAGATAATTTCAGGGAAAAAGGTAAAGGAACATGCAAAGATAAATCAGATTTCAACAAATACTTTCATTATTTTCTCCACAGATGACCTGCCTACAGTATAAACTATCAAATGTTCATGGTAAAAATTCAAAATTAATTCAACTTTCACATTAATATTTGGCAACAAGTGCTATATTTGGGGGAAAATGTCTTGCCAGTTCAAGCCAGTATTTCCTTTGTCGCTGTTATCCCCAGAGAGACGGTGAAAATCATGACGTAAGTCCAGATCAGATGATATGACCAAAGCAGAGCTAAGACCACATTTAATGGAAAGCTCATCTTTTATAGTGTGGTTCGAAATAAAGAAGTTACATGCTTGGCCTATTCACCCACCACCTCTCAAGGTGATAGGTTGAGCGGTATAATGCCCATCTGTAAATATTATTTTTCCATGTACCCCAAACAATATGCAGTTCTCGTAACAATTATGCAGCTGCCAAGTTTACTTTTCTCTAACTGCTTTCTCATGAGAGACTGCGTGAGAATGAAAGCTTCTCACAGGAAAACTGTGAGAAGCTTGTGAGAATCTGCGAGAAGCTCTCTACTAGCCTTTTAGTATCCACATTTCCTTCTTTCCAGAAATGAAACAAATAAGTTATACATGCTTTGTAAAATAACTACTACTCCACTCCCCAGGCCAACTACTTAAAAATGTGTCCAAGCCACCTGAAACTTCTCCTTTTTAAACCCTTTTAAAGTCACTGTATATCAAGTATGAAATACCTCATTGCCTACTGGTACGGATTCATCACACTCAATTAAAGGCTTGCCAGTGTTACACTCATTCATGGCTGGAGATGATGTTGCTTGTGAAGTCTGTCTATTTGCTGGGCAGTTACCCAGGCCAGCTGACAACTGAAAGAGGAAGCAAAATGGCAAAATAGAGTATATTAGCTTTCTAAAACTTACCTGCAGTTATAACCCAACACAGTTGAGGCTTTATGAGGCTAGAAAATCAGTATCCTGGGAAAAGGATTTTTGAATCAAAGCTAAATATTTATTTCAAAACTTACCTAGGAATCAACAAAACTTAATTTATGTACTATTATATAATGTTCTAGATGCACAGTATTGATAATTTACTGCTCACTTCACAAAAAGAAGTTAATCTTCAAAGTGCATGAGAATCAGTAAAGCCCTGCAGAGTTAAGTTAAAATGCAACAAAGTGTTGATCATGCTTACAAGACACAGCATTGTTCCAAAATACCAGGAAATGACTACTAAGAGAAGTAAAGAAGCAGTGACTGACCAGTATGGGACAGACAAATTTCAGGCTAAAAATAAGACAGAAGGTTCTGTATCTTTTAAGATTCTATCAAGGCTTTTGAAGACAAACTACAGTGACACTAAGAGCATGATACAGCAACCACTGAGAAAGAACCATTGAGAGGTGAATGACATAAGCAGAACTCTACATCTAAAAGTCCACCTGCTTACAGCATACAAGTATTACCAATTTTAAGTTTTTTCCAATTTTCATAGGGAAAAAAATGGTGAGCAAGATATTTTATGTTTTGTTGGTCAACACCTTAAGACAGGAAAGAAATACATTCTACCTACTTGAAGGTCAGGACAAGCTTTCTGTAACACTTGAATTTTTTCCTGGATTTCAATCAGTTTTCTTCTTTCTTCTTGTAACTGCTTAAGCTCCCATTGCTGCTGCTGAAGTTTAGCTTCATAGAACTTCTCTCTGTGTAAATAAATCCACATGTTACTCGGCAAGAAGTTGCCTAAAGCATGATTCTACCATCCTTTGACAAAGGCTTACCTTGCTTTTTCGTTTAGTCGCACATCCTTTTTTAACTTGTTAGAACTAGCTCGCACATTGTTTGGTTGTTGCTTTGTCTCTTCCATCTCACCCAACAAGTCACCAATATTAGATGCATTTGCAATTGTTCCTTGAGGTTCTGGATCATCATCCTAAAAGGATGTCAGAAAGGCAGTTAGACTATTTTCAAGTTGATACAAAAAAAAAAGTAACAAATCTAGTTTGTCAAGCTTGTCTGCTTTGACTTTTTCAAAACTAATCAGTCTGAATAACTTTATCTTTAGTACAGATCAAGAACTGAGAAGTCGTCATCACCATGGCATCATGACTTTAGGATAAATTGAGTTAATGAGAGAATTTAAAGTCATTTAGCTCAACTACTGAAACTTCCACTATAAATGCAAATAATTTGTCTCATTCGGGAAGCATAAACCACTTGCCTGTGACTCAGTGAACAGAAACATACAAGCATATGAAGAAACAACAGAGGAGGTGGAAGGAGGAGGTGGAAGGAGGAAGAGAAGGAGACTGAGGCAAACAAGACTGCTTATTTACTGCAGTCAGTGATGTTAAATACTATCAATAACAACTTAAAATAATAAGAAAACTAATCTTGAAAGTTAAATCTAAAATATTTTGGAGACAGTCCTACTGGTTCTCTACTCTGTTTTTATTTTTTTCATGATTTCTGTATTTTCAGTTCTCAAATGGAAAATATGAAAGCTGTAGCCATTGCTGCTTTTGGTCCCCAATGGGATCATTCTTCATAAAGACTTTGCTGAACAAGAGAGAGAGAACACTGGTGACCAAGAATGACACAGCTCACAATCCTCAATACTGCATCTTTGCTGAGTACATACACCTAACAAGCCTTGGAAATAGGAAGATTGAAGATATGCCATTAACTAGGTTATTTACTAAGGAAGCTGCTGAATAATCTCTAATTCTGATTTATACCACTACACAGTTAGCACCTCTATAGTGATGATAACAACACTGATCTAGATGCTGAGAAATTTTTGATAGGAGTATTATCTTGAAATAACAATACTGTGTTTATACTGTTGCTGTTGTAAAACACAGGTTCCAACTGAGCTTGATTTTAAAGTTCTCACATAAAGCCTTTTAATTTCTGATACACCTGGGTGTATTCAGTATGCAGACATTACATTAGATGGTGCTCAAATGTGAGCATTCTGAAGGGACATTAGATCCATGAAATTGTACTTTCAATACCACTAAATTAGCATGAGATATTCTAAATTAAAAACACTTCAATTTATAGCTGCCCCTCAAAACATGTGAAATAAATAAAAACCACTGCCTCCAAACCAAAACACTGCAAGTCAAACAAGTTGCAACATCAAAATATTTTAATGAAAAACATTCTTCATTGATTGAACAATGTTGCAAAACCTAGGGCTCAAAAACCTCAACATGTTGAATATCCACTATAATCTTAAAAAGTCTAATATTTAAAAAAATAATACTGATCTTCTACTTGGTTCGTATTTTGTAATCCAGTGCTAAAGTTAAATACTAAGGACCCTGTTCTCTTAGGCTAGCATCCTCCAAGAAAATCCCTGAACTGAACTTCAGAAGTAGCACCCTTCAGTTCAGAAAAATCAAACAGTATCTCTTTTTCCCTAGCCTAAACACAAGCATTTTAAATGTTGCATTAAGCACTGTTTTTCCTATTAGGAGTTACACATTACATAAAATAATGAATGCTAGATTTTTGTGCACAAGTTTATATTTATAAAATACCTGCACCATAGCAGCAAGGTTTTGTAACTGTCTAAGCTTCTGTTTTGCAGCTATAAGCCTATTGATCTTCTGCTCAAACTCCGCATCTCCAGTAACATCACCCAGGCTGCTTCTGTGACTAGATATGGAATCTTCACTAACTCTATCTTCTTCCACTTCATCATCTTCACCTTGGGGTAGATCAAGGTGTTTGTCATTCTCCCTATTACGACAGTCTGGAAACAGGGAAAGGAGGAAACAAAACAGTATCAAAGACACACTACTGAACTTCTTAAATCCACTGTAATTACTGGACAGTAGAAAAATATTAGCTTAATGATCAGGCTCTTTAATATTTTGCTCATCAAACAACGTTCTCCCAAATTCTGCACAGCTATCAGTTATCTGCACTATGTAAAATTATTAGAAGATTCTAGAACATACCTAAAGCAGAAGACATTTTCAGAGTCCTTATATTAGCAGCAGATCGGTTGTTTATTTCACAGTCTGTATTAAGATGTCTTCCATCTCTGTTATTAGCTCCACACTGTACATTTGAGTTGCTATTTATTTCACTCCAGCTACTGATTCCTTGAGGGTTTCTAGGGTAAAATAAATTACTCATGTTAACTTTTTAAAAACTGGTATGGATACAATTTTACTTTAGCCTTTTTCTACCTAGCTTTTTTATGAATGGGTGTCCTGATCCCCCCCAAAAAACAACAAAACCCCCAAACAAACTCCAACCCCGTAAAAAATCAGTCCAGACATTGGAGTTTTTCAATATTCATCTCTCCAACAGCTTCTTTTTTTTAAAACAATCAAAACAGCTTTAAATTATCCCCTGCTAGATCTGCAACAGCACATTAGGCTCTACAGGTGTATGTCTATATTACAAAAACTTTCTATGATCCATAGGTAAGTGACTGTTCATTTCTGCAGAGTGAAGATCCTTAATGCACAGAGTTGCCAGACTATAGCTGTAAATGCCTCTGTAAATTGAAGGTGTTTTTTACTCCAATTCTCCAGTCTAGGACTGTCATCTTCCATGGAAATGCCATACATATAATTCAGTGCTTAAATTACAGACTTTTGAAGTCTTATAGTGATTTTCTAAATGTTCAAGCTAATCTAAATAAATAAGACACCAGGGACTAAATGATTATTAAACATACGTGTAACAGTTACTCCAAATTAAAAAACCTGTAATTTTGTTAATGTAATGAGCACAGATTTAAGCTACATCTGGTTGACTGAAATAATTTATTGCAGATTTCTTGAAGCAACAACTCAGCTACAAAGACTATGAATGACAAAAAAATACAACAACCTAATATTTGTAACAGGCTGTGGATCCTCATGTTCAGAATCACTTTCTGATTCTTCTGTTTCTTCCTCCTCCTCCTTAGTGTTTTCATTCACAGCATCTGTCATCATATCAGATGTTTGCTCATAGTAGTGAACTAACTCGCGTAACTCATTCAGCCTCTTACGAACTTCATTTAGCTTCCTGAGGAGGAAAAAGGAGTGTTTAATCTTTTCTGCATATTAATCCAATCTATGTAGAGTTAAAAAAAATATATGTACCTTAAAGTTCTTAGTTTACTGCCAGTTGCCTAGCTAAAAGAACTTTGCACTTGAAGCTCTGAATTCAGTTAACTGTATTAGACTGTTTAATAAGTAGTCTGTAACACTAAATTAGGTAGATTAAAAAATGGAAATAGTTACTTAACACAGAACTCATTAAAAAAGCAGCACTCCAAATTACTAAAGCAAACTGTGAAAAAAATTAAAGAACTTTTACTGAAGCTTTTCTGTTGGATTTAGATTTTCATCCTCTTCACTCTCATTTTGAGAAACCAGGGAATCAGGAGGATAGGGAGCAGATGCCAGACTATTTGATTCACCGTTGACAACAGTTACTATGCCTATAGGACCAGAAGCAGCTGAAGTTGTACTTCTTTGATCAATACTCCTTTGAGGAGAACTTGAAGCAGGAAAAACTACAGAAAAGAAATACAGCTTATGTGAACAATTTGTAATAAGGAATCTGCTTAACTGAATTATATTAAAATAATGACAGAAAATACTACCAACATACAAAACAGCAGTTAAGAATTTCTTTCCTTAGACTAACAAAAGCTTTTTTCTTAAGTTTTGTTGGATGCAATGCCAATAGGCAGCAAGTAGTAAGGTAGCTTTTGTAAACAAGATTTCAGTTAGTCTCTTTTAGCTTTATCAAATGTCAGAAGTAGAAGCTTTCATGCTGTGAATCTGCCCATAGAAATCTTTTAAGGGTTTACCTAAGGCTACATTGCTTTTTTATAAAAATTTGAACATTTCAGAATTTTGATCAAAGAAAAACCCTAGCAGATTTTTCACCTCTGCTGAGCTCTTTTCTCCATATGCTTCTTCCAGCTACTTGAAATCATATCCAAGTATGTTCATATTATATGCATTAAATACACACAAAAAAATCGGGGTATAGTAACATGACTATTCAATCAGCATGTCCTTCTCCAAGTGCATGCTTCAAGGCCTCATTTCTCAATGATAACCAGAATATGCTGTGATCACCCCTCAGAAGTTTCCAGCTACAGGACAAAATTCATCAGTACAAATGCACTGCTAGAAACAGAGATCAAGAGCAGCAAGTAGGTCTGCTTCCATCAGGAGAGCACAAAGCCATTAAAAGAACAGGCCAAAGCCCTAGGCCAGAGGGTAAGGCCCTCTAGAATGGTCTATGCTTGAAGTCTCTGCCACAAGAACACATTTTCATGGGGGTTTTTTTGACAGAGAGGGAGCAAAGCCATATTGCCATAAAGCTACTAACACATGAAGTGCTGAGTACACAAATGCAGATGTACTGTGATAAAAACACACAAAGTTCACATTCATATGGTACTTTTCACAAGCCAGATGTGTCACAGAAAAGACTTAAAGAAAAAAAACCCATCACATCCTCACATCAGTCAACTTTGATGTTATAAACCAGTGCTAACAGACACTCATCATCATTACTTGCAGAGTTCTTTGTTGAGACACAAGCTTATACAGCATTAAAAACCGTTTACATTAATATTGTCCTAGCACAGCTTTTATCACCAGCATTTCAACAACCATTGCAAGCTGAAAGACCACATTACAAATACAAACATTGAAAACATTGTATTCTTGAAAAAAAACCAATTCTGCCTATATGGACTTACAGGAAGAGTTATTTAGATGTTGGTCACGAAGTGTATGAAGTTCTCCTAATAGTTTGTCCATTTTCTGCTTTTTACCCTGCAACATTCGCATCTTGTTAAAAAGCTGTGCCTTCTCATCTGACTGGTGTTCAGACATTGAAGAGTTTCTGCTTTGTGAAATCTCTCTGGTAAGTGAAAGACTTTCTGCTTGCCTTCTATTGTCAGGCACAGACTGTGTCTAAAAAGAGTAATTCCATTTTATTCAGAGTATTACAAAAAAAGGTAAATAAATTTTAAGAAACAAAAAGCTCTCTTATGGGCCTTTTATACTCAACACCAGAATCAACACCACAACAAAGAATATTATAAAGGGAAATATACTGAAAACATTCTAACTATATCCCAATTATATACTGAGTTAATAATTAAATTGCAATAAAGAAACTACTTCCCCGGACTTTCATGGAAACCCATGAGACACAAAGCAAAGATCAGTCAGCTAGTAACCCTGAAAAATTTTTAAGTCTGCTGAGTTTTCAAGTTTGGGGGGAACTCTGATAACTTCACTAGCAAATACACACAGATGAGCAAGCCAAACATTTAAGTGCATTGTTAAATAGAATAAAAACTGATAACGGCAAAATTTATACAGTGCAATCTCAAGACTGACCTGAGAATCATGAAGTTGGTTGTGAAAGCGTTGAATTAAGTCATTCAATTCTTCATTCAGTTCTGATGTAAGACTTACTCCTGAAACACTACCTGTAGTTTCTGTTACAACTGGGCATACGGAAAAAGGGGAAAATATAAATACTTTTCCACAGCAATGAAATAAAAGGCCATTTTAATAAAAATGTGTGGTTTAACAAGAACACATATATACTGACCCTCTAAAACACAGCACATATTTTTAATTTTGTGTCCTTTCCACCAGCTTTACTCTTGAGAGATGATTTCTACTACAAAAATACTAACAAGACAACTCAGAGCTGCTTTGTAAAGGACCGTACAAAAGGACTTTAAGTCTGTTCTGTGTTTTGCTAAAAAGGTCAGAGCAAAATGAAAGCAACCAATTTGTCAAAGTCTGACAGAAAACTTTTTAGAAATAAAACTGCAATTATTTAGTATAGCTAAACTAAGAACAGTGCAGGTAATTTCACTTTCTCAAAATAATAAATTAACAGGACACCAAGCTTTCATATTGGTGTAAGTTACAATCTTTACATCTGCAAACAGTCTTGGAGGTCTGTCCTTCAAAAAGCTTTATGAGAGAAATAAATTTAAAAGAAAGCTTTTTTCCTCTGCCTGAAAGTTCATATTCAAACGGCACTAAATATGCAAGTGGCAGTTGAAAGACCCAATTAATTCTTCCTTTTTCCCCCCAAATACAAACCAACAGTTCATAAGAAAAATCAAGCACATGTATTATTTATTTTCCCCAAGAGATCATGACTTCATTACATGCATAGTAAAGTTTCACTGTTTTCAAATTTTGAAAACGTTTATTTTCCCCTAAGTTGAATTTGAATCTTAACATTTTCTACCCTACAGTTCTGGCATATACCACATCTTTAAGTCAGTCAACACAAACAGCAGGAAGAAATTGTTATTAAGAGGGACGTTAAGTAGAAATGTGAAAAAAGCCAAGGAAAAAACCCTACTCCAAAGAATAATTTAAAAAAGTTTTCATTTATCATAAGCAATCCTATTGTCTACCCACTAATTCATCTACCCACTTCTCAAGATGCAGCTTTGTGTTTTTGAGAAAAGCAGACAGCACATTCCATCACAGGTCTCCCACTGCAGATAGAACAAAACTACTACTGAAACAAAGCAACTGCTGAAAACCACTTAAGAAACAAGGAAATACCTCTCAAAGGCTCTTGCTTCTATGATAGCTTTCTAAAATCTCTCCACCTACCAACTTCTCTGCTTCTCTTCCTACACCTAGAATCTAAAGTTTTCTTAAGCAGTTACACCTTATTTCCTATAGTCTATCAAATCAAGATCAGCAGAACAGGAACAAGAGCTCATCAGAACAAGGAACCTTAAAAAAACGACGTTTTTGTAAAAATGTAGAAACCAGTGCCTTATTTTACAAACTAAGATACTTTAGATACTTTAAGTACAAAAACTAACTGTAATACAGAACTACTATCCCATATACTCTTTCATCAAGTGTAATGGCAACTCTTATGGGAAAGAGTCATGGAACAGTAACACAGACTCAATCTAAACTTGGTCAGTGCAAAAACGTCATTCCCTACAACTGCACACATAATTGCAGCCCATCCGAAAAAAAACCAAAAAGGACGGGGGGAAAGGATGAATTTCCAACAAACAAAAGAAAATTCTCATGTCAACAGCTGACAAAACAAGGACAACTGCCTCCCTTTGAAGACTGAGCTCTTGAGAAAACAACTCTGTTTTGTCAGATATCAAGAAGCCATCTCTGTTCCAAAGGTAACTTTGAAAAATTTGGAATATATGAAAATGAATTAGTAGAAGCTTTTAAACTGAAGGTTGTAACATAATGATGGTGCTCTCTTATCAAGAATCATGCCCCCAGTTTACATGCCATAGAATTTCAGAGTTCTGGTTTCTTAACTAACTGTTTTAGAAACTCCCTCCTTTCTTCTATTGAATAAACTCTCCAGCAACCAGTCACAGAAATAAAAAAAAAAAAATCATGAAAAAGCAAACAAAAACTCAAACTACCAACTGCCTATATCCAGAAGGATGCAGAAAGGGGGAGAACACATTGTATCCCCACTCCAATTCTTTTCTCCAAAGGCCTAGTACACAACAACAGAGATGAGAGGCAAGCTTTTAATCTACGGTGGTAGACCAATTCTTAGGAGAAAAACCCATGCTTTTAGAATTTTACAGGTAAACCACAGTAATTAGCTCTGGGTTTTTAAATGACACATCATTTATAATGGTACACTGTCAACTCTTTTCAGAAATAGAGGCTTTGCAGTAAAAAAAGCCTTTTTTGTGTATTTCACAATTTCAGCTTTAATCATTCAGTCAGCATGCTAACATGATAAAAGACACACCATCATTCCACATACCAGAATCATCCAGGACAGCAATGGCTTGCTCTGCTTTATGCTGCAAAGCAAGAAGAGCTGCCTGTCTTCCTTGAAGAGCCTTTAATTGCTCCTGCTGTTGTAGCATCCTTTTCAATAAATCATGCTGCTTTTTCAAGTTCTCCAACTCCTCTTTAGCTTCCTGTTGAGGATCTCTGGCCTGCAAAGAGATGGAGCAACATTACCATAACCACAACTACTTATCTGTTGAGTATTAGTAAAAGAAGTGTCAAACCAAGCACAACTTGCCTATAAATGAACAGCCTGGTTAATGGAAAAAAGTAAAAATGAAACAGCTTCACCTTTCTGTTAGTCCTTTATTTAAAAAAAAATTTAGACATCCAATAGAAAGCAGCCTCTACCACCAAGATGTGCCAATAGCTCCTGAGGGTTTAAGCTTCCTTTACAAAGCCAGTCAGCTGCCCTAATGTGACCCAAAGACCAACCCAAGCCTCCCTCTGTCTTTTAAATCATAACAGAGGGCATTAACCTTTAAGACTAGTAAAGGTAAGCAAGATAAGGCATTGTATCATGGAGCTATATAAAACACAAGATCTCAATTGATTTACTGGCCTAAAATCTCTAAATTTTTAGCAGAATGTTTTAGGCAATTTTAGGCAGTAACTCTTTCCTAACCTATAAAGTATTTAGTTCTCTGCGCTGTATTTATAGCATCAATACTAGAATACACCAGCATTAGGTAAATCAATTTCATAACAAAAACACGAACAGAATCCTCTCTGCATTGTTTTCAAACAATAGTCTGAAAGAATGAAAGCATGCTGAGCAGTAAATATATTAAAACTCAGTTATTTTCCTCATCCTATGCTAATTAGGAGCTGGATATTTGCATCAAAACTTTTACTCAAATTAAGTATTTTAATGAGACATCCACAGTTAAGATCCTGATCCTGTCTGAAGTTGGATTATTGCACCTTGCAGATGAAATAATGAAAAATAACAAGCACTTACAAAGAACACTACTAACTTGAAAGCATAATCTTCCATCCACAGAGTACTAAGTTCCTAAAGTAGAAAATTCAGTCCAAATGCTCTCCATCAAATGCCAGAATAGAAGCAGGCATCTTATTAACTAACTAGTTCTGGGTACCAAGGAATGCTCAACTTTCCAGCAGAGAAAGTTGAAAACATCCAGAATTCTGAACTCCTCAAAATGTTACTAAAAGATGCACTGCAACTGACACTGATCATTCCTGTTAAACTTTCACCTTCCATATGAACAGCAGAGTAGAGTCAAAATAGATCACACACTGAAATCGGCACAGGAAGGAACAAGGGGAAGGAAGGGAAAAAGGGTATGAGTCTCAGTCTCACTCACCTATTAAATAATCAAGGCTTTATCTAAAGTACCAGATTTGCTTGAGTTCATGAAAACTGCATTAATAATTTTTCAAACTTAGTTCTACATTTAGATTAGTAAGTTTGACAAAACATTTAAGCCTTTTATTTCAGGGAAAAAAATGATTGAATTTAAGACTTCTTAAAAATTAAATCACAGGATGGACAATGCTATAGAAAAGCTCATAATGGGTAAAAAGAAGACATTTTAGACACTGTGCTCCTTGAAAGTCTTCCCCTTTCCAACCAAATATTTATATAAACAGCTACACAAAAACATTCGTGGAACAACTTAAGGTTACTAATTTCTAATTTATTTTCTGTATTTGGTATTCGTTTAAATGTGCATTGGCAGACTATTAGTGTAACCATGCCAAGTGTCTGAAAGTCACATTTACAATATGTTTTCCCAAGAAGGGAACAACAAAACTAGAAGGATCATCTACATAAAATCACAACATCTGCTGTACAGAGTTACTTCAATGCTAACAATTCAGAAGAAAAAGTTGTGAAATGTCTCTATGCAAAGAAAAAATATTCTAGGCAAAAAATATTAATTCAGTGAAAAAACAGCTGGCTACAGATTAGCAATCCAGTGGGAACATTCACTCTAAGTAACAAATATGTTTGAAGCAATTAATAAGGGAGATGGGGGGGACAGGGAAGACTAGCCTGTATAAACCCTGTTTGAGGCTAAAGTAACATTTTGAAGTGTACCTTTGAAAGCAATCCATGATCCTGGCTATTAATCCCACAAGGCCAGATTTCCCTGTCATTCAGAGCAGCTCTCTCACTTTTCCCTTTAGGGCTTGGTGTAACATCAATGTCTGTAACCTGTTCCTGTGAAGCTGAATTCCCTAGCTTGTCCTCAATGCGGGGCCGACAGCTCAAACTAAAAGATACCTCCTATATTGAATAGTTCAGTATGTTAGATTTTGAAAATGTGCTCTAACTTAGCATGCATTCTTAAGTCACAAACCTACCCACTTTATCTTGTCAAATAATGAAAACTAGTATCTAATAACATCTACTAAAGAATGAAGACATTTTTAGTTGTCTTAGAATTTGCGTTACAATAAAGCTCCATACAGCAATCAACGTTATACGACCAGAAGTACGCACTCTGCATGTAAAATATTCAAGCTGCATATAAAAAGAGCTTAGATGCAAAATTAAGAGTCAAACAAAAAACTAAAGTGCAAATTTTGCAAATATTAAGACAAATGCAAGTTTGCAAGGATACTTGTTTAAAAACATACCTTTTTCTGCATTTTCCAAATTTTTTTTTTTTAAGTTAAAAGTGCATCTTCCACATCTCTAATTTTATTTCTTTACAGAGATAGAAAGAGTTCTTATAAAGCTGAAAATAATTACAACAGCTTCTTAATGTTTTAACTGTTTTATTTTCAAGCAGGTAAATTCTCCTTATCCAGAGGACATTCAGTGTGCTAACTGGCCAGAAAGAGCACCCGCTCTCTGGTACTTTTCCTCAGTGTAATAGAATGGAAGACACAAAATTTAAGTTATTAAAATGCTTTTGTATCTACTACAAGAAATGCTTACCATATTAAAAAAACGCACTTTTATAAATAGAAAGGAAGACTGACTGTTTATCTCAGCACTAAATTCAGAACACATTTTCTAAAAAAGTGCCCGTCCTTCCAAAAAATCAGAGAAACTTCTGTATTAGGTCAATACTTCTACCATATCACTAGAAAGATGCTTGGATAATGGCCCACTAATGATACATTTCTAATCCTCCCCTCACCCAACACCTGAAAATTTTCCCCACTAACAGAAACAAACCTAGAGAGGAAAAATTCTATAGGAAGGTATTTCTTCCTGTATCAAGTCAGTGAATTCTCTGCCAAAGTACACCTTTAATCCTTAATTGTACTCTGAAGAAAGAATAAAGATTTAAAAGATACTTTAGATTTTTGTTGTGATAGAATCATTACTTTTTTTCTTGTATTAAAAAAATAAATCCACACATGCATGGACACCTCCTGAATGGAGTGTGTGGGGATTTACTATTTTTTAATTGAACTGCAGATTATGACACTATCATAAGACCCATGAAAAAAACAAAATAAAGCCTTCATTTCTAGCACCTTAATTACTAAAAGCAGCTTACCGTGGTATCTGAAGCCTCAGACTGCACATCAATGTTTAGCGATGTGCTCTCACCTACAGAACCAGATCCCACAGCTGAATCTATAGTCCGAACATCATCCTCCTCATTTTCTCTAGCCTGAAATATTTCATTGGCACAAATCAAAAGCTATATAAGGGGGCAGTAAAAATGAATTACGGAAGGTACTACATACCAAAACCAACAACCTCAGTAGCACCATCAAAACAAATGGTCAACTCCTAAAAAAAGCTTACAGTGTAGAAATAAATACATTATGTTCTCAAACTTACAAGCATCTTTTGCAAAAATTTCAGATAGGATTTCTCCTGCTCTTTAAGGTCATCTATAAGGTGTGATAAACGCTCAACATTGGCCGATCTTTCATTTTTCTCTACAAGATCATCCCGCATGGAGCTGGCCTTAGCAATATAGTCGCGAATTTGAACTAGTCTGCTCACAATCTGCAAAGACACTGAAGTTACTGAATGCATTCAGCTGCAGCTGCAACATATTCAATGCACAAGACACAGTGATAGCAACAGCAAAGGAGTAAGAAAGTAATGAAAGAGGGACATATTTGTACTTTCACTCCTACGAGCACTCTTCCACAAGTGGTTAGAAGTCAACAGCTTTTATAAGGATAGATTTATGCATGCGGGAAGTTGCAAGGCTGAAGCACAGGGCTTCTGGTCAACATAGGCTGAAACACAACTCAGCTCATCAACACAGGAAAACAGTGAACTGTGAGAGCATTTTCTGGAACCGTATAAAAGAGAAACAACCTCTAAAATGAAAATTACTTCTATTACCAACAACTGGATTTCTAAAGAACAGTAGATAATTAAGTCTGGTTTCACATTTTCTTCAAGTTTAAGAAGAGTAGGAAGTTAAATATTTCCAATAAAGATTTATAGTTTAAAGAAATTTAGAAAGAAGCACTAAAAATTAAGAGTCGATATTTTGTAGACTTCATAAGCTGTGTAAATACCTGGCTACTATCCATTGCTTGTTCTCCCCTTCCATCTTCTTGAGCAGGCACTTGGCAATTTTGCAAGAAATCCTTGCTTAGAGCAGCTCCAAACAGTTCTTTACATTGTGCTGATACCCCACTTTCCTTTTTCTGGGAACCTGAGGCAGGATCTTTGCTTTTGTTAGTGTTAATCTGCAGTGACAGGAAGTTGAATGGTTTTTTGTTTTCATTAAGTTGACGTTTGTTGTTAGCAGCCGTTGCCCTGCCTTGAGAATCACTTCCAATGCTTCTCTATATACAAACAAAAGAAAGAACAATTGCTTTGTTTTTTAATCCAATATGTTCTCAACACCGCTTGTATTACTATTTCTACAGTATTATTAGACTGATTTTAAAGTTACCTAATTAGTCACCAACTGACCAAAAGTTAGCTAAAGACAGTGCCAATGATATTTGCCATATAGTTTTCAAAAAGCAAATCCATCCTCCCAGAACAATGAGAAGCAAAAATGTTCTGTAGTTTCTCAGAACTTAGTTCCTCATTCTTGCTGTGACCTTCACCTTTACTGTAGCAAAAGGCATTCTACTTCTCCAGGTACATTTGAGAAAAGAACAATAATAAAAGAGCAACATATTCCTGTGCAGAATATAATACCTCAGAACTTCAGCTTTTCTTTAGAACCTTGTGAATAGTGAAGTGCTGCCCTAAAATACATTTAAGGAGGAAGTTATGCCCAGCCTTTAAATTGTAACTCAACACAGTGAATTACGATGGAAAGAATCTTCACAACCAAAGAAGTTAGCAACAACCTTTGGGCAAGATGAACTAGCCTCTGTTCTGAAACTGTTAACACAAATTCATACCTTGCTATGAAAGAATTAATCCCTCATACTTTTCATTGGTTTTGGACAAGGGAAGGATGAATGCGCTGCATTTTCAAAAAAGTAGTTATGGCTCAAGAATTTGTCCCATAAAATTCTCTACACTCTACTGAGGAGCAGTTTTTAATGATACTCCTCTGCCTAATCCACAAGGATAACAATGTTCAGGATCACAAACTGGCAGTTCAAGAACAGACTTTCAAAATAATGTAACAGGTATTTTCAAGTGGCAGACAAGCACCATGAGTAAGAAATACTGCTCCGAGGACATAGAGATTTGTTAATGCCTGAGAGCAAGGAAGTGAAGACAGCTAGCACACTCTTGAACAAGGGAAAGCCATGGTCCTGAACTTTCCCTTATTTTCTGAAGTTCAAAGCCAGAATTTTGATTTGGTTGTCATGGCGCCTATAAGCTTTTCTTTTTTACCTTAATCATCTATGAAAGGATTCTTTACTCATCTGTCACATTGTTAAGAGATAACTCAATACATTTTGTAGTCACATTTCTAGTGGGAGCTAGTATTCACACAAACCTGATCCAGATCACTGAAGTTTATTCTTTGTTTAAGCCTTTCTAGTTCAGCCTGTTCTGGAACGGACATCTGAGTCATGTATCGAGCATGAGGAAAACTATGAGAAGTTCTGGTCTTCTGTCGTTCCATTCCAGGTGAAGATTCTGGAGATATTTCATTAGTAAGCCTCGTTTCACCTTCCCCACTAAGCTTTTTCTTGTTTTTTTCTGAAGATCTGTTTGCTTTCTTCTGTTGACTTCCCCAGTCCTTAAGGGGAAGGAGAGAGAATAAAAAATTATATTTGTTATCCACACAGACAAAAAGCAAATGTTTTCACCCTGTGAGAGAGTTTACTTCTCTTTTAGAAGTAAAAATAGTAAGCCATATTGAAATATGAACTGAATTTTCTAGAGCAAATGTCACTTTACAAAATAAAATTTCCTCCACTGCATACTTAAGAATAGCTTGTTGGGAAATTTTAAATCCATTTCATCCTAAATGCATTAAATTAATTTCAAATGAAGCTGCAGTTGTATTTTTTCTTCTTTGTTGCGGACCCTTTCACTTTTAGGAGTTCAGAAATTTTAAATTATGGCTTTCACTTTCATGACACCTACAATGATTTTGTGTGTAGCTACTTTATTTACCCAAAACGTTTGCCATAAATACCTCTACAGACCTCACAATCTCTGAATTTTACTCATTGCCTACTTCCATCTACCTCCATTTTTCCAGGTATTTACCCGTAAAGCTGTACTGACAAGGCTTACAGGTTTGCATTGTTACCTGCCACTAACACAATCTATCTGGTAATTCTAATGTACAGCATCAAATGGCAACAGAAAGAAAAGAATAATTTTACCGTGTTGTTCAGCCGGTCATCAAGGCTCTCATTGCTCCAACTGGGCAAGTCCTGATCATTCATGCCTTCTTCAAAGGGACCACCTCCTGTTGCCATGACAAGCAATCAATAAAAACAATCTAAAAGAAATAGTTGAAAGAAATGTGCTGCATTAAAATCAGTTTACATAGTTAAAGATTCACGATCTGAGAAGACAACTACATATTCATTATAAAATGCAAACACGAAGCTGTTTAGGAAACTGAACTCCCCATTTACTAAACTGTGTTACTAGAAATGTATCGATGAGAAGAACAAAGAAACTGGCATTAAAAAAATAAAGAAGTAGTAGTTGTTGTGCCCTTCCCAAAGGGAAAGTTTCTAAACATTCATTAAAATAAAGTAGTAGTAGTAGTAAAAAGTAGGGCTTTTTAACCTCTGATCTAAGAAAGTAACTTTTTTTTTTTTGAGGATCTCAATTGCCCTCACTTTAAAACAAACTATACAGTGCTTGGAAAGACTGCTTTGTAATTCATAAAGCCTACACTTTCAGGCACAGGGTGACATCTATTCGATATAATTAGTGACTCTGGAGACCCAGTATGTCAAACTTTCACATTCATTTTAAGACTGAGATGCTGACAACAGAGCACTGAATGACACACTTGAAAAAATACAAGGAAAACAGATGTCAGTAAAAGGATTTTACCTTGATTTACCTTCATTGCCCCACATTAAGCTATTTAAGCAGTGAATGACCTGCCACTAACATTACAGATTCTACCAAAACAAAATAATGTGGGTTTTGTAGCGCTTTGCTGCTCTCTATCAGTGTCACTCTGTGCAATATAAAACAACTTAAATGTTCAAAGTTTTCATTTTCAGTTCCTGTTTTGACATTAGAAATAAAAAGAAATGTTAAAATTGAAAGATCGGAAAAAGTATTCCTTTATGACAGTAAAATTAGATGAGCCTGTTCCAAAAGGTGAAGAATACATAACTATATCTGCTAAGTGCTGCTGGCACAATTCCACTGCACAAAGCTACAAACTTTACCTATGAAGAACTGCTACAGATTAAGAAGAAAAGCGGTCTTGCAGAGATTTACTTTTTCCAGCTCATTTCCACCACTATGTTAGGACATAATTCTAACCTTAACTGAAAAAATAAAAACATAAAAATCGATAGGAACCAGTTTCTCAACATTTTACTGCAATTATCTACTATTAATTTTCACAGAGTGCAGGTGAATAAATCACCTGAAACTCAAGATTAGGAAGTATCTAAGAAGTTTGTTGGGTTTTTTTAATATCAGTTCCAGAAAGAAAAACAGATTAATCTTGAACTAAGTTTAAAAGCTGTCTTAGTACACCTATCTTGCTTAGGTAGAGGGTTCAATCAAAATCACACAGTACAGCCCTCTCAGTAGGCGCACTTGCACAAAGCAGTATTCCTATACTAACACAGCCCATTACTAAATCATAAAGGAAATGGGATTTACCAGGTATGCTTCTCACACCAAAACCACATCTCCACTCGGCAGTGTGCCAGTCTAGGTCACAGTAACACAGTCAGGAGTCATTCCGCTTCTGCATCTCACAGCCATAACCATAACACAGGTGTAAGCGTAACAGGTGTAAGTGCCTGCTACTTTGGGAACTTCGCCCTACTATCCCTGCACAAGAATTCATACTCCCTTCTTCATCCCAGCAGAAGTGCCCACTAGGCCATGCAACCAGAAGGTACCACCTATGAACTAGATGGCCAACAAAGAATACCAAAATCTGAAAAAAAAAACCCCAGACGTTTAGAACTGGATAAACTTCTTGATAGGCCTAACCTTATGACTATACAAAAATGATATATTGGTTCAAGGACCTTCTGTGCAACTTTCAGGTAATCTGTCTGAGTCAGCTGGAAAATTAGAACACAATGTGCCCTTTCACATTTTGTTTATTTTCATGTAGAAACACAAGCATCCTATAAAAAGTTGACAGGAAAGCTCATGCTAAAATTTACAAGTGTTTAAAGCAAATGCATCGTTATCAGTTTAAAAACAGCCATGATTTTAAAGAACTTTCTTCAGTTACCGATAAACTGTTCAGCTTTGTAGATGTGCAAGATCCAACATTTCAACAGACACTGTATCCTGACCTGTCACTGAGCATAATGAGGAAGATTAGAGGCCATCTGGGTTTACAGTTCAATTCTGTAAGCCCTTTCCTCATCATCATGTTATATAATTCTACTAAAACTGTAGCAAAAATAGTTTTTCCCTGCTTCCCACTGTAAAAAGAAGTGGCAGTATTGCTTTTTACATAATACAAGTAACCACTCACATTTCTTTTTCTTAAAACTTTCACAAAAACTGTTCTCAACTATCTTTGCTATAGGAGACCCTCACTACCTCTGAAGTAAATTCCCTGCCCCAGAAGGAATACTCTGAATAACAATATTCTCAAACAAGGAGACTGGGCATACACCAACATGCCCTGATAAATACAGCTCAAAAATAACAGTATCGTCATTATTTCCAGCAAGCGGATTTTAAAGTGTTTTAGCAGAACTGTGCCCTTCCCAAAGGGAAAGTTTCTAAACATTCATATTATAGTCTTTGATACCTCCAAATGAACTATATTCAAACAAGTTTAAGATCAGAGAGCTCTGCTGGTATTTTACCTCTTTAACTCAGTTGAAAAACACAAAGAGGTTCAGCCAGGTTTTTTCTTCTCTTTCACATGAAGCTGTGCTTTCCACCTCCACATACACATTTCATCAACATGCATTTTTTCTTTGTTTTCATTTTACCAGCTCTTTCTACAAAAAAACCCTCTTCTAAAAGCTTTGCTATCTTCCTATTATCTATCTGTCTATCTATCTACAGCAACCCATTGCCAGTTTCTGGTTCTTGCAAGTTATAGGATCTGTATAAAAGCTATGTGAGCATGTACCTATTGCCTTACAACATTCACCAGGAATTTGGGAAAAAAAGAGAAGACTTTCAAGTATATTTTTTACAGAAATAGTAACTTCAGATAACATGTAGCATTATAATTGAAGCATGTAAGATTATAGTCAAAACATATTCTGTACATATAACAGCAATATGCAGATCGCACAGAAGAAATACCACTTAGCATGCAAGCAAAACCAAGCTATGTACTTCAAAAGACTTTTTTCTCTAAAATAAAGATGCTCCGGAGAATTTCTTCCTACAGCATTCACATGAATACAAGAGCTCTCTAGAGCACCTAATACTGCAAAGAGAAAAGTTTTGGAAAAAAAAAATATATTAAACGAAAACAGAAACTTGCAAAAAGCCATCAAAGCGCCATAAAGGCAGAAAATGGGCCCAAACATTTCTTTTTAAGACGTGCGTTCCTCACTGGGCATTAACTCATTCAAAGCAAACCATCCAATATCATCATACAGGAGCAGTCAACAGAGCGAATCCTCTCCTGCCGCACCGGACAGCGCTCACACGAGCCGCACACTCACGCACCCAGGCTACCGGCGGTACGCCCGGCACTTCCAGCTTCCAGCGCCGGGGCCTTCCCAGCACCCGCAGGCTCTGCCGTCCCGACCTGCTCCGATCCCACGGCGGGCACCGAATTCAGGCCCGGCGGATCTCGTTGCCGCCAACGGGGCCGGCGAGCGAGCGATGACCCGGCGCCTCTGCCGGCCGAACCACTCGCTGCCTGAGGCGGGCGAGGCGGTCCCGGCCCGGAGGCGGCGGGAGGAAATCCCGCTCCTTCCCGGCGCCAAAGCCCGGGCGCCGCGGGGTGCGTGGGTAGGCGGGCTCTGGTCAAGGCGCCTCCGCTGCCGCGAACGCGGCGGCGTCTCCTTGGAGAGCGGATAACGCGCCCTGCCCTGTGCGAGGGGCGCGGCCCGCACAGCCCGCCGCCGCCGCACGGTTTCCCCGCCGTCCCGGACCTGCCTCCGAGCCCACTGCCCGCTCCTGGCGGCCCTGCCCCACTGCACCAGCGCGGCCTCGCCGCCGCCACCACGGGAAAGGGACGTGGAAGGGGCAGCGCACCGCGCGAGGGGCAGGAGAAGGCAGCTCACCCCGCGCCAGAGGGGAGGTCACCCGGCCTGACTCCTCCTCCACCGCCGGCCGCCACTTGCGGGGCCCGGGCTCCCCGGACGAGCGTTTCGCCTTCGGACAGCGGAGGAGCGGTGCGGCCTCGCTTCGCCCGACGCGGCGGAACAGGGCCGGCGGAGGCGCTCAGAGCGCTCCTGCCTCAGCCACCGCCGCCATCTTGGCCGCCACTCCGCCGGGGGCACGGGGGGCGGTCCTTGGCGGAGGGATACAGACAGACAGACAGACACTCACCGTTACCTGGTAACCTCCGCCCGCCCAGGCCCCTCCGCACTGCGCGCGCCCCGCCCGACCCAGGCCGCTGGGCGCCTGAGGATCCCCCGCGCAACCGCCGGGGCGCTCGGGGAAAGAGCCGGGTGCGAAGAAACTCCAACTCCCAGCGTGCATTGCGCGAGGGACGGGTGGCGCCCCAGGGGCCGGCGGCAGTGCCTCCTGGGAGTAGTAGTTTTCCCAACAGGACCCCGCCCTGCACCGCCGCGCCCCATGAGGGACTGGGGCGCATCCGCTGCTGTTCTGCGGACGGTGGGGAATCGCGGAGCGTATTTTTCTTATAAAATAAAATACGAAAACAGCGATGAACTCTGTAAATGCTTTTGCCTGGTTGGAAGACGAGTAAAATCACGTCGAAACCCTAAGCGTGGACAAGGATCAGATCTTGCCCTCGTTTGGAGCAGTATCGACTACTCTGTTCCTGTCGGCCTTTGGCGTGTTTTGCTCCTTGATTTGTGGCATGGAGTTTATGCATCTAGGTTCTTTGTACTTTCCTTTGGGCGAAAAAATATAACTAGAGGGTTTGGCGTTTAAAAAACAATAGTTGTGCGTGGAAGCCTGTGCGCTGTGCTTGGTATTTAACAGAAGTTGTTAGAATCATAGAATATGCTGAGTTGGATGCAACCCTTCAAGATCCAACTCTGGCCATGCACAGGACATCCCAAGAGTTACACTCTGTGCCCAAGAGTGTTGTCCAAATACTTCCTGAGCTCTGTCAGGCTTGGTGCTGTGACCACTTCCCTGGGGAGCCTGTTCCAGTGCCCAGTCTCCTGCTGGGTAAAAAAACTTTTCCTAATATCCAACCTAAACCTCCCCTGATGCAACTTCAGGACATTCCCTCGGTTCTTGTCACTGGTCACCACAGAGAAGAGATGAGCGCCTTCCCTTCCTCTTCCCCTCACGAGGAAGATGTTAGTCCTTCAGGAGACTGGACTTGGATAACACACTCAGAATTTCTATTTCAGCGAAGCTGGTATTGTTTATTTGACTTTCACTTGGGGGGGTATTGTCCCTTGTCAAAATGGAAAGCCCCAGCATTTTCAGTGTTTCCATTACACTGCGTTTCTAAAGCAAAAGCATTAAGCATTTACATGTGCCTTATAACTGATCCTGCTAGAGAAACATTCTACTGGTACAACATGGAAATGTAGTTAGCCAACATATCTCCCATATTAGGACTTGTACTAATGAATTTTCCTTAAAAAAAAAAAAAAGGACACATGTATCCTTTTCAATGATCCATTAATCTCTCTGTAATCTAGAAAAGGAACTAAGTAACTGGAAAAGCTTCAAAATAAAGATGTTTCAATGAAAGTATTTTTGTTATCTCCAGCAGATTCCCTCATATCAAGGAAATAGTTCTGGACAATACTGAGTGAGTGAAAGAGGTGAGTGTAAGACTGCCTATTAGAGCAGAACTTTTCTCCCATTTCTACCATGAGCTGCTTGACTGTATATCCACGAATGAAATCACTTTGAAAACAATCTACAACAGTTTGATGGAAGCTCTCTGTGTGATGAATATGTATTATCAATCTGTATTGCAATTCTGCAGCTAATAAAGAAGTTAGTTTATCAGCATTTTTATTATACTTTTAACTAATGTCCTATTTTTCTGAACTCAAGTATCATGTCTGGATATTCATCACAATATTGGCAGTGTTGCTGTTGACAAGATGCTTTCTATTATCATGGTGACAAATCTCCCACGGCCTGGCAGGTGGAGGCAGAACTTAAGAGAAAATACTGCCCTAGTATAATGACTAATTATTTTTTTTGCTGTGCCTTATTCTTAAAATACAGCTCCCTCATTCCTCTTGTTTCCTGCAGGAAAAAAAACCAAAAACCCTCAAACTTACATAAGAAATGTAATACTTTGTCAAGGAAAAAAAAATCAAATTGATTGTAGTATGTTTCAGTAACAATGAAGTATTTTAGTGTAGTCCCTTATACGTCATAACTGTGTGTTTTCCTTAGCACAGTATGAGCTTACAGCATCATTACTCTGATTCCTGCTTGACATTTGGAAGATGATTTTTCTCTTCTTATTTTCTGCCCCTATTCTGGAATTGGCTGCAAACTTGTTTGTGTGTTTTTTCCTTTTTATTGTTTGTTTTAGAAATGGCTCCTCAGAGCCATTTTTCATTTGGGATGGAAATTCGAAAAGATACAACAGACATGAAGGAATCGTGGATTGCACTGCAAGAAGCATTATTTCCAGTAGGTGGTTCTCCACTACTGTTGTAAAATACAACATCTCAGGATTTGGGAATGATTATGAGGCAAAACTCATATGGCTTAAAAAATGTCTTGTTAATTAAATAAAAGAAATATTTGGGGTGGGGGGAAGTCCTATATCAACGCTAATGAGCCTCTAGAGAGACAGCAACTAAACCCCCCCTACAAAGATCTCTGTTATAAGCACCTCTCTCAGCAGACATGCTAATGAGTGCATCCTCACAGAAACGGAATGGATTATCTTTGAGATAGCCCAATTTAATTAGGATTGAAAGCCATGTCAGAGAAATGATGATATTTTCCTTGCACGACTGTTGGCTGTATCTTGTTAATTTTACTTTATCATTTCAAAGTGAAAGAAAGCAAACAAAATACAGGCAGGTAAGGACTGGAGACAGGAAGTGAAAGATTAATTTTTTACTGAAACAGAGGAGATGGGAGAAGTATCTGGGGAGAGAGATTTTTAAAGGCCCTGGAACAAAGATAGTAATTAATTGAGCATTCAGTTCAAGCAGTAGCTGTCCATGTTTTCCCTGATTTTATGACAAAGAGGTTTTTGCTGCAAAATTTAAACTGGCCAAAAATGATATGTCTACCATGATACGGTTACACAGTGACTACCAAGCTACTATACTAAAGGTATTTTTTTCTTTCTTTGTGTAATATTAGATTGGAAATATCTTTTAAGGCAGTAACAAAGAGTGTCAACCTGAAGTGTCCACTTATCCCTATGAGATCTGATAACAAGTTAAGCAGTTGTAGGGGGAGAGGCACAGGCATTTAAGACCACAAAGCCAAGCTTTAGGCTGGTCAAGATTCACTGATTTAATACTAGTGAAGAAAACAGGACAAAAAGGAAACCATTCTTGATGATCCACTCAAGCAAAACAGTCATCAGAAGTAATAAAGGAAAGAAGAATAATTGGAAGATAGGTATTACTCAGATCCCAGGAAAAATCTCAAATGAAGCATGGATGGGATCCCCATTGTAAACCTTTTCCACATCCTTAGGGGTGCAGAAAGTAATCCTCTTGGTACTGCTATTATCTCACCAATCTTTAACGTGATGTTACATGCACTCGAGGTATTACATTCTAGTAAAGTATTAGTGACTGGTGTTAGACCAAGTGATAAAATGATGGATGGACCCACAAGAAATAACGAGTTTTGTTTTATTAAACACACTTATTTCACACAACCAAAACACATCAGGATCACCAATGCTGCCCTGCCTAGAAGCCTGAAGACCACATTTTTCTTATTGTCCTCTTTGAAGTCAGACTTCATTAAAACCTGTTTTTAAAACTATTTTAAAAGAAGTCTATATAGCACAGAAGGTTATGAATATTATTTCACTCTTAAGAAATTAAATAAATTTTCACAAGCAACATACAAATATGGGTTTTAATCTGGATGTCCCTCTATGTTATTTAATTCAACATTATATTTGATACATTGTACTCTAAGTTACATAGTCTCATCTCTTTTTTTTTTTCTATTTGTAGTCCATTAGCATCTTCAGTTTATTCCTTGGCCAACAAAGATAATCCAAAAAGAAAAGAACTACTTCAGTTGTTTTGAAATGATAGATTTGACTTAACCAGGTGTATCTGCAGATTCTTCAGAAAAGTGAGTAGGAAAGACCTTTAATTCATTATATTTTGGGTGGTTGTTTTATATCACGATATTATCTAGCCACTTCCACATTATTTAGATTTCTGGAGTCACAACATAAGCATATGTTACATTGAACAAGTAAGTAAATTAAAAAGTGAGCAGGAAAAAGAGAAAAATATTATACAGCTTAGAAATGCCACATAAATTTCTATCTCTGAATTGAATCAAAGAACAAGAATATGAAAGAAATAAGCAACCCCACCACATACAGAGAAACAATCCCAACTAAGAATTCTCATTTGCAAATTAAAATTCTAAGACGAAAAGGTTGTAGAGTCTTCCTACTTTTTTGCTTGTAGCTGGCTATCTCCAATGTATCTGGTATCAGTCACTCCTGTATATTCATAACTAAGTGCTTTCTTTACACTGTATGGCTTGAGTTATGTTGAAGACATACCAGCATTAAAATAGTTAGCATATAAAAGCTACAGTGAATTCTTCAAAGCCACCTAATATTTTTTTCATGTGTGTTTATATTTCTTTAAACAGGAAGAAATCTGCTGAAGTTGTAGGTCATTTTACAGCCACTAAGCAGTTTGCTAGCAAACATCCAATCCACAAAAAGAAAAAAAATCCAAATAATTATGTGGAGTTTTGTTCATAATTAATCATGTGCTGACTTCTAATAAAAAAAGTTATTATAAGGAGTTCCACTGTAGCTACACAGAGTTGATTAATTTTATTATATTCTTTATTTTATCCTCTGGCAAGAATGCTTTTGAAATAGATACTTGCTTTTATGATAGTGATTTTGCAAATAAAGAAGTAACCAAATATGATGGCTTTGCATGTCTGTATACATACATATCAATGACTATATACATACATACCTATATATATGCAAGGATTTAAATTAGAGTAATTTTGAAAGGTTTTAAGTAACTTTGTAATCTAAATCTTTCTGACACATTTCTAATTAAATTACTTTTTTGGTTCTTTTTTTTTCCTGGTGGTAGAGATTTGGTGCTATGTGGTTCCAGTTATATTGTTGGTTAGGGATGGATAACAGCACTAAATTGATAAATACCAAGGAAGAGGGATTAGTTGGTGCACCTTTCCAAACACATTCCAAAAGTAGAATATAGGAGAACGATGTCTTTGAGAGGACAGAAGGAAAACTGAGGCCAGCAGGAAGTTTCCTGTGTAAAGAAGGCAGGAGGAGGCAGGATATGTAAGCTGTTCTTCTAAATAAGGCAGAAGATTATGGGCCATGTTCTTTTCTTGGCACTCACACTAAGATCTTGATCAGGTCAGTCACTTTGCCAGATAGATTTCCTCACAACATGGTTTAATTCATATTTGTTATCATTTTGAGGGTAATGAATAGAAGACAAACACCAGCAATGGAATTTACTGTGATTTTTTTTTTTTTTAAGAATTACTCTAGGCCTTCTCCAAGTCCACTGTTTTTCTATATTCTGCCAAGATGTGTACAGACCTAGATGTTTGTTAGGTCTTCAACTCTGTGACGTGTTCCATCTGTGCCAGTTACACCGTCTTTGCTACTGCCTATTGAAAAAGATGTGAGGGACTGCTTATTCTTTATTTCTAATAACAATTGGGGATTTTTTCCCATATTTGGTGTATGATAAAATAATGTCTAAATATGTTGAATTTGCTGGTTGTATTATCCATGATAATGATGTGTTGCTGATTTCTGTATTGTGTCTCTGAAATGACAGATTATGAAATTACTAAATTATGCACCTATTTCTTAGAAGACTGCACAAAAATGAGGTAAATTATTTAAAACCTGGGATTTATTTTTGTATATTTTATCCATATGCAAAAAAATTAATTGCCTTCATTCTGTTATTTCAGAATAGGTAAGAAGTTATTTTCTGCTTATCTCTTGGTCTCACCAGGGAATTACATTTATTGATGTAACATTTCAAATAGATCATGTGATTATGCAACTTGTAGAGATCACATACTTCAGGTTGCAGTAATAGGCCCATGTCACTATGTGCAATATATTTGGTGAATATATGAATATGGCAAAATCTTCATAAGTTTATAGATGGATTGCTGTATTTTTGGTGCAATTTATTTCTACCACTGCTTTCATTAGGATTGTGACAAGCATTCTGAAGACAGCATGCTAAAAATTTTAAAAAATTAAAATATTCTGAAGCTTCTTATCTGTCCAAATGTAAGCAAAGTAGTGGCTTGTAGTACTCTAATTCATCTGGCATTGAAAAATATTACTAGTAATCAATACGATGAAAGAAGCCGAAGCTGAAATACAGGAAGAAAGCAACAATGTCCCAGAGTGAGACAAAAAAATCAGTAACCCTCAGCAAATAGTAGTAACTCAGTGGAGAATTGGAATAGTGGACAATGATCCTGCTTTCTTTTGTTGATTTCTGCTGTGTTTGGTACAACAGAACTTCTTCATATGCTTCATATACTTCCCCGTGCATAAGTGGAATTCCCTCGAGGAGGTCAGTCATCAACATCTCATGAACTTTAGGGATTTGTACTGCCAAGATCATGTCCTTTTAAATTTGATCTTGTTTTGTAGCTATTCTAATATTCTCGTGCAAGATTCTTGTATATAAATGAGACAGTACATGAAAACTGCTGTCACTTGACTAAGTAGGGCTCAGTTAAACTGATATAGATTATTCCAAAGGAATACTGAAATTCCAAATTGCTTTAGCAAGAAGAAATCCACAGAATCTATTCATGCAGAAGTAAGTATGATAGACTCTGGTTTTTGTTAGGTGTCTCCAAAGAATCATAAAATACTAACAGCTAATAACTATACTTAACTTTTAAAAGCTTAGTGGGTAAAATTTTTTACAGCAGTCCAAACTGTTGATCAAATCCAGTATAGTTTTTTATCATTTTATTACCTTGGATATGTGGATCATCTCTTATGTAAATATAGTTGAAGTGAACTGCTGAACAATATAAAGTAACTCCACTTAAGCAGATAGAGTTGCACTCACTTTCATCAGTAGCCTGCTGCTGGAAGGCATTTAATATCTATCAGGTATGCAAACATCCACAGCATTATGTGTGAGAAGCTCGTACACAATGCTTTTATTTGTAGAATACACTTAAAAAGGGAGGATATAATAATATCTGGTAAATGGGCACATCATAAATTATAATAACTACTTAAGTGGATTACCTTGCACAAAGAACATGAAATTCTTAAGTCAGTCTATAAAAAAATATACACTTTTGGAAAGAAGGCTGCCTTTAAAAACATTAACATGCAGAGTTTTTTAGTCATAAAGCTGAGTTTGGCTTATCTTTTATTTCAGCTTTGTTCTGTTTCGGTAACAAAATATTAGTGTGGGAGTGACACATCATTACTACTTCATATAAAAAAACCCCCAAAGTTAAGTTTACTCAGACATCATGATTTTCATAGAGTTGGTCAGGATGGGTTTTGGGGTTGTTTTGTTTGTTTGTTTACTTGCTTTTACCCCTCAGAAAAAAAGCCTAGCATCTAAGCTATGAAACCAAGCATCATATTCCATTTCAAAATATTTTCAATTTATTATTGTTACAATTTAGCATATGTGAAAGACCATTTCATTATCATGCTGGATGTACAATGTTGAATGCACATTTTTAAATGTATCATCTCAGCCAATCCTAGAATGAAATACATTATATATTTCCTATTTTATCCTTAGCATTACACAAATGAAAACAATGCAGAGAAGAGCATAAGCAAATTAATTTATAACAGATGGAATAAAAGCACATTTTGACAAACACAGTAACTATATTGTGGTTATACAATCTTTGACCCTTCCATATTTCTACATGACAGCTGAAGGTGATTTAAAAGCTTTCCTGAATAAAAATCATACACATGATCTATTAATGTATACTTTTTTCTCATTTTTAATGCCTGTGTTACAACTCACAAGGGAAAAATCTATGGTTCCTTGTGTTATTAAAGCTTATTGTATGTTTGCAACTTCTTTGGAGTCTGAATGATGAAGAATCATATTATGAATACATTAGCTTGTGTTTGCTGATTTTACAATCATGGAATCATAACATGAATTGGATTGGAAGGGACCTTAAAGATCATCTAGTTCCAACCTCTCTGCCATAGACAGGGATACCTTCCACTAGACCAGGTTGCTCAAAGTGACATCTAAACTGGTCTTGAACACTTCTAGGGATGAGGCATCCACAACTTCTCTGGGCAGCCTGTTGCAGTGTCTGACCTCATAGTAAAGAATTTCTTTCTAATATCTAATCTAAACCTGTCCTTTATTCAATTTATAGCTATTACCCCTTGTCCTATAGTATATGCCCTTGAGAAAAGTTTCTCTCCAGTCTTCTTGTAAGCTCCCTTTCGGTACTGGAAGGCTGCAATGAAATCCCCCTGGATCCTCTTTTTCTTCAAGCTGAACGACCCCATCTCTCCCATCCTGTCTTTGTAGGAGAGGTGCTTCAGCCTCTGATCATCTTCGTGGCCTCCTTTGGGCTTGCTCCAACAGAGCCATGTCTTTCCTCTGCTGGGGGCCTATGAGCTGGATGCAGTACTCCAGATGGGGTATTATTATGACAGTGGAGTAGCAGGGCAGAATCACCTCCCTTGACCTTCTGGCCATTTGTCTCTTGATGCAGCTTGGGATACAATTTGTTTTCTGGGCTGCAAGGATGTGTTTCTGGCTCATATTTAGCTTTTCATCCACTAAGCCCATCTCTTAAGATCTGCTCTCAATCCACCCATCACCAGCTAGTATCCATGTCTGGGACTTCCCTAAGTTGTTAAACTTCTGCCAGATTAAAATACCTGGAGAGGTACTCAGCTGCAAGTGCTAATATAATGGTAAAAAAGATCACTGATTTCTTGTGCTAGCTTTTTCTTTTAAACATCAAAAAAAAGGTATACAGTGGAAATAATACAACTGAATGTTTTTACCTTGCTTGGAGGAAGTCTAGACATCTTGATTTAGTGTAGAAATGAGAAATAGCATTTTATCCTTTATATATGCTCTATGAAAAAATGATAGAAGGGTTATTAATGATCCTTGCAATGTTTTCCTTCACTTCTGTGCAAACTCTTCGAAGAACAGCAAACCTGAATATCTGTGTGAACATCCACAGTAAGGTCTATGACATTGTAAAGCCTCAGATCTCACTCAACGAATTCTTAAAAGGGACGAAGGTTCTTTTACGTACCCTGAATCAGATGCATGGCAGAAAATATCAGCAAGATATTCTTCAAGTGGCCAAAACAACAGAAACTTTACTGTCAAACTTCAGAAAATCAGGGAACTTTGGCAAAAGTTGACAGCAACATTCAATCAACATAAAGCATTTCACAAAGCAATAACTTAGCAAACTCTAAGCTCATTCAACCTAGCAAACTCCAATCCACCCAATTTTAAGTTACTCAAACGTTGAGAAGAGGGAATTAGGGGAAGAAGAAAGCAAAAGGGAGGAGATGCAGAAAAGAACAAATATAACTACTGCTCCTGGTTCCAGCAGTGTTTCAGCTGATCAAAACCCAAGGGAGGTGGGGTTAAGACAATATGCGTGCCTTGTGCTCTGGCTTAAGTACATTTTGGCTTTCCTGGGCCCTTCCCCTGGGTAGGACTTCTGGTCTGGTAACCACTCAGGATCTGGGTTAGGGCCTCCAGGGGCAGGTGTGGAGCATGGCCTCTGGTGTGCCAGGGATTGGCAGCCCCTGTGGGGGCTGGGATACAGGCCCCAGGGATGGGGTGTGTGGAGCAGAGTGTTGCCTTGCCAGGGCAAGACTTGGTCTGCCCCTTTCCCCACACATCAGCCTGAAATGTTTCATGCCAGCCATCTCCTCCAGTCTCTCACAAACATTTGCAAGTTTTCAGTATTGAATGTATCCAACAGGTCTAAAAAGACAGCTCTCTCTTCCTTCTGTGCTTATATGACTTCCACTTGTATATTCTTTGAAAGTCTTCTATTTAGTATGTTTATCTTTACAAAACCATTCTGATGATGGGTAGCATATAACCTTCTTGAATAACACAAATCTCTGACTTGACACTGTATATAATTCTTGTTTAACTGAACCATAGTCATGTATTTTAGCCATCCAGTCTTTGTTTAAATCCCTCAAGTGATGGGCAGTCTACTTATAACCCTCAATAAATTGTTTACTTTATTTATTTTATTTCATTTGTTTATTGTTAATAAATCTGACTTTAAAATGCCATGCCTTTTTCCACTTTCTAAATTCAGAGCCCACCCACTGAGTAACTACTGGTTAGGAGTAACACTATGAACAGGTATGTCCCTCCTTGAAAAAGTCATTAGTCATAGTAAGATTCTCAGTAAAAATTATTTGCTGCATGATCTTGAATTTTAGAATAATTCCTAGTGTCAGTTTCCCAGGAGTAATTTACTATAATTAGTAAATATTTGAAATTCAGAATATGAATTTAATTAGTTGATGTAATGTAATGAGTAAAGAGAAATACTGCCAGGTAACCAGATTCCAAATAATGCACCAGAAATTATTCTGAGGGCGTTTGCAATAAGTCTTCAATAGGAAGCACGTGAAGGGCACCTACATGTGCCCTTAAGGGCACCTTAAGACCCTAAGTTTAGCTCAGTTGGTCTAAGTGTGGGTGCTGATAATGCCATGGTTGCAGATCCCTGTATGCCATTCATTTAAGATCTGGACTCGATGATCCTTGTGGGTCTCTTCCAACTCAGAATATTCTGTGATTCTGAAAAAAGATGGAGAGAGACTATTTACAAGGGCATATAGTGACAGGACAAGGGGGAAGGACTTTAAAGTGAGAGAGAGTAGGTTAAGATTAGATATTAAAAAGAAAATCTTTACTGTGAGGGTGGTGGAACAGAGAAATTGTGGATGCCTCATCCCTGGAAGTGTTTGAGGCCAGGTTGGATGTGGCTTTGAGCAACCTGGTCTAGTGGACAGTGTCCCTGCCCACAGCAGGGGGTTTGGAACTAGGTAACTTTTAAGGTCCCTTCCAACCCAGGGCATTCTGTGATTCTGTATTTATATTGTGGAATGTAAAGCTCATTTTATTGCTATTGTTCAGGATTTCCTTAAGACTTCTTTTCTTCCAGCACATTCCTTTAAGCATGCTCATTTATTGAACTTCTTGGGAAGAGTCAGCATAAAAGAAGGGCAAACACTCAAAACAAATTGTATTTTAAAACATTCTTTGATGTATTCGTCTGACTCTAAAAAGCTCATATAGAAAATGGTTTTGTCTAATGAAGTCACTGAGATGCTGTGCTTCTCTGTGCCTTGACTAAAAAACACATCACACAAGATTTTTTTGGCACTTTTTTCTTTTTCCCTTCAGCTTTACCTGAACACCTCTGACATGTAATTTCTAGTCTGAGTGATTATGGTTTTTATCTTAAATCCATTGAGTCAGTTACACTCTCTATGTACCTCTGAAGCCTAAGAGATTTAGGCTGTGACTATGGAAAGGAGTGGAGTATAAAGCTGAGTATGATACAGAGAGCAATTTCCTGGATCACAACAGCGAAAGGGAATGGATGATCCTTTGTTATTTTTGGTTTATTTTTGTTTCAGAAGTGTTGTGTTAGGCACAGAATTACCGTCATCTCCTTCTTATGTTGCAATTTAGTCTTGATAACGGCAACTTCTCAGGAACATTCCAGCCCAGTGACTCATAGCAGATGTAAGCCTCAACTCTGCAGAATTTAATAGCAAAAACAATCGCAGCTTGGGAAGGGCTCTGGAATTTTTGCATCAGCTTAAGAAGATTTAACAACTTTGAGTTCTGTCCAGAAGTTAAAGGTAAACATTTAAGGTACCTATGAGGGAAGAAAGAAGTTTGGCTAATTTCTATAGTTATAGCTTAAAAGCAATTTGTTTTTGAAGGCCATATAACTGGTGCAGTGTTGATAATGATGTATGAATGTTTTACTAGGATCTAGATATTTTCCTGCATTTCTAGGTAGTTAATAAACCCAATATTCAAATCTGCAGTTTCTAAATTTGTATTACTATGTGGCTGTATGAACAAGGCTGCTTTTAGAACCTAAAAGTAAATAAAATCATGAATTATTTTTCAGATGAGGAAAACAGGGCAATTTTTGTAACACCACCAAATTTAAACAAAGCAAAATCTGTGCATGAGTTTAATCATTCGAATTTTAAGAAAGCAAACAAAAAACCTTCCAGTCATTTTCTATCCTTTCAGCAGATTCTCTCTTAATATTATTGTATTTATTAGCAATTCAAGTTATATTGACATTGTGCCAACAGAAACAGGCATCTGTATTCCATCTAGTTTGCTATCTCTTAAATTCAAAAATATAAGAACATTCTAATGGTTCAAAATTTTCATAACACAGAACTTCTTTAATGTCATCAAATCTACTTAGTAATTTGTTATTTAAAGACTTGGAAAAAACATAAAATTCAGGGGAAATTTGAATATAGGATTGATTGTCTGTGTATCCTTTAAAGAAAGCCCAGGCACAGAGAAGAAAAAAGATGTCTTTCTGGAATTTGGATTCCAAAGCTTTGGAGAAAAATTTCTGCACGACTGGACAATGCATATTCCAGGTGTAATCTTGGAATAGTAAGTGAGTAACCCCAGGGATAAAATTTCAAGGTTTCACAAGAGTTGCACTCAAACTTCATTTCTTTAAAACAGAAAGTAATGATTTGTTTTTTCAGCTAACCATTAAGGGCTTGTGTTTCAACTTGAAAATGTAACACCAAGTTTTTCTCACTCTAGCATGATGTGTGATAATTAATCCACATGTCTACTGTCTGAGATTAAGATTTTCCTGGAAAGGCATATCCCCTGTAGAAATTCGTGTGGATTTTTCTTTTTGTTAAATCAACACAGGTGTTATAAAAAAAGTCTTGGAAGTCTCTCAATACTTATTAACTCTTTGGGTTCATTGGTGACGGATGAAAATTTGTAACTTTTTGCAGGTTTTTTGGGTGAAGTATTTTATTCAATTGTGTGTTGTCAGCAAATAGCTATATAACAAGGGTAAATATTTAAAGGCCTGAAGAAATTAGTTTAAGAAACTGACTTTCAAAGGAGTCTTCCTAGAGCAAGATGTTAAGCTTCCTGTGAACAGAACTTTAGATTTCCATGTGACTGAAGACCATGGATGTGCACCTTAAGAGAACTGTTACTAATACAACATCTACTGAAACTTTTCTTAGAAACGTGGGTAACTACATAAAAAGTTACCCACATTAATTGCATGTCTGAACCTGATGATTTGGGTAGAGTGTCAAAGTGCTTTGAACATGTAAGGGGCTTGACCCTATTTACCACTTTTCTTGTCACTGGAAGGTTGACCACTCAGTGAATCTCATGTCACTGCAACTGTGAGATAGACAAACTACAGGAGTTTATGCCTGCTCAGAAACTGGCTTAAAGGTACAAGGTCCAGGACCAGCACTGCTGATTGTCCTCTGCCTTCTCTGGGTCTACCTGCTGGGCAGAAGAAGAGAAATGCTTTTAAGTTGCCCATTTTCTTTCAGAGCTTGAGTTTTCATGTCTCTTCCTATTCTTTTTGACTTTCTCCCTTTTTTTGGAAGACAGTGGCATAAAGATTTTGGTTTCCCTTATCCCACTAGAGGGCCCTCTGTGGTTTTTTTTACCTTGTGTCTTCTTGTTTCTGACCGGTAGATCTGCCAAATGGAGCTCTCAGTTTCTCCCTCTTTATAAGCCTCTTGTCTGACATTCATAGTGAGCTTATATTTTGAGTGACTACAGGATCAATACTCCAGCTTGAGTTTACTGTCCAGCTTGCTTTCTTAAAAATGAAACTAGAGGATTAAAATATCTTCACCAATGTATTTAAATCATCAAATTTAGAAATTTATGAGACTATTATTATATTTTGATATGTCTTTTGAGCATGTTTTAATTCAGCATTAAAGCTGACATGCTAAGTTGTCTTCCAAGTGCAGCCCTTATGAAGTTTCCCACAAGAGGAACATTCTTTAGAAAGAGGCATCCTTAAATAGAAAGGTGACTTCATCTAAAGATGACAAACTAAACCAACTGCATACACTCTACAATTCTCAGCTATTCATTCTTTTTGTGCAGCTTGCTCGTAGCAGCTCATACATGCTGTAAGGGACTTACCTGCCTTGATTGTGGCTCATAGTCTTCTATTTTTTTTTTTTTACTAGCAAAAATTTCTGTGAACAGTATGCAAGATTTACTTGATAGTCTTTTCAAAAAGAAGAAGAATACTGGAGTTGTAAAGCTGTGCAATCCATTTAAGATTGATTTTTTTTGAGAATGATTGTGGTATTCAGGCATTCACAGTCAGTGAAATCATAATAGAACAGTTCAAATACTAAGACTAATGTGAGGGAGGATACTGTGCTTTCATAATTAAAATAACAGGGGTGAAGTAGAATGTATGAAATATGAATCTTCCAGTGAAAAAAATAAAGTCCCTTCTCTCCTAGAAAACATATTTAAAGTATGCAAGGAGTCAGGACAGCAGTTATCAGAGACATATCTTTTGCAGGCTATCCAGACAGCTAATGTACTCTTTGGTCACTCCTGTCACAGACAGTGTCATCCCAACAGATGGCAACAGCTGCTTTCAAAACAGAAGGGACTGCAATAGCTATAATTACTAGTGTTGTAAGGTGAAAGTGCATGTTTAATCATGGCAGAAACCTCTGACATTTAAATAACAGATTCATTGCCAGGCAATTCTTGCAGATTCCTCACACACACACCACCACCCATTTTTTAAGCCTGTAGTTCATAGGATTTACCACTTCAAACAAAATCAGAACTTGCACTGAATTCTAGTAAAGTTTCTAATTCAAATGGTGTAACATTTATTTGGTTAGCATGAAGGACAATTTACACTTTTAAATTCAGGAAGTTTATGGCATAGAAATAACTTAGCCTAAGATTTTCAGTTCACATTTTTACTCAAGAAGCATTTTATAGGTAATTTTTAATGGATTCCTTTGGAATCCTCAGATACAGACATCAGCTTACACAGTGCTTTGCAGCTTAGTGATAGATGCTGTATGTGTCCAAAATGTTTTAAAAGACTTCTGAGCTCCTGTAACATGGGTCAGTAGGTACAGAGTACCCTCAACATTTTGTGTCTGCATCAGTCCTGTGCAAGAAGTGAGATAATGAGCTTTATGCAGATATACTTGGGCCTCAAAACTCTATGCTTTCAGATACTATGCTTTCAGATACGATGCTTTCAAACCAGCAAACCTTAGAAGTAAAAAAACCCAAACAAACACCAAACCAATTTTGTAATTTAAGTTACTTAAATAACTGTAATTTTAAAAAGCATCGTAAGTATCTTATAGGTAGCTGTTGAAATCTGAGATTTGTCTAGGCTGTAATTTCTCATCTTGCATGAAGTTTTAAGAGATTGGTGAAAATACAGTTGGACTTGTCCAGTTTTACACGAACTTAAAAACATACTTCTCATCATCACCTTGCTTATCTTTGTACAGTAAAAAGCACCGTCTGCCAAAGTCCTACTAATGTTTTATATCAATTTCTGTAGAAACATGAGTGGAAATTTTCGTAAAGTTGGTTTATCAATAAGCACATGCTGGTATCAAATCATTAATCTCTATTATAGGCATTACACTTTGTCTAACCACAAATGCTTTAATGTGTCACCATCCCTGGAAGCATTCAAGAAATGCAGATGTGGTGCATAGGGACATGGTTTAGTGGTGGACCTGTCAGTGTTAAGTTAATGGTTCAACTCGATGATCTTGGAGATCTTTTCCTTAATAACTCCATGGTAGGAAAAGCAGAGTGGAAGCATATTCTGGTTTAAATAGGTGTTAGCATATGCTAAATGAAAATATTTGTAGTTACAAAAGAAAAAGAAAGATTCCTCAGTTGATAGCTTGCAGCAGTTTAACTAATTAATTCAGAATAGGTTTATGTATAATCTACGTAAATATTTTATTGATTGGAGGCCTTGGTTTGTCTGTGAAAAGCACACATCTGTCTCAAAAAATTTTTGAAGTTCTATCAGCTAATGTTTGCAAGGCAGTGAGATACAGTGGTGATTGGCTTGGCCTATAAATTAATTTTCATATGAAACAATGGGATTTAAAATGCTATGGGTCATACAGTACAAAGTATCCATAGCTATCAGTTTAAAGATGTCATCCTTGTCACCGTTAGAATAAAAGCTGGTAACTATTTTGGATTTTTCCCCCAAATTACTCTATAACAGTAAAATTGTCTTGATCCTGTCCTGGTGCACAAAAGTTGCACAAATCTGTAGTTCAAAGACAACTAGACCAACTCAGATTTTAAGTACTTGTCTATGACAGAGAGCTTTCTCACAAATTTAAAGGACCAACAAGGAATATTTCCCTGTTTTTCAGTTTGTTTTAAAATGTTTTTGCTTTTGTCTTGAAAATAAAATATGTGAGTTTGAATCTTTAATAGCTGTCCTAAAATACATGGAGACCTCTAATACAAAGTGGCCTAAAAGGATAAATTCTCATTTTACTGGCTTTTGGAGTTGTATTTTATCAGACTATTTTAGACATTTGTAATGAATCCTGCATATACATTATATTTACAAATTTTAAGAAAAGAATTACAGGTTAAATAGACTCTTTTGAATAAGATTTAAGATGTCAAGTGCAAATTTTAGTTTTTATGTTGAAGTTAACTAGTATTTCCTTTGTTCCTCTACTTCACAGCTTTCAAAATGAAGATTTTGATAATGATTGATTTTGTCCTTGCAGCCAGCTTGATGGATGTCATTGGCAGCTCTGTAAGTTCTAGTAATTAATTTTTTTAATAGAGTTTCTTCTAAATACTGCATAGTGTTCACAATGCACATGCCCTCCATAGTGCTCACAATCTCTACACGAGATGGCAGAACCTTTGATGGAAAAGATTAGAATTCATAAAAAAATGAAGGAATGAGGAAATAGCTTCAAATGGTGTTCAGTGGGGACAAGTTTCCAATAAGGAAAGAAGAAACAAATGCATAAATTTACAACGGAAGATAAATCACTAGGCAATGGCACTGAAGAAAGAAATCCAGTCAGTTTGTGACTGTATCTGATATGAAATAATCTATAATTCTTTCCTAAAAAAGATACCATATAGTGTATGGAGGCACATTGTACTGAAGGCACACAAGATGTTTATACTACCATTCAGGGGTAATGGTAACTCAGAATAACACCTGTTTTTTTGAGCAGCATACTTAGAGAAAGGCAAAGCCCAGGAACTCCTGAAGCGGTGGCTGCAGCAGTGGTATTTCTGGTCACTGACACTTGGTATGCAGAATGTTTCTGTCCTTTTCCACCTTGTCCACTTGCCATATAACTTTTTCTCAAACAAGATCCATAACTTTATATTCTTACTTCTTTCCATGTAACTACATTATAATTCACCCTCAGACACATGATCAAAGCTCCTTCAATTCAAGTTCCCAAAAGCCTCTCCTATATATATTCTGTTTCTCCAACAAAAACCCTAACAAAATCACATACCTCTAGCCTCACCAACCCTGCACTGCATGCCATGGCTGTCCTTATTAGTTTGATATTCAGGTCCTAAATAGCAGAAGCCTAAAGGGATTTAATTCTTGATTCATAATTGCCTAGGTAGAAGTGGTTGAGGAATTCAGAACTATTGTTTGTGGCTTATATTACCTTATAGAAAACTTTTGTTCAGATAAGTAGCTTTATAGAGGCTGAATGGGAAGCACCTGACTCTGTAATCACTTCTGCTCAGTGGAAAAAAGTATTACTAATTTCTGCAGAGGCCTACTGAGAAATGAGGCATTACAGTTAAATGCATTTACTTATTTTTTAATTATTATTTTTCATTTAGAATATTGTGGACTTTAACTGACCCTCTGAGTAAGAACTAGGAATATACTGAACTTAATCTCAAAGTTTTCACCTTTTAATCTCATTAAAACACTAATCTCAATATAGAGATATTTTGGAGGTAGTTTGTGTTCTAAAAAGTATAGGAAATAGCACCACAAGTAAAAACTTTGTCTTTTCATAGTTTTCATAAAGTATTCCGAGTCTAATTTATAGCAATAATTTTAGTGAAAGGTCACTAGCTGCTAAATAATTCACACAATAATGAAAGTGAATGCACATTAATTGCAGCAGCTGCTTAAATGTGGGACTGTGTGCCCAAGAGCAGAGCTGTCAGCAGTTGTTAGATAATTGCTTCTCAATGTGCAGTGCAAACAGTTACTTCACTGAAACAGACAGAACAGGTTGTGTTCAGTCTGGTTTCAATCAGTGGGCACCACAGTACACTGGACAGAGTCACAGTAAAATTCACATTTTGTTGAGTGTTTCAACATTGTAATGGTTTAACTTTGGTCCATATCTAACAGATGGAATAGCAATATGTTTTAGCTGCTGACTTATGACCCTAATTTACATTTTGCTTCTATATTACTTCAGCTGTGCATTGGTTTAACTCCAATGATTTTAAAAGGGTTATCCTGTGGAAAAAAAGTGTAGCAGCACATTGAAAGAATGTCAATTCAATCTTGTAAACTGAAGATCTAAAAGCCCCATTGATCCAACTGAAGTTACAGTTACCTTGTGATTGTCCCATGGAAAAAATAGACATGGAATTCCAAATATGAGAACAGTGGTTTTTCTGTTCAGCAGTAAAGTCTAATGGGATTTGTCTGGAGTTGACAGAGAGAGACATCACTGAGAAGGCTGAAGTCAGGGAGAGAAAGGAAAGTATCACATACCAGTACTTTTCGTATGCAGGTTACTTTCAAAATTTTATTTCTGCTCAATCTTTTTTTTTTTCCTTATGCTGCAGTTTTTCACTATGGCTAGCGATGTCTTGATTGTCACTTCTAATTTACTGTCACTGAGAGCTTAAAACCTTTTAAATCAGAAATTGCTATGTGTAATGTAGATATATTGCTGTTCACCCTATCATGAGTGTGTTGTCTGTAAAGTAGATGAGAATCAGCTCATAGTTAGTTTTTCACTTTTATGAATTGATTCATAATTTTTAAGTAAGCAATAACAAAAGATGGATTTAAAATGCAAGTTTAAGAATAATAGAGACACAGCCTGTTACAGGCTTGTGTTTAATTTGGTTCAAAGGAAAGGATCTTTTATTGTGATATATGAAGTGGTGTCATACTGAATTTAAATACCAAGTTTTTCTAAGGTAAGGTAATACTTTTTCAGAAGTTCTATACTTGTAGTATATAATTTAATCACAGTAGGAGAATTGTTTTTAGCAGTATGAAAAGGGGAACTGATAGATGCATTTCTGCTGCACCTGAAAGCAACACACATAGCTGCCTGTAGCTGCCTCTCCTCAAATGCACCGTCTCTTGCTCTTTCCAGAATGGAAGCACTTTGTGGCTCAGATCTGGCCATGTGTCAGAGAGGTTCCCCACCTGACGTCTTGTCTATGCAATTACAAGGGCCTGGCAACGGGAGCCACCATTTCCAGGTCTCTCCTGTTGCATTTTACCATGTTCTTCAAGGTTGTGAGTACTGAGTTAAGACTGATACAGGCTAACTTTCTCAGTAAAACCGGTAACTGTGGCATGGTGGCTTCTTTATCACTCTGAACTTAGTATGATTAGAATAAATATTTGATCTGACTGGGAACATGGGATTTTTTGGACAGCTTTTCTTTTATAGTTAGCATTAGCTGATCAGGGCAAGCCTGGAAATACTTTTTCAATACTTCTAAAATTTATTCACTCTTTCTCAATCCACCTGTGCATCTCTTTCTCTCTCTCTAAAGCTCTGCAGTCCTCTAATTTTCTGTATTCATACAGGACTAGAATGACAATTTGCAGACACCTGTCAAGGAAGCCTCTTCTGAATCTCCCATTGAATTCATTCCCACTGAATAGAAAATTCAACTTTTGTGAAGGATTTGTATGAAGCTGCAGATACAATTGAGACAACCACCCTGGAAAGGCTGTACAATAAATAGTGCATCTTTTCTTTGTAATAGGCAACATGTCCCACGTTAACCAGTTCGTATAGTCAAATAACATCCCTCTTAGCCACTGTAGCAACTTTGTATGTCCATATATTTTAGCTATTTTCTTCTCTTGTTTCCTGCTAGAAGAAAAGGATGATATGCTAGGCATCTCATATAGTATCAATACAGCTGTCAGCAACCGGAAAAGATTTTCAAGGGAAGGTTCTTAAATAAGATAGGACTTCCAGGATACTACTGGGTCGTGGGCTGCTGTGTCCCTCTAAAAAAGGTGTTTGGGAAATGTGCCTCTGGCCTTCCAGCATCCCCTTGTGACCAAGAGTCACCATGGTTCCCCAGCAGCTCCTCGGCCAGCACGAGGCTCAGCGCTGCACACGCACAGCGGGCCAAGCAGCCCCACTGGGCGGCCCAAAAGCAGCCCGCTGAACCTTTCCCTCTCCAATAGGTCGCTGACAAACTGACTAGTTATGCCACATATGTGTATATTTTTTTCCCCATGCTTTTATTTCACCATGTATATTAGATTGCAGTTAAGTATGGATTAAAGCAAGTCTCTGATACACTTCAGTAATACTTAAGGCAGAGTCTGTGTTCAGGATTGTTCTGCACAGTTTTATGATCAAATTTTTGAGTGTAACTAAATATTGCAGACAAGTGGAATATTTTGCTGGGAGTGTTAATGGACAGTGGGTGAAGCCTGAGCTTGGTGCAAATGAAAGTGTGCAGACACCACTAAGGTGTGCCTCACTGTGCACAGCAGTATGCTATTGAAGACATTTCTATAGCTTGGTGTGATAAGGCAATGTTCTGAGATATCAATTCTTCCATATGGATGGCAAATATCGCAGGTCTACCTGTAAATAATGTTCCCTATGAATAAGGTAGCACCAATTTAGAACTACTGCAAATTTGATCTTACATGTCAGATTTCCAGAAGGTCACCCTTTGATTTTGCCTTTACAGTGTTAGTTGTGCTCTTTTACAAGCACCAGAGCAACTAAACTCTGCTCATGTAAAATTGCAGTGTTACTGATGCAAAACCTGTGTCATGTTTCCAAAGGCTTTTCTCCCTCACACTGAAATCAAATTTATTCAATATCTATTTTAAACCATACAGACTATTTTAATTTAAGCTCTCTAGATCAGGTTCTGTTCACTTTGGCTGTTTTACCATAGTCTTTAATTTAAAACCAATTATTTATTGCTCAGCATGCATTCAGCATGTCGGAATTTGGATCAGCTATTCCAGCTCTTGAGGCTCAAGTGAGTGCTAGGTATCACTGTATCAGAATTGCCACATTTCTCACCCACTCTGCATGGCAAAATTAAGTACACAAGTCACAGCACAACATTGACTTTAACTTTTGTTTTTACTTTTATTTTTCATGCATATTCATAACTTCTTAGGGACTATTTCAGCATGCCAAAAATGAGCTTAAAACTTAACAATATTTATGTTGGCAATGTTAGGATTCTTATCATAAGAAGTGTGTCATTTAAAAGCATTTGAAAAATGCGCAATGAAGTTGAAAACATATCCATGTGGATTGCATTTCTTTAAAACTCTTTAGAACCTTCACAATGTTAGTAGCAGGCTTCACTGGATAGAAAATCTCTGTGCATGGAAGATGATAGAGGATAAGCCATCCTTCTGATGGGGCCTGTACTACAGTGTTTTTCCTCAAAGTCCCAGATGCGTGTTTTCATTTAGAACTGGTAGCACTAAAGCAAAGGTATTTTTGCAAAGTGTGCATAATATGTATGTTTTGTATATTATATGCAGTAATATAGGAAATAATTTTAAACAAGGTAGCAACAGAGATGGAAGTCAACATGTCTGTAGGAAATTGTGACCAAAATGTTTTATTCAAATTAAATTTTATTTATGGCTTGGTTAGTTGGCTCTTTTGTGTCACATGTTAAGTATCACAAAAAATTTGTTGATTTTACAATAAGATATGTTTTCCTCTCTAGAATTTACAGAAATGTTTTCAAGAGCAGATACAACTTCAGGGCCAAGTGAGGCTTCTGGAACACCGTGTGAAACAGCAGCAGTTAAAAATTATACAGCTCTTAGAGAAGAAAGAGGTTCAGTACAGTGACAGAGAAGATGAAAACAGTGTCATTGACTTGGGAGGAAAAAGACAGTATTCAGGTTAGAAACGAAGCTATTCTTTTCATTTCCATTCATTGTAATGATACCCAGAAGCTTTAGCACAATTGGGCCTATTGAGTTATTGTTTTACAACCTCATCGTAGAATGTTTGTTTAAAACACAGTGCTTTTACCTGGACCTGCTGTGCAGGGAAAAATTGTTAATGTCAGATGGTAGAAATCAAATATGGATTTAAGAAGTTTACTGATTTATTAACAATACATAATTCAAAAACAGTCAGTGGACAATAAATTAAGCATAAATATCAGCAATACAACAGATAAAAGCCAATAATAGACATTTACAAAATGTTAATCAGGAGTTACAGATTTCTAAACACCGTTCTTTGACTAATGTCAGAAGTTCTAACAATCTCAAAAAGAACTAACAGGGTTAGTTCACATTCATACGTTCAAATGGTTGCCTGGGTTACAAGCACACACTGACTTTGTTCCAATTTGTAAAGTCCCTGAGACATCCATATTTACACACATAAGCCTGGCATAATGCCATCTGCATCTAACATTAATAATATTCCTATATTGCACCATTTTGACTGAGCTGGATTCAGCTTATGACATCACAGTTTTTAAAATACTGGTTTAAAGTTGTTTTTGTAATTTCACCAGCATTCTGGTGGTGATCCACTCCCTCTACCATGGAAGGCTTGTAGAAGCTGCAGGGAGGCCCATACTCTTAATATAATAAAACACCATCCAAAACAATAGTTGGATTGAAAATACAATTTAGGAGTCTGACTTCTAGACGGTGTTTGTTTCGAGCTGTCCACTGCTAGAAAGTCTTACTATTATTTTTAATAGCCTTGTTTGAATATACTCGTAGTGCTTATGCTGCTGGAAGAAGTACTAATATATATAACATTTGATCCCAAGGTATCAAATATAATAAAACACCATTAAAATGATATTAAAAGCAGTTGTAAATCTGACTTTCCATTTTAGTGGTGTACTTATGTAATCAGCATCCTGGAACATTTTATTTTTATTATTAGGTCTGACTCATTTGTTACTGGAAAAGATTATTAAACCCACATTTCTCTGAAAGGTATTTGTCCTTTCTTAGCACATGCCTCAATTTATTATTTTACAATGTTATTCTAAAAAACAGATCCAACTTGTTCCCATTTCTGATGATTCTTTCCCCCATTACTTTTCCACTTTCTTGACAGCTTGGAAAATGCCTTTCCGTATTCACACTGCATTATTTTCCCAAACTGCTGTAGCATTTTAATATCAACAGAGCTGGATAATTTGAGTTAGATAGTGAGAAGGAAATTCCACACTATATACACCTGCTAAAAATTAAGATATGCTTGTGTTTTGCTAACTTACTAAGAAATTAATGGACAAGAAAAGCTATTTTGTCTAAGCCAGTCACACATTCTGTAGAAAGACAACTTAGCTGTTATTTAAATGATGTTTTCTATTAGAGTTTATTCAAATTCTGGCATAGCTATTTTTTTTCAGTATAAAGTGTTTATTTTCTATGTCTAATCTTCACTGACACTTTCACTGAAAAGAAATATAATAGTCCATAAAGTTCCAACCAGGCCTGGAAGTTCAGCCAACTCAGAATTCCTTTAAGTTAATCAGCTCTACCTCAGCCAGGAAAAACAGAAATGCTGAAAATTATACATCTTTTCTGTATGACTGCTTGATGGTAGATTATATATAAACAAAAAACTCCTTTCGTTTCTTAATTCCTAGAGGAAGAAATATAAGACTATACAGTTACATTGCTGTAATATTTCCATGAGCTCTGAACTTTGTTATTGTTGTAAATTACATTCATCAACAGCAATGGAGACCAGACTGTGAATGGTACCAAGTCAAAGTGGTATCATTTTACACATATACTGCACTTTTTGGGTGTAGTCTTCCATATATTTTTGCACCTATTTGGTAGAAGGAACGGGAGAATCAGGCCTCACAATTGTTTCTGTTTATAACACTGGAGATTCCATATTTTTGTTTCTGGCACTTCTGTGAACTTTCTGGATGTAGAAGTACATGTTTGTTTTTAAAGGTTACTGTGTGTTTTACATATAATTTTATGGTTGTAATGGGATTCTAATGTGGATGATACCACTGTAAATTAAAAGTGACACCACTTAAAACAGAGGAATTATTTTGCTAGTCAAGTAGAAACAAAAATTATAATATTTCATGGTGGGAAGATATTATTTCAAAGATATATCAGAATAATTACAGCCCAGCAAAGTTTTAAAGCAACACAAGTACCAAAAACATGCCCAAAAGTCAAAGAAATGTGTTTGCAGAGACATTTCATTTTATTAGTGTGGTTCATATATGACTTTTACATATCATAACTTGATTACTGTTATTGACTTGATTTCTGATTTTGCCAGTAAGTACAGGACTAAAAATGTTGTGTCCAATTAATGTTTTGTGAACAGACTGTGCAGAAATCTACAATGAAGGCCATAAGCAAAATGGATTTTATAAAATAAAACCAATCCAGAGTCCGACAGAATTCCTTGCGTTCTGTGACATGTCTGAAGGAGGTGGTTGGACTGTGTTTCAGAGACGTTCTGATGGCAGCCAGAATTTTGATAGGTAGGTAATTTGACTTGGTAATTAAAACTGGAAACAAAGTGAAGAAACATTAAACCGGATGGAGCTAAGTTAAATCTGAACTTTAGAAGTATATGAGTAAGTTGTTACCCCAGATAAAAGGGAGGAATTGTTATTCTGTGGGACAGCTTCCCCATGAGATATACTTCTGGTTCTGGGTGCCTTCTGTGAGAATCCTTTCAAATCTTTTTCTGACAACTTGTGCATTTGACATGAGGACACTTCAATGTCAAATGCATTAACAACTGTTGGAGCAAGGAGTCTTAATGACAGTAAAGGACTAGCTTGTCTTTTGCAATTATTAAAAATCTAAAAAGTAAAAAAAGCAAGCAATATGAGAGTTCTTTGAGTAAAAATGTTCTTCACAGATGTGTCTAGTGGGAGGATGATAAACAAAGTACGTAAGTTGAAACAAGAGAGGTCTGTACTGGATATAAGGAGAAACATTTTTAATTCTTGAAAGACTCAGCAGGTTGCCCAAAGAGAATGTGCAGTCTCCATCCTTCGAAGTTTCAAGATCTGAACGGACAAGCCCTGAACAACCTGGTCTGATCTCAAGGCTGACTCTGGTTTGAGATGACGCTGGACTAGCTTGCCTCCTGAGGTTCCTTCCAGTTTGAGATATTCTGTGATCTAAAATGGTATAATAAAACATCCAAACAAACTTGCTTTTTTGATAAATTAGTAATTTATACCCTTTTCAGAGTCTGGGCTGACTATGAAAATGGCTTTGGAAATTTTGTTTTGAAGAATGGTGAATTTTGGCTTGGAAACAAAAATCTTCATTATTTGACTAATCAAGGTAAGATTTGTATTGCAACAATAGTCTTATTGTTTCTGTTTCTTCCCTCTTTCCAGGCCATTTTTTTGTTTTCCCTTTTTGTTACCATAAATCCTGAGTTCTGTTGTTAGTCTGCATGGGCTTCTCTCAGTTTCAGGAAAAAACACATTTGAATGTATGTTTTCTAACAAAAGGTTCAAAACTGTCCTTAGGCCACCAGCACACCGAGAGCCCCTGTGAAACAGGGAACAGGAGACAGGAGTCTACCTTAAAATAATTGTCTCTATCTGTTTTCCATCAGCATCACTAACAGTCCAGTGTGATGTATATGCTGTACCAAGACATTTAGTCAGGGCTTTTTAGCTGTGTGGGCTGTTACATGAAAGTAATTCTAGGCCAGTCCTGTTGATTAGGCCCGTAGTAGAAAGTTATTTCCATCTTTCTAATAGTCACTCAATGTAAGCTAACTTCTGCTTTGTTGTAGAATGCTGCAGATACAAAACTTATCCACTGGCTTAGCCAGCTAAATCACATGGAAATCAGTGCCACCAGGATGTGATCCTAGTATAACTAATTTATTTTCAGAGTATAAAAATCTAATTTTCATAGGTGACCATTTATTGATCAATTTTCAGTATGCTTTCATTACCACCTCAAATATCTTACTAAAATGTAAAACTTGTAAGGCCATCTTTTTTTACATTTTTTTCCCTATGTTTGAAAATCTGTATTGGAATAATTCTAACATTTTCTAAGCTGACTCAGGTGAATAAAGGCAAAGAATAGCAATATATGCTTTAATATGCGTAAAGAAAGAAGACAAAACCCATAAATATGTTGAGGTGATAAAGATTCATGATAAAAACATTTTCTTTTAATCTTCTACTATAATGTCCCAGTCTGAAAAGTAGTGAGATAGGCTAGTTTAACTAAAATAATTTGTATTTTTGTTTTAAGGGAATTATACTTTAAGAATTGATCTAACTGATTTTGAAGGAGAACGGCGTTTTGCACAGTATGCAAGATTCAGAGTTGCAGGAGAAGAGGTAATAAAATATTAAATGACTAGAGTTTTAATGAAAATGTGGATTCTCTAGACAAACAATAGACATAAAGGTTTTCTAAGTTCCATAAAGAAACTTTATGTCAGAAAAGTTTGTGTAGAAGTTTGTGTAGAACCTTATATTTTCTTTCTTACACATGCTTATAATTTTCAAATACCTAATAAAAGTGGTTTCCTTTGGTACATTAATTTCACACTTTCTGTAAGATATATGAATCAATTGGTTTAGCAGACATGGATAAAAGCAGTTTTTCTATTTTTGTTGACACTACCAACAATAATGGTACAAGATGTTCTGATTTGTTAATGTATACTGCGAACTAGCCCTAACACTGTTTTTATTAGGTCATTTGTACATAAGGTTAATGATAAATTTTATCCCCGTTAAGCATCTTTACAGCCTTTCATTATTCAGTACACAATGTTTAAGTGGCATGTCATTTCTTAGCATAAAAATAGCAGCAAATGGAACTGATTAGGTTCCTCTTTGTGGTTTCACTCTCGGACATGCTAAGGGCTAAAGACATATTGGAATTTCTTTTTTTTCTCCTTTCTTCACATTTTTTATTAGCATTCTTATGAGATGAGTTGTGGTGAATACTCTGGTACAGCTGGTGATTCCCTTACTGGTGGATTTCATCCTGAAATAAAATGGTGGGCTGATCATCGAGGAATGAAATTCAGTACTAGAGACAGGGATAATGACAACTATGAAGGGAACTGTGCTGAAGAGGAAAAGGCTGGCTGGTGGTTTAACAGGTATTTTTATTTTATATGGGTACTGTCAACCATTCTGTTCCATGTGTATTCATAAAATAATAACATATGGTAGAAGATAGATTGGGATTGTTTATTTATTTGCAGTGTGCCCTTGTCCCCTAGCAGAGATCTCAGTGCTGGTTAGACAGAGGCTCACCTTAGAAGGGACAGCACCTACTGTGCAGCTCAAGCTGGTCTGTGATAATGGTATTTGCCATATATCAGGCAGTGAGGAGGAGATAATTCTGCCCCTCTGAGGTGACTAGTTTTTACACAAGTAGGTCATGTGGAGTTTGCAGATATATCCCTGATGTACTTTGCTTTTGCATTTCTCCTGTGTTGCACTAGACCAGATGTGGCAGCACTGCAAATATCTGACAAGCAAAACTGGTGCCAGGTTATCAAGGCTCATTTTTTTCACCTCACTTCACAGCATATCACTCTTGTTATCCTTTCTAAATGGAGATGGTAATGTGTCCACTCAGTTTCTGTCAGTGTGCATGTCTGGACTGAGTGAAAGATTTTTTTAAATAGGGTTCAATAAAAGAATTTTAAAATTCTACTTACATGCAATATACCAAATCAAAAAGAAAGGATAAAACTGGTAGCCTTAGCACAGCCTGTACAGATCAGCTATATTCTTTCCTGTAATTAATTAGATAAATATAGCCATGAAAAGAAACTCTGCAATCTAGCTATGTAATAGGGAGATTTAAAATACAGCTCAGGGAGGCATACTACTCTCTCACTGTGATCTCAGTTCACTTGGCAAGAGGTGCCAGGCTGGATCAACTCCATTGTTTCTGTTGTGTCATCCTTTGTTTCTCTTTTTAACTCCTCATTTGCCAAATTCTGTTTTCGTAAGTAGTCTGTGACCACCTTAGCTGATATGATGTAGCTATTAATTCAATGTTTCACAATTAACTACTTATTTTAATATATTTTAATGTATTTCCATAGATAGCCAGTCAGCAGAATGTTTGAGACATGGAAAAAGTCACATGTAGACAAGTTTTTTTTGCATTTCTTGCGCAAGCTAAGATATAAAAGGGAAAGGCAACTATGTTGGAGATTCTTTTCCCATGGTATCAGAACTTTCGTAGATTTAAAGAAGTATCTGGACCTCAAATCGTATAAAGCTGATTATCATACCATGGAGTTCATTAAGACTGAATCACTATTCACTTTTAGACCACTGCATACATTTTTTGCCTTTTAAAAATTTTTTTTAACATTAGATTGATCTGGACAAAAGAATGACCGCTTTGCAAAAGCAGCTGTACAGCAGAACTTGACAGTTATTTATACGTTGTAGTTGGTGTTACATAACTTCTAAAGATAGCTGACTCCTACTAGGCTAGCTCTTATTATGGTTGTGTAGCTCATGCTCTTAAAGTGACAGTCTAGCTGGATAATGAAAATTAGTTATGAACAGTGTTATTTCACTGCTTTGTTATTGACTTTTTAATGTTAAGCCTCCCACAAAACTGAAAACTGCGAAATACCAGAAAATGTCAGTATCACTAAGTCCTACTCAAAAGAACAGTACTGGCAGAGAAAGGAGAAATACTCAGAAACACGTATTTGTCATGCACAGATTAGCAAATATAGAAGGAATTAGTGCTCTTGGCTGGCTTGTATAAGAGCTCCCAGCTATGAAGGAATTGTTTATAGCCAGCTCTATGCTATCAGGACTAATGAAATACAGAGAAGCCCAGATAATATGAAAACCAAGGGATGTGACATAAGTGAGGCCACATGGAAGTAGCTCAGATCTAGTTTAAAGCCACCGGTCTTGCTACAGCTCAGCATTTGTTGTCCTGGACTTCTGCAGAAAAATGGCCCCTTTTGTAAGCAAAGCTCTAACAGAGATTTTTATCTTGAATGAAAATCTACGGAGCTGGGTTCACTCTGGTAATACCTGCAGGTCATAAGCTTTCCAGCACCCATGGCATTGCAAAGCTCAGTAGGTTCATAAGTAGTGAGAGTGAACAATTCTAGTTGGACATGAGCTTATTCTCCCCCAGCATTCCCATTTTCAGTTGTACCATGTATGGATGGTAGCAGGGATCTGTTAGGACAGCTATCACTAACTCAAGCTTCCTGCCTCACCAGTCATCCCAGAGACGGCGTAACTATATTCATGTGGGGTCAGGGGAGTCAGTAAATCCAGACAGAATTCAACGGGCTCTTCAGGGAACCAGCTCCCATTTCTCCACATCTGTCACACAGTTAATACATAAATCAGATAAAATATCCATGGACATTTGAGTCTTGATTGTACTTTTGAAACTACTGCAGTGTATTTTTAACTTTATATTAGCCTATTGAATAGGTAGGAGAAACACAGACTAACTCTAAGGTATTTATTGACTTGTGAATAATGAATGATTTTTCACAATATCATATCAATAATCACATGCCAGAAAGATATTTTAATTTAGTATGTACAGTTACTTCAGACAGCATCTACTTGGATACTGAATACTGTAATTTTCGCTATTTGTGCTTCCCAGCACTAATTAAGACTTTTTACTGGCTCGTATTGCTGTTGACAAAATTACAGTGTGCCTCCTTATGATTCTTTTAATGAAATCTGTGTTTTGATTCAAAGTAGGCAGAGTGCCTGCTTATTGCAGAATTTGGATGATTGGAAAGATTATGCCAGCTCTGATACAAGTTTGTCATTCTCAAAAACAAACTCACTTTTGATGTCCACTATTTATAAGCTTTCAATTAACACATTATCAAAACTGACCTTAAAAATTGTAAGCAATAAATAAGCATAAATGTAGATGAGAATTTTGCTATGGGGTTTTAATCACAGTTTTTATCTCTGTTGTCAAAAACTTTGTTAATGAAGTGCAAGTAAAGCCAAAAAGACTAAGATTTGCCAGTAACAATATTCATAAGGTTCATTTGGAATGTTTTCTCTTTGCATATTTTCTGAAGTCTGCTTTTGGAATCATCATGGTGTTCAACAGCTAGATATTAACAGCATTTATAATGAAATACTGAACTGGCAGATAAACCAAGCTGATTCATCACAGTGTGCAGCAAAATGAACAGCCAGTTTGCTCTCCATATGGTCACATAAAGATCTAAACTTCTTTCTCGTAGAAACCAAGGAAGCATCCAGGCTGTGCTCGTTCCTATTCAAGCCTTTTGGGTTTTGCTAGGGTTTTTTGTTTCTTTCAACCACTGTATTTAATAAACTATAACATCATTTCTGCCTCAGTCTGTTAAAAAACAACAAAAACCCCTCAACTTTCTCAAGTCAAATAAAATGCCAGCTCTGATGATCCAGTGAATTGGTACATGTGTGTAATTAGCTGTCGGAATTCATCTATTTGTAAATAGAAGTCCATAGGTGAATAGGCAAACTGATGGTGGTATTCAGGTTGTGTCATACAAAATACCATGTGATGTAACTGGAAAACTTAAGGGGGGCTACTCTGGAATAACAAAAAACTGCAACAGTATTTCTTTCCCAGAGTATGGTGTATGCCCTGCTGTAATTCATGCTGAACAACTCTGGAAGAATTTTCCACTGAAACAGATTAGCAGGAAAAACTCCAAGAACTAATGATGTCAGAAAACATGGAAAGAACAAGCAGCACTTTTGTTTAAAAGAAGCAAAAAACATTTGCAGTTCTGCCCTAAGTAAACCACTGTTGTTGATGCACACAGAATCCACAAATGCAAATTTAGGCATCTGTCAAACTAGGCTGGCATCAACATGGCAAAATGTTTGACTCGCATAGAAATAACAAATGCTTGAAACTTTTTGGCAGGAGGCCTTATTGCTGTTTGCCTTTATTTTCCCACCAGGTGTCACTCTGCCAACCTTAATGGCTTGTACTACGGAGGTCCCTACACTGCCAAGACAGACAACGGAATTGTTTGGTACACCTGGCATGGGTGGTGGTATTCCCTAAAATCCGTTGTCATGAAGGTCAGACCTGCAGACTTTGAACGTAATATTGTTTAAATATTCTATTAACATGAGTCACCTGATGAATCTTTTAGGAAATTCATTCCAAATTAAAATGGGCAGATTTTTACTTCTCAATCTATTAATGTATACATTTTGAAAAATTCCTCTGCAACAAGTAGTTTTATGAGATGTAAGTGAAAAGACAAGATAGCTGATGAACCTTTAAATACGAATATTAATGCTAATATGGGTCCAGGTGTTTTTTTAAAAAGGCAAGTGTTCAACTAGGAATAAGGACATCTTCATCAAGATGGAGAATTTTTGGCTTTACAGTAACTAGAAATCCTTTCACCCTTAAAAACAACAGTATTGTTACTATGCAGTCTCAAAAATGAAAATTAATTGTACTTACTACAATAAAGAAACTTACTCAAATAGAAGCATAAGGTTTATTCAGTGGATGGGATATACCTGCTTTGGAAAGGTCCAAGACTTCAGAAATGAGTTTCCTGTAAATTCCTCTGATGTAACGGTTGCATGTGTTGTGTACATAGCATACATAAAAGGTTTAAAGAATGAGGCAGGGAATAGAAGAAAGAGAAGGGGTGCTACCAGGATACAATCAATTGAATCCAGCATAGGGAAGTGGATTGTCTCTTGTTTGCTGAAGCATTTCTAGGGCTGGTCACAACATTTCAGTCTAACATTTTTAGATGGTCAGTAATTACGCATTTTTCCTTCTTGGTAACCATAACGCCTTTCTTTCTTTTATTTTTATTATTTTTAAAGGACTTTAATATACTGACATTTGGAGTTTAACAAAAGCTGCAACTAATTTTAGTGTGAGCTAAGGTTTGAACAGAAGGCATGTGTAGAGGGAAGTATATTTCATGTGCAGCAAAAATCTGTCATTTTAGAGGTTCTTAGTGCTTGACACTATAAATCTCTACTTTGTTTTTGTGTCTGTTAGACTTTACAACTCTCTGAATTTGAATGTCCTGTTCAGTCACTTCCTCTCCTTTTCCTATGTACTTGTGTAGGCTCTATGTACTTGTGTGGGCTTTTATCCATCTCAAGCTGCATATCCATATTTTTCTTGTACAAGAATGATGGTAAGAGAGATTTTGCCTACCCCTGGCTTTTGTGCCTGGCACTCCAATAGACTCCAATAGCCAGTAATAACAAGAGTTGCTGATTAGTGCTTGCTGCCATGGAGAAGATAGGAACACTCTCTAGAGAAAGCTATCCAATGAAATGTAGTCCATTGCTGCTGGGCAGATGCAAATGAAGGCCTCAAAAAAAATATGGATCTAAGCTTGCTTTCCTAAAATAATTTTGCTTTTGTGGTTGAACTGCCACTCTCTCTCCCCCATCCAAATACAGTTTTGAACAAGGCAGCCACTTTCAGTCACACAACATAATTGAAACTAAGTTTTGGTAAAGGTCAGTTTATAACTACATTGCTGTGAACACAGGTCAGCTGAATGGTAACTCTCTGCATGGCAATTTTTCCTTCCATTTTCATCCTCCTGAAACAAAAGTTTGTAAGGAATCCTTGAGAGAATTGCATAGAAAAGGGCGGGAGGATGTTGCTGATGAAAATCTGCAGTATAGAAGTTTCAAGGTCTCTTGTTTTTGTGATAATAGCAGGTATTCTAGATAATCCAGTCTTTTTCTTGATGTATCAATTGATACCGTCCTAGAGATTTCTAGCCTTTAGCACATCCCTGTACCCATGCATGAGAGAACCAATGAACAGCTCTACAATTGCTTATTTTGAACTTTTCTCATTAGTTACACCAAATCACATTCAGTATCTGAGAGGAAGGCCTATCGCCCTATGTGTGTGTGTGTAAGGGGGGTGAGGGGCAGGGCAGGGAGGGAGAGAGAGAGAGAGAGAGAGAGAGAAATTCAACATTAAAACAGAAAATCTGATGAAGTATTTTTATTCAATTTCATTACAGAACTTAAAATGGGTTCCCATGTAACTATGCATATGTCTGTAGGTATGGGTTATTAATAATGTGATGGAAGTTTTAGAGTAGTTTAAAAAACCGTTATAAGTACAGTATTTCCCATAATAATTTTAAAATTATTTTGCTACCCTAAAAGGAGAAAGCTTTAATTATTTGGAAAAAAACCAGAATGCCACTATGTAGAAATTGAAAAAAACATCTTTAGTTTTTCACAGGAAAATGGAAAGATTAACTCATGAATTTGGAGAGTGTCAAGGCAGATCATATTCCACCAAAATAAAAAGGAGGATTTATCAACAGGAAAGTTGGATCTTTAGCACACAAAAAAACCCCTTTCAAAATGTACAGATTGTGCTCATAAAATCTACGATAAATTTTTCTATGTACTGCAGCATAAATTCATCCTCTTTATTTATAAGAACACTAATGAAATCTTTTGGCCGAGTTAGGGTGCTTTTGAGATATTCTGATGTAAAATTTGACTCCTTTTCTATACTGGAAATCATAAAATGAAGAAGAATCAAATATATCTTTGTACATCTTATAATGCATTTATATGTTTATTTGGACTGAATTCTGTTCAGAACAAGGAAGCATCTAGCATACTGTCAGCAATGTGCAAATATTGTATTTAATTTCCACCACTTTTCCATGGCCTTTCTTTGTGCAATAAATCTGTCTGGCCGCATGAAAAGCATGTGAAAGTGTTGTAATTCAAAATGGTCATATAATTGTTCTTAAATAAACAAACCATTTATTTTCAAAAGGGAAGTTTTAATAGCTACCAGACAAGACACAATGATGGAAGAGAATTCTTTTCTCTGCCAGGCTTGCCTGTTCACATTAATTTATTTCCTCAGCAGGTACAAACATGTCCTAAATAGTTCTTACAAGATAGCAGAACATGGGCCAGTTTATTTGTTCTGGTGTTAGACAGAACATAATTCCCAAATAGCTGAAAATGAATACATACTATATCATACAAAGCATATAACCCAACAGAAGAAGAATAAGAATTGAGGAAATAACAGAGAAAATGTTTTGTCAGTCATGTTAATAAAGAACATAATGATCTCTACCACCAATGTGGAATCAAAAATATATATTTTTGTATATCTGTTCAAGGGAAACACTCTTCTATTTTATTTCTATGTCTGTGCTCTTGCATTTACTCAACATATTGGAGATTAAAAGATGGAAACCACAATCCCAGGTGAATTAAATGAGCAGTAACAGAGCCTTTTATGTTACAGCATTTGTTTTCCCTAGAAGATCTAGAATGCATTGATAGAGCTGAGGTACTGCAGTCTGGCCTACTGCTTTCCATTGGAGATTCTTCTCTTCAGCTCACTGTCTTGCTACCTCTCCTCACCATTCCCAAAACTGTTACTCCTTACACCAATTCCTGAATGCCTTTTGTCAGTATAACATTTGTTCTGTCAGAGCTACTTCTTCTTGCTCTTGAAATGGTACACCCAGAAAGGGGATTAGAACCACAGGTTGCCAGGTCTGTGAACAGTCCTATCACGTTCCTTTAGTTCACTTCTCATTAGCACAAAAGAATGAAAATGCAGATTTTCCTTCAGTAGTAGGTTCTCTTTGGCAGTTGTAACAGGAAGAGAGAGCAGAAGTATCCAGGGAAGTATTCTGTACCTAAATTTTGAAAAATTTCCACTTACTTCTGTTTTGGTTTTTTTTTTAATTGTTTATTAAGTGGTCAACTTAGAAAGCAAAAATGGAGCCTTCAAAACCAGGAAGTACTTTGAAATGAATATAAGTATGCTTGGTGTTTCCTCAGAGCAGGTCTGAGAATTGGGAAATTGGTAAGGATTCAAACATTCAGTTAAAATCCATATGCAAGGTATGCTCAGAGGGAGGTTCAAATTTTCGTTAAAGTGCTTCTTCAAAGAGGGTATAAAACTTTATTGTGATAGTGGCTTTTCTGATGCTTAATTAATCTTTTTTGTTGAATACACATTTCAAAATTTCCTCTTTTCCAAGTACCTGAGGGCCATCTTAATCTTTGTTTAGTGCAGGATGAAATCTGGTTTGTCATTGCTACATCTTCAGTTAACTAAGACAGTTCCTCTTAATCCCACCCTAATGCTAAATAGATTGCATTAGAAACATAATGCTGATACACAAACACTGAATATACAACCTTGGGGCCAAATTCATGTTTGTTTGCTTGCAGAAGAAGCAAAATATGGCCTTTGCATAAAAACTGCAAGCAAACTGTCTTGTAGCTCACTTTTCTGTCCTTCCTTAGCAAGTCATAAATACCTGTGTATAAATTCCTTTTACCCATCTCTCCTACAGAACTAACCTGCTTTTTTTTTCTTCCTGTCTTAATGACACTCAGATTAATGACCTGTTAGTTGTGCTTTGCATACCTGTGACTGTCTGGCTTAAGGAACCTGGGTAGCTCTGAGGTTCTGCAGAACCTGAGCAAAGGCTCCGAGCAGCTAAATGATGTTCTTAAGGCACTCAAAATGGCAATTGTGAGAACAGGCTGGATTGAATTATTTAATGAATAAATAAACAGATAAACAGATTCCTCTTACAGGTAAGTGGTTCTCACAAATGATTACCTGAATTTCAGTACATCCAGTTTTGCTGTCCTTGCAAAAGGTCACAATTTTCAATCCATGGTCTGTCATGTAATTGCCAGATTATATTGCCATGGGAGCCCCTGGTCTGGCACTTACTGCAACATTATAGTTCATATTACATTAATTGAACACAGGCAACTGACATATGAGCCAAAATGCTTTTCTGTTAGTGATATCCCGCACTAGATGGTGCTCTGTACGTGGGTTTCATTTGGAAACTAGTGCAACGTTTCTCCTGATTAAGTTAATTATTACATGATAGAAAGCAAGTGAAAAATATTTATATGAACTTCATCCTTAACTAATTTTTGAAATAATACATGAGTTCCTAAGGTTACCTAAACTGTAGAAATTCACAGCATCTAATTCACTTGAGGTACAGATCATTTAGGTAGTTAAACTGTGTTTTCTTTTTTATAAAAAGTCTCGCATTACAACAGTAGTTTGTGACTTCTGATGATTAGGAAGCAGAAGCAAAACTGTGCAAGTTCCAAACACTACTTGAACTAACAGATCTGCACTACTGCATTCCTGCTATGATTCCTCTACTGCTCTTCCCTGCTGGGGTATCTTCTATTTTTCACATCTCAACGACCCAGAAATTCAAGGGAACTTCACTGTAGTGAGGCCCATCTTTATATCATAACACAAATAATACAGCATTTGAATGTTTCTTGTGATCAAGAACCTGAGATTATGTGAATACTTGTGGAACAAGTAGGATGAAGTAAGTGCTTGGGCCATACTGAATTTACTGCAGGGAGATGAGGAAATCCATCTCCTGCCAAAATGCCATACAACCATCTGGGAAAAGCTTCCTTACAGAAATCAGTGGGTTATTCATATGGTACTCAGCAAATATAAAATTCATGCTGCATTGTCCCTGCTAGATGTCTTGCAAGTCTTACTCCATAGGTTAGTATCCAAGTTTGAATTGCTAATGCTTGCAAGACATGCAGTCACTTTGCCTTGTGATGAAGGGGGTTTTAATGATTGCAGTGTATCACTTTTTTAAAATTTTCCAGTAACTCTGAGTATTTAATTGTAAATATCTCATGGAATTTTTTGAAATAAGACTATTTCAAATTGTTCCAGTCCTCTGTCACTGAATCCTACTTCTGTCACACAGATCTTAATGAGAGATCTCAGCACAGTTCTCATCTATTTCTCTTAGTGACTTCTCCTAACAAGGGGTTAAACACCTTATGAATTGGTTTCACTAACCCTCTGACTCAGTATAGGAGAAAAAGAAAACAGAAAAAATCATACCCATCTGGAAGAACACAAGCCACTCAAGCTAAAATTTCTAAGCAAAAAGCCCTAGGATACTGAAGGAAGGGAAGGGCTTCCTTCTTATGTTTACACAATCTGAATAAAACAAGTCATTAATAATACAACTTGGAAAAAAAAGTCATTAAATATTTGCAGTCCATGACAATAACTTAAAATTCTACTTTCTATTTCCCTTTAACTTCCCAAAATTAAACTAAAGCACGTGAGCTACTAAATTGGACATGAAGTTTCACATGTAAGAAAATAACTGGACACCTTTCCTGGTATGTAATTCTCAATTTTTTTTTCTCTCCCCAAAAGAATTAAGAAAATTAATCTCATGCAAATCAACAGAGCCCAGTAAAGTTAGACTGGGGATTAATTAGGTATGTCATCTGCTTCTCAAGCAGCTCATTTATAGTGTAACTCAAAGAAAACACAGCTTTAACAACAGACCTTTTCTGTTATTTTACTTTCTCATTAAAAAGATATCAACCACATTCATTATTTAGTATTCTATAGTGAGTGTAGCCCTGTTAGTCTGTATGTGCTCCGTAATTCATCATATACTAATGATCAGCCACCTTCTCTCACGTTACCAGAACAACAAAAATATCTGTGTATGTCCAGCAAGAGCTGGGAAGAGCTACAGCCAAGAAGGCAAGGGAGTAAAGGCCCCTAACATCTCAGATGTATTTGTTGATGCATGTGACAAGAGGCTATATATTCTCTAGAGAGGTCACATGGTGTCTTTGTCATTTGTACACTAATTAACCCTCAACCCCAAAATTCAAGTGAAATTAAGACATCCTGCAGCTTTTCAAAAAACACCATCAAGAAAGAAGAGGAATGAGCAACCAGCTGTCCAACATAGGAGGAATTCCTGACAGAAGTCAGAGTGACATTCACTGTTGAGATCTTCTGGTACATCACAGAGTGACTGTAGGGAAACAGTACAGACTTCCTTAGAGAACAGCACCACCATAGTGATTTCAGCAGGTGAAATATAATTTAAATTAATATTTAATTTTGGTTCCTACTTGATGGGCAGCCTCTTCATGTAAGACAGCTTTAAAGAAAATACCCAACTCTGTATCCTAGACTTCTCTCATGAAAAGCTCTTATCAGAAAATACAAAAGACTGCCTGTTTCACAAGGACAGATGCCACATCATGGTTCTGTATAATATCAGTGAGGATACTGATATTTTTGAAGAACATAGTGGAAGCTCGTATCTGGCAGCTGCCATGTCTCTGTTGTCTCTATTTTTCACCTCCATTTTTTTTACAGGATCTCCTTTCAGTTGAATAGTGTTGGAAGCAAAAACGTAAAATGAGACTCGGGAGAAGTCAGCTGCTAATAAAAGGTTCCCCTGTCCTTTCTTGCTGACCCACTAATTTAAATGCAAGCAGGTCTGCTGTGATATCAGAGAAAGCCTTATTTGAGGTGTGCTTGTGCTTACTCATTAAAAACAAGTAAGTTTCAGCAGACTGCTTCTTTGAAGTGCTGTGACATACATCCTCAGCTACAAATGTGTTTCTTACATTATTTTAAGCAAAGTTTGTATTATTATCTGAAAGAAAAAAGTACTGCAGTAGTGTTTGTTTCACTGCCTATTTTACCATCCAGTCACTGTGGTAAGAGAACAAGTAACCAAAACGAAAATTCCTTCTTTGGGACACAGAGATTTTGAAAGCAAGGAAGTGGATCATGACTCATGGATCTCATTTTTCAAATATGAAGAATAAGCCCCAAATATATATTTTTTCAGTTTAAGAAGTGAAACCTAGAATTTGTAAATGTAAAAATGAACACTAACATCTTTCCCCATCACCTCTTATGTTCTCTGAATCATGTAGCAAGTCATTGAATTCTTTCATACTATCCTCATGTATAAGGGAAATACGTTTTAAACATTTTACACAGCACAGTGAAACCTCTTCAGGAAATATGCAATTCAAGAATTATATTTTATTCTATTACTAGCCTAGGCTAATAGTTCTGATCCTCACCTACAATCAGAAATCTTCAGGTTTTTCACTAGAATAAAACCTAATTAGCAGCAATTCCTAAACTATACCCAAGATATGAAGAGAGGTTAAGGCTTTTGTCTACTCCTTGCATACAGGTTTACGGTAGGACAACGGGTCCTTTTCAGAAGCATTTTACACAATATTAATTCAGTCCCTGGGAGAAATGTACTGTGTAAGTGTCCCAGGGTATATTTAAAATGCCCACAGCTCTCCCTGATAGACTACCTTTGCTAGCTTGCATCCAAGCTGTGTATGTAAAAAAAGGAAGTGCTGACTATAGCAAAAGGCTCCACTATACTTAGCCTTTATTGTCTTCACTTTCTGGACTGGCAGGATTAATTAAGGAATCCTGCAGCTTCAACTTCCACGGAGACAGCAGCACTGAAGAGGAAGAAGTAATCAGCTCGAGTTGGCACCACCATCCATTATACCAATATTCACAGAGACAGGATCAGTTACTCTTAATAAGAGTGCTGCCTTTTATATCCATTTTAAACACTGCAAGCTGCTCATTGTAAATGGCAAATGAAATCCAGAAGTACAAGTTAGTGTCCACAGTATGATACTTCAGTCAATTTTCTATGATAAATAAAAAGTAGGAAAAAAACCCCCAAGCATACAGGGATTCCTTGGGGGAATTCTAGTCATTCTAGGCTTAGAAAATCCTATCTATTACCACAGTTTCCATTTCAGACTGTGGAAAATTATAAAAACTGACAAATGCCCATAAATAGGAGGTTCAGCAAGAAATTGTGGTTATGGAGGGCACCATGTGGGACAGCAGGGATGAGTATTCTTCCGCTGCATATTCCAGCTCTGACTCAGGAGCTTGTCGCAACAGAAAACAAGTTTTTTGTAATTCCTTGTGCAAATTAACTGACATCTGCCTTCAAAACACTCCAACAATCATCCTGATGGCTTATCTGAGTTCAGCTATAAGAAAGCAAGTAGCTACTCACAAAGAAAATACTGTTTGTTCCCATTCCACTAACTATTCTTCCTACTGTCCAGGACTACTGACCTACCAGAAAAAAGAAATTAAGTGAAACCAACAAAAGAAATAGATTGCCCAGACACTGTTAATGCTAATAATTTTGTAACTTTGTATGCTTGGCTTTTCCTTTTTTCTTACAGTTCATTATATTTCAAATTAACCCTTAAGACTGCACAATAGCCAAAATAACATATCTAAAATACTAATTCAACATTTATTTAGTAAGTAAATACTATTTTATTTACATTGTCATTACAGTATGAAATATCAACAACACATAATTTCACAGATAAATCGTACTGAATCCCAGGTGAAGAGTGCTGTAGACCTGTAATACATGCCTGATATGTGTCATTCACCTGCAATTTTCCAGTAAAATAATGCTGTTCTTATTTCAGATGCACCTGATTCAACAGTAATCTTGTCCAGTTTATAAAGGTGAGTGGCTTGAATCCTAAACAGGGCTATATTTTCTTATGTAAGGTCTGTCCAGCCATTAATACTATGCCAAGAACAACAGACTTAGGGTTTCTCCCTAGCAAAGCTTCCTTGGTCAGTTACAACAAGTATTGGGGCAAAGAAAATTAATACATCAGGCCTCTTCTAAGGAAAATAAGGATTGGCTTGGAAATGAGTCCATGTTAAGATCTCTAAGTGATCTATGCTGCTATAGAAAACATGGGCTAAAACACATCAAGTGCAAATAAGAAACCTTTTTTCTTCCCATTGGATTATTTTCACTCTAAATTCCGTACATGTTTCCTTACCTTCTTCCTTTTGGCTTGGTTTACCACCCAGAAGGGAAAAATCGTACATTTATTTTCATTTTCTTGCTCCCGTTGGATTAAAAGCATTTCTTTAAAATGACAGGCAGAAAAGACTAGTGTTTTCTTGTTTTTCCCTGATCTCTTACTGTCCATTCAGTAACCTTTCATGCATAGAGAACATTGTTCAATTTCAATCACCAAGTCAAAAGCACATGCTATCCTTTCATTAATGTTTGAATTCATCCGTCTGTGTTAGAGAGGATGAGAAAGAGAAAAGGAAAGGGTTTAATTCTCCACTTATCTGACTTTGAGCAATCAGTCCTAAATCCTGCCATAGGCTGCTTCAGCATAGCTGCCCCACAGCATTTTGTTCTATCCTGTCTCAGTGAGGCCCAGGAGGGGACATCTTGTTGCCACGCAGAACCGGTTTCAAGCTTTTTCTCTCTCTATTTTGTTGGGGCAAGCTTCTGTTTAGTACACACTACCTTTATAACAATTACTCCCATTTTTTCTGTTGTTTCTGTCCTGTTACGTTTATCATACTTCTAATTAGGACTACTCCAGCCAGTGTGAACAATGGCATAACTTGCAGTATTAAGGTGCTGCGTGTCTAATGAAATACACACATACATAGAGATCTGAAACCCACAGAAGCCATTACTGATAGAACAGGATCTAAGCAAAAGCAGTGTGGTACACAACATTACATCGTCTTGTGAGCTCAGAAGTACCATCAAGTTAGCGCCTATTAACAACTTACTGTGCATCAGCTGCTCTGCAGAAATTGTCAGCATGCATTACTTTGCATTTGCTGTTGGAAAACCCTGTGCAAGTTAGCTTAGCCTCCTCTCCTGTCAGAACAAGTCACATCATCATGTATTTGCTGCTGGCTAAGAGCCTATTCATCCCCATGTCCATATTTACCATGGTGCAAATGATACTTGCTAAACCCTGCGAACTAAATCTCACATCCAAGCTTCACACCGTGGAGATGCTGCAACAGCAGTATCATTTATGTGTGCTGTAATCATAGAAAAGTGACAGAAGCAAGTAATATTCAGCACCATTTAAGCAGCTGACCTGCTAGAGGTAAGAATGAAATTGCTTTTACTTCAGCAAAACTTTTTTTTTTTTAAGACATTAGGTCTATAGTGAGGCTAGTGATGAAACCACTGAAAATTAGGAAAAGAAACTGCCTGTATGATCTTTCCCTTCTATTAATTTCCCTTAAATAAGTCTTACTGCTAATCATTCTTCTGCAGCCCCCTGTTAACCACTGTTATATAGCTGAAGGCTTGGAGCTCTTGCACAGGCACAGCTCCTAAAGGCTCAGACCCACTTGTTTTCTGGCAAGACACTTTCAAATAGGTCTGTGCAAATACTCACTTGGAATTTTTTCTTCACTTTCATTTTTCTGCCACAGATGGTTCCTTTAACAGAAAGATCTTAAGGAGGACTTTTAGGAAAAAAAGTTTTCCTTTATATAAACAAAATAAAACAAAAAAAGCCACCCAACCCAAAAAAAAAAAAAAAAAAAAAGGTAAGAATGTGTTGTGCTGTCTCTGATAGCTAGATTATCTCTCACTTCTGCAGCTTTCTGACTCATCTGCCAGCATCTTGCTTGGAGAACCCCTCCACTGTCTCCTCTTATTTGTAATCAAGTGCCATAGAAATTTATTGTCAACCATCATCTCTTTATCACATCAAATAACCCCACCAGCTAGCATCTCTTGGCACTTTTTTTACAGGTCTCTTCCTCTCTCTCCTTTGACCAAATCACTCATCACATTAGTATTCCTTTGGTTATTTAAGTATCAGCTCCAGTTCAGCATGACTGAAGACCAGGATTCTAAATGTTCTTTCTGTTCAGTCATTTCCTGACATCTATAAAGAACACCGCTACTCTCTTTGGAAGTGGGCAGGTTTCACTGGAAATATTCACATTGTGGCAATATATGACTCTCTCAAACATCTTCCCATGATCTGTGATTCAACCTTTCCTAGCAGCCATCCTCCCAGCCAGTATACTTTCGCAAGGTTTAGCCATCCTCCTTGTTGTAATATCCCTTCCCTGTTGACTTGACAAAGGCAATTAAATTTTCAATTGTACTGACATGGATTGAAGACACTGCTTTAAGGATAACTCTGCTGGTTCATTGTGTTCACTATACAACCTTCCCCCTCACCTCCTCAAAATAAACAAATAGCCATATTTGGGGAGTTTTGTGCATAAATCTGCCTATGTGAAAGTGTGTTTGCTTAGGAAACAGCGTATGTGGAAAATGCCAAGGTGTAACAGTTCGTACAGAACAGTACAGTTGTCATTCTGCATATGGCTATGTAAACCCACTGAAATGACACTAAAGAAGGGGGGAAAATCAGCCCATTTTTTATCTAACTACAAAAGCAAGTAATTAAAATCCTCTAGAAGAGTAACACACATATTTTCAATCACTAATATCAGAAAGAAAAAAAACTGTCTTGATTTCTTGACATATTAATAGGAATAAAACAGTTTAAAAGGTATTTTAACTCCACAGAAGATAAAACTTACGTTATTTGCCATAAGAAAATGCTTCCTAATATTATTGAACAGATTTGCTCTTACGAATTGTGCCAGAAACCATGAGCCCATTATTTAACGTCCCTTTAGGAATAATGGAAGGAAGGAATAAATAATTAATAATGCATACAATGTAGAGGTTTATCCCACAGATAATGGCCCATGAAGGAAAGAGTTTATTACATTACGGAATCAAGCAAACTACAATTAGTCTAATTGTTAAAGCGTTCAGAGTATTTTCTAGTTCTTCACCAGAGCTGCCTGTAAGTAGGTCTGAACCTTCCCTTCCTGGAAAGCATATGGAAGAAAAATTACACATGTAACTAATTTAGCCGAGAGATCTGTGATCTGTTCACCAGTACTTTTTGTGAGGATATACACAGTCGCTCTGATTGTTTTCTAAACTGTGGAGGAAAAATACCAAGGATTCTTAGAATGATGATACTTGTAGCTATTACAGGTAAAATCATCAGCAAAATTATGAGATCAACCCCAAATTACTATCCAAAGACATTTTCAACATTTTCAGCAGCACTTCTCAATGATTTTCTCTGGTATACCTCACCAGTATGTATGCCTCACTTCAAGGCAGTAAGTATACAATTCAATTCAAATAAGTTATATGAATGCGAAGTTTGTGGTAAAAAAAAAATTGAAGAATATTCATTAGTAATTGAGCCTCAGAATATAATGAAGACTTTCAACAGTGGTGCTATACTTTTCTTAAACCAAAATTGGCACTGGCCAGCAGAAAGGTTTGTTTTGTATTAATGCAGTACTTTAAATGTAGTCTGCATAAGCAAAGGGGAACAGTACTTAACACTTGCCAAAGAATTTGAATGCAGTTATCCACAGTCATTACTGGCCCTCTCTCCACATCAAAAAAAAAAAAAAAAAAAAATCATCACAACCTCCTGATGCCACAGAATCACCCGTGAACACACTGTTGTGTAACATAAACAAATCCACAACATGGTGTTTTCCCAAATACAGCCAGGATAAGACTTATCACAGACTATAAATCTGCCACAGCCAAGCTGTTGCAGTGTTGAGAGCTGCAGCCTCCAAGTTCTGGCACCAGTTTTCTAACCAGGAGCCCACAGCTTTGGGCCATGTGCCCCCACTCCCCACACCAGAAGCAGCAGTACGTTGGACCAGAATCTCCAATAAGTAGTGTGAGAAGCACCCAAGCTGTCAGGTATTGACATTCCAACTACAGTCCTCTTGGCATCTAAAGCATTTAATTCTTGAGTTAGGCTTCAGTGGGGTCTGCACTTAGATTTTGGCATTTTTCAAAAGCATGACAGGAGGAAGGGCAGGTTCTCTCAGCAGCTAAACAAGCAGATATAAGGCCTGGAGGGTCATGAGGACAACAGTGAAGTCCTATCTGACACTTCCCAGGAAATTCCCTTCATCACCAGGCCAGAGGCTAGCTGGGAAGAATGTCTTTCATTGTGCCTGCTCAAAATCTGTTATTCTGAACAAACTAATCCACATTCATCGGACCAGGGAAGCAAGGCATCACTTTGCAATGCAACAATTAAGGTCCCTAGCTGGGAGCAGGGAACTTTAAATTTCAATTCCTATTACAACACTGCTTTTCTAGCCAATTACCATATAATATTAAAGTACACAAGCAACCATTAAGAGTCAGGAACAGAAACTGACTTCCCTAATAACCTATTCAAAGCCATCCATTACCCTGGATACCAGCCGGACACAGACTTGGCCATCCTGTGCTGCTGCATTTTTACTGTTATTGATACTCAAGTTACCTCGTACCATTTCAAATTATTTATACCTGCTGCAATCATATCTGTTATTAAAGACAGACATATATTCTTCTTGGAGTCTGAATGTATCTGGAAGTATCTTTCAGAGGCAGTTGTGGAGCCTACTCCTGACTACTCCTACTGACAAGAAACACGGAAAGAATATAAAAAACTCTGTTCATCCATTTATTCCCTTTCCCATCTATTCTGATATTCACCTCTTGCTTTGGTGTCTGCAATTCTTTCCCATGCTTTATTCTACTTTGTGGTCCAGGTTACTTTTCCCCTTGTCATCCTTTGTCTTTCATTTCTCTTCCTTATTTAAGTGGTTTTGCCTTTCTTCCCTCTTTTTTTCTCATTTCCTTCCCTTCAATTTCAACATTCAAAGACATGATCCTGCAGTCTTCCTCCTACATTTATGAAACTCAAAAATGCAAGGACCAGAAGAGCTGAGGAAGAAAAAAAAGCAGAGAAGCAAAAGTAATTATCTCATTATTATCTCTTTTTAAAAGAATCTAAGTATCTGATTTTCAGTTTGATTTTTTTTTCCTTGATTGCTGCTGTATGAAAGGCCTAGACAAACAACAAAACCTGGAAAAATTAAAGAGCCATCAGAATGGAATGGTTGCAGCGAACACTGAATGAACTGTGATCTTTGGCAGGATCAAGATCAACACCACAAGCTTTCAGCTGTAGCGATCAGTCGATACTTTCCAGACCATCCCCACGGTGACAAAGACAGAGGCATTTTTAAGTTGTAATTGAGATTAGCCTTGATACATACAGTTGGAGCCATGCCTGTGAACTTTGCTAAAAGGCTGGCTATGTAAACTATCTATCATTCAGTTTCACATGAGCAGTAATCTAATGACACCACAAAAATCTCACTATGTCCCTTGCTCCACACGTTCAACCACAGCAGCGGACTCATGCCAGGGCACTTCAGCTGTGCTACTGAAGTGTTTGCCTCCCAAGGTCTGGAGCCCCATATAGACTCTCCTGGGGAGCCCAAGTTTTGCACAGTGCTCAGTATTGTAGCCCAAAAACACTCCTGCTCTGATCCAGCTTACTAGATTTGCAGTCACGTGCTAACTGAAAACCCATACATAATAGTACTGACTCCAGCATGCTTTGGATGAAGCCCATAAAGACACGCAAGATTGCTTTTCACGGATGGGAATATTTTGTTTGTTACTACTAAGCTAACCACAATAAAAATAAATAGTTCTCTTTCATGTGGTGATGAAACAAAGCAATCATGCTCTATTCCTTTTTTAATTATTAGGTTGAAAGATTCAGTGTCTTCCTGGCATGTTTAATTCTGAATCATATTCATCACATATATAAATAGCCAGCAACTGTATATAGTAGAGAAGGGCAGAGAGGAAGGTCAGGGAATTAGCTTGATGTCAAGAAAGCATTTCCTGTGCAGTCACCAAATCTGACTGGATACAGACTCCTCTGTTGGCATACAGGAGGCCTGAAGGCTACTGTGCCCTCATACACCAGACTTGCCAGGTAAGCGTCTCCAACCTTGCTAGCATTTGGAAGCTTCTCCTCCTCAGATATCACATAGGTGTAACTTACTTCTTGGGGCTTTGTAATAATGAATAAAAGATTTTTCCTCTCTGCCTCATGTTATGGGCATTGCCACCACTGTGAAGAGACAACTTTAGTGCCGAATCCCCAGCAGCTAATCCACTGGGTCAGGGAGACTACCACAATATGAACCTTCTCCACTGAAATCCGAGTGGACAGATCCTGGAGGGAAGTGCTGGCTCTACTACCACTGAAATCCAGAATGTCAAGCCTAAATAAGTGGCAGCAAGTAATACCATGGACAGAGTGCTTAAAAGAGTTACAGCAGAGTTAAAAGTTGTAGGCAGTCACTAAAATCACACACTTTCTATCTGGTTTGCATTTATAAACCACTCTGCATAAACACAATCTTAGGCCAAGACTATCATTGCACAGCTTAGGCCATCAAGAAAATTATGCCTGAACCTCCTGAGACTTTTTGTTGTAACCTGGACATTGCCTTAGCATTGCTGTACACTGTTTCGCTAACCTCAGACCCATGGCAGCTCTCAGCTGACTTCACAGAATCATCGAGGTTGGAAGAGACCTTTAAGATCATCAAGCCCAACTGTCAACCCAGCTCTGCCACTGTAACCACTATATCCTATCACCAGGCGCCAGGTCCAGACGCCTCTTAAGCATCTCCAGGAGTGGTGACTCCACCACCTCCCTGGGCATTGCAATAGGTTGCAGGAACAAACTTCTTTTCCACGCTCCCTCATTCGTGACGGCAGCAGTGGGCACGCGAGGGAGCCAGCCGCCTCCCGCAGCAGCCCGGGGCGGGAGGGATGGCAGCCCGGCACGGCGGGGGCAGGGCCCTGCCGGGAGAATGCGGCCCGGCCGGTCCAGGCGCTGCCCCGGGCGGGTGATTTAGCCCGGCTCTCCAGCACCGGGACATCCCACGGCTTCTCACCCCGCGCGCCAGCCGTGAAGCCACACGCGGTTTAGGAACTGAAGCGAGGCCAGGCAGGTTTTGTCGCCGTCGGTTTTGAGTTTGAACCAGCGCACTTTGCCCGGCTGGAGCAAGGTCACCGCCTGCCCCGGCTCGGCCAGGGCCCCCTGTCCGCCGAGCCCCGCGCCCCCCCCGGTCCCGTCGACAGCCCACAGGAGGAGCGGTCGCCTCCCCGGTTGCTGCGGCCGGATCCTCCTCCATCCCGTGCGGTATTTTTAGCCGCTGACCCAGTTCCCCCGCTCGGCTACCTGCGCCTCTCTCACCGCCCGGCCGGGCCCCCCCGCCGACAAACGCACCGCGCAGGGCCGGCCCGGCCCCGCTGCCCGGCCAGCGCCAGGTGAGCGGAGTGGAAAGCGGGGCTGCAGCGGGGCAGGTGCGGCCGGAACACGGCGGCGGCGCCTCGCTCGGGACGGCCCGGAGAGAGCGCGGGGCTGCAGGAGGGGCGCGAGAGCCGCGACACCAACCCGGCGGCGCTGGCGAGGAGCGCACGGGCTGGTGCGGGGCCTCCGCGGGGGCGGAGGGGGGCGGTGCCGGCGGCGAGAGCGGCCGCGGCGCAGTTTTCTTCAGCGGCGCCCGATCTACAAGTGAGGGGCAGCGTGTGAGCGCCGCCGTAAGTGCTGACTTACTGTCTTTTACAGAAGTGTGAGTGCTTCTCTTTCTTCCCTTCCTTTTCTTTCTCTTCTCGCTCTCTCAGCGAGGGCTTCCCGGGGCGGCCGGATAACGGGGCACGGGAGCTGAGCGCGGCTGGGGCAGCCCGGGCGCCGACGTGCTGGCGGGGGAAGCGGGTCACTGCCGCCGCTCCGTGCTGCTCCAACTTGCTTTCCTTCTTTTCTCTGGGCATTCCCGCCCGCCGCGCTTCCGCGGGCCCCGGCGAGGTGAGGCTGAGCCGCGGCCTCGGGGAGCAGCGCAGGTGCGGCTGCAGCGAGGCCCGCCCCGAGGGGCCTTTCCCCTGGACCGCGGGGTCACAGCTTCGGGGGGCCCAAGTTGTGTGTTTGGAATTTTCGGTATTGAGAGATACGGAAATTGTGTATTGCTGGCGTAGCTTTTTTTAATCTAGGTGAACACTGACACCGTGCTTGATACGTTTAAAATGCTTGCTCTTGTGCACCCGGGGTGCTTTGGTCCTGCCCGACAAGCACGAACACTCCTGAGATTTTTAAAGGAGTATTTTTAATGGTCTCTCCTCTGCTTGCTGCTATTTATACCATTCAAGGTTGGCGAGGAGAGCCAGAGTTTGAAAAGGACATTGAGCTTTAACTTGATACCATTGTTCCAAGGCCAAGGCGAGAGAGCGCAGATATTTAAAATAAAACAAAACAAAGAAATGCCCAGAAAACAACCCCATGAAAACACCCTACCCCTCTGTTTTTCTACTGCATGATCAAAGCAGAGAACTGAGCATCCCCTTCTGGTTAGGGTATGTAGGTGATGTTCTGTCACGGGGTCTGAGCCTGTGCTTTGGTTTTATTATTTGTTTGCTTTATGCTTACGATGTGATGGAACAGTACAGCTGGTTAAGCCCCACACTGGGGGATTATATGAAAGATGAAAGTCTCACACTGTGGCAGATGCATGACTTTCACTTAGGTGAAATAAATAATTACTGGTCACTGCCTATGCATTGTAAGGTCTTAAGTAGCTGTAATGTAAAATATTAGCACTAAGTCTAATGAATTGGATGATACCTATGCTGTTGAATATATATTCACAGGTGATCAATTTCTTTCTTCTTTTTCTGAATTAATTCAATACACTGTAACACTTCTCTTCCTAATTGAGGAGAGGTAAGCTTTTCATATAGTGAAACTTAAGTTTTGGGAATAGAAAAGCTTTAACCTTCAATACCTATATCACTAAGATTTTCAGAGTGGATGGTGATAACTAATATGATAGGTCTCTGTATCTGGATTGCTAAATAAGATTGGTATTAAAAATTGGTTATTCCTCGTGACATGCACCCTGCTCTGGTGGAACTTCAGAGCAGCATTGCAGCGGCTGGCTCGCATGACTGTAGCCACTGGGGTTAGCTTAGTTCTCCTAGTGCTAATTATCGTGGGTGAGCAATAGATTGCATTTGAGCTCTGTTTTTATGGAGTATAATTGTACGTGTGGTAACAAGGCTGTACTAAAAATTCATATAGTCACTTTTAAAATATTGCAGAGCTCTAACTTCTGGCTGAGATCAGTCTGCTTCAAAACTGTGGCTGAAACAGTGATCACAGTCTGGTAAATCTGATGCTAAAACTTTACCTAATATGATTTTCCATTCAGGGTAAGCATTATTCTGTATGTAAAGGTTCCATATGTTGAAAATATTTGAACAAATGTTAAATTTTTAGTAGCTAGCCCCTTAAATGGGCTTCATGATCCTTCTGAGCAGTTGCTATTCAGTAAATAGAAAGCCGTACTGTTGGATGCATAACTGTTCCTTATTCTCGTGTGTTTTACTTACAGCTGAAATCAATATCTGAGAATTGACTAACTGCAGAAGTGCAGTGTCAAGGCCTTGAAGAAGTCAAGATTTGACTGAGTAATGACACTGTAAATGCATTTGGGGCTTCTCTTTCTAACTCTTCCATTTTCTGATTTCAAACTTCCGTCTGCAACCACATATGGAAGAAGTGGGTTTCTTTTTTAGGCAGAGCCAAGGTCTTGTACAAAAATGTCAACTTTAAGGAGGCTTTTTTAAAAAAAAAAATCTTGTAGGACTTACTATTGAGCTGAGATTTAACTTGTTGGGTAGCTAATGGCCTCAACAATCTAGCAAAATAATTACTAAGATTTGTTATAGGAACTGTGGAATGCAGATTAGCCAGCTGATAGTGTGGGACTTATTTTTTTGTTTCTTTAAAAATAAAAACACACTTATGTTTTTATACATATATATGTGCCATGTACATGTATAAATGTATATGTTTTGTATAGAAATGTGGCATATTATATATTCATATAAGATGCTAAAGTGTACCACTGTTGTATTTTGATTGTTTGATGTTGAGAGATAATTATGTGATCAGAAGTGCCACGTGTGGTATATATGATTCAACAGAAGCTCCTGAAGTGATTGCCTGCCCTACGTCCCTATTTCTGTTCCAGTCATTTTGTTCTATTTATTCAGTTTCATGATGCATCCTGATTTACTGTTTAATTGGGAAAATCAAGCATTTTTAGTTGCTTTTACCCCATTAATTCAGAGGATTACCCGGTGAGTTTGTGGAATGCTCGTTCTATGGAGTAGTTTGGAGTTAAAGGTGGAAGAGGAAATGGTCTTTATTCTGCTTTACTTGATTGCAAGAATTAGTGGTTCTTCAGTGTTTGTTGTGTGGAACTGGCACAGTTTGCTTTATGCAAACATTAACGTGAGAATGATAACAGCCTACTTCTTTCTAAGGGGGTGCTTGCACTGTGGAGTTTTTTCCTTTTCCTAATTGATGTATGAAGATGTTTTTAGACTCAGTAGTTGCTCTGATGGAGGCATGGGAAGAATTGTTTTCTGCTTTCCTATTTTCTCTGTGGTTATGGACATGATTCCACAGAGTATGCTATGCATAGATATGCTTTATTATCTGACAAAAAAGTCAGTGCTAGTTGATAGTTTTGTGTCCTCCAAGTAAAAAAATAGTATTAATTATGAGTCCTAGTATTCTACATGAGTGGGCTTTTTCAGTACCAAAAAGTTATGTCAGCATTTAAATCGTACTGTTCAGTGGGAAATTTCCTTTTTCCCATCCCTAGCACCTATCTTAATGTCAGTTTTATTTCATGGACTTCTTCCCTTGAATGAATTGCCTTAATCCTTTTACACTAAGTTACCTCAAACTGCTTTAGTTACCACTCTGGTTTTTGCATCAGGAAAAACTGAAGCTGCTGTTAGTGGATGACTTTGATGTGATCTGTGAGTTGCCCACTTGTATTGACCCCCCCCCAGTCTCTGTTGTTATTCCTCTTTAGATGGTTCCTTTACGTCTGTCCTTTTGTTTGGCTTTGTCATAGAATTTATTTTAGCCCTTCCAACTCAGCTAAGTTGCTCTCAGCAATCTTCAAATATTGAAACATTTCACAGCTATTTTTCTTTTGCAATCTTAGATAACTATTTAAAAAAATGCAAACTAGCTCATTTTTGCATTTAATATAAGTGTGGATATATGGATTGCAATATGGTAATTGTGCAGGGAAATGAAACTAGTGCACTCAAGGCACTGGGAGTCGAGATTTTGTAACCCACACTGGATTTTGATGAACTAGTTCCTAGTGCCGACCCCTGTGAATGTGGCATACAGAGGTTGTCTGCATGCTCAGAGTGACAGTGGTCTTCAGCTGTACAGCAAAATCCCTGAGGTGGGGTAAAACAGTTGGAATGTGTGTGGTGTAGCACTTCATTCTAGTGGCTAGTATTCCTAGTATCTCTGATAACTTTTACTCTGTACTCTCTATACTGTGTCTAACAGGAAGAAATAAGACAAGCTTTCTTCCAGAGTCAGTTTCCCTTCTGTGATTGCTCCATTCATGTCAGTGAAGAAGTGGACAAGCCTTCTTCAAGCAAAACCAGAGTATTGAAGGAGGAATTGTCATTACTATGAAAAACGTGGTTGTAGATACATTATATGTTTTTTTTCCCTGATCTCCTGTCAATGTATGAGGTCCATATAGTGTGTTCTGGACTTGTTAGTTTAGTTTGATGGCATTAGCTGACATCAGTGAGGTCTGGATGGAGTGATCTGTGAAATGGTGCTCCTTTTTTCTTCAGAAAAGAGATCAGCTGTAAGCCTATGTGACTGGCCAAAAAAGAAATTATTTACGTCACTGGGCTCCTAAAAGAGTGTGATTGTACTCTTGGATGAGTGTGAGTAGTTGCAAGTGTTAAAGACTGCCTTTTGCATCCATTCATCTCCTGTTGGCGCTGTAGCTGAGGCTGCTGCCTTGTCATGTCTCCAGTGTTGAATTGCAGCAGACTGAGTAATCTTGACTGAAGAATATAAAAAAATAGGAGGATTTTGCTGCACCATCATTCCAGGAGGGTTTGGGAACTAAGGATCTGTATGCCATTGGGCATTCTGAGAGCATCGTGGTAAAGAGTATGGGCTGATGAATAAACTGCTGTTAAACAAGAAAGACAGTGACTTGTCCGTTAGCTATGGTTTGTGTGCCCATTCTCACAATTAACATGATCTGCCTTTCTTATTTTATTTGCTGTGTACCTCTATGCTCCTGGTGAGTCAAATGTGATTACTCTTACCTGCGGATGCTAAAGGTAAGACAGTTGGACTATTTCAAGACCATGGTGTGAGACCATTTTTAAACTGGAGGTACAAATGGAAGATGCTGCTGTGCTGGCTTATGTATAGCACACATCCTCTGTTAATACATAGTCTACAAGAGTCATCAGTTCTTGGACAGAGTCTGAGTTGCTTGCTCTTAATATCTGATTCAGATGTTCTAGTGGCAGTGAAATATTTCTTTTACTGTGATTATTAGAGGTATTTGAAATACCATTGATGTGACTTTAAAAAGAAAGGCAGGAAGTGCTTTCATAATATTTTCCTCAGGTTAGTATTTTTCTTTAAAAAGTGTTTGAATTTACAGAATTACAGTTTTGCTGGGAAGTACCTCTTTCCAACCTCCAAACCGAAGTAGGACTACACCCTGTGCTAGATCAGGTCAGTCATGTCAGGGTGCAGCTGAGTCTTGCAGATCTGTAGTTGGAGGTTCTGTAATCTGTTTTGGGTATTCTAGCAGATAACTTTGTTTACAGAAAGAAATAACTTGAACTAGGATGGTTGATGAGCCATTTACAGGATTATAGGCAAGTCCTGTTATCGAAGTTAGTTGGCAGTTGTAGCTGGTTTTGGTACTGAACTCTTACAGGTCAAACACAGAGACTTTCAAGAAAATTGATTCAAAGTAAACTGTTGGTGGCCCTTGCCTCTGAAATGACACTGATCAGATGATTCATTCTGTCCCTGAGCAGGACCATAGCTCTTTATTGAAGTTCTGAATTGCAAGAAGATTGTAGTTCTGCAGTTTTCTTAATGCTGGTTCCTGCTCTAAGAAGTTCTCATATGCTCCCCTTTAAGCCTGTCCTTTCATCCAGCTGAATGAAGTTTTGATGTGTCAGATGTATTTAGCATTGCTTTTAGTTTGAGAGGAAAAAATTCTCCAAGTTTTCTGGGAGAAATTAGCATGAAACTTGACTACTTTTAGTGGTATATGGTTAAATGCTGAAAAATTGGAAGACTGCTTTGTGGATATAAGTAATAGCTTGATAAAAAATTATTCTGTAGAAAAGTGGCATATATACAGTGTGTAAAAGTGGAAGTATGTCTGTCTTTACAAGCTTTATTTAAAATTTTTGGAGTTCTGGTAACCAGTGCTATGCAGTGCTCTGTGGAGCAAAAGCAACATACACAGCTGTTGTTACTTTTAAACTGTGTCCAGTTTTAGAGATGTATAAAGGATTGATTGGAAACTGTCAAAATTGGATATGTTTTTCACTTTGAGTTGCTTTCGTTATTTTCTTCTCCTGCTTATTTTATTACTTTTGATGTCTTGAATTCTGTGTTATTTAATGTCACTTCTCTGTAGTGGCAGTATTTCATACTGGTAGTTTTCTTGTGTCTGTCTTGACCTTTAAGTTGCTCAATTAAAAAGACAGCTTATGGCAAACTCATTCACCATGAACATTTGGAAATAACTGGGGTAGGTGTTCATTTTGGGAAATGCTGGCTGGTACAGAAAAAAAATACGCAGCATGCATCCCAATATTAGGATTACTTATATCAATATTACTTCACCATTTAACTTATGAAGCAACATAAAACTTAATATAGTGTCAGGATGTTTTCCTCTTGAATCTTTGTGATGTTCTTTTGGGAAAAACTGAAGAATAACTTGAAATTTGGTTTGAAAGGCTTTTAACACTCCTCTCTGTCACAGGCAGTGCCTTTTTGGACTATCATGTCATCTGCAATGATATCACTTGGAGATTAAACTCTTCTGGTATTTTATTGATGGAGTTTTACCTGTTGCAAAGCATGAACTTCCCTGACACCTTCATTACTAGGCTTTTATTTAAATATTTGTTAAACCTTCTACTGATTTGCATTGGTTTTGTTCATACTTAAATTGTGCTCTTTGGGGTTAGCAAACCTAAATGTCACAGTTTTCAGAAAATGCAAGTTTTAATGAGTCCCATCATTAAATCAGTGTATACCTTTCCCAGAAACTGGATAACTAAATGTAATAAAAAGTGAACTGTTGCATCTTGATTCGCTGCCCACATTTGTCTGAAAGCTGACTTTTGTTGGTGAAGGAGCTGACAAACACATTAAAGCTCAAATAAACCCAAAACCCACTAAAGTGAAAGGATGGGTTGTTTGAAGAACTAATTTTTGCAGCAAGATGTATGCAGTATTAGGGTTGTCCCTGTGGAACGTAAAAACTAACTTCTGTTCATGTTCCTCTATCTTAGTTCCTGGGAGTATACGTTATGCTCATCATTTTGGACTGAAATAGTGAGCTTGTTCAGCTGGTCTCTGAAATTAGCACTGAAATTGTCTTCTCATACTGTTTTTCAGCACAGAGATCTAACCTGGCTCATTAGAAAATCTTCTGTGGAGATTGGACAACTGCACTTGGTGTGCTTGAGAAAGCATCTTCTGTTGTCTTTGATGCTATGTTCAAGGTTCTCCATGTAAGGCTCAGTGCAGTTTGCTGCAGGTGATCCTTCCTGCTTTTTTGTTGTTTTGGTTTGGGGTTTTTTCTGTAAAAACGTTGGTTGAAACTAGATGGTGCTTTGTCCATCATTGCATGTGGACTTTGTGATTCCCTGTAAGAGGATTGACAGCTTTTGGTTTTGCAAATGTGCTGGTGTTCAAACCATTACTGGATTATTGTATGGCTCTCTTTGACTCCCCCCTTCTTTCTGGTTATTGCTTTGAGAAGAAAAAAAAAGAAGAAAAGGAATGCTTGTATTGAACTGCTCCTTTCCACCGTTTGGACATTAGTCTTTCAGTCCTGAGTGTACATGATTATTTCAAACTCCTGGCTGAAGCTCTTAATGGTCTTGTGGCTTCTTTATTGATGCTGTCTAAGCAGGTCAAGCATTGACACTGCCTCCACTGTGTCCATCTCGAGTTGCAGGACAGTGCACCTTCGATACTGCTGGTTGATGCCTGTGTGATGCAGACCATTTCTGGAGGTACTGGCCTAGCAGTTCTTGGCAGCATAAGCAGGCTCTGTCTCTTGCAGTGTGCTCTCATCTGATGTGTGCACTGGTTATTGCTTTTCTCCCATCAGTCATCAAGGATCTTAAAACCATTACTCTGTGGCTGACTTTTATCTATCTTGGGAAGCCTATTGATTGCTGTTCCACTGTTGCAATCTTACCTAATTGCGCTAGAACTTGCTTGTCTGCGAGTTTCACCTCTGCAAGACGCCCTAGGTGCTGACTTGATCGTTTTATTACATTGTAGATATCTAGGAGGTGTCTACAAAAGTTTGCAGAAATTTGGTGTTTCTTTGTGTTAGTACTATCTGAACAACTCCCTTTTTCATGTGTGCTCTCTACCAGGTATTCTTAAGTGGGCAGCCTATATGGTGCTGTATCATCTCAGCTATACTTCAGGTGTAAGTTTGCAGGAGCTCAACTCTACTCAGATTTCCGCTAAAGAGAATGTTATTTTGTATGCTTTATTTGCTCCTCATTTAGTGCTACGAGCCAAACTTACAGAACTTTATTCTTACTGCTTTATCTTTCAAGCAGTGTGGAAGGAACATGGATTGATTTATTGTCTGTGAAATCTCATCTTTTTCAGGTCTCTATTTGCAGCAGCAGCTGCCCTCAGCAGCGTGAAGGTGCTGAAAGAAAATCTGTCGGTATGATTTGTAGTTCATATGTATTATAACATGTGACACAATTTAATGAATTTGTTGCCAGAATTGTCTGAGAATAATTCTTATATCACATAGGAGGTTACTTACTTACCACGTACTTTTTTTGATGCTGTGAGGGTCATTTTATTTGTTGCTGAGTTTCGGGTAATCAAATTTTTGTATCTACAGGTGGATTGCTGGAGTTGTTCCTTTGCAAGCTTTCCCTGAATGAAAGGAATTCCTCAGATATTTTGGTCTGTTTGCGTCCTTACTTGTGTCTTGGTATAGAAGCGTCTCAAAACTACGGATGTTCCCTGTAGTGCATCTGTGTTTCCTCTGCTTTGTGTATTGTCATAAACAGTTCACAGGACGTGTTGAGGAATTGTTATAGTTGAGTATTATGAAACTGAACTGTCTGGGTGTTGTCTCCTGACAGAGTATTATAATCAGCCAGAGGCTTGATGCCAGGAGATAATAATGGCTGGTTCTGCAGTCGGCATAGGTGGGTGGCCTTGGGCAGTTGGATGCCTTTAGGTATTTGCACTCTCGGTATCTGCCTGGAAGGACAGCAGAGGCTTGCCAAGCAGTTGGGAAGCTCACCTACTTTAGCATGCTTGAATCTGTAGTAACAGAATGAATGTTCTCGCTCTGCTCTCATCTAATGAATAGCTTCTGATTTGAAGTTGTGCAGACCACTGCTTCACCTAAGGATTCTTTGTGCTCTGTAGATCCTTGATATTCCAGTAGCAGGTAGTACAAACCTTTTGAGCTTGGCAGTTTTCTCAGGAGATTGGACATCCTTTTGGACATTCACTTCATTATGTATACTGCTTGTGGTAGAAGCTTGCTTCTACCTTATTGCACAAGCAGACAGATCAAGATATCTGAGCAGTTTCTGTGTGTGGTTAGGACTAATTTTTACATTTCTTTCCTTGCCTTGAACTTTTTTGGGTTTGTGTGCCGTAGCTTTTGTGTAATAAAATGTCCTGCTGCTCAGCAAGTGGGCTCCAAAGTCAAATACCATAAAGTCAGTCTTCTGCATTACAAATTTCTCACAGGTTTCGTAATAGTTGTATTGGGCATAACTAGTATTTATTCGTGCTTCTCTGCTTTAATCAGGCCGCATCTCAGCACTTAAGAAGTTAGTAAGTCTGGTTCCAAATTTCAGCCATCTTGAGCTGTAGTTCATTTAATACCTTAATTGCAAGGTGATAATTGACTAAGAGCTGTCTTCAGCTTCCTGCATGCGGAGGCTGTATTATTAGACCTTCTGAAGTCTTGCTAAAAGCTGCCTCTACTGAAAGATGTGTTGCAGCTTTAGCCATTACTTTAACAAGAAAAGTATTGAACATGTTTTTTGTTGTTGTTGTATTGGACTAGTAGCTTCCCTGCTTGCCCAGACAACTGTTGGCCAAGTGCTTCAAGCACAAGGCAGTGGTGCATGCCTTGTTAGTTGGGGTCCCTGGATGTTTTTCAGCGTTCAGCTTTTTTCACCTGTCCCAACCTAGTGGCGATGAGTATTGTAATTCGTCCCCTTTGTGCCCAGCTATCTTTATTGCAGTGTCTCCTGTAAGCTGAACTCCCAGTATCACACAGCTCACACTGCTGTTGTGCTGGTTTGTCGGCCTTACTCTACCAACAGTGTGTAGTCACAAACACACATTTGTAAAAAATGCACTTTTCAGACAAAATAAGCACTGTGGAGCCTTGAAAGGAGTGACTGTAGTGTAGTCAAAACTGAGAAGAGTGAAGGTAAGAAACTGCAGTGGTTAGAACAGCACTTCCAGCAGAACATTTGACACTTCAGTGGTGTAGCTTGGCATGTGGGCATGCCTCCAGCATTTACTCTCCTAGGGGGTACCCTGTTGGTAAGGTGTCACCTAAATATAGTAAGCCTGTGTGGTGGGGGTGTTTTTTCCCCTGCAATGGGCTATTTTCAGTGCAAAGTAAGCAGGAAAGCTTTGCCTTCTACAAGGTCACTCCATTACAGGCTTCCAGATATTTCCAGTTGTTTAGTTTTCTTATTGAAGGCCATGTAGAAACTGTGGCAGACTTTGAGATCAATATTTCCATTCTCTAATATGTAATGGGATGCATATCATTGATAAAAGAAGTCTGATTCTGTAGAGGTCATTCCATAGTATCTGCATAAGTTATATTTAGTTCATGTTTCTATCTGATTGGTGTCAGAATAAAGCTACTGTTACAAACTGCTTGCTTATTTATAAATGCAGAGAATGCAAGGTTCCTGTAGAGGGGCAGCCTAGAATTTTTTCTTAAAAAAATGGACTGGAAAAGGTTTCTAGGAAAAAAAAAAAATCAGTTGCAATGTGTTCTTGATGTCTGGTTGATGATAGTTTTGTTTTGCCAACGAATGGCTTCATATAAAAGTAGGTTTGTGGTTGTCAAATGTAAACACATTTAGATGCCATAAAGAAGTTTCTCCCATCTCCAGGACTAATGGTGGTCTGCCAGTAGCAGAAGGTGGCTTGCAAAAGTGGTGGGCTGGCTCCTTCCCTGCACTTCTTGGGATGATCTTCTACCCCCAGGCCCCCCCACACTTCCCAAAAAAAAAAAACAAACTAAAAGTGCAGTATTCATGTCTGTCCCTTTCTATTTACTTATGAGTGAACACTTGCAACAGTGTACAAAGGGGCATGTCCTTGAATCCCTCAACTGTTAATAGCCTTTCAGTGTATGTGTTTCCTTTTCTGTTCTTGTTTTAGAGAAGTCTTAGATGGCAAATTTCTCTTATTTTGTGCCTCAGAATAGCATTGAATAACTCAATAATCATACAATCTATTAAGTGTAGAAACCCTGTGTTTTTTCATTCAGCAAAAGAGTAGCATTTTTAAACACAGAAGAAGTAGTGAGGAAAAGGGAAAATGTCAAATGATGTGCATCTGTCCACTCTTGTGAAGAAGGCTGTCATTGAAGTGATTATGAGTACTGTAGTATCTTTTCCATGCTCTTCAGCTCTTTCAGAAATTGCTTTCAGAAAGAGGCAAAATGACCTTTGTACTCAGGGATACTGCCCGGAGAAAAAATTAATCTCTCTGGACTAACGGCTGCCTTTCTACAAACCAGTGACTTTGAGGTTAATGTTTAAATATTTAAATGGATTTGGCATGTTGCCATTTAAGTGGAACAGAATGTGCTTAACCCTGAAACTCAAACAGTTCCCTGGGTAGCCAAAAAAATAAATAAATTACTCAATAGTGCAGTGGTCTGGTAAATTGAAAGATTATAATTTAATGCTAATCCTGAACAGGGGTATCCTGAAGGAGGAATATCTGTCTGATTTTTTCTATTTAGTTGAGGGGAATTTTTATGGATGTTATCGGAACTTTTTCCAGAAGTTCTTAGGCTAAATGGTAGCACTCATCTGTGGGTCAAAGTCCAGTATAAACAAGTTCTAGCGTAGGGTAGTAAAAATCGTCCTAAAGGACACTGATCTGCATGAAGGAACCTTAAACTTGTTGAAAACTGGGTAACTTGCTAAATTCGGATGATTTTATTTTTAGTTCTCTTTCTTTGGGTTGGAACGTAAAGGTTAAGCAAAGGTTTGATGCATGTAAAACTCAAGTTTAGTTTGGGAGTCTTGATAATTAGGACTTGAAATGGAAGAAGTTAAAGAAGAAAGGTAAGAGCAAGTGCACCTGGCATTCTTCACATCTCTAGGTTAATCCAGAGGACTGGGTTGCCAGTGTCTGGAAAAGAGGTGGGAGCTTTGATCCTGACACTGTATTTCTAATCCAGTCAGATTCTGACCTTAAGCTTACCAAGAACTTTGCTAAAAGCATCCCACTCATGGGAGCATTTTCTGCTTCTTGTGCCAGATGATGCAAACCCAGGTTTTCTGCCAAATATCCCAAGGATTTTCTCATTTTCTTCAAATTTTACACTGTTGACTGCATGCTCTCAGTAGTTGAGAGAATGAAGCAGTGTAGAAGGCATGCTAAGGTAAGCTGGGCTGTACAGGAGAGCCAATCTTCTTTCCTCATCTTTCTTTTTTATACAAATCTCATGTTCAGGTTAAACAGGTATGTGAATTTTTTCAACGTCTATAGATGTGAAACCTCACACTTTGGACCTCTTAATGAAAATAATTATGAATCCCATAACTCCAAACCCATGAAAGAAGTATTTGAGGCTGCAACAACTTCCCAGACAAGCTAATATTTTACTTAACTCTGATTAAGTTGTGTGGTATTTGTATTACAGCACAGAAGTGAAATTGTCTGGGCCAGTGTTAGGTGTTTGGTTGAGCTCATGTTTGCATCCTAAAGAAAGGAATGATACTGCAAATGGCTAGCACAGAATTCATACATCACATACTATGATGGCATTCATGTGTACCAAAGCAGGGGGTCCCCTCAAAAATGGTTAGGAAATCTGCACAGCAGCAAAAAAGCATCCTCCACATGAATGCTACAACTCTAAAACTGGTATGAACTACTTACTCTTTTACATCACCTGTGTCAGTAGTTGGAGACAATTTAATGATAGTTTAATGTATTTGGTGATTTCCTTATAAATGAAAAAAAAATTTCTACTTAAATAACTGTTTCATGGGCCATTTCAGGAAGGGAGGACAGAGAGACTGCTTTTGGTTGACCAGCCTCTTCCTGCTGGTGGTGTAGAGGTAAAGGGAAGATCAAACCAAAGAAAAGTTTACTTTTGAGTGCTTTATAGAGGGGTAGCAAAAGGACAATCTGTGTTTCATTCAAGAAATAACACATTAAATGCCTCAGCTGGAAAACTTTTAGTAGGAGCTTTTAGGATGAAATTTTTAAATGTTACTTCTGAAGAAAAAGGCTCTTTTCTACCCCTTGTGTGTTAAATTAGATGAAGGAGAACAATGTGTTCAAACTGTCCCCTTAATTCTCAGAAGATTACAGTGATCTGTGCCTGGTGCTGCTGTGTGAAGTCAGCTTGCTCCAGCAGCACTCTTGAGCATCCTTAGTCTAGGAAAACTTTTCTTTAGGGAAAAGACTCTAGCAGTCAAAAGTGGTAGTCAAGAAGCTGGAAAATCTTGTTCAGGAAAGCACGCAGATTGCAGATTTAATCAGTTTACAAAATATGAATGGATGGGTCAAACAGAAGATACATTTGGATCTGTTCTGAAGAGAAGAAAGAGGGGAGGTTGTTGGTAATCACTTTTTTTACAGGGTGCTATTTGGGCTATATTTAAATAGAGTGAAAATATGCTCATCTCCATGAGGGAGATTGTTACGGGCAAAATGGGGAGTAATGAAGTAGAAACATCAGTCTAGAGCTCAGTATTGACTAACCTTAAAGTGCAGCTTTTAAGAAATCCTAAAAGTCATAATCAAGCCATAACAAGTTCAACTAGGGACCAAGGAAAGTCAGGTAATGATGAGGTGATGGCAGGCTTGGCCCAGCAGGGGAGGAATGGCCTGTGTGTGCAAGCTTCAACTGGTGCTGATTTTATTTTGGGGCTGGTGTTAGCACAGGGTTGTTAGATGACTTTGGTTAACATACCCTGCCTTGTCCTTTGTGCCAGCTGAGCAGCAGCAGGATTTACCACCCAGTGATTCTGAGCGCAGAATGCTTGTGCTCAGGGTGAGGTTCTTCAGACTGAGTATCCTTCCAGCCAATAGATATATACTTACTGCTTTAGTTCCTTCTGATTTCTGTGTGTTTGTGTGTTGTTTTTATTTTTCTCGGAGAGATCATAGAATCATGGAATGGCCTGGGTTGGAAGGGACCTTAAAGGTTATCCAGTTTCAACCCCTCTGGCATGAGAAGGAATATGTTTCATTAGACCAGGTTGCTCAAAGCTCCATCCGGCCTGGTCTTGAACATTTCCAGGGATGGGGCATCCACAACATCTCTGGGCAACCTCTTCCAGTGCCTCAACACCCTCACAGTAAATAATTTCTTCCTAATTTCTGATCTAAACCTACTGTCTTTCAGTTTGTAACCATTCCCCTTTGTCCTGTCTCTACATGCTCTTGTAAATAGTTTCCGTCTTTCTGATAGGCTCCCTTCAGGTAATGGAAGGCTGCAATTAGGTCACCCTGAAGCCTTCTCTTTTCCAGGCTGCATAATCCCAATTCTCTTAGCGTTTGATGATTATAGCCTGCAGATAGCTATTCCAGGTGGTCAGCTCTCTACTTTTGTATTAATTTTCTGGTGTAGTGTTTCTCTGATGGTAAGCACAGTGAACTAGTAGTCAGTATTTGAGGCTGTGAGATGGGATCTCAGTGACAAACTGACACTGTGTAGTGCCAAAGTCTTGGCTCTTCCAGTATTACGTTCTTGCCCTGGTAACTCTATGGAGCTCTAGTATGGTGTGTGTTAGGTGGAGTTCAGAGCCTGTTGCCATCCACTTAAGTTTTGCAAGGCAGAAAGAAACTTGGATTTGCCAAATGAGTTTGACACCTTGAAGAACTTAAATGCTACAAAGCTCATTGGTATAGAGAGGTTGTTGTCTAAGAACATGGGATAGCTGAAAGAGTCGTTTCCTCATCTGAGAGCAATCATTTTATTTATTTAGTCTGTATTGCTAAAAGGATGTCTTAGTAGTGTAACTATTGTCATATATTTCTCTGTAGGCAAAAGAGTGAGTTGATGCTTTATTCCTTCTTCCATAATGGTGCATTTTCAGTTCTCACTTATAATTAAACATAACTGCATCATTTCTTGTAATACTTTTGTATCACCAACTGGATGCACATTATGCACTGGATAACTTAGATTCATAACCTCTTTTCTGAACTATTGGAGGGTTTTTTTTTTTTTTTAAGTGATTTTTTGATTAAGATATTTCAATTGGCTTCATTCCTTATATCTTGAAAACCCAGTCTTTGAACTGAATAAATTAAATGAATGCAGAGCAATTTCTCAGTCAAAAAGAGAAATTATCGTGAAATGTTTAACTCTTCAACTCTAAGTTTGTGCACCCAAAGGTAGTGGTTTGTCTGTGTTTAAAACATTGTCAATAAGCACATACCACTCAAATGGCTTAATTTAAATTATGAATGTGTTACAATGGAGTTTAATATAACCATGGTAATTTCACATTTAAATTGACTTTGTTAAAGTGTACTTGTTTGTCTTTATTGCAACTCTCTTATTCCCTGAGGAAAGAAATATTTTCAGAGGGTATTAGTTTCATATAACTAATGTATTCTAGTTTTCCTTTTTTTTTTCTTCCCACTTTTCCTGCAATGCTGAATTAATTTAGAAGCCTAGAGTAAATAGGTGTAGCAGGAACTTACACACTTCCAGGTTAATTATATGATGTGGTTTAATTAATTGAGTAAAGGAAAGTCTTCAGTGTTTTAGAAGCACCATATTCATCTTTCCTTGCCTGTAGCAGACAGGAGTTAAGAGACTGCAGTTTATGTCACTTAGAAAAGGTGAGGGAGAACTGTTAGTGCCGTAGGGCAAAAGTGAATAATTGTTTGACGTGTTGCAATGTGACTTTTCCAAACAACTGTTCTTTTTTTGGGCTGTCTGAAGGTAGGCTAAGATTACATTTATCCAAGCTGCTCTGCAGACTTTCCAGTATTAAATTCTCTTCTAGGGAGCTGTATGTTGTAATTTATGATGCACGGGGGAAGGACAATGACAGTGGGGGAAACGCTTGTGTGTGTTTCTCTGTAACCTGGAGCGCAGGGTCAATGTTTCACCATCACAGCACCTGTATGCTCTGAGCACCCAGCACCTTGTGGAGCCCTGTGCAGACAGCACTCATGGCAGGGGCTGCAGAAGCTGCTGGGCACAGCAATTGCTCTGAAGTAACTGTGTAGCCTGACTGTATTTGAGTTGTGGTAGCCCAGAGCTGTATGAAAACAGCAGTTTCTGGTTTTAAAATCTTAGGAGTTCCTCAGTTGCAAAAAAGTGAGTTGAGTAAGTCCCTCATCCTCTTACTTCAGACCTGGCCAGGCAAAGGTGTGCTTACTTTGTTAACTAGAGGTTTTGTCTCTCACTGTGAACATCCTCTGAAGTGTTACAGAAAAAAGACCTCTTTGCAAATATCATTTGTCAAATTTGTGAAGTCCTTGTCAAGCCTGCTCTCTGGAAGTGTTGGTAGCATGCAGGGAGCTTTTGATGCAGGGCTGGCAGAGCGTCTAAGGAAAATTCCTCAGCCTGAGCCTTTCATTGCTGCGTGGCTGAACTGATCTTTGAAAGTTGAAATCTCATGAGAGGACTCTCACTAGTCTGGCTTCTATGGTTTTATTTTGCTTTGGTTTTTCTTCTTCCCTTGCTCTCACTGATCACTTGTGCTCTGCTGTATGCTACTGAGGAGAGCTTTTGATGACTAATCTAATTCAGCCTTGACTTGTCTCTTTTAAGAAAGGCTTGTGTTTTGACTATCGTAAGTAGTTTGTGGGGTATGTTTCTTTCCACAGTGCCCTAGTGTAAGTTGCTGTTATACACCAAATAACTTTCCGGATTTATTACTTGAAGTTGTCTGTTCCATAAACATAGAAACATGCTTTTATATGTGTCACAGTTTATTCTTTACTGCTTAGAGGTTGAAAAGATTATTAGCATTTTCTGAAGCTGTTTGCTTAAAAGTGTTTTAAAGTAAATCTTTTAGTTGTAAAAATTACGTAGAAGGTGGTAATATTTGTGAGTGAGGTTTGGTGGCTTGTACTGAATGATAAGCGTGTATTATCATTGATTTAATGTTCCCTGGTGTGTTAAATTTTACAGCTAAAACAGAAGTGTTAGTGGCTTCTACAGTTAAGGCTAAAAACATGCCAGGCTGGGAGACAAATGCCAAACAACCCCCTTCAAGTAGTTTCCGTATGTTGCTGACACATCATTTCCTGGAAGGCTGATTGATGTGTTGGCAAAACTAGTATAATATGCCATTTTCTATTAGAAGGTTAGAAAGAACAGTCAAGTTCCAGCTCTTAAAATGGAGAGTTCAGGATGATAAAGGGCCTCTACTTAGTGGGTTTTTTGGTATTCTCAGTATTTGAAGTGATCTTTGATCACTGATCTTTGCATACTAAGGTTTTGCTTTTCTAAGTCTGTCGGATCTTTTCTGATCCTGCTATCTTTAGCTAAGCTAAAATACTGAAACAGGATCTGCCAGTATTTGATTTCTAAATTAAAAGGAAGTATCAGTCAAACCTTTAAAGGTGATAAAGGAAATGTAATTTGTTTCTCTTTATGGAAGGGGGGAAGACTTAAACCTAGAATGGGGAAAAAAAAGAGGAAATTACTATTGTAAAATGTATTCAAGCCAATACAGTTACTGACTTGAATGTATTATTGAATTGTAATAAATATTTTGTTTGTAGGCAGGAATAACTTAACCTACAAACAAGCATTCCATGCTCAAGGACAGAGTTCAACATCGGGGGCAAGAAAATCAGTGACTGTGTAAAAATTCATAGTTTGAGTGATAGTGGGCTGGCTGCCCCTTGCTGCCTCAATCCTTTGGTGATTCAGGGGTTTTGTCAAGCAAACAAGTAGCCACAGCTTTGCCTTAACTTTTAGCTCTACTGTGATTGTTTCAGGAAGAAAGGTAAAAAACCCCAGACTCTGCAGGAGGAAAGGCTGGATGCAGCAGTCTGCATATGGATCTCTGTTAGATAAAAGTAAATTATTTCTAAAGATATCCCGGAAGTAGCTTTTGAAGGATTGTAGCGCAGTGATAATATCTTAAATTTATGATTCTCTTTTTTAGGTTATTTAGCAACCTTTTAAGAATAGTATCTATTTTCAGTATTTTATCATTCTGACCCTGAAATGGTAGAGGAGGAATTAATTTTGTTCCTGCATTTCTCTACCTCACATCTTCACCTGTGGCTTTCTGTTGTCATAGAGTAGGACTGGTAGCAACGTTTTTTCCAAAAAGCTGAAGATTTTTCTTAATAAAATGTCTTTATCTTATTGATGCTGAAAGGTGAAGAGTGCATGCAAGACAGTGCATGTATGTCAGGAATAGTGTCTTAAACACTTAGTCAAAGTGGAAGCTGATGCTCATTATCAGGTGTCCATCACAGCGAGGCAGTGTAGCATAGTGGGCTAACATCTCTGGCCAAAAGGTCTGGAAAAGCACATTAAGCTGAATGTGCTTAAATATTTAACAAAACTACTGTGGACTCTGACCTAAAGCCCCTTCCGTGTGTAAGCACAGATATGTTTTTCAAACTGAGAAGGGGAAATCATTGTCACAGTTCACTAATGTGCTGCTTTTCATTTCTCTCCAAACCAGATAATTTCCTCAGCAGATGGAGTGAAGGAGAGTGCAGGCTGTGGAGGCAGTGATGGGGTCCACAAACTTTGATCACTACTATGATCTGAGGGACCGTGGGATCTGAAGTGATTGCATAGTGCCGACTGTTGGCCAGAATTATATGATTCTTGTGCATCTTGTCCTGTTCCTGGTCACTCTGCTGTAGATGAAGCTGTCTGTGACAACTCATTCATGTGCTTGTAAAGCAAATGTTCCCACTTGTCTTGCAAGTGAGGCCTCCTGATTTCCAGCTTTCAACTTGACTCTGATTTACCCATGAGGCTTTAGTTAGTGAAAGTAGGTGATTTGTATTTGCATCAGTACAGTGGCTGAATTTTGTTCTGTGTGAGAAATACACTGTTGCCACTAAAGCACTTAACCAATACCTGAAAGTCTGCAAGTGCCTCCTGTCAGAAGCAGCTAGTGACTGGTATTTCTCTGTATATATTCTTTCTAAATAAGCATGACAGTACTGGCATCTTGTTTCTTTCTGAATATGGTAGGTTATTCAGCAAAAAGTGTTCTTGTGACTCTCACTTGCCCCTGACTCTTTCCCCCCAAGTCAGTAGTCTAAAAGCCAGCTTTGCCGTTCTCCTATGAGTGAGGACTTCTGTTGAGACACCCTTTTCCAGAAGGGGCCTTTACTTTTCTTCCTATGTTGACCAGAACTTTCGGTTTTTTCCTAAGCACCTAGAGTGTGTGAACTTGTTGAGGTTTATTGTAATTGTGGGGAAGATGTGGCAGCCTGCAGTCAGGAGTCTGGTATTGGGGGTGTCCTGTCATCCTGATGATATTCTTTGTAGTTGTTACTGTTCAAGTCAGAGTGCAGCTGTGATTGCACAGCTACATCTGCTTGGTTGTTAAATCTGCTTAGGTGGTTCATCTTGTGTTGGAGAATCTGTCCTGGACCTCAGCTGGCTCTGTGCATCTTGGTAAAGAGGTGGAATGTCATGCCAGGGCTGTCAAACTCTTGTAGCTCATGTAATATGGGAGACATGAAACTTGGCAGTTTGAAAGAAGTCTGGTGGTGAGACCACAGGAATGTTCTCTAAGTTGATATTTGGTTTCCCCTTCCACAGTTAACATTTTGGATATATTGATGACCTAGGTACATGCAAGATGGGTCTGCCCAGGCCATGGGTGAGTCTATGCAAATACAGACTTCTGCTCATGGTTCTGGTGCTGTAATTTCCGTTAGCAGAGCCTGACTTTGGCTTTGTATTGCATAGTTTGATTCAGAATAGAATCAATTCACCTGCGGTTGGTTTGGGATCCAAATTACTTGCTGATCTAACTGTTGATTTACATACATTTGATGTTGAAAACTTAAGAGGGATCTTAGTAAATATATTTTGTGTTATTTAAAGAGTGAGAATTTTATAGTTAAATCCTAGAATTGTATTTTGTCCTTGTAGCCTATAAATGAGTTACACTTTATATCAAAGATAAAGGTAGAGATAGGCATCTGAATAATCAAGTTACACTGGAGCTTGCAGTTAGGTTATTTTTGCACTGAATCAGTGGCTGTGATAAGACTTGTGATTGTTTTGTTAAATAGCTTTTAAAATCTATTTTTCCATTGTGTGGTCATATAAGCAGCATACAGGTACTGACATACAAATAAACCTGAATACTGAGGTTTATTCTATTTTATTTCTGCATGTGGAGTCTAATGCTGAGCAGGCTTGTTGAAGTTAGCACAGTGTAATAATGGTGTTTCTTGTCTTCGGTCTATTCCATGCAAAATAACTGAACCACGTGATAGGATGAAGATGTAAAAATTGGCTGCTAAGCTGGTGCTTAGCCAATCAGGAGAAGGCACCGATGGCAGCAGTGTTCTTGTGTTAGGAAAGATTACTGTTTAAACTAAAACATGCTCCCTAGCTTCTTGATATGTGAATGCCACTTTATTCTCTCTGTATAAGGCTCTTTGCTCTTTCAGTGGAGTCTGTGGGAATGTCTCAAGTATATTGGAGATACAAAGCATTCTCACAGAGTTTCCAGCCTCTCTGTTATAGCATGTGATTGGCTTGGATTTAGTTTATATTACCACCTGCTCTGTGAAATTGCAGTTTCTTTATAGACATGGAATTGCATGTTTGTATATCTAAATAATTTTTAGGAATGAGTGTAGCTTGTCCACAGCACTTAAATTTGTTAGGAGCCAACTTTTAATTTGAAATGTGGATGGGAATAATTGAAAACTCCAAATACTCAGTCTTGTTATGCAGACTTGAAATTCAGGGACACGGTGGGGAGAAACACACATTGATTTGGTGCGACTACTAAAACAGAGGCGGGTGGTAAACTGGTAGAACTTAAAAATTTTAGAAACTGGAGGCTTAAGCAGGCAGTTGCTCTTGCTTCTGCCTTAGGTGGGGAGAAGAAAATTTTATGAAACAGTTCAGGAGACTTTAGTACAGTTTAATATTATGAAAACCTTTGTTTTTCTACCTTTCACACCTTCCATTCTCTGTATTGCAATGATTTGTGAAGAAAATAGACAAAGGACTCAGTCTAACAATTTCTGTTGTGAAAGGCTTGATTGTCTGACGCACAACTTGATTTTTAGATCAGTATGTATGCCTACGTAGAGGTTGTTTACCCGCTATGGGATAATTAAAGAATACACATTTTTCTCCTTTCTGATTTAAAAAAAAAAAACGTTTTTTTCTTAAAACCTTATCAGTGGTCAGAAATGAAGTACTCAGGGCACCAGGCAGTCTGTCATGTGCAAGATCAGAAGAGCAGGACTAACTTGAGCACTTAGTACTTGCCCAAAGATTGAACCTTGGCCTCCTGCATGACAATTGTTCCAGTTCCTGGGTACTAGCTTCCCTTCTGACTTCTGGCATACCTAGTTTTGACTAGGAACTTCCTTGTAGGCGGAAGAAGTTCAGCCCAAGGAATCTCATTGTCACCACCCTATTCCTAGAACTGTTTTGCAGGCTACTGTTCCTTGTTACTTCTTTCAGCAAACTTTTGAACTATTTTAAATCTAACCACCAAATACTGCTTTGCAGTCCTGAAGGCTTTGCTGTAGCTGGACTTTCCAGAGGATGGAAGCAAGTGGTTTCCAGGTGCCAATCCCTTCTACCCCTGCTTCTTGTGAGGCAATTTCCTCTGGAGAAAGTTCCTAATGCAGCATTAATTGCTTGTAGTTGACATTTGTGAGCAGCGTACTACCCAAATGGCTTGTGAAAACACTGCTGGTATGTTTAAATTGGCTCAGAGAGAGCAGAACCCCAGTGGTGGATTTGAAGGGAAAACATCAAGGTAGAAACAGCCTCCTTTTCCAGGAACATCCCGCGATATGTGATGAAAGAGGGAGAAAGCACTCTTAAATAGTCTCTAAAATTAGAGAAACAGAAATGAGAGATCCAGTGGATCTTGTGGATTCTCCTGGATGTTCTGCTCAGCTCAACTTTTTTTCCCTCAGCTTTTTGCACTTAGGGCTATGTATTTTCCTAGCAGGAGAAGCTTAATGACTTTTCCCCCTATTTATTTTTTAGGATTACTCAGCACTGGGTGTGTGTTTTGGTTTGGGTTGGGTTTTTTTTGTTTTGGTTTTGTTTTTTTTCCCCCCTGCCCCTATGTAGGCAACTCTATTCAGGCTGCTGCAGCATTCTGAGATTTCATTTACCAGAGGAGTTGTATCAACAAGCTGTGCATGCAGAGTCCTGATTGAGCAGGACGTGAGGATCCTTGTTTGTGCACTGTGAATTGGTGGATTTCTAGATGGAAATTTAGAAACTGTAGCATTATTGGCAAGCTTTGTTGAACTTGCTGCTGGTAGAGGAAATAATTCCATCATGCAAACTTAAACAAACTGAGATTGCTTTCAAAAGGAAGTTGGTTACCCTTCACAGGACAGTATTCGGTTGTGCAAGTTTAATTAACTTTTACTAGGTACCTGAGCATCAGTTTTTTGATAATTTTTTTTCCAACAGTGTTTCTTCCTCATTCCGTAACACCCCCCACCTGTGCAATGTGCAGCCCAAATACATGGCCATGTGTGAGAATTGTTTTCCGGCTTCTTTAAGATGAAATGCAGGAGTTTCTTATCTGTGTTCCAAACTGATGTCAGCTGTATGAAGTTAGTCAAGTATGCTTCTTTGGGTTAGCCCTGTGTAGGAGCTTTCCACCTGCACTGCTGAGTGGTGAAATACTTGCCTTACCAAAATGTTTCTGATTTGCCTTTGATATGGATGATAGTTTCATAGATTTCTCTACTGTTAAGTGACTGTTTGACCCAGAAGCTGCCATTTGGTGCTGATACTTAGCAGAACTAAATAATGGAGGTCTGTGATCAACCTAAATCCAAGAAGTAATGTTCTATCTCAGTTAATGATGGATCTGTATTATGTCCTTGGATGAACAGCCTGGAAAGCACAGCTTTGGAGAAACTTCTGCATAGTGATGCTTTAAACCCTGTTGCTCTCTACAGTTTTGAGCCAGGAAAGCTTTGAGTTTTGACTGTAAGAATATAAAGGTATCATTTAAATAGAATCTTTGCCTGTCTCTGTGCAGGGTCTATAGAAGTTGCAGTAATCTTTTTCCTCTTAAGCCTTTTTTAGATAGTACTAATGAGAAGCTCCTTTATCTGTGTTCTCCCAGTTATTTACTGTTGCAGATTTGCATGTCTTAAATTTGTTTTAGCTCAATAAATGGTATTGTATAGGTTGCTGCTAAGAAGACGGGATGTCTGGTTTTAGAATGACTGCTTAAAAGTGTACCAGATCAGAGTGATGACCTCTAAATCATCAATGCTGCTGTCACTGCCTGTATGCAATTTTGCTCCATCAGGCTTATAAAGCCAGTGAAGGCCAAGTCCAAAGAGTCAAATGTGAGGTGAGCTGTATTGCAGACTGGGTAGTTTATACGTGGCGGCAAGTCCTAAAGACTGCTGAGGACCAATCCATGTATATAAGTGAATTGCCTGACTGAGGATACTGTATGGCATAAGTTAATGTGTGATCAGTCCTTGTCGAAAAAACAAAGCTGACACTCAAAAAACCAGCCAGAGGAAGAGAGAGGCAGTTTTTGCCTGTTAATCATGAGGCCCTATTAGGTTGTCTAGTCAAGGGTTATGATCTAGTTTGTTATAAAACCAGAGGGTTGCTTTTTCACTTAGTAGCACAGAGGCAGTGCCAGAGCATGCAATGTCCTCTAGCTGTGCATATCTCTCATGTAATGGAAGCCTGTACAGAAGCTGAAACTCACTGGGGAACATCAAGTATGGATGTGGCACTGGGAGTGTAACACTTCTGTCACTGCCTGTGGCATTTATTTTAGTCAGTCTTGAGTTGAAATCAATGCTAATGTTACCATATAACAGGTAACTGTAGTTCCAGGGTGTCTGCAATGATGTGATGATGTACATACGCTTTACTCTAGTGGGAAGTTGTCAAGTCAGCTATTAGTTGAAAGGGAAGAACTTCTTGAGGACTTTACATTTGAAGTTGTAACATCCTTCAGCTCCCTGATTAAAGTTTCGGAAGAGGCTTGACTGTACTGTAAAACAACATGTAGCCTATAACAAGCACCATTTGGATTTTAAGCTTGACTTTAAGCAAATTGATTAAAGGAAAAACATTAAAATAATGGGTTGTCACCACTTGAGTTTTAAGGAAGAAATTTATAATTCTTTTCTAGACTGCAGCATTGTTGTGGGATCTCAGATGGACTGACAGGATGATTTCTGTACAGGAGCTCTGAGTCCTGCTGTTGCCCCACAGATGCAGAACCCCCCCTTTCTGGGAGTGCTGCTGCTCAGGGCTCAAATGGAGCCCCATCCCAAGAGCCAAGGAGAAACTGCAGGGCACGAATGGCAGCCTGAATGTCTGGATCCCTCTCGGGGGATCCCTTGGATAACCTTGCCCTGGCAGTCTTTCAAGCAACATGTGCCCAGCTTGCCCTTTGTTCCAGACCTTCACCGTCAAGGTCCTGGTGGAATTTCAGCCTTTGTGGGGCTGCAAGCAGCCTGTCATCAGCCGTGTCAGGCGGGACGGTGAGCTTGTGTTTTCCAGAGAGCACCGACTGCAGCCTGCTCCCCGGTAGTGATGCATAAATCAAGCTGTTGCATTTTTTTTTTTTTTTTAAAAAAACCAGTTCTGCAAAACTGCCACAGCATATTTCTTGCCATTTGTCTGTTGCAGAGGTGCAGTGCTGTGTTCAGCTTTGCAGAGCTGGTCCCTCTTGGATTCAGAGGCTTTTGCCTTCTGGGTCCAAAGGGAAACAACCAAAAAATGTAGAAAGACTACAACTCTTGTATCAGGACTGATCTCACTGAGAAATGGTTTCCTTTTGTAGGAAAAATAACAAGATTTTCTTTTAAATATAAACCAAATGTGTTTTATTTGGGTTATTTTTGCCTGAGACTATAACATCAGGAACAATGGTTGTGAATTGCCGCCTTGCTCCACATCCCAGTTGTGCAACACTGCAGGTGAAGTACTGGCAAAACTGTTGGGATTTAAACTACTATCCAGCAATACTTGTTGAAAGTCCTCAACAACCATTATACCTTTAGGACTTCTGATCATTGAGTTGGTGCTGCTTCCTATTTGGCTACCAAAATATTATTTCCTGTAACCAGTTTACTGCAGTTTTGTTGGATTTTTTTTTCACTATATAGAATCAGTAGCCTTAAATATTTTTTAAGTCTAAAAGCACTGTTCTTTAATTGGCAAATGCAGCATCTTCAGAATTAAATTCTGCTGTGATGCTGTTGCTGTGCAAAAGTGCAGTCCTAACTCAGTGGTAGAATTTCTTGTAGAGTCAGTGGAAACTGTTCTTGGCTGGCTGTTGTCTTTACTGAATGAATGACCACTTCTGCACAGCAAACAACTTTTGAGTCTGCAAAAACTGCAAGCTGGTTAAATTTCTGACTTGGTTAATGTTCAATTTCTACTGCAATGCAATACCATGGCAAAGATGCTGTTCTTTCAGTCATTAGAGACCATTTTGGTCTGCTTTTTCATATAAATTAATCTAGTTATAGATTCATTGCACAGAATATTCCACTAGAACTAAATAAGACCGCTGTACTTACAATATCTTGCTTCTTTGCAGGTTATGTTGAGAGTACTCCAAATGCTCTGCAAACTAGTTCATATCATATGTCTGTGTTAAATATAGCCAAATGCTGAAAGGCTTCTCAGTTTTACATGAAGATCTGAAGGACATGCTATGCATGGGTGCAGATGAGTCTTTGTGTCCTTAACTGTCCAATTCCATTGATACAGTCCATACTAAGAATACTGCTAATGTCAGCTCTAAGTTGTATAGTACTCACACTAGGGCTGTGGGCACAGATGCTTCATAAAATGTTCAGGAACATGAAAAGTTTCAAGTTAGCACATAACCTTAAGCACTCTAAGTGTATGCTGCCTGGCACATTGTGGTAATGGTTAAAGCCATTTCTACTCTGACCTGCTAGGTTGTGGCCTACTGTTAGGAAACAACAAGCTTTTTTTTTCCCCCAAGGTTACATCTGGCATTTTAGCCACCACCCTTGCTATGTGGTGCTGTTTCTGCAGAGTATTTCTTCCTCTTGTACTTGCTGTTTTGTGAAAACTTTGTACTTGTCAGTGCAGTCAGTCTTCACTTAAATATTATTTATTAAATAATCAGGATATTTAAACCCCAAATTAAAAAAAAACCAAAAAACAAAAAAAAAACCCCAAAACATCCCCATAAAGCCACCAGCAAAAACACTTTGCCATTTGTCTTGAGAATCCAAGGTGTAATGACTATTCTGCACTGCTTCCCTGTGTACTTGCTTCTCTACTAGATTTGACTTAGCTAGGATGAGAGGAGAAGAACATGGGCCAAGTTAAGAGGTTTGACAGCTCTGTAAAAGCAGAGAAACATGTAATGCAGAGTAGGTTGGTGGGAGGACTGACCTGCTAGTTTGGAACAGCTTCTATTTTGACTGAAGTTGGTTTAAAGGCAAATGGGCAGCAAGGGTGCTGATGGCTGAAATTTTGTCAAAGAATGAGAAATTATGATCAAGAGCATATGATGAGAGGTGTCAGGAAAATTGCTGGATGTCTGAAGACTAGCTTGAAACTCAAGGGCACTCTTGAAGAGCACAAACCTTATTTGGTCTATGTAAGCAGATGGAGAAACCTAGCAGGAGTTCACAAAGTGTTTTTGTTCTTCATAATACATTTCTGCCTTTCTTCCTACACTGATAATATTTCAGTCTTAGAGGGAAAATTCTTGTGAATAATCCTGGCCCATTGTTTCATAGCTTCAAGATACCAAAATCTATGAATGTACCCTTTAAATGGTAGCAGTGGACAAAATCAGTTCAGCAGAATTACAGGAAACAGAGAAGGTGAGCTGATTTGCAATCCCTATCTATTCAAATAACTTGAACACTGATAAGGATTGTTGAACATCGGGCTCTGACAGTCTCAGGCCTGTTTGTGCTTACCTATTCAGTCAAGTCTTTCAAAAAGAAGGATGTGAACCTTGACCTTCCAAGGAAGTGCCACAATAAATGTACTGTTTGTTTTACCAAGTTCCAACTCCTTACTTTCATTTTGACCTGAAAGTTCATCCTTCCTTGAACAGTAACATACGCTTTTGCTAAATAATTTAGTTGTGATAAAATAGCAAAAAAAATCCCCAAAGTATCTTTCTGAAAAGGTAACATCTAATTTACCGCTAAGAAAGAATTTAATGGAATTCTTGCAAGTTCCTAAAGAGGAACAGGCTGAGTATTGATCTTATGGAAAACCATGCACTGGCTTTGTTTATGTTGGCAATGGATAAACAAATTATAACTAAGTATATAACAGTATGTAACTAAGTATATAACAGACCATGTGCACACTGTGCTTTGAAAACCTTGTGAGTGGTCTGACACTTTTAGCAATGAATGCTCTCTTAATGAAGCTATGAATGAGAGTCTGATTAAGTCATAAGAGTGTGCTGGACTGTTCAAGCAAGGGGCTTATTGCTATTCTCATCTGCACATTCAAATAGGTAGCGTTGGTTTTGTTTGATTATGCACAGTCTCAGACGATAAAGTACACTTGCTTACTTGCAGTGTGTTAATAGCTGGTGTTTGTCACTGGCTGGTGTGTTAGCTCTGTTATTTATGTGGCAGTTGCTGTAAAACAGGGTGGAGGGAAAGACGTGCATTTGCAGAACTCTCTGGTCTAGGAGATTGCATGTATCTCCAAATCCCCAAAGTACTGGATGTCATTTCTAGACAATGTTATTAAGTATCTTGGCTATTTAAGTAAAGGATGGGCTTTATTTACTTCTTTTAAAAAATCACTGGACCAGTCTTCCACTTCTGAATACAGAGTTCTCCTAAAACTTACCTTACAATAAAATTCAAAAGTTGTCAGTTATTAAAGGAAGAACTGTGTTATCAAGACACTGTATAAATCTGTTGGAGTATCTCTGTGTGTTATGTGCTAACAAATAGTCATAAATTGAAGATGGAGAGAACAGGATAATATCCTTAAAGATAGGGCAACAAGGATGGCTAGAGTTTATAAGTAATAAAATAGATAAGGACTTTTCCTCTTAGGAAAGCAATGACTATGGGCAAGGCAAAAAAAGGTCTAAAAGCCTTTGAAACTTTCCATTGAACCAACACACTGAGGAGTGAATCACTGGAGGCTGTGAGTTTGGGGAAAGCACTAGCATTGCTGTCTCAAACAACCATTTACTCACTACTAGGACAAACTACTAGGGTTGATGTACTTGTTAGGATCAGCTGTCAAGTTTTGGGGTGGTCTGATGGTAGTGTTATGGTTTGAACATCTTACGGAAAGTCAACACCTCTTGCACAACTTCGGGATGTCTGCTTTCTGCACTAGAACTGCCGTTTTACTTTACTTCTTCCATATCTTAGAGCCAAGATGTAACTGATTAAAATTCATGTTCCTTGTTTACTATAACTTTTATGTTAGGCTGCTGTTTCATTCTTGAAACAGGCTAGCAAATAGCTAAGTAGAAGGCAAAACCTATGGCTTACGCCTTAGGAAGTGATAGTACTCCTTCAGTCAAACATGCCTGTGTGATTGCTTGCAAACGTAACTTGCACGTTATTTCTGCTGTATCAAGTGTCTAACGTGGTTTTTGACTTCTAAAATGTCTTTGACTAAAGTATACAGATATTGTTTAGCTACCCTGTGGGGTGGTTTTGGTTTTGGTTTGGTAGTTTGTTGGGTTTTCTTGTTCTTTTATAATCACCTTCAGAGTACACTCACTGTTGACTGTGTATTCTGAAGGAAACAATGCCATGAGCATATGAGAACTTAATGTAATTCACTTTAAGGAGTAGATTGTGCTTATAATGTTGTAAATGTTTGTGTGGAGTTGTTGTAGGAGCTTCACTTACCCTCTCTATAATAGTTTGAATTAGCTTGGCTGTGGACTAGTTTACATTAGAGTGTGACATTGCTGAGGCGGCACAGAGGACTCTGAAATTTGCAATTCTGTGTCAATGCAGCATTACCTGAACCATTGTGTGTTTTCCTAGTGCTTTCTTATGGAATGGTGTGTTGGGAGGGATGGCTGGTTGCTGTAGACTCCCTCCCACATGATGCCATCTCTGCCTTCAGGTGTATATGCTGAAAAAATCATACTTCTGTGATTGTGTTGTGTTCCAGGATGTGCTCAAGTAAACTGGTTGTAGTGTAATGTGTTAACATATTAAATGCTTTGTATGGTTTTTAATTTTAGGGACTGTGGTAATCATGACCATGTAGTACAGTTTTCTGCTGGAATGCTGATGCTGCATTTTGTCTGGTATCAAAGCATGTTCAGTTAATTAGAGCACTTGTAGACTGCCTCCCTGCATGTCTGGGCACACCCTCTCCTTTCAGATTTATTCCCCATCCCATGTCCCCCTTCATACAGGCTTCACAAACATAGCTGATGAGTAAGTGCTCCATGATAATTTGCTTGAAAGAATCAAGTTCCAGATGAAGTACCAGGAAAAGTGTAAATTATAACTGTCTGCATTGTGACACTAACACAAACTGACTTGAATTCGTGTAGTACTTTGTCAGCCTGTGGGTTGAATTATTTATTGTAATTAATCTGATTTTGATTCCTGTTTAGCTTGCACTGAACAAGTGACTGTCCCCCTGCCCTTTAACAGCACACTCCTGGACACCTCTTGTTGGTTAGTAGAAGTGACAAGATCTTGCTGTGAGCCCAGTTCTGTATGTTCTAGTGTACTTCTCCTGGATCTGGGCCTGTTGGCACCCAGTCCCTCCTCTTTTTAGGAGAATATATTTGCCAAGCTTCTCTCCTTTTTTTTTTTTTCTTTTTTTCCCCAAGTGGTACTGCTCTTACCCCAAGCTCTTATATCAGTTGAGGAAGGGGAAAACTTAGAGCTCAGGTAGTGAAGGCTTTTTCTCCTCTGTGTAAGCACTTGAGGTACACAACTGAAATTTGGTAAGCTGAGCTTTACTGAAGGCAAAAACAGCTGAACTGTTTTGCAGTGCACTGTAGTGTATTGTGGAGGCCAGGCATGCATAATGCTTGATGTAAGACAAAGTCAAAGCAAGTTTATTAGTATTTAGTTTAGAGAATTCCTCAAGTCACACTAGTTGCCAGGAACAGTGTGTTCTTGGTGAGGGCAACCGTTGTGTCCGTGCGTCTGCTACTGACCCCTCCCTATGGAGGAGATGCTGGGCTGAGGTTAATTTTTCATTCAGCTTTCTATGGCAAATCTAAAACTAAAGAATTTCTCATCACCAAGAAGTCTTTTCATAAGCTTAATGAACATGCTGTTCTTTGGAGAGTTACAGAATGTCAGTTCTTTAAGGAATAATGTTCATTTAGGTTACAGATTTTTATATACTATAGCTGATCCTTAGGAATACCTCTCTTTTTATGCAGGATGCTTTCAGTACTCTAAGTGTGGATGTGAAGCTGTATTTGAAGCTGGTCTACTTGTTCGTGAAAGTATTGATTACTATAGTGAACATTTGCTTTAAAAATAATTGAATTAGTAATTTATTTCTATGTGTTCTCTGGTTATGTGGAAGTCCAGAGCACTGAGTAAACAGACATATATGTACATGTACACCTTGGTATGTGCAACTTTACTGTACTTCCTCATTTCTCTACACAGTATCAAAACTACTTTTATTTTTCTTGGAGCTTCTTCAGCATCAGTTGAATCAAAGTTTACTTAGCTACCTGTGTTGTTTCAAATTTTGGCATTATTGGCTACATATACTGTAAGGTAATACACCATTCTTTAAATTCTTGGGATTTTAGTCTTGCTAAGTCTTGATATATTAAAGTTGCCTATTTTCTGCAGAAAGAAAGCTCTTGAAAGAGGTAAGACTTCTGGTTTGATCTGAGCTGCTGCTGAATCAAAATGGAATCTTCACATGGCTAGGTGAGCAAGCAGTGTTAAGGGCTAGTCTCCAGACAAGTAGGAACAAGTTTTAATGTGTCAAAACAACAGTGAAAGCAAAGTTCGCAAATATTTCTCAGCAGTTGGTTCTGTGATTGACTTAAACTAATGGAAAATTATTCACAACAGGTTCTTGCCCTCCCCTCAGGGAAGACTTTTTTGGAAGAACTGTTCAATCTGCCTTAAGTTTCCTAATTGGAGATGAAAGTGAGGGCACTACAATTGTTTATGCTTCTTTAGGGATTGAATAATACTGGGTAGGCAAAAGATCTGGATCAGCCTTGAGGAACCTGGAGATTTTTTAGCTAGAAAAGCCATTTCATCTTGGGGGTGGGAGGGGGGCAGAGGAGGGTGTGGTGTCTGATCTCAGTAGCTTTTGTTTCCTTGTTTCATGATCTTTTTACCCTCAATCTGAGTCAGATGTTCAAAGTACTATGCAAAGACCAGACTGTGGGCCAGAAGCCACTCTGTGAGCAGACAAATTCTTGCAGTTCTAGAACAGTCTTAGTCTTACTTTGGGTGCTGCTTTTGCACTCAAAACTGTTTATGGGCCCTGCAGCTTTACACTTTTCATTAGTATGATAAAGGATTTATTTTGAATGTAGTTACTTAAGCTGTGCTTCCAGCTGAAGAAAGTAAGGCTTAAGGAAAAAAGTGAATTTTGAATAATGAACAAAGTAACTTACCTTTCACTAGTTAGTGTGTTGGCTTCATTTTACACTTTCCAGAGTATTTGTGGATAAGAGTTTTTCTTTCTCCTGTTGTGGTTTCCAGGATGGCTTATATGGTTTCTGTGAGGATTTAAACTTATTTGTTAAAGAACAAATCAAGAGTTGCTTCTCTTCTCAGAACAAACTTGTTTCCCAAGGCAGTCTTTGATTCCTCTACAAAAATATGATCACAGAATTATTCTTCAATGTGCTTAATCAACATTGTTATACCAGACATCCCTTATTATTATCTTTTCTGATCTTGTAACAACCGTCTTGTTATATTGCATCCATTATTGTCACCATAGTTGAAACAGTCAAATAATTTCAGACTTTAATATAATTCTTATGTGAATTATGAGTTATTCTGCCCACCAAACCTACTTAATCCTGATGTACATGTCCTGCTGCACCAGATTTCAAATATGTTATTACATCAGTATCCTTGTTTTAGGACACCCCACTCTGATGTCTGCATTTTTATTTAAACACCACAGACCTGTTTGCTCATGGGTTTTGATGAAAAGTGTCCTCCTTCCTGCTCCTTTGATTGGAGAGTGTAATCTGTCATTCCAGACCTGTGAAGGTGTTCAGCAGTTGTTCTTTTTCTTCAGTTGGGAAGCTGACCTTTGTCCATGAATGCATCTTCAGCCAGATTGCCATGTCAGATCCAGTGAACTTCTGCCCACCTATTCAGGTTTTATTGCTCTGAAAGTGAGCCACCTTCTGGCAGATTCCCCACCCACTGCAACCATATCTTATAAATCTGAAGTTCTTCCTGCATCTGGTCTCGTTTCTGGTACTAGGAGCCTTTCATACAGAGTGCTACAGAGGTCATCCAGCTGCTTTGAACAGTTTGGTCTTCTGTCTCATTCACGTCCTTGTGGTTTTGGTAACTTGGGTGCAGTCTTAGCACTTGTTAGAAACTTGTCACTATATGTTGCAAGGGCTCTTCTTTACTGTTTTTTGTTTGTGCATCTCCACCCCATGTGTGGTCAGTTGTTCTCCATCATCTCTCCATGTCAATCCTGCCCCTTCACCTTTCCATAGGGTTTTGGGTGACGATATAGGGCTCTGCTCTGCTGAGAGGTCACTGGCATTGTTTCCTCATTTGGCTAATCTCGTGTCATCTTTATAGAAGATGGAGGCAGTTCACTGGTATGGAATTGCTCTCCATTGACTCTAGAGGGGTCCCACATGCATCTACCAGTTGGCTGCCCCAGCAGCGTGGGGGCAGTGTACTGGTGTAGCCCCAGAGCTGGTTACAAACCTCCCTCTCCTCTCTTTATTTCAACTCAGATGTCTTAAACAGCTCTTTGAAAATTTTCAGCTGCCTCTGCTATGCATTGCTGCCCCAAAAGGCAGGAAAAAGACCTTCGGTGCAGAGAAAAGCCAGTCTCTGGGGTTGTTACTGCTCTGCATCAAGGGATGAGGGCTGAAATTTTTCTTTGCTGGGATTCTGAGTATTGCTTCTATGTTGCTGCTCTGATGTCTGAAGACTAGGAGCTTAGGAATGCTTACCGTCTTAAAATCTTGGTTTGGCTTATTTTTTAAAATTTCTTTTTAATTCCAGAACATTTGAATCTTCTTGGGAAACATGGAAACAAAGAACCACTTTTTAAATATCTTTCAGGACAATTGACACATTCCAGGGAAAAGCAGTTGGGTTTGTTTTTTCTGCAAAGTTCAGAAGAATCTGCATTCTCTGGGATTTTAAAGAAGTATAAAATGAAAACAGTTTAAAATTTAGCTTTCAAAATGAATGTTGGGAAGTCCGATGACAAAGTAAAGAATGGCTTGAAATCTCCCTTACTTATAAGGGATGAAAATGGGAATAACTATGCATGTGACAGAGCTACCCCTTCCTCAGAGACTTGTGCCACCAAGATACACAGTAATTCAACTGACCAAAATATAGTGGCTGAGTATGAAGGTGATACCATTTTTGAAAATAAGGGTGACTTCAGAAGTCTTTTAAAACAGCAGTGTATTGAAGTACTTGATCTGCAGAAGACACCTGGTAAATACAACTGCACAGGAGCTCCATTGGGAGATACGGATGCTGTATGCAGGTCTTCTGTGACTGAACAGACCTGTGTGTGTCCTTTGAACTGTGGCTTGGAAGCAACAACAAACTTACTGAAAGGTGACTTTGGTATGGCAAAAATGCAAAGTCAGAGTATCAAACACTCAGTGCCTTACAGTCAGACTGACTCTAAGTCTGTACAAACTCCTCCTGCTACAGAGCAGAACATACAGTCCCTGAAAAATGACAGGGCATGCTGCCAGCTGAGCACACTGGATGCTACTAATGTTACAGGTGGAACTCTGGGAACTGATCGAAATGATGACATGCATCTGGGGGAAGCATTCATCTCTTCTGAAGTATGTATCAGAGAGAAATTTGATAGAACCAGCTCAGAAAGAACCCCTAATTTCAGCTCTGCAGGTGTTGAACAATATCAAAAAAACAGTATCAAGACTGATAAAGAATCACAGGAAACAGAAGCAAATGTTGTAGAACTACCTGCTGGATGTATAGATCCTTATAAGCGAGATGCATTATCACCATGCATTAATACTAATGAGGATGAGCAAGTGAAATCCTTGGAGATTACTCCTGACCATGATGGAACTGGGAATTCCAATGCTAAAACATGCATGGATGGTCTTGTAAATAGTGTGCACCTTCTCCCAGTAGATCAAATGGATGTAGAACAAGTATCAAACAAAACTAGTGAACCCTTAACCAAAGAACAAAGTATCTCTGGAAATGCTGCTCCTCAGGATATGCACAACATCCCTTCTGTGTCTTACAGTGTACCAAAATTAAAGAAGACTGTTATGCCTGAGCTGAAATGCGAAGCAACTTTTGTGGTCTTCAGTCCAACAGCTGATGAAAGCGATTTGTTTCTATGTACTTCAACTCCTAAAGAGCAATCAAAAAATAGAACTTTTTCTGCTTCAGCTTTGGAAGAACTTCGAGGCAAGTCTTCTAGACTAAGACCAAGTGAAGCTTTTGTAGGAGGGCGTAACAAAAGGTCTGGGCTCAAAGCTAGTTCAGATCAAACTGCAAGAAAACCAGTGGGCAGGACTTCTATTGCATCAACAATAACCAAAGCAAAGAAATCAGAGATTGTTAGTTTTCCCAAACCTAATTTTAAAAATGTTAAGCCAAAGGTTGTGTCTAGACCTGTGCTACAGCCAAGAGACAGTGCAGCATTAAAACAGTCTCCCCAGTCCCATCAACTATCATCTGTCTCCTCACCTTCACGGGTTGGTTCCCCAAGGCAGTTGTCCTCTATAAAAGTGCAGAAAAAACCAGTAGATCTAGCTAAAGATATTAAGGTGGAATTGCCTGTAAATAAGCCCCATAAGCTACATGTTAACAAACGCCTCTCCACTAGCCAAGTCGTACATGCCACGACACATCCCAGAAATGCTTCCCACAAGGCTTCAAAAACACCTGCGTTAAAGCAAAGTCTGCAAGACATTGACAAAGCAAGCGCTACCCATTCGGCGTGCTCCTTGGTTTCTGCTGTGCTTCCAGCATCTGGAGAGAACTCGAAAGAGATGCTAAATGAAAGTTCAAGCTCCTTAATGATACCTTGTGCTCAAAACATCGACCTGACCAAAGGGGAAAAAGAGCAAAGCAGCAACATGGGAGTCCTTCTGGAAGCAACATTAGCAAAAGACATGGCAAATGAAACATTTGATATGCACTCTGTTCCTTTGGTAAGTTTTTTTGCTTTTATACTTACTTGTATGTTTTTTACATTTGCAAAAAGGAAATTCATTTTTGCACAGTGTGGTAATTGTGGAATGGGTTTGGTGTCTACAAATGTTGCTGTAGTGTTGATTTCTGAGTGGAGTCTCTCCCTAGTACAGACAGTGAAAAAGTGTTGTTTTACAGATCGGTTGCAGTTGGCCTCAACTACAATTTAGTGTCTCCACTTTCGTCTTATTCCATAATATAATTTTTTTTTAGTAAAGTCTTTTTAAGACAATACCGTTTCTAAGATTTCTAATAAAAGCAACCAAATCTTAATTTAGTCAACCTCATAAAATTGCCTAGCAAAACTTCATGAGGTTTTCTAAATACAGATTTTAATATACATTTTTTCAAGATAATTCTAGTGGTGCTGTAACTTTAAATAGACATTAGAGGTAAATTGCTGTTTTCGGTATTTTCTTTCAAAATCTGCTTTAGAACTAAAGTAGACTTTTTAAAATTAGTTATGTAAATGTTGTGCATATATTAACAGTAACATTAAGTCACAGAAAACCTGACGACCAATAAGTTGGTGAAACATTTTATTTTTAACATCTTAATTTCACTGTCTGCTTTGTATAATTTAGGAGTTTATTTGTTTAAAGTAGAGCTGGGACTCATTAGAATAGGTAGGAGTAGTCAGGAAATATTTCTCATGCAGAGGGCATATACCTGGTTTTAGGCAGTCAGCCAGCTGGAAGGTGCAAACTTCCTGGCCGGGAGGTATGCATGTGCTGGTTGGTTGGGAAATATTTTGGGATGAGTCAGCTGCCTGTCAGGAGAAACGTGCTGCTTTCAAATACACTGAAAGAAGGTTAAAAGAAAAGGAACAGTGGGAAAGAAGGGAAGAGTGTTGGGGTTGGGTTGACCAGGATTTCAGGAGGTGTGGTAGGGACACAGAATTGGAGTCTTGGTGCTATATGGAGTCTCTCGTGTTGCTGGCTTGTGGGTTCAACAGCTTACGTTAAATTGGTGAAATGGGAGCAGCAGCTGTTGCTGCTAAAACTGTCATTGTCTGAATTTTTGACAGGCTCTACGAATTTGCCAGAAACATTCCAGTAAAGCTCACTATATGGGGGAAGCTACTTAGAACATTTTTGAAACATTGCACAAGAAATTATTAAGTAATATATTTATTAGAATAATAATTTAACTTGAAAGCTAGGATGGTCTTTTAATTCTGAAGTGTTTAAGAGTTTGGGTTCTTTATCAGTCCTTACTTTTGGTATCAAGGGTTGGAGAGAATGCTTTTAATTCATCCCATTGCCAAAATGGAAATCTTTGTGATTTTAATTATTCTGCTTGTACCTGGAGAAAAAATAGAGACATTTCTATAAAATGTGCAGTAGACAAATCAGCTGGATTAAATTTAAGAAGTGGTCTTCTGAAAAGTATAGATTAACATCTGAAAATGAAGATGAGGATTGGAGTCCAAAGTGGAAAGTGTGGTACTCCAACCGAATTGCAGCTTGAGTCACAGAAAAGCACATGAAGAGCTGAACTGTAATGTGTGTCTTCATAGGCTAGACAGGAGTGGCTGTGAACTAATGCATGTATAAACTGGAGGAAGAATTCTGAAACATAGATGTTTCACACATATAAACCAGTTATTTTAAAGCTGTCCTGGGGTCCACTCCTGCACTTGTGTTTTATCTATGGCACCTCAATGTGAAGGAGTTTAAGCTGTTCTGACATAAGACCTAGACCAGGAAACTATTACAAGGGCTGTGACATTTCAGGTAGTACAGGACAACTAAATTCTCAGGGCATTAACATGTGTACTTTGTTGGTTAAGATCTTGAGATTAGGTGTAGTCATGTAATTGAGTGGCTTAATTAGAGTTCGGGGAGGAAGAGGAAGAAATTCTGATATAAAATGACCTCTGTAACCTCTTTTTAGTGTGTTGGTCATTACTGGTGATTAGCTTCAAACTAATAGGTTTGTGTTGCTGGAGGCCATTCAGGAGATGGTTCTTGAGGTTCTGAACTGCAGATGTGGACAATGGTATAGAGACTAACTAAGCGTGTTTCCTACTTGGGTGGTCAGTATTTCATTACAGATGCTGCAGAGGGAGATCTTTCGTTTCTCACAGTGGTGGTGTGCGGGTTGTATTGTTGGCTTTTTGGTTTCTGTTTTTTTCTTAAAACAGATGCCTTCTGTGAAAGATGGGACAACACAAGGGAAAAACACACCAAAGAGAGACCCAGTCCCACTACGAAGTGTATTAACTCCCAAGGTCAAAATGGTGCCATCCGTGTCGACCTTGAAGAGAGGATGTGAAAATAAAGCTATCAGCACTATTAAAACACCTTCTCACAAAGAACCTCTTCTATCATCAAGCTCTGGTAAGAGAATTTTTCACTGGAATATTACCACTAACCTTAATTTTAAGAAACTGGTTATTGTACTTAATGTGCTTTCTGACACAGCTTTTAGGGTGGTACAGAGCTGTATTTCAGTGCTAAATACAATTCTGTCTAAATTGTAAATTGCTAATACAGGGGCAAAAAAAAAAAAGGCAGGTTAAAACTCATAGTTTTAAAATCTTAGCTTGAAAGGAGTGTGTTTAGGAGGGTATGGGGCTGTTAGAAAAATCAGTATGAAATATTATTTATATTTTGTCATATAACAGTATTTTGCGAATATACAACTAAAATTACTTGAAAGAGGAGAAAATAGAGTGCACAGGTACAATGCTCTTGTGATAAGCAACTCTATGCTATCCCAATGGGAATGAGCCCTTATTTCAGGACATATTTTGTTCAACCTAATTTTAGTACAGCTCTGTAGTTTCTAGAAAGGGGAGGACATAATTGAAGGTGAGACTACTGCTTGAGCTGCTAATTAAACTCAGACTGGTTAATAGCAAGGGCAGGCATGAATCTCTCATCTAGTCTGTAGGCTGCTGTTCAAAACCCATGACTGGAAACTAGATTCTGTAACTGTATTAGAGATTCAGAAGTGCTCTGGTAGTTTATGTGCTGGGCTTTTTAACCAAGTGTGGCAATCTAACTAGTTGCAAAGGTAGCCTGACTATGAATGACTGCACTACAATGCACTGTAATTTGGCAAGTACACACCCAGCTATACCCAGTAAAACCTGTTTTTTTTTTTTTTTCTTTTTTAACCCACTCAATCTAAGATTATAAACCAGTAAAAAATAGTCCTCTTAATTGTATACAGGTGGTGAAGTGTGATAAAATCTGTATTCCTTTATGGGATGAGTCCCTTGAAGAAAGTGGATATAGGCTATTCTCCCACTTGAGGCTTGCTCATGTGAGGCACTTGCTCAGTGAACCAGGCACCAACCTGTAGGCTGCCATTTTCTTGGAGAACTCATCACCCCTCTAAATACCAACCTAGAGCTTTCCTGTCTGTAATTATGGCCTTAGAAGCAGCAAGATGGATATAGATAAAGAGTTTTCCTTTAGTTTATTAATCCAGATTAGATTTATGATACTGTCACTAGAAATAAGTGTAAGCAAAGCTGAGTTATAGGACTAAATTCTTCCCTTCAGCAAAAAAAAATTTAGATGTACTTTCAGAAGAAATAGAAGTCATTTCCTGTTGAAAATAGAAATATTTACTCCCCAGATTTTTTTTAAACTAAACCTGTCACTCCTTAAATAATTCATGTATGTTGAAATTATGGTCGTCAATAGAATATTTCCCAAATTTTTCCTGTTGGAAAAAGGCTGCTTAAACTAAAAGCATGAAGCAGCGCTTCAACATTTCAAACATGTGGTGTTATGTGATAAGACTGGAACTTTAATGCTGCCCATGAGAAGAAATTTGTTTCCTCTGTGCTCTTTCCCCAAGTCCCTTTTTCCTAGCTCATATTATCCTTCATCTTGCTTATGCAGTTTTTTGGTGCTATAAGGTAGGATTTGATGCATTCAACTGTATCAGGTTAACTTCCCCACCCCTTAAAAAGGAAATTTTTAAACATGTGTCCTTGTTCCCTGGTAAACCTTGTACTGATGTCAATCAGAGGATGGGATTACGGTGTGGGATATGGGGCAAAGTAGGAGTTATTTGGGATTGCTGCTAAACCCCCACAGAATTATGCAACCACACCTTTCAGGTAAAACCCTATCTACTGCTGCTTACCCCTTCTGTTTTTGACATTTTTGAAGTAAAACTGTACATACACTTTTTGTGACCAAGTGGCAGTTTGTAAACCAAACCCTGTTTAGGCTAAAGTATCCCTGAAGGGAATAACTGCTTTTTCCAGTGGAGTCATTTGAACACTTCGGTATTAAACTTCAGCCCCAAGATAAATCATTCAGTAGCTGTACAGTTGTTTGCTGTCAGGATTTTGTCAGACTAGAGATAGACTAGCTAAATCCAGAAAGGAAAGGACTCCTGAAGGTCACCTAGTCCAGCCCCTGCTGCCTGTAACTGGGTCAGTAGTGAATTCAGATTAGATTGTTCAGTCATTTGTCAAGTTGAGTCTTAAAAATGTCCAAATCCTGACAAACTTGTTTCTTCAGGAGGTACTAACATATATGCAGCTATTTCTTAACCAGTTACTGGTAGCATTTGGATCATTGGGCAACAAGAGTAATTGGTGGAGTTGAATTCATTAAATACTCTGAACAAGAGAAATAATAGTACAGCTCTATGTCAATTCTCACATATGTATGTTGAGGGACAGAAGTGATGCATCTGTCCAAAATGTGTGTGTATTATTCCTAGAATAAGAGCTTATGAGTAGTGGATTGTGTTCATACAATGGCTGTTCAAGAAATGAAAGAAAAAATTGCCATGTATAAAACACCAGTTATAAGATTTTTGCAACTTGTCAGGAATTGAGATTTTGGTAATTTTTTTTTCCACTTGTAAAACCTAAGTTTTTAGTGGTAACACGCTAACCCAATAGAAAGCCTTTCTTCTCAGGGAATTTCCTGCTTCTTACCTGAACAGGAGACAGCAGAAGGAGAGCAGAACTCATATCCCAAACACTGTATTTTTATGAGCATATTAGAGGTAGAAATGACTGGGTTTGTTTATTTCAAAATGGTTGCTGAGCACTGTTCACCAGTATTGGTGTATCTTAACTGGAACTTGAAGTTTTTGCTGAATTAGAAATAGGTTCTGTAAAAGACAAGCCTGCTTTGATCCAGTGTACTGAAGTGATTTGCAAAATGGCCAAGCCCCATTTCTGCAACTATGACCAGATTTCCAGATTTGCTGCAAGCTAGATGCCTCAAAATTATTTCTGTCACTATTTATCTCTTTCTTCATAAGAGAGAATGACACACTCATTCTAAGACAAAATTCTTAATTCTCTACAGGTAACTTTTCCATGGTGGTGGGTGTGGGTTTCTGTAGTACTGGATGGCAGGCAGTATGTCTTTTGCTATGTTTGTTTTCTGTCAATGAAAACATTTATTAGCATTCAAGACACAGAATAACATATTTGACTTACTCATTTTTACTGGAAAGGATATATAATTTCAGAGCCCTGGTAGAAGACTTTGAACTAGTTTCAAAATCAAAACAACTATTGTTTTTGTTCCAGGAAACACACAGAGCCTTCTAATTTGGATGTACCATAGCCAGTGTGGAGGAGTAATAGCCTGATAACAGTTGAGGTGTTATGGTTTGGGAAGACTCATTTCTTAGCCTCACTTGAAGGGAGGAGTTGAAGGGGATTGGAGAAGCCAGGGAGCTTTAGTGTTCCCATGGATTTTCTGCTGTCAAACCTGCCCCAGCAGCTGTGTATTTTCAGCTGTGCAGTTGAACAGAAGCACTGTGACAGTTTGAGCCGCAGGAAATTGTTTGAACAGCATCAAATAGGAATAGAAATTATTTACAGTACATCTCAAAATGTGTATGCCCACCAATGCCTTTTTTACCTCCTTTTGCTGACTACAACCTACCTGAAATTATGTAAAGGAAAGGAGCTTTACCTGCAAGTAAGACTTCTGATATGCTATAACTTCTTCTCCACTTCTCCCTTAAAATTACACCATTACTTTAAATTATTTCTCAGTGTAAGAAACTTCATGTTGTTGTTGATGTCTTAGCTCTGTCAAGATGAGAGCTCTGTCAAGCCTTACGTGTAATTGAAACTCTTTGGGAATCTGAAAGTATCAATAATACTATTCCTCTGCTTACTGTTAAAGACTTGCAGAAACCAATGGAAACCTTGTAAATCATCTGTGTAACAAAAATGTCTCTTGCTCTCTGGTGGGGGGTTTTGCGACATTTTGGGTACCCTTTTGTCTCTGATTTAAATCACTGATATTCCTTCAGCAGTGTTACGGCCCTGTGCTTTACTTAATCATTTCCAAGAATCTAATCCAGTGGTCACTCCCTTTTTCTCTTGAGGGTATTTTCATAGCATTTAACAAGACTAATGAAAGCTTGGGTACAGAGAAGGTTGAAAGTACGAATTCTGTGTTTCCTTAAAGATGTTTTTGAACAAGTGAGACCTTTTCCCATATGACAAGTTGATCATACTGAAGGACTTTTCCTGTGTTCTGCAACTACCAGAAGCATGGGAAAAATAATTCCCCAGATGCTATAGAAAATGTGTATGCAGGTTTAGTGATACTTTGAAATGCTGATTTTCTTGTTAGTTCATAATTGCAAAAGTCCTGCAGTTGAATTTTGGCTTGATCTTGCACTTAAATGTAAGAATTGAGAGAAGCTTCCATAGTTAAAACCAGAACAGGCAGTGACAGATTAAGAATCAGTTTGGTTTTGGGTGTTATTGCTGTTTATTGCACAAAGAAAGGCTTCTCAGATGGAAAATTCAAACTGAATGGTTTCAATCAGTTTTCATACAGCTGGAGACATATATAAACTTGGTAATTCAGGGCTTCTTGGTATAGCCTTTCACAATACTTGTGAAGCAGTACCAAAACAATTAAATTCCACTAAGCATTCCCACAATCCCTGAGTCTTTGTTCTGACACTGAACCAGGAGCCAACCCAAATACAGTTACTGCAAATAATTTTTCAGCTTGTATCATTCCTGTTATCTACCATGTGACTCTTTAAAGCTGGATTGACATGCTGCCAAGAGGAAACAAAATATTTTAAAAGGCGAACGTAACTTCCAGGGTCTCTGGACTTGAAACAGTCGTGACTTTACTCAAAATTCTAGAATAGACAGTTACTTGTAAAGGTGTCCATATACTTTCTCATAAACAGTAATTTTTATATGCAGATGCTGGAATGCACCAGGGTCTGCAAATAAGGCTTAACATTTAGTTTCAGCCAATCTTTTTACACTTTTCTTTTACAGAGCAGTCAGCTTCTTTTATGGATCCTAGAAGCAGGTTCCTCATACACTAATTTACTGATGATTATTTGTCCTTCTTAGTCCATATTACTTGGTTTCAGTCTCCTTTTCAGTTTCCTTTTCTTTAATACATCTGTACTTGTGGGATATGCCCAGCCACTGCCCTGGAGGGATGTCTGCTGAGATAAAAGATTTTGCAATCGCCCAGCAGGACTCCCTGGAAAGGTGACTACTTTTGGGTCATGGCGAGGAAAGGTAGACCCACAATCCTTTGGGGGACCCTATGCAGATCATTCTGTAACCCAGTGGTCTGTCCCAGACCCTCTGTAATCCATTGGTCCCCTTGCTGATCCCCTGTATCCCTATAAAAGAAGACCAGTTCGCCTCTGTGGGGAGAGAGCTCGTCCCTGGCTTCCTTTCGCCGGAGGGGACCCATAATAAAGCTCCCTTCGTGCGGAACCAGCCACATGGGCCTTCTCGTCTCTCTCTCTGGTCTGGCTTGACCTAGAGGCTGCCCTGCAGAGCTGAGCTGGAATCACGAGCTGATATCACTAAAGAGCTGACAGCCTCTGCAAGGGCCCCTCTGCCAGCAGCTGAGAGGAAGACACCAGACCTCGGGAAGGTGATTCCTTTCGGGACCATCTCCCCGGACCGGTCATCTCTTCCTGGGTCACAGCCTTGGACCCCATCACCAGCTGTATATGTACTAGTTCAAGCCTGTGTTGAAAGTGAACTTAAAACTTGCATGTTCCCCTTCAGAGGTATAGAAAGGAGGAAATTAATACATGGGTCTTCACAGAACATAAGGTCTTGTAGTCCATAGTATGACACAAAGCTTGTCTGTGATTCTTCTGCGGTCATCTTAATCCAGACATCTCTAGTGCACAGTGACTCTGTATCTCATAACCAGTTCTTTAAACTGGGGAAAAAATTATTCAGTGTATCCAAAAGGACTTTTGTCAAGTTGGTGAGTTTGTGAGAGTTCAGAAAACAGTGTTAGTTGTGAGGGCTTGGGAGCCTTGCTGTTTATTGTTTATCCAATCACTTGAGTTGGACTTGCCTGGTAATGTTTCCAGTCTACTTTGCCCTCACTTCCTGGACATCCTCAACAGGAATGGTTTGCTGGAAGCTGCCTGGAGCAATATATTTACTTCTGCCAAGTACTGACCACTAGACCCCTGCCCCAGATGTTGGTCGTTCATCTACAAAATGGTCAATTCACAATTTGAAGCCAGAAACGAGCCATAAAATGATGTACTCTGAATGTAGCTTTGTCAATTTGCTTTAAACCTTGACTATGTACACTAGCAGAAAAGCTTACCATAACTTTGACACCAGTTCTCTTTTGTTACTTTTCATTAACAAGGAGCTCTTCCCGTGGTGTAAGTGCTGCTCTTATTTTTGCAAGCCTTTCATAGGGTTCATCATAAAAATGTATTTTGGAATAAAATACTTCCTATTTATCTTTAGAAGTCAAGTTGACCTCGGGAAACGAGTAAAAGTGAAAGGGTTTTTGTTTGTGAGGTAATATGGGATCTGTTGTAATGAATGATTTCAAAGCAAATTGGTTTATTTATCTCTGGATAATTTGGGTGTGGTTCTCTGCGTTTTGGGGCGATGGGGGAGAAGAGGCAGAGGGAGTTGGAAATACTTGCGTTTATGGGTAATTCAGGTAGTCTGCTGGCTTCCAGAAGGGGGCATTTCATCCTATCAGCTTTGTTTAAGGTGCCATCAGTGACCGTAGTTAAGGAAATAATTTTTCACGTATGTTCCCAGACTTTTTACAGGCAATTTTGTGACTAGCCCTAGTGAACTTTTAATATGTTGTACCTGTACCAAGAAGCGTGATCATACTTGCAGAGACTGATTCTAACAGTCAGCATATTGATGCTGACTATTTCTGACGCTGTCAGAAGTGTGGATGTATCTAAAGGAATATTCTCCTTTAGGAGAGAGGTGTGCACTATTTCCCTGCAGGGGAATTTCTTGGTACCTAGTCATTTACTTGCAAGGACATGCTGGTGTGTCTTCAAATAACTCTTTACCTGTACTGCTTAGTTCTGAATTCTCTCAGGGTGCAGGTAAAGGAGGAGGGAAATACGCATAATTTTCTTCGAGAAGAAATTTGTATTTGTTTGCCGCAGTGAGCTTCCCCTTTCATTTAAGGAGCACATGAACTCCCACAATAGAAAACTTAAAAGATTTGTAAATAACGTGAGCTTTAAAGCTGCAATCTAAGTCAAACAAATTTCCATGCCTAACATGAAGGGTTTGTGGGATGTAGAGCTGGACAATAATGAAAAGCGTGATTGGATGGGGTTGGTCGTTTTCTTTTGCCTCAGCTTACCTTGCAGTACATTGATTTGACTTCTTGTGCCCAGTACTTCTAAACAGACAGAACTTTACCATAGCTGTGTTAAAGCTAGTGATTGGGATTGGATTGTTTAAGTCAGCATGCGGCCTATGACAGTCTCCTGGCAAAACCGGAGTGGGCAAGCTTTGCCGCTGCTGTGCCTGGGAAGCTGGTGTAAAACTATCTGCTGTCCAGAGACTGGCTTTGCCCGGGGTCATAGAGGGTGGCGGCATGACTGTGCAGACATGGACTCTCTTGGGGCTGCTCTAGTTCACTCTACAAAAGGAAAAACCTAAAATGGACTAAATCAAGCAGGCATTATTATGGGCAGACAGAAGGTGAGAGAGCAGGTGTGAGCTCAAACTTGAGGCCAGGGAAGAGAAGGGCTGTTTCTAGGTGCTGGAGAGGTCACAGTGCAAGTGGTTGAAGGGAAGATGAGGAATGGAGAAGTCTCTGATTGTGGAAGGGTTTAACTGGAAGGAAATCGGCCACATTTCAAAACTGGACCAGATAGGAAGGCGAAAAAGTGAAACTCAACAGTAGGCATACACGAGACACTACTCTTCCTCTCTCTTCCCCTAACTGAAAACACCCCAATCACTCTTCTGATGGTAGGATCATTTGAGGGAAGAAAAAGGCTTGTTTTGGTTGTTGGTAACTGCTGATAAATGCTCTGTAGTAGGAATGATTCATTCCCCAGTTTTAGTCCAAGAATGTTTAGCTGTAAGAGGAAGAACACGTGAACATCTACCTGCATGGCTACTGACACCCCAGTTATATTTTTGGCACTAGCTCACTGCTGGTTCCTTGCTGCCTGTTTAAAGATTGTAGAGAAACGGGAAGAATGCTGTGGAAGTCTGTATCAATGGAGAATTGAATCTTGCCTTATATAAACTGTTCTCTGACCATCTGTTATCCTCTAAACAAGTAAATTTCTCTCCTGTAAATATTTCAAGAGTCAGAAGTAACTTGACATTCCCTGGCTTTGTCCATGTTAATGTTGAACATTTGAGCATTCATAGCAACAGAATGTAACTGTGTCCTGCCTTCTTGGTAATTTTGGTAGTAATTTGAGACTTTAAAAGGGTGATGTAATTAGAAAGACATTACCTTAGAATTATGAAACATACTGTAGCCACTCTTCTTTCCTTGAAGGAATGCTGATACATGTATAGCATACCAGATAGTATAGTTAATAATGCTGAATGGCTGATCAGGTAAACTGGGAAGCTTGCAGCCAGCAGAAAAGTAATTAGTTAGTATTGCTACTGCTTTATGCTGTTTAAAATGGCAACCATAAGCACTCTTACACCGATGTTAAGATTGGTCTGCTGGAAAGACCTTGTACTCTTAGGCTTAGACTGGGCTTTTTCACCAGCTAAGAAGTTTAGCATTTTTAAAACAGAGCCCTTTGGATTTTTGAACTCTTAAGGAAAATCAGAAATGCATAAAGCAAAAATCCAAAATTCAGCATTTTCAAGAGTTAAGCAATGAAAGGCCAAGCCAACTATTAGAGTTAGCCTTAGATTTAAACAAAAGCAGCAACAACAAAAAGTATCCTTCAAAAAACTGCTTCTGCACTTAGTGTGCCCAAAGTTTGTGTTTAGAAAAGGCTTCCAACCACTCATTTCCAGGTGTCATGTAGCTCCATGAATGCCAGTTTCTCAGTGTTTAGTTCTAGATGTAAAATGTGTCAATGTGTTTTGAAATGGCGGACATGAAATTTCAGAATTTGTGAACAGGTATTTGACGTTACAGTCTGCCTCATGTCAACATTCTGGCAATGTGAGGTTTTTTAGGCTCCAGTGCTGTTTAAAGGAAGACTTAACTTTTTCTTGACAATAGCCACCTATGAGGGATTGATATAAAAGGATGATTATTTGAGTAAGGATATGAAAGCTGACTTCAGAGCTTCTTGAAGAGTGAGCTTTGTTCTTTGCTTATTTCCATTCCAATACAAGAGATACTCTAACATAGTTCAAGTAACATGGTTGGTTGTTGCATGGAGACTTTTTTCTAAAGGATTGCCAACTCATTAGTTCAGTGTAAAGGAATGTGGTATTTCTGGTATCCCACTTGAGTGACTAGATTAAATAACTGGTGAAAGCCTGTTACTTTGATGCTACTGCTTGTTGTCTTTATAATAATGGTTGACTAAATATCCTGCTTTTCTGCTCATTTCCACTACTTTGGTTTGTATACCATATCTTCCTGCTTCTGTCTTCAAAACCTTTGCATTTAATTATGTGTGACTTCTTAGCGCATGGTACTTATGAAAAAACCTTTAAAAATATTAGTTGAAGTAATACCTAGAGTAGTTGCTTAATGATCTTGTGTCATGACTTAAAAGAAATTCTCCCTCGAGCTGGGCTTTTGAAAAATGTATTTGAGTGCTTGAGTAATTACTATAATAGAAGCATTATAGGAAAGTACCAAGCAGCAGAAGAACTAAGAGAAAGGTAATCTGCTTGACCTGCTTTTGAAACTGGGCATCCTAGAGATTGCTGTGCTCACTGGATGGGTTTGAGTTCTGAGCACTGCCACACTCCAGCCTCTGCAGAGAAGTTGGGGTTGCTGCAAATCATCAATAGGGAACATGCTGTACTAGACAAGACTGAGATTTTCACATGCTTACTTTGACCCTTCTTGAGTGAAAATCACTGTGAAGAAAACCAGATTTTGTTCCTGTATGTTTTGGACTGGATGAACAAGTCCAGCACAATAGCAATCAAACATGTTACATTCATCTTTAAGTAATCAAATGCAGCTGATAAAACGCATTTGTTCCTCTAGCTGCCTTTTGTAATGTAGAATTTTAACTCAGTAAGTCATACAAACTTAACACACAGTGTTTGTACAGCAGCACTTTTTTCTGTTTGTTTTTTGGGGAGTTGTTTGGATTTTGTACTTTGTTTTGCTGGGAGGCTATTTAGAAAAGGAATTTCTGACTGGTCTGGATTAATTATTTTCCTGGTATGTTGACCCATTAATGAAAAAAGATTTTAGAAAACAATGTGGAAGATTTTATAAAGCTGTCAGGTTTGTTCTATGATGTAAAAATGTGACAGAAACTTTTTTGGTCGAACACATAAAATTATTTCTGTTATGTTGCCTGGAGTGCTGTTTCAGAGGTGTTTTAATAAATGTCAATTTGTGGTGTTCTCATAGCACAACAAAGCTTGTATTCTTTTTATCATGTTCCATATATTCAATTGTCCCTTTCAGTAACTTACAAAAAAATCTAAAATATGGCTGATAATTTTGTCTCAGAGGATTAATAACAGGCTACAGTAAAGCTATATACAGAATCGGAGTTCAGCATAGTAATGACAAACAAGTAGTAAAAGTGCACCTGTGAAGAGAGATCTGATGCAAAGCTTGTTTAATTACTCATTGAAGCTTGCATGTTACATTCTGTGACCAGCAGTGTGTAATATGCTAATACAGGTTTAGTACATATTGTAAGTGAGGTTTCTCTTTTGTTACTGAATTGATCTGAACTGAGGGAAGTAGCTTTGGATGTACCTTCCTTTACCAGTGCTGATCCTGATTTTGCGTACTTGATACAGGATGTTTTGAGACAAGTTATCTAATCCTGTCACACCACCTACTGTTGAAAGGCGGACACTGGGCATGTTTTTCTTGTCTAAAATTCAATGCAATCCTCTTAATGTCATGATTTCCTGGGTTTGGTGCAAATTGAAGGTTTCTTGGTGATTAGTATTTAAGAGTAGAGATCCTGTAGTAAAACTGGTGTTGCTTAAGGTGAAATTACTAGCTAATTTTGTCATATTTCAGCAGTCTTCTAGCTTAAGTGAAGTTGAAATGGGGTTTATAGTAACAAGAATAAAGGGAAGGGTATTCCCTTTAAATAGAAATTTGACTGTTTTAAGTCAAACCTGAGACACTGTAGTTGTTTCTTTTCCAGTAAGATAAACTGTCTTATCAGCCTTGAAAATGGCAGTGACATGAAAAAATAATGTATTTTAGATAGTTTTGGTTATAATAAGTAACAAAATATTTTCTAAAAAAATATTAAGTCTGTCTTCCATATGTCTGTTTTTTTACAAAAATGAAAACCTCTTATCCATGTTCAGAAGGCTGTATTAAGATCTCAATACTGGAGCTGGCAGGAGTCAACTCAGAGCTGGCAAAAGAAGTCTGTGTGTTTGTAACTTCTCTGGGCCACTGAAATTTTAATCTAGGTGCACACTTTTCAGAAATAAACTGAAAGCTTAATTTGACTAAACTCAAATCTTCTTGTGGAAAGTGTATTTGCTTTGTTAGTAGTGCAAGAGTGAGCTCCTCTTACACCTATCTCCTGTATAGGTGCTTTTCCTATTTGATTAACTTAGCTGTTGGGTGTTTATATTCAACAAGCTCAAATGAAAACTGGACTTAATATAAAAATGTTGCTGCACCAGCTGGCCATTAAGAACTTGGTTTTGGAAGAGCTGTTAAACTGGTTCTGTAGAACTACTCAGTTTTTAGTATGAGTACAAAACAATTTGATACTCTCATGCTGTCTAATTCCTTGAAAGGATATTATCTTTTAGTGTTCTGTCAAAGGGGAGTGGAGTTGTGAATCTGTTTTGGGGAGGAGCAAACAGAAGAATCCTTTCTTGGATTGTCTTTGAAATAGAGGTTATGTTTTTGTGGGATTGCCGGTACAGCAAACCATAATGCTAGGTAGGAGAATGCAAAAACAGCCCTTTTTTTTGTGCAGATGTCTGCACCAAGGCCAATCTGTAAAGCTCTTGACTTGTTTCTGAGGCTTTAAGTCCTTGGAATGGTTTTTCTGCGTCTACAGCACTTTTTACCGTGTCAGTAGGAAGTAGATTAAGCCACTTTATATGGATTTTTACTGTGTAAATATTTTTATTTGCAGGCATACGTGTAAAAGAAGTAAATGTTTAAGTTTCTTTCCTATGCCTTTTGTTCTTCTTTCTCCCTCCTCTTTCCCCCCTAATTGACAGGCGTAGGATCTTTGCCAGGAGAGAAGCATGCCTCAGTGAAAAATTCTCCAGCCTCATGGACTAGCTTTGGTAAATCCCTTGCCAAATCCAAAGTGCCTGTCAAAAGATCAGTGCTTGAGAGAACACCTAGCCTCTCATCAGTCAGCAGTGCTCAGAGTGAGCAAAGTCTTTTCAGCGCTAATTGTAAGTATATGTGAGGGTTATGGGTTTTAACTGATTGATAACCAACATCAACTGCTTGTGGGAAAAAATCCTCTTGGAAGGGAGTCCTGTCTGACGAGTACCTGTATGAATTCTGATTGTACTATTTACTAGTTCTAGGTCTTACTCTTTTTGCCTCTTTACTTAGAGCTTTCCTTTTTGAGACCTACTGCCTGAAGGAGCTTTGAGCCCTGGATTTTGGGTTGATGAGTAGAAATTTTGGTACAACTTCTCTTCCATCCTGAAACATTACATAACCATCATGTCTTCTTAAGCAAGATTTTCCAGTGTTTACGAGTAGTGTTATAAATCTGAACAGAATGGTTTACTTGGCATAATATTTGGAGCAGTGTGTTACAGGATTTTGATACTAATTATTTTCTTGAACCGATTTATATCTGCTTTCAGAGTTTTAACACAAAATGTGTAGATGAAATTACAGGCAGGTAAGTGCTTGTTTTAGAAGATCAATCATTGCATGGGTAGACTTCTGTAATTTCTAAGGTAGCTGTAAACATTGGTGTATGAACTAACTAAATCCATGTTGATTAAAACTAGGGAGAAAAATAACACGACTTGCTTTGTTATGAAGTTCTACAGCAGTTCTTAGGAGTTCTGAGGGCAAAAAATATGAAGGAAATAACATACGACTATCAGACATATTAGTATTCCCAGCTATGCATATTCAAATAAGTGCATTCAAATATTCTGCTACTATTGTATCACCTGTTATATCTTGAAGACTGGGCAAAGGCCTTTTGTTTGTGCCAGATGTCACTTATGTCTGTCTTCAATGGACTGAAAAAGAGAACTGTGATTTAACATGCATCTGTGGTTTATGTATGCGCATATGCATACATACATAACTACATTTTCTCGTGTTCTTCTCCCCCGGCCCCATACTGCCTTCATTAAACTAAAACCTAACATATTCCTCAAATGAATAAGAGTATGTAATAAAATATGCATTGTGTGCAGGTTGCTTTGTAATGAGATTGGTTCTGATCCTGTGACAGCCATGTTGACTTTTGCTGTTCAGGTTTAGGACTGCATCTGGAATTGCTAAGCAGCTTTGTCTGCTCTTCATTTTGCTCCCTCATGTAACAAAGGAAGGGGTCATCGCTTCATAACAAAGGAGTGTATTCAGATTAAGTATCCAAACAGATGACTCCTTATTTAGCCTGATTTGCTAGCTGCTGTAATCTGTTTTGTCCACTGCCTTCAAGCTTACAATTTTTTCCACTCCGATTCACGAAGACCAAGCAAGAGCAATATGAGAGGCTGAACATGGCTGCGGTCTCGTAGACTTTAAGCTTGCTTAGATCTTTTTTAAATGACTATACCAGGAGGACTCCGCAGTTGCACAGAAACTAATTTTTCTCCTGTTATTTTCATCAATTCTACACTAACACCACCGACTGACTCAGGAAGCCACTATGATATTACCTTACTGACATTGCTGGTAGTGGGGTCTTACAGCTTTTGTATTGTTCCTTTGTTAGCCACGTTTACTGGGAAGAGAAGTAGGTTGTATTCCTTTTTTATTTCTATTCTAAAGCATGTATTTTGTTTTGTGGAGGTTGGTAAATATATGCAATATTTTGATCTGCTGATTTTCTGTGAGATAATTTTTCTTTAGAGAATTTTTTACACTAGATGAGAATTATTTATGTCTAATAGTAAGGTATTGTGAGTATAATGACTTTAGATTATGTGTAATTCGTATGTTAGTGAAATTTTTGTGACTTTGAATCAAATTGCAAAGAACTAAGGAATTTACTTTGTACTCTAATGCTAAGTACAGTGCTGTTCTTGTTTTTTTATTCTTTCCTTTAGTCTAATATGTAATAATGTCAGGAAAAAAATTTGTAAACCTATAGTGTTTTTTATTAGATTTGTGGGACACAAAAGATCATAATGGGTGGCTTATGCTGTGTGTGTCATGAAATTTATGACAAACTGCTGTCATCCTGTCAACCATATTAAATCAAAAAGGTGCTTGGCTTGTTCAGAGTTTGTCTTGTGTTAGCAGAGAAAAAAAATGACAGGAGAGCATTTATCCTGCTTTGTCAGCTCAGCCCTTTGTTATGGGATGTCCTTGGATTGGTAATTCCGTGTGGCAGCATTAGGGGTTTTTTTTTTTGTCTAATGAACACTTGAACTTTTTGATTCTTTTCTCTAAAATGACTTCTTATTTGAGAAGTTCAAAAATCATGAGGTTTGTAATGTTGTTGTTACTAAAAGCATATTTTGCATGCAGGCAGTCAGTTTGAGCATTGAAAATTAGATTTTTTTAACAGTAATCTGTTTTAGTGCTGAGCTGAAAATACTATCCTTTGAACATATTGAAATGTTTAACTCTGAGGTTAAGAATATGAATCCAGGTTTTAATTGCATTAGAATAATTACATATAAAGTAAATACTGTTTCAGAAGTTAAAAAGCTGATCCTAGCAGTTGATCTGCATCTGCATTTTTGTACAGTCAATACTTCATTAAAATTCTTCTAATGAGTTGAGTTCTCAGATCTTTATTGGGCTGAGATCACTTCATACCTGTCTGTCTTTATTCAGGATTGCAGTAGCTGCTCCAAATTCTATGAATAAACAGCTTTGAATCCGAAAGTGATCAAACTCTGAATCTGTGGGGTTTTGGTGGGGTTTTTTGTTGTTTGTTTGTTTGGTTTTTTTCCTGCACACAGTTTGGTTAGCTGACTCCAGAGTTTTCAATAGGACAGAACACTGTCCTAACTAGTCTGCACCAGAAGGCTGCTCACTCTCCCCAAGCATGACTTCCATGGTGTGCTGCTGATTTAGAAGAGGAAATAGCACACTAGTTTGCAGGCAATTGTTAACTGCTTGCAGTGAACTCTGAGCAAACATCCCTAATTTAGTGATTTACAAAAAATGTTAAGGACTGCTTCACACTTCATGCTTTACTAAAACAACTTGGTTTTAATGATCTGATGTTGATCAGGGTCAGATTCCCACAGAATAACTGTTACTGATGTGTTATGCAAATTGTTCCTCGTTTATAGATATTTTTGCAAATATTTAGCTTTTGTGTGTTTAGAGAGACTCCAACTTCCTTTTTTAAAAAAACAATGATGGCTTCAGTTGCATGTGTTAGTTAAAGGGAAACCCTCTTTCTGTGGTTGAAAATATTTAGTGGCCAGAAAGCATCTTTTTGAAGTAGTTAACTTACATGGTGTATGCAAGTCTATTTAAAGACACTAAAATAATCTCAAGAGTATATGTTTCATCTTTTGATGAACAATATTAGTCATGTAGTTCACATTGCCTTTAAAAAAAGGCCAGTCTCATTAAAACACTAATCTGAGGCAAACCTGGTAATATATGACAAAAGCTTCCCCCCCCCCCCCCCCTTTTTTTTTAATGACTAGAGAGAGAAGCAGCATTGTGACAATTCCACAGTGACTTAATTTTTGCTTGTCTCTGGTAAATGCCATGTGAATTCTTGCTCTTTAATGTGTTAGTATACGTAATTTTTCAGTGCCCAAACCAAAGTCTACTCAATCTGTACTTACTTCAGAAGTATGTTCATATTTTTTCTGGGTAATTGAAACAATGTTTTCCCAAAATTTCAGGTTTTTGTGTTTCAAGGAAAAATTTCCATTTTGAGCATAAACTCAAACCTCTTTCAGGGTCCTTTAATCTCTAGTAAAACTGTCTTGGCTTACGATTTAGTGTTCCCTAAACTCTATATGCCTAGAGAAAATTCTTTGTGATTCTGTTTTGCAGCTGCAAGTGCCACAGTCATCAGGAATGGAGAATGGCCTTCAAAACCAGCCTGCCAGAATGGCACTTCGGGGTTTGTCTCTTTGAAAGCATTACCAAGACCTAGATTGCACTCGTTGAGGTCAACTCCAAAAGGTATATGAGTCTGTTTGTAGATAGAGGAGGTAAAATCACATCAGTGGTGCTTCAAAGTGTTGCAAGACTTTGTAGGAAGGCTGAAATGTTCATGGTACAGGGACTAAATGCACCTTGCTACATGGCAGGTGTCATTGCGTGGGGTTTGCATTGTTTTGAGAAGAGTTCTTTTCTTTCAGAAAGTTCAGGCACAGACTCTGTCACTGCTGGTAATCTGCAGAACAGACGTACCCTGAATTTATCCTCAGTGTATGGTTGTTCTTGTCCTTATGCAGACTTTGTATTATCTTCACCCCTTTCAGAGCTGAAAGGGCCTTAGGGGATGGGGATATATTTTTGAATAAGGTATTATTAGATGTATCTTCTTTTGTAGATCAATGACATTGTCCCATCTTTCAAAGGGAGGAGTCACAGAAACTTAGCTTTTCATGCTGCTTTTTCTTGATATTCTTCTTACTGGCTGAATTAGAAGCTTTAATGGAGACAAGAAAATTAATTTTGTTTTATCATCTTGTGCTAAAAGAAACATTAAATGTAATTCCTTTGTATTAAACATTGTTCAGGTTCCTATTTCTGTTCGAGCTAGGACCTCTTGATTGGCCGACCGTGCTTATTCTACTCAAGCCACCAGCACCAGTTGACAACTCATTCTCTGAGCAAAATTAAAAACATAATGGGAGCAGATAAATAAGCTTGCTGTGTCTCTTTCCTAAGTCCTAGCTTTTATCAGCTTGCTTCTGACCGTCTTTGTGGTGAACTGGTTATTGTAATTGGATAAACCTAATTAAATACTGTACTCCTGCTTTAGACTTAAATTTTTAGCTGTTATCTGACATAATTGAGAATAAGTTAAGAGATTCCTGCCAAACGTCTTGCTCTAAAGACATACTTTAAAAAAGTAAAGAGTGAAATGCCACAAATTAGAAATCACCTTGAAACAAACATGAATCATATGGCTTTCTGACAAGCTGATGCTTTCTGTTGGGGTCCAACACATGTGGCACAACTATGCATAGCTCATCATCTTCAGTGAATTGGAAGTGTGCCTTCAGCACCTGCAGGAGCAGTGTGGCCAAAGGAAGCTGGTATTCCCCTTCAGATCAGTGTTACCTGGACTACTGTGTTGTGTTTTGGGTCCTTCCCAGACCAAGAGGGTTGTTTTGAAACTGGAAAGACCCAGTGGAGACTTAGGAAGATGATTGGGGTCTCTGTCCAGTGAGGAGAAGTTGAGGGAGTTGAGCCTGTGTAGTCAGTAACTTGAAAAGGACAGCTGTAAAGGCCATGGTGCCAAACTCTTCTCAGTAGCACCAGATGATGTGGCAATCAGAAATGCTTGCAAATTGTAGAGTGGGAAATGCATCCTTGCCCGGTGATGCCATAGAACCACCCTTCCTGGAGGTTTCCAAGGCTCATCTAGACAAAAGCGTGGTCAACTGATCTTGTCTTAATGGTGACCCTGCTCTGAGTGGGAGTCTGGATATCTGGTCTCTGGAGGTCTCTTTCAGCCAGTGTTTCCGTAGCTGCGTTGTATTTGCTGCTGTTTTGAGATGAAAGTAACTTGATCTTAGTGCTAAAATGAAATCTTTACTAATGTTTTCTCCTGCTTAGAAGGTTTTTAAAACTATCTTTTTATTTCTTCCAAGGTGAGTTCTGGTAAAGCAGAGCTAATTTTAAATACAGCTTAAATGTTCTAGAAGGTTTATCCTTTTGTGTTTGAGTAGATTTGTGTATCTTGTACTTAACTGTAAAAAGTAAGATATGTCTTTAATTGCTGACATAGTGCTACTTTAAAGTTCATCTAAGCTTTTACTTTTAGGAGCCAAGACCAGGTCTTCTTCACTGAACCAGTGCACACCAAAATCATCTGGGCCACTGCACTTAGCAAGGAAAGTCAGTGAGACCAGAGGTAATCAGCTGTTGTGTAGTCAATTTTTTACTTGAATCTCTCTGTCTTGAGAAGGAGCCGCTATGCTTTATGATTTCAGAATAATTGAGATAGTTGGCTCTTTTTCTTTGCAGTTCACCGTATTGGACACTGGCTCTGCAAAATTCTGTTCCTTACCTATTTGCTTTAGGGACATTCACTGTCTACTATCTGCTTGAAACTTCCCATTAAGGACTAAAAATACAGGATAATTAATCTGTCTGTTAAATGATGTTCTGTCATCTGCTTATAAGCTGTATGCTTGCAAGACACAGTGTACACTAGATTTTGCCTAGTCTGTGTTCAATTTAAGCAAGATTCTTGTGAGAGGATGCTGATTAGCTCTGGTTGTTGAGGATATTTAGTCCACTTCATGTTTCTGTATCAGATGTTTGTTTTATCTTTAACGGTGAATTAAAATTAGTCTTTTCTGCCAGTGTGAATCAAAAGAACAGATACAAACCTTTGGAAAAGCTTTGTAAGATTTTCACTTGGGAGCAAAGCTCTATTTGCAAGGCTGAGGTGGGGGGAAACAAGTGCAGTGGCGGTAAAAAGCAGCTTGTTTCCTGATGAAAACCATGCCATAGGATCACACACTATTCCTAAAGCCTGCAGAAAGGTGTTGTCAAAAGACCTTTTATGAACTTCTGCACATGACTTTTGCACTTAACCCAGTAGTCTGAAAGATTGCTTTCATTCAATAGCCTTCAAAATAATGAGGTCCATAGGTCAATTTTCACATAACTTTCAAGTAATACAGTAAGGGTGGGTTAACTTTCTCAGTGGTTTCATTTATATCTAATTTGATTGTTAGCACATTTGACAATGTTGTTAATTTGTTGCTCCTCTATGCAAATAAAGTAACCGTAGCATACAGAAGGAAAAAAAAAAATGCTATAAAGCCAGTATAGGTGATAGTTTTCCATTATCTGTGGTCTTCTTTGCATGAGTAAAGTAAAACAGTGCTACCCAACTTAAATATAATAATTGTAATGGGATAGTTGTAATTGGGAATACATCCTGCATTTCCATTATAAGCAGTTCCTTATAATGCTAAATCTTGCTGTAGATCATGCCATCAGCCATCACAAGAAAGAAACTGAAATAGCAAAGTTTGAGGACCTTATGCGGAAAGAATCTTGAATCTTAAAAAAGGCAACCCTACTGCCCCTTACTGGCTTGAAGTATAATTTTTTTGTTTGTTTGTTTCCTTTCTGCAGGTACTCCTGGAAAAAATGTACACCAAAGCCTATCTTGTTTGGGTCCTGGTGAGTTTTCTGAATGCATTTTATATTATATGTGGTGCAACTCAAGTTTATGTATTATATTAGTGTATTGGTTCTTTTCTGGGAAGAACAGATACATGGATAATTCTGTAAGCTATCACTGACTCTAGTTTCAAGGAATATGGAAAAAAGCCTATTTTCCTGGGTTTTGTTTACTTCCTGTCTTCTGGCTAGCCAAGTCTTAGGCTATTCAGTCTGTTCTGTTAACGCTGTTTCCAGTGAAACCTAAGGAGCTTTAAACTGTATCAAAAAAAAGTATGGAAAGGAAACTTGGGTGTAATTTTTACTTTTTAGCCAAAGTAAGTAATGAATGAACTCGTGTGTTGCAACTTTACGAAAAAAAAAAAAAAAAAAAATAGAAGAATCCTGCAGAGCCTTCCTTTTCTGGAACGTTCATTGTAGATAACCTGTGGGTGTGAGCTGTCTTTGTGTATCACTGTAGACTACATTTGTATAAGAAGTTGAAGTTATCAGAGCATGTTGATGTATGTGTCTGCTCTTATGGCAGAGGGAGAAATCGCAGCTGATTAAGTGGCAGATGGCGTTTCAAAATCTGGCAGAGTTTTAAGGAGTTCATATTGGGTTTGTTTTTGGTGTTTGCGCCAGTCAGGACACCTGGTGCTAATTTCTGTCTGCCAAGAGACTGAAAAGTCCTCAGATGATGCTTCTACTTGCAGCAGTTTCCAGGTCTTTTCAAGAGAGTTGGCAGTCTAAATTAGCTTCCCAAGAATCAGTGTGTATTTGTTGAATTAAAAGCTACTTGTAATTAATTACTCGTTGAAAAGCCCTTTTTGAAAGATACTGAAGATCACTGGAAAGCCCTGTGTCCCCTGAGTGAATAGCAGATGTCTTTCTGAAAGAGGTGCTGTAGCCAAGCAGATGTTGTAAATTTGAGTCTGAAATGACTGGACAAATCAGTTCTGATCTGTAACTCTGGTACTGTGGCAGTATTTTTTAAATTTCCTGTAGTCATCACGTGCGTTTAATGCTTTTGTCTTTTACTCTCTTTCTTGTCAAATGTCTACATATTAATTGTGACAGAGTAGTTCGATATCTTCTGTTAAGAGTCAGGGTTTCTGTCAGACTTTGCCCAAAGTGCTTGTTCTGTTTGTTGCTTTTATTGATACTTGGCTGAACTAATGTTAGTTTAGGTAAAGCCTGACACTGAGTTCCAAGAGCTCAAACATAGTCTGTTGTATAAGCATGTAGGTCATGATTCAGCTAGCAACATAATGTCTTGATCAGCTCAATTGAGGAAACCCCTAATAAGCAATAAAATCTGTTTCTGGACTAGAAACTAGAAGAGTAAATTTCTCTTATGCTAGCTTACAATAGTCTCAACATATAACTTTATTTCCCTCTAAACTTAGTGTGCACATTCTCTCTACTTTCCATGCAGAAAAGTAGTGTTCCCTCCCCTTTTTACTGGTTTAGTAGAATTTTGCTTATGATTCATCTTTTCTGACCTAATAAAGCATGTTGCTGCATGACTTTGAAGTGTTGGATTTGATGCCTTAAAAATACAGTCATAAACTCCAAATTTGCTGTAATTTAGCAATTCTTTAGTAAATGCTCTTTACTCAGACTTTTGCCAGTAAAATGGCTGTATTTCAGTGTTTGTCCTAACAAACCTGAACTGCTTACTGTACTGAGTCAGTTTCCAAAACTGGAGATGTGAGACATTCAACTTAATACATTTCTAATTTGTACAGAGCATTAGTATAATTTCCTATTTATGAATGCAGAGCTTTCTGGTGGAGTATTTTGCATTTTTGAGAAGTTTTTTTTCCATCCTTACAGTTGCAGATAGTTCTTACAGAATAAAAATACTGTGTGACTGCTTGGGTATTCTGCAGTACAATGTCTTACATTTTAAGAAAAGACAAATGATCTTTTTTGAAATGAACTGAAGTAATGCCAGCCAGTACCATGTAGAATGAGACCCGCTATCTTCTATTTTTTTTTTTTTTTCCTTTTGGCTTTGATATTACAGTGAAGCTTTGTTCTAGTGACTGCAGCTAGTATAAAGCTTTTGTTCTTTTATTTCAGTGCCATAGTTAAGTCTACAGTTTTTAGCCTTAGCCAGTGAGAAGTTTCAACACTACTTCTATTTCCTGCCCATGTGCCCAGGACTAATTTGTTGCAGCAGGACTCTGATAATTGATTACAATATTAAGGTATTGACTAAGTGTCTAGCTCAGTTGTTCATGCTGCCTTTGACATTTCTTCAAGGCTGAAAAAACATCAGGCTTTTCTAGATATGCTGTCTGATCCCTTACTTTTGATGCTGTTTCTCCATTTTCCATTCATTTACAGCAATGATGCACAGCCAGAATCTGCTTGACATGAAGCAAGTCACAACATACTGTTAGTGTGCCTGTAAAACTGGAGAGACTTGCCTGTTTGCAGCTGTTAATTTCTTGTTTGTGTTAAAACATTCACAAGGCTTCTTTTTCTGAATGCTTTGTTTTTCATGGCTGATGCTCAGTGCATCAAATAAATTTACAGGTTCTGTGGTATATTTCTTCAGCACCGGCTTTAAAGTTAAGGCAGAATTAACTTCTTGGGAATAATATGTTTTATTATACTTCTTAACTTGCTAACTTCAAGTAAGGACGTTTATGTGCACTTACTGTAATGTTTTAATGTAAATATGAATAAAAATGTTGCCTCTTATGAGATGGAATTTTGAACTAGATGCAAAACTGTGTCTAAAATTCATAGTTAGTGCTGTTTCCTTTTTTCTTCAGCCCTCCCTGTAGGAGAAGGTGCCTATGTCTAATCCCTCTGTTGTATATTACAGTGCAGTGTGTGTGGATGCAGTGGGTATTCACGTCTCAGGTCTCTGTTATTGGCCAAATGTTAAGGATAAATTACAACCCAGTAATCTCTGAACCTATGTAAGCCAAGAAAAAGCAAATACCCTGTTTGGCAGTTCAAAGGTAAAGCAATCATTTTGGGAATAAAGCATGTGAATATTTGGCTTATCCTGTTGTTCCATGACCCTGAAAGGGGTCTATGGTGTATTATGGATAACCAGTTACACTTATACGTGCAGCATAAGCCCATTGGAAGGACAGCTGCTGGATACACCTGTAAAGTGTGATTTATGTCGTATCTTGTAGCACTGTGCTGGAGTATGCAGAGTGGAAATGGTTACTAGAGTCTGTAGCAGGTATGAAAACCAAAGAAGCTTTATCAAATAATGGTACATGCTCCATCATGGTTTTCTTACTCTCATAAAGAAAGGCTGTTTGTTTTAGTTCAACCCTTTTTGAGAAAATATAACACTGGAAGAGGGAAGAAATTTGGTCAGGGGGCTTACTGCAAAAGTGAGTAATAGTGCTCATCAAGCTCAAATGGAAAAATAAAGGATAAATATAACAGTCCATGAAGTTGCCCCTTGGAACAGGTTGTTAAAGATGGTGGCTGGCTCTTCCCTCTAACCCTTAGTACTGGGAGAGGATGCTTTTGCTAACAAAATACTCTGGTTCAGACAAAAGTGGGAGGCAGACTTTAAGGTTCAGTTTACCCCGCTTTCTTTCATGCTCTTAGTCATCCCTTTTGCAACTCAGAGGAAATAGTTCTTACACTGTAGATTCTTCGATAGAATAGGTTACCCTCAACATATTTGCACTTTCCATGTCTGAAAAACAAGGATTAATGTGTATCACACTGATTGTGCTTTGACAACAACAAAAAAGACTTAATATTTAAAATATGTTATACTGTATCAAAATGTGTATTTCCTTTAAAAATTAGAAAGACTGTTCTGACATCTGATGCACGTTGTTATGAATGCCAAATACTTATGTCTTCAGCTGACTGTAGCATTCAGCAAGGTATGGAAAATTACCCCTACTGATGGGGCATATCTGCTCAAGTAAATTATTAGGGCTCTGTTCCTCCTTTCATATCTGATCAGAAGATCTTTTGGGGTTTGTTATTGATTGGGGCTTGGTGTGTATTTGCTTGTAAGGGTTTTTGCAAGAGTAGAAGAAACTGTGCAGGCAGTGGTGTTGCTTGGAGACTTGAAAAGGCCTTGATGCATATATGAATATGTATGCCCTAGCAGCCAAGAGGTCCAGGTCTTCCACATTGCAGAAGTGGGGCTTCTGACTAGCTGTAACTGGGAATTTCAATGTAGGTGTATTGGATAGACTGGATTCTCAGTCTCTGGTGTTAACAGCTTCAGCATCTGTAAATAAGTTGGGTTCGTCTGTTTTTCTGTCTCTGTCCCTATCTCCAAAAGAAAAGCCAGGAAATCCTGCAGAAGAACTTAGAACACTTTTGCATGCTGTGGGATGATGCAGGTACAAGATTAGATTTTGTATTCATTTAATGTACTTAATGTTTTACACTCTGGAAATTCTGGGAGTTGAACAATGTAAATTAGTATTTTCCCTTTATCCCTTGAAAAGCAACAGAGATCAGGCTTAAACCTCTTTTTGCAGATATTTTACTGTGGCTGGACTATTGTTGCCTTTCAAGCTGCAATAAAAAGCTGGCTATAGTCTTTTTTTAGATGTTTTTTTCATCCATGTGAACTATGAACTATCTGAATGACTCAATTGTCTCGTGATCTAGCCTTAGAATACCTTCAGGCTAATGCTCTTATAAACAGACAGCAAAGCTACTAAGTAGTGTAGCTACTGCATGTGAACTAACTATGAAAGCTGGCATTTGTTTTGCCATTTCTGTATAAATAAATGCAGAATTAATCTAAATGTATGTGATTTGGAATTTCTTAATAAATGTATTCATTGGGGACATATAATGATACTTATTTTGAGAAGTTAAGGGAATATCTATAAACCTGAAATAATCTTTGAAACACAATAGCTGTTGCCTTCTTGGTCAGATTTTTCCACTGTTACTAAATAAAGTACAGTACAACAGCTGGATCTAAGGATTTAATTTCTTGGGTGAGAACTAGAATGCTCCAGAAGTCTTCAAAGTGAAATGGCTGGTGCTGATGTTCGGAGAATGGCACCCTACATTAGAAGTCATCTGTTTTGAGTGGGGTTTTTTTGTTTGTTGGTTTTTATTTTTAAACAAATGGTGTTTTCCTGATGTAATATGTTTGTTAGAATAGGCAATAGGATTGACAATAGGATAGACAAAAAAAACAGAGGTACATGACAACATAGTCTTAATGTAATTCCAGGTTGGTCCCTTCAGCTGGTAGGTAAGTCTATCAGTGTATTTGCATTCATGTTCCTTGTGTCCTTCTCAAACTTGATCTTCTGAAAGTTAACAATTTGGGGAGGTTGTCTGCTGCTCCGTGCTAACAATCAGCACTGTTCCCTGTGCTTTCAACAGATATTTTTACAAAAAAACAAGGAATTTACAAAAAAACCTCAAGGCTTGCTTGAGTGACATATGAGCCGTGTAATCCAAGTGGTATTTGTATTCTGTGGGCAGTTTCTTAAATCAGGGGACTGAAAATTTTGGGATTATATTTCAAATCCCAGCAATGAGGACTTGGTGTGAATTCTGTCAGTTTTCCTGTAGTGGCCGACGCTCATTCATTAAGGCCTTTTGTAGCCCAACCAAAATGATTTTCACACTACAATGTCTGTTTCTTCTGTCAATGCTTCTAAGTAAGGAGCTGTGTTCTGGATTACAAGTTAGATATTTCAGAATGTTTATTATTATTTAGTTCTGAACTTCTGTGAGAAACTTGCTCTCCAGCTCCACACATCCATACTCCAGACAACTGCTGATGCAGAAGTATGCAGGCTTTCTACAGCAGGAATATTTGTAGTTTATTTCTGTGGTGTTTATTCTTTTGTGGGGAAGAGCATCTGTGGTTCTCTTCCCTGGTATTTATTTTGATGTTTCACAATAACAAGCCACATGGGAGAACATCACAAAGCTTTGGTTTTCTCACACTTGTGTAAATATTGGATAGGCCAGCCTCTTTGTGAGTAGAGAGGGCAGTTGAAAGGGATTTCTACAGATCACATCAGCTCAGTCCAAGTGATAGAGAAAATTCCCATGTTGGGAGCTGGAGTTCATTGGACTCTGTTGGGGTGTTAAGTGGACATAATACTTGAAAGATCACTGAACTGTCTCAGAAACACGAAACTCATGGTCTTGTGTCAAAGATGGTTAAACAACTTGTACATCTGCCTTTTTTGTCTGCATGTCTGGGGTAATGGAGAGTATACAAAGCCCACAGAGGTAAGCAAAAGACTGTGAGTTATCTTGAATGTGCTTTGTGCTCTCCAGATAAACCACTAGCATGTCTTAGGGCATATACTTGCCTAAATTGACCTAATTTGCAATGCTGCTCTTTATTAGAGGGTCTCTGGGTATTGTTGTGCGGCCATGGATGAAATACACTTGCACAGTGAATCTAAATCAGTATTGTGTAAATAAATAATTAATAGATCTGTAAGCTATGGCCCTGGATTAAGCATTTATTTTTCCCCTGTTCCTTGAGGCTTGAGCTCACAAAAACTTAAGCATACACCTACCCTGTTTCTGAACCGCGGAAGTCCCTAGCAAAAAGGTGGTTGCGAGTTTTTGTCACATCTGGATGGATTGTTGAAGTTCCATATTTTAGGGCATGTTACCCTAATGTTGGTGATATTGTACACTGTTGTAGAGTAGCAGCTTTGTAGGATTTTGACTGATGCAGTCGAACAAAAATGCCATTTTGAAAGGGACATCCTGAAAATGCACTTCCCTTAACTCACAAGTTAAAAATGAAATTATTCTTGCAGTGTTTTGTGGCTGTTCTCAATTGTAAAAGAGTGCAGATAATGCATGCACTGGTGCATGAGGGAGACAGATCAGCCTGATTCCTGTATCAGTTTGCCTGGGAATCCACTGCAGAATCACCTTCAGTTTGACAGGCTGCTGAATTTATAATGATTAAAAGCTTCTGTGTTCAGAAAGAAGAAATGTAAATTATTTAGGATTTTAGTTCCTGCTCCAAGGAAAGAAGATGTTTCCTTTTTTCTTCAGAAGAGGATTTGAGCTTAAAATTAGTCTTGAAGCTGCAGTTTGCATTTATTGTGGCAGCAGGTATTGTTGCTTATAGGAAGATTAGCTTTTCATACTGGAGCACTGGCTAGAGCAAAGTGATCACAGGAAAGTGGACGCGGGGCAATCATTTTCCAGAAATAAAAATGAGGACACAGATGACCCTTTGGCTCTTAGTAGGTTCCTGCTTCTTGCATCTCTCTTTGCATAAGCAATCTCCCTTCAGTTCTTCCTGAAGTAAAACATGCCAGGAAAATCCATCTGCTCTGCACTGCTCTTGCTGTTCTGTGACATGGAGCCAAGTGTCCTTTACATGGGCTTCTTGGATCTAAATATCTAGCTCCTGATTTAGACTTATACAGCGAGACAGTTAACTGTGTTTCAGTGGCATTCTTAGTGATTGTTGGAGGAGGAAAGAGGGAAAGGGACAGCAGAAACGCAGACACTGTGGATTTGGCCTCATGATGCTGAATTGAAAGCCTACAGATGCCAGTGCACTTTGCTCCTTTTTTGTCATGTTACTAATGTTCCCAGGGAGTGGCAGATACACTAAATTTGCTGGGGTTAAAATAGGTCTGGCCCCTCCATCAGTCTGATGGTGTCATCAGGTAGTGATGCATTTAGCAATCCAGACTGAATTACATGGTAACAGGATAGAGCCCCTTTGTCCATGTTGATCACCAGTTCTTCCCTTGGAGTCTGAGGGAAGCCAGCAGTAAGGTGCTAGTACATAAAATCTGTCTGTCCTTTTGTCCTCTGTATATTGCTTCCTATTTCATTCTGCTGTTTTCTGGTGCTGTTTTCTGTCGCCCTTCTCTAATGTCAGGAAAGAAAAAGACCTCTCTGTGATCCTCATGTTATGCATGAAATGTAGACAGTGCATGTTCCTGGCATGCTGTGTTAAGATCCTATGGATTACACCCTGGCTTTGTAGTCTGCCAGCACGAGGCACTAGATGACTATCGTGGGAGTACAAACAAGAGTGGTAGGTGCTGTTTTCCTGAGCTAAGGAGCCATGCTAGCACATGCACGGCCACCACAGTGGAGTACGCTGTGGTGTGACACTGAGCTCTGGAAAGATTATACTGGAGGAACCTCGCTGCAAGTTAGGTCTCTCCTGGAAGCTGTTCAGACTGGCATGGGCAGTCCTCTTGCTGGCTGCTGTCAGAGCTCTCTAAGCTTTGGGTACTAGATGGCACTAGATGAGACATGCATCCATTGCTTTTCATTAGTGCTGTCAGGTCTGCTAGACTTGTTTCAGGTTTCTGGGGTTTAACAGAATTAAAACTCTAGAGGCTAGAGAGGCATTTTTGTCAAATCAGAAGGTTTTTTACAAATAATATGATGTGTCTGTTTCTTTATGGCCTATTTTCACCCAAACAAAGAGCAGGAAAGAAGAGGCAATAAAAGTATTATTTGTATATCACTGTAAGAGGAGTTTTGGTCTTTCCTGCAAGGATTTTGATGTCCATATAGAGCTTTATCTGCTCATATTTTGTATGGTGATTCATTCCTTCCGCAGTTTGCAAACTGGTTCATTACATCATGTTTGTCCTATAGAGATTCTTTGTTCCAGCCTCTATTCCTAGGAAGGAAGTGAGGTTTCAGCAGGGTGTTCCATCTTCTCTGGTTTTACAGCTAATGAGGAGTTCTTTAGCTTTCTCCTAAGCACTATTGCAAGGATGGGGAGAAGTGGTGGGTTGTTTTTTGGATGTGTTTTGTCAGTTTGTGGTGGTTTGGAGGGTTTTTCAGCCTGATTGGACTGTTTCCACCTTTTTGAGAGCATCAAATTGGGAAGATGAGAAAATACTTACTACATAAGGCAGTTTCTCCCATGGAGAAATGTGGAAACAGAAGGCAAATAATAAAAGGGAGTTCTTGTAGGTGCCTTGGCAAAAGGGTAAAACCTGGTGTGGCTAGGTGCTGAATGATGTTTGAAGACTGTCTGTAAGCCCAGTCAAAATCTCAAAATGCCTTAATTAAGAAAGGATTTGACAATAATGAGCTAATATTTGATGAGATGTGCTAATGAACTGTGCATGTGTGAGTACACAAGTCTACTGTACTGTGCTGTAACAAGCCTTCTAGTTTACTGCTTAGTGTGGTTTTCAGGCATCATAATAATGCAGCCAAGAAAGGGGCAATGTCTTTGATAATAGTATTGGATTAGGAAAGAGTCTGGAACTGCAGGCTGTTGGAAAGATAGATGAACACGCATTGCTAGTGCCAAAGCTCTTCAGACTAGAAGAAATAGATGAGGTTTTATCACAGTAATGACATGCATGCCCTGCTGTGTGCAGAGGCTGCCCTGGGAACCAAACAAAAAAACCTAATTTACTGTCTTTGTGCTTATTTTGAATGGGTTTGTGTGGACTGAAGATGTATTATAGTACTTCAGAGTTGGTGTTTCATCACTGTTCTGGGAAATAAATATTTTGGTACCCCCTTTGAAAACATGCCAGGGTATTCTCACACAGTCTGCTGTGGAGGTTGGCTCGACAGGTGCTGGGCTGCAGCTCTTTTGGTCTACATACAGTGAGCATCTGCTTCACTGTCACTGCACCGGGTTCTGTGTGGTGGTAGAGATACCCGGATACAGCAACAACATGCTATTTTTAGTTCTAGCTGATGTGTTACAAAAGCACTGTGAATTTAAAGTGTTATGCATCTTGAGCAAGTAAGACATGCTATTAAAATATAAAAACTAGATTTGTGAAGGTAAAGAGGACAGGTAAGGCACTGCTGGAATGGCACCTGTCACTGTGATACTTGATTTGGCTTATACCTACTTCGGAGTAAGTTCAGTTAATTGTTTCTGGAAGTGGAAAAACTGTTCAAAGGTACAGATGTTAGACAACATTGGCTGGGGTTTGCTGAAGTGGTAGAAGTGGAGAATCAATGAAAAAGTACCTAATGTTGTTGTCTCCAAAGAGTTACAAAGTCTGCGGAGGCTAGCTCTTCAAACAACCCCAAAGAAGTATGAGCTGCTAGTATCTTGTCTCCAGCACTGGCTGAGAGTATGTGGGTGGTCCCTGCTCCACTGGCTGCCTAGTAAAGCAGCTGCTGACCTCAGGAAAAGTAGTGAAATGTTTCTTTTTGCACAGGAAGGTGGCCAGTGCATGTATGTCTAGCCATGGTCTCAAATAAAAGGTGTGGCATTTTCTAATCTGTAAAAGATTTACTCCTTTATTTTCTAAATTTATTTTTAATTTAATTTTTTTACTAATGGCAGTTGACTTCACCAAAGTATATGCAAAACTTTTCAGCTCATTAAATAGCAAGAAGAAATTTTTTATATGAGGGCTAATCAAAGATGGGAAGAACATCTATTTTGTAAGAATTCCCACAACACTGCTTATTTGCCTCAGTGTTTGGGTGCCTTCAAAACCCAGCTGGCAGAGAACTGTTTTAATATGAATTAATGCCTGAGTCCTTCTCCTCTGATGATGAATGGAAGCATCTGCAGCGTTGAGCTGCCAAGCTAAGCAGAATTTCCCTTAAGCAGCTCTCAAATACTGAATTGTTCTTAGAGAATAGATGTGTCTTTGGATTTGTTAACACTTTAAATGTTAACATAATATTTGATTGAAAGAAACAGTTTTAAGAAGTGCACCCTGAAAAGATTTTTGGAGAGCAAAGCTGAAATATGCCTCCAGGAATATTCAAATAATGTTTCTTACAGTCTCCAAAGAAAAATTATATGGACTGTGGCATTGCCGGATGATATATTCAGCTGGTGAGACCACCCACTTCCTCCTCCTCCCTCTTCATCCTCCTCCTCCCACTTCTCCTTTTCCAGTTCCCAGCCCACGGAGTCCCATAGCAGATTGAGCATCGGTACTGTGATGCAATTCAGAGGCTGTTGGTTTTCGAAATCACTAAGTCGGTTTTATTCTGAGGGCAAGCTTTGTTTTCAGAACATCTGGTGAGGAGAAGCTGCCAGCAGCATTTACATTGTGGATATCTGCTTTTACTGATTTTTTGCTTGTCTGTGCATAAGGAGTAACAGCAAAGGAATGAAGACCTGATTATTTCTTCAAGCATGCTTTCTTTAGCAAGAATTGCTCACTTCTGCCACTAGCAATTTAAAAACATAGTATGTGAGAGTACATGGAGGCTGTTTCTTGCTTGTTTGTCTTCCCATTGCACTGAAGACATGTTATGGTCCCCGAAATTTTCCTTATCCAACATGCGCATAAGGCTGACAGCAAAGGGGTTGCTTCGAAACATTCGTCTACCTTCTGGCTACAAGAAAAGCACTGTTATATTTCATACAGGTTTGTGTATTTTTAATATGGTGATTAGAGCATGCGTTGAGTGAATATCTTGTTTACTTCAACAGCATCTTATTTTTAGTGAATAAGAACTGTACTGGCCATGAAAGTTTTTGAATTTCAGACAGAAGTCTGACTTTTAAGCGAAGTAGTTTCATATTCTAAGTCTCTGCATGTGTGCTGAGCTGCTTGTTTGGAAGATGGTTTTTCTGTTTATGAAATGCAAATTGGGATTTGCTCTTTTCCGTGCACAAATCCAAAATAGTATCAGGAAGTCTGTGATATTAAATATTTATCTAATAATTTTAATGATTATCTGCTGGGAGCACTGTGTTTTCTGTGTCTTGATAGGGTGCAAGGGGGAAAGCAGAGAGGGAAGTGGAATGAATACAGGCTGTCTTGGTGTGGCTTTCTGTCTGTGGGAAATACTTGAATACTTACCTGTAGGTATCTCTTATCACAGATGTTGTGCTAAATACATCTTATTTGCAAGTGGAACAAACAAACTTTTGTGCCTCTTGTTTCAAGACACACCTAAAAGGTACAAAGTTTTGAGACACTGAGGACAACTCTGTGTGTGTGTTTAATTCATACACACACAAAAAACACAACAAACAAAAAAATTTACAAAATTCTCAGCTGCATCTGACCTGATTTTCATCTTCAGTGTCAGGAAAAGCAAATAAAGCAAATTTATGGAAGGGAAGGTGAGCTTTATTCCAGGACATACATGTGTCTTTTTGGGGCTGAGGGTTGGAAGTTGTTTGTTTGTTTGAGCTGAGCTATATGACATCTAGAGACCCCAAGAGCATCTTGCATGTTACATAAGTATTTTCTCCAGTGCACTATTTGTAATTTTCTTGCATTTTACTTAGAGGGGAGCAAGCAGCTGCATAAGCTAGTTTTGCAGAAGCTCTTCATTCAGGAATTTCCTCTCTCACTTGAATACCGCTCTTTCTGCTTTTATTTTTTTGGAGTTCAGTGCTACCAGTCAGCTTTCCTTATTGTCCTGTCTTTTCACATGGCAGCTTAAACCATTTGCCTTGTCATTTCTTATCCTTGCCAAAGTAAATCCAGCTTTGGAATTCTTCTGGGACGATAAATTCATTTATGAACATAATACAGGCCAACTGTACAATATAGGCTTCTGTTTGCAGGTTGCTTGCATTGGCTTTAAACTAGGATTTAAATACCTTGATGCCATAAATTCTTATGTAGAGGGTGTCTTTGTGCATGTAACTATATAAATAATGTGAAATTTCTACATAACACATACTCCAGGACCAAAAATCCTTTAAGAGAAGGTGAGGGGTGATAATGTTCAGTCTTCCAAATGTTCATTAAGTGCTACTGAAATTTGTAAAAAAAATTATTTGAAAAATAAGTGTCAATGCATGTATCAAGAGAATTTTACAATTGTAAGAATCAATTTGTGGTTTAATTTCATTTGAGTGGATGTGAAAGCAAAACCTGCCTGAAGGATGTCTCTGTGAAATACAACGTGTAAAATAGATTGCAAGCCCTGTGTTCTAGTTAAGGAGCAATTCATTAAATAAGAAGTGCTGAAAAGACCTTCTGTGTGTTTTCTCTATGTACAGTATGTACAGACTAATGGTACAGCATTGAAGCTTAGAGAGGTTTTTGCCTGCTTTCCCGCTTCTGCTTTACTGTCCCTGTGTCTTGTAGGAAGTCAGTATGTTAGCAGAAAGCTGACCAGTAGTTAGCTAGAGCTGAATATACCAAAAAAGTAGGGCACAGGAAAACCAGGTCATAGTCTGTCGTGGAGAATGCAAGTATGTATAGATAATACTGCGGTTTTTGAAACAGCAGAATGTATCAAAGCTTGTTAGTGATTATTTCAGGTTTGTAAAACTCAGCAACAGTATATCAGGCAATGACAGTGTATATCACAAACATAAAAGGTTATTCTTTATTGTTATTGTTAAATGCCAGGAGGAGCCATATTTAATTTTGCAGCATCTATATGACTGTCTTTCTTGCAGTGGTTTAATTTGATAAAAATGACATGTGGCTTCTTTCCAAGGTCACATAAGCAATAGGCACAATAAGTAGTAGGAAGTGTGTCAATAAATAAGGGAAGGGGTAACTGCAGAAAGGAATTTCAGGGTCCATGTAGGAATTTGAATATGTATGAGTGTTATGTAAACAATACTGAATTCCGGTTTTGACGTAGATTGCACTTCTAATAAGCATTATCATGGATTTCATTCTTTGCTCCCTTTGATCATAGCATAGATCAGCTGCCTTTATGACTGAAGACCATCCTTGAGATACTTGTGGCAATTGTTGAAATGTAGAGTTTTAAAGTAATCTAGAGCACAGGTCAGGTTGGATTCTTCTGTTGCCATGTCCTGCCTGACAGTTGCAGTGCGGTAATTTGGTGAAGCTGGAACGTGAGCACTGTTGGGAGGAAGAGGATAGAACTTGTTCTTGGGTTTTCATTCTGACTCAAGGATACTTCGCAGCAGCCCGATGCAGCTTCTTCACATGGAGTGTGGGGGGACATAAAGTTGTTTACACTGCTCTTCTATTACTCTAAGTTGGTCATTGCACTTAGCATTACATGGATCCTTGGGCTGGATGTGTTTGCACTACTTGCATTCTCATCCATGTGGAGGTGTTGAAGTACCTAGAGTAATTCAGATATGTTACAGCATAAGCATGCAGTCTATTCAGGGGAAGTCAAATAAAATCAGGTTTTTTTTCCCCCTAGGAATGGAATAAATCCAGGTGAAATTTACGTAATACTTAAAGTGTTTTTTAAGGTCTTTCAGCTTGTTGCCTTGTGTCTAACTTTGATGACTGTGTGCTCTACAGTGCTTCAAGGTTATGATACCCAGAAGTTTCTTCTCTCCTTAAATGCAGGCAGACATCAAAGTATAATTTTTCTCAGCAACTGGAAGTATACTATACCTGCATTGTTAGCTGTTTGTAATGGGTGCCCTCTTCAGCAAAACAAAATCCTGAAACCTTCAGGAAATAATTTATTTATCCATCCTGTGACTTATAAAACTTTACTTGTAGCAAGTAACTGTGAAAATCTTAACACTTCAGAATTGCATAAACATGGCAGAGGAGAGTGGAAACCACAGTCTTTCAGTGATGAAATACTATATTTGCTTCCTTTATTGAACCATTTAGGATTTTTACCAGAGTGACTAAAGTGCTCTTATGTTCTTCATGCATCAGTGGTGTGACAGAGTAAATCATCATCTCTGTGTAGGTCATCAGTTCTGTATAAACTGTGAGAGAAAGACATTCTTTTATGAATTACTCAAAATAGTTATTTTGAGTTGCTTATGTTTTCTCTTGTATAAAGATAAAAGTCCAGACAAGAAACTGGCTTTGCAAATAGATGTCAAAGGCTGTTGTGCTTTTTGTTGAGAATTTGTCAAGGTTTGTGTACTGTTTTGTCTCAAAATGTTTTCATCCAGCCCTTCTTGCTGCTTTTCCTCTTTCTTTCCTTCCCTTAAGCAAACTGCACTTGGTGCTCCTGTCTTGCTGGTGACTTCCATTGCTTACTAAACAAGTCTTTTCAGCAATACCAGTTTTAAAAATTTCCGTGCTAATAGCAAGCAAACATCATAGATATGTTTATTTGAGCAGCTGACATCTTTTTCAATAACTTCTTCCCAGAGTTGTTCTTCAGATCACATTGGGAACTATAAAATTACTTCTGTGGGTTGTAAAGCAGTGCTCTTAAAAAAGGATTCTGAAAGCCTGAGGTGTTATGAGTTGCTTAACTGTTCACACAGCTTTTTTCCCATCCCCCTAAAGAATAAGTGAAGTACTGGTTAATGTCTGCCACTACAGTGGCATAGAAAGATACCCAACACACTGAATCCTATTAAGTATTCTAAATCTAGAAGTCTGCTGAAGAAATTTTATACAGGACAAGTATGTTAAATATTTATGTCACCCACCAAGGAAAAAAATAGTTCTGAAGTAAAGCCAGCGTATCTGTTCTGAGCAAAGGAAGTTGAATAGCTGGAAACCATTCGTCATGGAGGATTTTGAATTTAATCGTGTTCCTGTTTAAGTCAATGAGATTCTGCTCCTGACTTAATCTATTTAAGACTGGGTACTAAATGACCTGCCTGATGTGCCTGATTCCAGTCTTAATAGGTCATGGCTTCAGTAGACATGTACATGATAACTAAATAGCGATTTTATTTTCAGGTGTCTTGGCTCTGTGTTTTGGGGTCTGTAAGTACAGTTTGTACTGTATGCAAGTCTCATGCAATGGATGCGTTTACAGTAGCTATAAAATGAAGATAGCACTAGTATTTTCAAAGGAAGTTTCAGTAGCAGAAATGATCTGCCAAACCCCCCCCAAACAACAAAAGAACCCCCCCAACCCAACAGAAAACATGCCAGAGTCAAAACAGAGTCGCTTCTATGTGATGTTAACACTTAACCTGTGCATATATTTAATGAAGTATGAAAATTAACTGAAATGAGGAGCTTTGCCCCAAAAAAATCTGGAGACAGAACAACTGGTGTGCTGCTGAAAAGCATATGCTTGGCAACTTGTGTTCTACTCCACTGTAGCAAGTGATGTTGGATTTTGTTATTCACTTAAAGGGATTAATTATATATGCAGGATGCCTCAGGTATTTGTCAATATGAAATAGAATTGTTTATTCAAGCTCAACTTCATAGAAGAAAAGTTAATTGGAGAGTAAATATAAAGGACATAACAAATAATCTCTGTGAATACCACTGCATATTCTAAGTGTGCTTTTTTTCCCACTTGACGTGTCTAATAGGGTCTGGCTGCAAGTTCTGTTGCTGTGAAGTAGGTTAGGGTTTGAAAATGACAGGCAGCTCCACTTACACTTAAAAACTTGAATAGCTTTTAAATTGCTTCAGGGGATTTCCAGTGTGCTAAAACAAGGCTTAAACTTCTAAAAGCTGCCTCTTCCAGTTTTGCAGTTTGTGCGAATGAATCTGTTACCATGGTAGAAATGGCTTGCAGCATTAAGACAAATGAAGTATTACTACTTACTCAACCCTTCTAATCTGAACTTTCTAAAACATACAGCTATAGGGTTTTTTTGAGGAACATACCATGGAATTTCAGTGGTAGAATGCAACATTTTGAGTATTTGCAGCCAATTGTCTCACTGTTTTGTGTTACCCTTCTTTCTTTGCTGGCACAGAAAACTCTGATGTGTGAAGGAGAATAGAGTTTCTTCCATCTCCAGTTAATTTCACTGTATGTTAAGTAATATGTAGATTGGGACTACACCTACCACTCTCATTGCCATGAGTGGCAAGAAGAGGTGATTTCCGTTTATAGAGATTTGCTAGTAATTTAATGTCACATAGTGAAGCAGCGTCCCTACTGTTTTTATTTTAAATAATAATCTCTCAGTATTGCAATTCATAGGAGTAACCTGGGTCCAAAGGTGATGGACTTGATGTCTTTAGGGACATTGGTGTTTCAAACAGCTCTTGACTGTTTCACCCAATATCATTCTAAAACCTAACTTATTTGGAGAATTATTTGCAAGCAGACCCTATCTCTCCTGGCTTGTTTTCTAGAAAGAAATTCTGTGAAGGCTGCACTGGTCAAGCTGGCTAGCTGGCATAGTGTTGTTAAACAGTAACAAGTTACAAGTTGTTACTGTTAACAACAAAAAAAGTTAGAGGTGTGTCACCAGCACCTTTCTAACCATGTCCACCAACAGTGGTCTTCCCCATTGCTTTTCTAGGTCATGGAGTATTGTTTCTGTTCTCTCTCCTACAGGAATGACAAAATAGCATTTGATCTTCTGGAAAATGAATGTATTGGTAGTGTAACTTACATCTTTAAATAGTGTAAAAAAAAAATCCCATATAATTTAGCTGTCCAGATACTCAGATGTGGAAATAACTCACCTTAAATAACCTGAGTTGTATCTGGACATGATGTTTCTTTACAGTTGCTATTTATGAACCTTTCATTGGTATAATCTTTACTGATGTCTAGTAGTTGTAGCAAGGGCATTAATAACTCGGGGTCCTGTGTTCAACTCTTGGTTAAATTAATATTTCCTACTTCTTGTCATGATAGTAGTGTGCTGCTTGTACACTTATAGCAAGTAAAAGATCTTCCTCAGGATCCTTGGGTAAACAGTTTGTATGTGATGTTGTGGAAATACTTCTCATTAGGCAGGAAACAGAATGGCTGGGAACATCTGTGGTGAAATTCTTTTAATGAAAGCTCATCCTTTTCTCAAAGAGAAAAGTCCTTCAGTAGAAAAGTAACAGTATTACAAATAGTACTCATTAATTGCTTAACTTCTGTAATAATAATAATTTCAGACTCTCAGATACTGCTTATATCAGAAGCATCTAAGCTATTAAAAATGTTACATTTGTATTTATTACAAGAATAGAGTTTGTGCTAAACCTTTTCAGACATTTTAAGTGGTAATACAGGATTATTGGAAATGTTTACTGCAAAAGAATAAGTGAACTTTCTTATAAAGCCAGTTGCAATTTATTCTACTCCAATTAAAACAGAAGACTAGAAAAAATTTGCTTTTCTTAGCCATAATCATGGCTGTGTTGTGTAACTAATATAATATTGCTTGCTTATTTCCACAGATATTACTGTACAATCTGCCACCTGCTTAACTCACCAAGTTAAGACATTTTTCCATTTAAAAAGATAAAAGGTCCTGATATGAAATGAGTAGCATAACCATATTAAACCTGTATTTCTTTATTTCAGGAGGGAACTCAGTTAGAATTTAAGGTCAAGGAAGGCAAGATGCATGTGTAAAGTGCAGTGAATATTTTTCTTGCTGCCTTTGTTAGTGGCACAAGTAAAGGTGTTCATATTTGGAGATTTTTCTCAGGGATTAACCTCACATATGGGTTTTGGTCCTTGTGGTAAGTTGTAGGTATACCCCAGTGAATCACAGTTACCTGAGGTATCAGCTCTGCAATAAAATTTCTGTAGTCTTCTTTCCCTCCCTTCCTCCCAGCCCGCCGCCCAGTTAGGCAAAAATCTGCTTGCCATCTTTGTAGTTTGTTAGCTTGTACAGAAGAGACCCAGGGGAACGTGAAGTGCAAGGAATGATACACTGAGTGTTTCAAACTTCTCCACAGGAACTGCTTGGTCTCCACAGCAGGCATGACAAGCAGTCACTCCTCAAGGGGAGCCCTGGTACCTGTCAGGAAGCGTTTGCCAAAATGGTCTTCAGTTGTGCAGTTTGGTTAGGAGTGCCTGGAAAGAGAATTCCTTTAGCTGCTCAGCAAGCAGCAGAAGGACTTTGTGCCTCTCAAAGGGTGGAGACATATTTTTAGCTAATGAAAGTGCTGGATGCTGCCCGTTGTTCTCTGGTTTGTTTTCAGCTTGGCAAGATGTTTTCAGATAAGCTCCGATAGGTTGCACTTAGGCTGTTCCTGAAACAATGGTGTGCAATGTCCTAGGCACGTCCCTGAGGAGGTATCTTTGCTGTTTAATTGCAGGAAAACTGCTTAACATGACAGGAAATACATAAATAGTTCCTTGATATGGTGACTGCCAAGATTTATATAAGTGCATGTTGTGTGTCTTTTGAAAATGTGGAGCTCCAGCAGCTCTTAGAGCTGGTATGAGGCACTTGAGGTGTGGTATTTTCTGTCTTGAACTTGCAGTGAAGCATGAAAGATTCAGTTCACATGGATGATTTTAATCAGCAGCAACTGAAGTGGTTCTGTTAAGGTGCTGTTCTATTCTGCTGACCAGCAAATGGTTTTTCACTGCTAGGGTAGCTTTAAAGTACCATTTCAAGTTTAGTTTTAGCCACATGTTCAACTACGTTGGTGTTCCTTAAAACATGCTATGCTGCTGCCTCCTTAAATTCATTTTCCTGAAGTTGTGAGTTTATCTCTAATTTTGATAGCTTAAATTTTCTTTCATTCTGCAGGGACTTTACTTAATGTTAATTGTGCTGATAGGTGTAATCAAAAGGATGAAAAGCACAAGTGCTTAAACTTTAAATTAGAAAAACAACTTTCACTTGTGTGAACCAGAGCAGTGGGGGTGATTACATGCAGAAAACATTTCTGGTGCTTTAGAAAATCAGTATTGATCTAGAGTAACTCAGAGTCTTAACTGAGTTGTGAAACAATGTAGAAATAGATAATCCTTTATTTAGATACAGAAAAGTTTATTGCAATTTCCCTTATGTAATCTTGTCATACCTAGGTATTCATCTGCCAAGAAGCTAATGGTATGTCTGTGCCCTGTTGTGTGGAAATGACGGTACAGATTTAACACTTTTTGTAAAGTAATTGCTTGGTTATTTTTAGTCATGGGAAAACACCAGATCTGGGACTGATCCTGAACTCGTCAAATGAGGTCAGTGTAGCTGGGGAAGAGCAGTCTGCTGGGTTGTCATTTTGAACTGTGATTAAAACCAATCAAGATGATGATTGGAGCAAAGTCATTGAGTGATACCATAGTCAACAATGTTGAAACCACCGCATTAGCGTTTTCTGCATAGCCCCTGAGAGTGCTGGGACTGATTCTTGAAGGGATTTGGGAAGTTGAACAGTTACTGTAAACTTTACTTTTCTCAGTTCATTTCCAGCCTATAAGCTTAATCATGCCTATATCATCACTGTTTTGGGGTTTTTTTTGGTTTTTTTTTTACACCCTTGGAAAAAATTCGTGTCCTAGCATTGTCTCTGAGTTGGTTTATACTCTTCTTTATACTCAGAAATTTGTGACTTCTTTTACCTAAGTGGCTCTGTATATGCACCAAAATAGAGAATTTGGATGCTAGCTATTTGTTTTGTAACTTGAAATCGCAAACTGCGGCCATCAATTTTATGAGGAGCATGTTAGAATTGAACTTTTTTGTGATCTTTTAGTAGGTAAATTATGATTATATTGGATAACTTAGCACTGATAATAGTGCTTCCTACATGCTTAGAAGTGCTATCACTTTGCTTTTTAAAGAGCATTATCAGTGAATTTTATTATAATCTGAATTTGTTTTTAAATGGCTGTAGAGTTTCATAAACACAGGAAGCTGTGTTTCAGCTTCAGAAACACTTTTGGCACAAAGACAGTAATGCAAACTACAGGCAAGGCTCTGGAGGCTCTTTAAATTCCCACTGTCTGCCCTACTTTTTCTTCCATAATATCCTTTAGGCAGGATTTCAGTGCCATAGTTAAGTCAGTGACATTTGTTAGAGTCATATAACATCAGCTCACACTAGTGTGATTAAATAAATAGCTTCTGAGTTCAAACTAAAAACCATTCTGTCTTCTCTATCCAAGATAGGAGCAGATACTGCACAAGAAAAAATGTTGCATATTAATGTGCTAGTCTTGTGGTCAAAAATGTATTTTCCAAGTCTCTATTTGGTACAGTTGTTTTCAAGGGGAGATTATGGTCCCTTGGAAATTACTAAGCCTTACATATCCTCGTCTCTGAAGGACTTTCAGTAGCTGAGAAAAAAAAAATCAAGTTCTTGAATCTAACATTAGTCTGAGCTAATATATGTTCTGACCATTAACACTAATATGTTGGTTGTGAAGAAGGAATTGTCAATGGTGCCTGCTTCTACTTCAGCATGGCAAAGTGCAGTTCAGTCATTCAGTCAAAATTCCAAATTCATTCTGGGTTGATGGTTTGTTGGTTTTTTTTGCCTTTACTGCAGTAAAGTAGACCTCTATAGTACGTGAGCAGAAATTAGTTTGCAAACTTAAAATCTTAATTGTATATGCTGTAAGACTCCTGTTTGGAGTTCTTCTTAGTTCTTTCTTGGGTTTTTGAAGCCAAGTTTTGTATGTAGATATAGATTTTATTTATGATGGAAAAATTTAAGTCTGTGAACTTCTCTTACTTGGATTTGTAAGTAACAGTGTCTCTCCCATTTGTTTTATGTTTATCCCTAGCATAACTTAAAATGCTTGCCAGCTCTTTTGGAAGGAATCATGTTAAAAAGTAGTTGAAAAATAGTTAAGCTGTTCTCACATCTGACTTTCCAGGACATAGGATACTGCTCTGCATGTGTGAGAGCAGAAGAGAAAACTCAGCTAACCTGTTAGTATCTGTGTGAAATGTGGTGTGAAGAGAGACTAAAGTCAGTGACTTAATCTGTGTGAAATCAGGTTGGGCTTCATGTGGAAGAAAACGTATAGTGAAAAAAATGCAGCAAGGTGTTCTGTGATAAGACTTAAAACAGTTGAGCAGTGTGGTGAAATAAATGCCTTTTGTGTCTAGGTAGTGTTTACAAGGAGTGATGTAAATGGTTTCTGGAGGCTTCTACCAGCCCTATATTCCTGATGTTGAGCATGGTAGGGTGGACTGCAGTATTAAAGAAGGAATGCATTCAAGCGTTGCAGCTTAAATGGCTTCCTCCTTTCTGGCAGTGTTTCAGCCATTTCACCCATGGTAACTGTGTGAGAGTTGGGATCTTCGCAAAGGCTTGAAAAGGAAGAGGGCTGTATTGACATCGTTCTGTTCTCTGGTCTTGTGTGAGGGTTTTCTACACATGTCTGGTACTAGTCTCCTTTCTGTAATTTGCACACACACTCTCTGAGTGAATCCAAGAAGGATATGGACAAACTAAGGGATCAGGATTTGTACTGGGGAGGCAGTTCATTGGATCTGGAAAGGGTTTGCCAATAGTATCAACTAATCATGGTGAGATCCCTGTCCCCAGTGACTCTGGGTCCTGATTTTGTAGACAGAAGCCGCAGAATGAAGGGGGGAAATGTGCCATATTCTGTACTTGTGATGAAGCAGTAGAGGGCACCAGACAGTAAGGAGCAACTTTTTGTACAGGAGTTAGGGAGAGAACAGACTCAGAGGACATAGGAGCAGAAGGGAGAGACACCAGTCTTCAACATCACTCCATGCTTGGTTTTTTTTTGGAAGTTGTGTACTTCATGGATGTCAAGGCACAGCTGCAACTATAAGAAAAAGGAGAACTGCTTCACATGTTTCTTTGCCTACTCAGGGAAATACCTGAACTAGAAACTTACTGAAACATAAACCCCTTATGTAAAATAAGTATAGCTTCCAGTATATTGTAAAGTTAGGAAATTCAAAGATTTAAGGTTGCCTGTAGTGTATATGATGAACTGATGTAGCAGAATTCAGATACCTAAACTGAGGATAATACATTGAGATACAGTTCAGTCTTTAATTCAGTGCTCATTGGCCAAAGCATCAGCACACCATAATATGCTCATGCAATTACTTTCCATCTTGTCATCTTTGTCATTAAAAATGGATGACAGTGGGGTTTTTTTAAGGTGGATGAAGTAGTTTCATTAATGTAGATATGGTCGATCCCTCTCATATCAAAACACCCGTACTCTAGGCTTTCTAGTACGATAAACTAGTTCTGCCATCTTCCTTTTCTTTTCCCTCAGACAGTGGTGTGTAGCACTGTATGGGTAACTGACATGTGTTAGGCTTTGTCCCAGTTCAGACAAGCTAAAAAAAAAAAATCAAGCATCAATATCACCCTTGGTTATTTGGAAAATAACCAGGACAACCCTGATGCCCTGGCAGTCTAGCTGGTGCATGTTAGAATTGTTTTCTGTAGATTGCATTGCTTTCCAAATTTGTTTTGTTTGTGGTCATCTCTGCATGTATGGTGGGCTTATTAGTATTTTTATCTTTGTAGTAGACATGTGACTCATATGCATGCTTTATATTCACTAGCCAGATCACACAGAATTATGCAGAATATTCTGAGGTGGAAAGGGTCACTGAGTGCAGCTCCCAAGTGAATGGCCGTGGAGGGATTGAACCCACAACCTTGGCATCATTAGAACTGCTCTAACCAACTGAGCTATGAAAACTTAATTCAGTTCTACAGATTACAGTTCCTGTAAACTTGGCAAAATACATTGTGAATGCAAAGACAAAATCACTTTGTATATTAGATGTTCAAAACCCAACTAGTGTTTCTGTAAAACACACCTGTGGTACATAAGGTAAAAAATGTTATGGGAACCATGGTGCAATTTTAGAAGAACATACATACTTCTGAGATTTCCCTTTCCTTTTCATTATCGTGTGTCTAAAGATAATATCCAGTTGTGGCTAGAAGTGGGGAGTGAAAAGGGATGGATTTAAAATGTTGCATTGAGGCTAGAAGTCAGTGCTGTAATAAAGTCAGTGGATGAGCATAGACACAGACTTCAGAAACAGTACTTCAAACTGAATGCCTGGAATAATATGTGATGACTCTGCACTCCCCCTTCAGGCTGTACAGCGTTTAAAAAATATGTGCTGAAAAACCTTTGTACCCCTGCAGAAAAAAAAAGGCAGAGAGATTTCTGCTGTGTGTTTTACTCCTGCTGAGTCAATTTAAGCATCTAGGTCAGGTTTCACCAGCTTGCAGTTAAATTTTGTTCAGTTCTTACATCATTTTTAAAAGCCTCTCTGGTGGTTGATTGGTTTGTTCAGAACAACTTGAAAGGGATTTGATGGCAGCTGAAATAAGCTGGTGTTCCTGGACATGAGCTAGTGCCAGACATTAACAAAGGAAACTCAAGAGGTTACAGTAAGAGTAGAGGAAAGGGAGAGGTGCCATACTGCTTTAGGAAGCATTTAGTTGTCATCTTGGGCTTCACATCATGTTGATGCAGGGGGAGATGCAAGATGAGAAGTGCTGTTTCTCTTCATCCAGTTGCTTTGAGACAAGACCAAAGCTAAAGAAGCTTCTGAGGTACAGCATCTTAAGCATTTCAGTTGAGCAGATTATTCAAGTACCTCTCTGAAAAATGAAGTCTCTTTGCTGTGAACTGACTGGCTCATGACTGGCATGCTTGAAGTGTGAACAGAGCAAGTTGGGACTGTCTGCACCAGCTGATATAGACAGGCCTGAGGCAGAGCTTAGAAGCAAAACATCGTTTCTTCAGGGGAGTCTGTGTTTGTACAGTTACCAGCCTGGACTCTGAGAGGCACAGCAGGAAGGTGTGTGTTCACCACTTGCCAAGATGGATGCAGGCAAAAATTACAGTTGACCAAGCTGTGGAGGGTCTGGGGGGGTTCGAAGACTTCTGTCCAAGTCCAGCCTTCCCAGGCCCTCTGCAGACACCATTAATTTAGTTTTGTGACTGCTTTCCCTGTGTCTTTGTCTGACCTGGGTTATGTTACAGCCTGGAGCAGGAGTTTTGGAAGAATTTAGGGTGGTAATTTACAGCTAGCTGAATTTCCAGATCCTCTCAAAGGTACTGTATGTACTGCTACAGATTAAACCCAACAGCTTCCTTATTTGCGTGGATGTTCTTAAGTTGTCCTCTCCTGATGGCCATAGCTTGTCACAAGGCAAACTTTAAAATGACAGCCGTGTGATCAAATGGTCTTCCTGTTGCATTGCTCAAATAGCTTCTACACATTGTGATTGGGGGAAGGCAATATTAGAGCTGTAGAAATAGGGGTGTTTTGTGTTTTCTGGTTGGCAATTGTCTCAAAGGTTTCTGTGATGCAAAAGAAATGCCTTAAAAACAAAAAATGCCCTCCAAAAAACCTCAAACATATCCCACACAAAGTAGACCAGATTTTATTTAAAAAAATGAAGTCCTTTTTAGTTCTGCCCTAGTCCTTAATGTACTTTTGGGAGGAAATCCTTGACAAAGGTTGATTCACATTAGTCTATGAAATCAGGATTTTTTTCCTAAACAGGAGAAAATGTTAAGACACTTGGGATGCATCAAGGATAGAGACATCTTAGCTGGAGCAGAAGCTGATGTACAGCAGGTGAAGTGGGTAATTCAGAGACAATGAATTCTAGGTTGGGAAACCTGTGCATTGATAAAATGTTTTTCATCTGTCATCAGCTATCAAGTATTCCTGTTGAGAGTCAGGTTGTAAAATTCAGAGTAGCAGCAACTTCTGTGGACTTAAAATTTTCTTTGTAGTATTAACCTATGAATTTAATTTTAGGTAAGGTTTTAAAGAATCTTCCAGGGTGGAGAAAAGTAAAGGAAATATGCCTGAAATCTGTGTCAAGAGGGTGATCTTTATAAATTGCCGAAGATTCTTTATGATCAATCAGCCCATCTTAGTGTAAGTGAGGAAGATACCAAACACACTGACTGCAATCTGGATAGAATTAATGTATTCATATAGTGCAAGAGACCAGTTTCCAAAGACAGGTTTTCTTCAGTGACCCGGCAATTAGGTGCACACACTTGTAGAAAGGAGGCTGTAGCTTTTGGATTTGGTGATGTTGGACAGGAATGACAATTGCAGTACCTAATTTAGTCACCTGAGCTTCGTCAGACAGGCTTTCAATGTAGCTTATAGAGAAAGGCTTCTCTCAAGCACTCACTGATGTTGTAGTTTGGATTGTGCTCTGAGTCAGTGTCTGGAGGAACCTGTTCCACTACAGAGGAACTGAGGGGTATCAGTTGGAAACTTTATTTTACCCCAACACCTTTTTTTGTGGAGTGTGTTTTGGTTTGGTTTTTTTTGTTTTGTTTTTTGTTAACTCAGCTGAAATCACTGCTTTACGTAACTATACCTTTAAAATCATAAGAAAGTGAAACTCATGTAGGATGGCACTTGAGCTATTTATCTTAGTATAAACACAGGATTCATGTTTGCTGCCTAAAGTTTTTAGGAAGATTTAGATCTTGGATGGTTACATCCATGAGTCGGGGAAAACCCTTCCTTTCACCTGTTTCCCAGCTGGATCACAACTGTTGGAACCACTTGGAAATAATTTCAGATGGATTTTGCTGTCTGACAAGGTCTTTGAAAATGGTTCACCAAGTGAGATTTTTAGGAACTACTAAAATATGGTGAAGGGTGGAATGAAGACTTATTCTGCTCACCTGAGTCACTGCAGCTGTTTATCCAGGGATGCAGAAGTACTGCTACTGCTCTTACCTGGCTCTCTTCACCTACCTAAAACTTTTGTCAAAGGTGTTACCTGGGTTGAGACTTCAGACTGGGCTTCTGCAACCTGTGTACTAGTCTTTAGTGGGTCTGTGTGAATAATAATGCTTAGGAGCTCTTGGGATAACTATTCAGCTATGAATGGGGCAAGGAGCCGAAGGGGGAAGAAACTATACCTGCGGCCTGTAGCTGTGCTGGGAAATCCCATCAGAAAGTCCATGTCTGGCCTTCTGGCAGGTGAGACAGAGACTCGGAAAAAAATTCCACCATCGACTTTGTGTTCCCCAGGGGCTGTGACAGAAAAACAGTCGGGGAGTACTTGCAAGCTGTGAGATGCTCTGTGTGGAGCGTGCATCTCTGATATCTTCCTGGTCCCATTAGTGTGCCTGGACTAGTGTAGGAGGAAAACTGGCAAGTCAGCAGTACATTTTCACTGAAGGCAGGACTCCCCAGATTGGCTTTTTGGCCAGCAGCACTGTGGTGATTTGGAAATCCTGGATCTGTGCATGCATGGGCTATTGGCATTCCTCGTGATGCTTCCCAGCCCAAAATAGTGCTGATGGTAGTTATTACAGTTTTTGATGGAATAGCATAGGTTTCTGCTCTGGGATCACCACTGCCTCTGAAAGCATCCTGGAGTCATGACAGGGCCAAAGGTGTGGTGTATAAGTTCTCCTGAGCTCCTGCTTGTGTGGTCTGACTCCTGTTCTGCTGGGTGTTGTGCCGAGTATTTGCACACCTCTTTGAAAGCAGACACTGACACCTTCTGTAGATGAAGATCTACATGGTATTGGTCATTTTTTCCAAACTGAACCCAGTGATTGGGTAATTAAACAGCTGTGTAACACAACAGCTGTCAGCCTGGTGTCACTAATCTGCCTGTTTTCACATGGAGCCTAGGCCTATTAGGAGTTCTGTGCTTAAAAGTAAGAAGCCTTAGCTTTTACAGAGAAAAGTTAACACTCAGATCTGGTAGCTAAAAGGCTTGGCTTCCTTAACCTGTCAAAAATATCTCATTAGTCAGTTTTCCCATATTGCTGTGATAACTATTGTTTGTGGATTAGAGGGTTTCCTCAGGAACTGTGTTCTTCCAGAGATTTCCAATAGAGTACTGCTTGCTGTGTGAATAAGGAGAGCACTCAGTGGGAGTGGTGCAATGTCAAATCTGCCCACAGAGGTACTCCTGAACCCTCACTGCAAACATTAGCAGAAGGACAGGTGCATAATCACCTTGTTGAATATACAATTAAAATAACTACGCACTGTTGAACTGTTTGGCTTTCAGCTCCTGCAGGCAATTCAGGCTTCCTTTGAGCCTTTGTGTCGTAAAGGAAGGGCCACTGCGTTCTTGCGGAGTGTTTGGCTGCGTTTCAACAAACCTGGTTACTGATGCCCAGGCCTACTTTGATTGATGCACAGATCAAATGACTTTTGGGAGTGGCTTTTGGGGTGACGTCCCACGTACAATGATGTCAGCAAAAGATTTTAAAAAATTCAGGTGTGGCATAATCTGCCAATTAAACTGATTAGTGCTCTGGCTGAGTCCTGAGAAGGAGCTCTGACTACGGCCCTGCTTGTTGAAGTCTTTTATGTAGTGCCTTTGGCTCACCTTGTACAAGACTTTTACTTAGTACCTTCACTGCAGGGTGCTGTAAATTGAGGTAGGATACCATACCAAGGGCTATGTGCTAGCTGGCTTGCTATCAGGGGAAATCTGATACTGGCTCACAAATGTCCCTGACTGCTTGGAACCTGTGACACTGGAAGAGGTCCTGCGACTCCTGTGGGATCGGGATGGAGTGCATCGCTGCTCTGTTGGCAGAAGTGAAAGCTAGCCAGGAGGCAATGCAGGCTGGGCAGAAGGCACTAAAGCATGATGTGGAAACATCTCAGAAGGAAATCAGAACGGTGTTAGCATTGCAGAGGAGCCAGCAACAGGTGAAAGAAGATCTCAAAGCAGAGGTGAAGTCCAGTCACTTGGATATAAGAGCTGTGCTTGAGGAAATCCAGCGAGTGAGAGAAGAAATGGAAGCTCGATTAAATACTCAGGCTGATCTGGTCTTACTGATCAAAGAAGTGAGCACCAATTTAACATGTGTAGACAAGGCTTTCCAGAAAATGGAGGAGAGGGAGAAAGTTTTTACCAGCCTGCGTCTTCCCACGAGAGAAAATGTTGAGCAAGGATTTTTCTTTGAAAAATGCTTACACCAGACGCACATGGGTTTTGAAAGACCTGTGGAAGCTAACAATTTGGATGAGGAATGTGAAAAGAAGGTGCTTGGGGGTAAGACAATTGTGACTGTAAGTTTAGGGAGAGAAGTGAGGTTGTTTCTACTTGTGCTTGTCAAGAAATTATTTTGAATGCTTTTAAGAAATGTAAATTGTTTTAGAAATTTAATCTCTTGCTTAAAATAATTTCTAGTTAGTGTAGATACTACTACACATACCTTCCTAGTACATGATATGCAGAGGAAGGCTTTGATTTGGTTCTGCAAACCAAAAAAGTGTTTTATAGATTTTTCCGGTAATACAGCAACAGTGCACAAGATAGGGAGGCTCAGGAAACCAGCAGCACAACACAAGCTCTGAGGTAGCCAGCCAGCCAAATACTGTGTCAAGTACTGGGCAGAACCCCAGCACCTAAATGTAACTTTATGGAACACACCCTGTGTACTGACAGTTGTGTATTTCTTGCTTCTGAACAGCTATTAACTAGAGAGGCAGTGTATGGGATACAGTTTGCTTCATGGAGAAGCTTGGAATGGGTTTAATGCTCTCCACATTGAACTAGAGTCGGCTGCTGTGCCATCCGTATAATGACTGCTGAGGGAGTGAGAGGATTTGTGGACCTTTTCCAATATCCAGATCAAATCTTCTGTGTATGATTCAATTTTCAAAAGGCTTAGTCTTTGCAAAATCACTGCTATTTTTTTTTCTGTACTGGTATGAAGAAGGATAGGACTTTAGATGGTGATTCTGTCCAGTTACCATACTACATGCAGTACTTGAAAATCTGGTTTTCTGTCTTCCAAAACTGAGCTTTTCAACTACATTGGGTAAAGTGGTTTTGAGCCTGTTGGAGAGGAGTCCAGAACCTAATTTAAAGGTGGAAATTGTTCTTCTTTACAAGTCTGACTGGTATAGAGGTGGCAGGTAAACAGGCCAAAGTGAGAAGGACTTGGGCTGTTAACCAATACTGTCTTTAAATTAGACTCTGTCATTGATGTGGTAGTATCAGTAATCAGACTCAGGATGCTTTTGTCTTAATGAAAGCATGGCTTTTATTTTGACACCACAGCATGCCTTCTATACAAATCTGGAAACGATCTGTCATTGCCCAGAGGTACGTAGGCCATAAATAAACATCATAGTGTCAGTGGTGTTAATCTGTAGAGGCAGTTCATGCTACAGAGGGTTCATGCTTTTCAGCATTCGAAGTGGCTGTTTCTAGCACATGTCTACGATACAATTGCCAACAGGAATGTCATTGAGTTTCACTTCATGCATGTTTTTTGTTCAGCTTTTCTTAGTATAGTATCAAGGGCTGGCTTGGTTGGATGCTTGAATGAGCTTCTTGGAAAATACTTGGTGGTCTGGGCAGCAGGATAAAAGTAGTGGTATGAAACTGACAAAGTGATAAAGGCTGGCTGAACTCTGGAAGCAGTGGATATTTGGAGCCTTTTGTAATTGGTGGTTAGCTGCTGTATCACTGCATTTAAATGAAATTTCTTCATTAGGTAACTAACTGTGTAATGTAATTTTTTTTCCAGAGTAAAAATTGTCTGCAAACATTTGTTCAGGTTTAACGCAGCTCTGTCAGGGTCCTAGAAATAGTCACAAAACTAATTTCAAATATTTAATTAAATAATGACATTAGCATCTCTGTCAGTGAATTTACCCAATACTCTTAATCAAGAATAATGTTCTAGTTCTCTATTTGTCATAAATGGAGCATTCAGGAAGGGAGGTGGAATATATGAGAGAGTAGGAGTATGTAAGCCAGTATGGAAGGGAAGAATTGACTGTACATGTTTATTCTCTAGTCCTTGCTCTTTTTTTTTCCTCTCTTCTTCATTATTACGTCTTGTGATTTTTGAAGTAGCTTCAGAAGGTAACCAGTAATTTCCTACACACAGTATTGTCCATAAGATTGCTGAAAATTTTACATGGTTGCTCTCAGATGTGAACTGGCATTTGTGTAAAAATGTCTACTCAAAAGACGTTGTTACGTCTGCACAGTAAGAAGTGGTCATGTTAGTTAAATGGTGGTAAAAATAACTAGAACTGGCAGCCAGGCTTGATCCTTTTGTCATACAAATTCGTATTTTGATTTGGGTTGATACAGCTCTGCTATTAAACTGCACAATGGTATGTTTCTAATTGAAAAGACACCCTTTAACAGTCTGCATCTCTGAGCAGAAGTGTAGGGAAATCAGACCAGGTGCTTGGGATTCAGAAAGGATTGAGTCTTGTTAGTTAGTTTGTTGCCTGTTTTTTCTTAATGTTCCTATTTTTCTTTCTCCAGATCTCACCTCTCAGGTTTTTTCACTCTATCATGAATAAATCTTGTTAAGTTGAAACTGTACAAAGTAATCTCCTTAGATGTCTTCATTAAACTGCCAAGGGGTGTTTATCTGTTGCATCAGCCTTTTATTGCAAAAGTGTTTGCTCATTCTCTTTGTGATCAAGGGGGGAAGACTGGCCCTATCTGCACAGCAGTACTGTACTCCCTTTCCAGTCTGAAGGCAGAAGAGAAACCTGTAACCTATACAGTGTTTACAAGTCAACTGCTATTTTATGTAATATGGTTTCCTCTGACATGAGATAATTGTGTACTGTGAAAGCATTGAAGTTGCCACATAAGTAAGAATATGAAATCCACAATGTAGTTTCAGGACTGTGAGTATATATTGAAATAGATTACATTTTAGACCTTTTTTAAGGTCTTATCCTTGTGACTGAAAATTGCTAGAACTAAGAAATGCTGCAAGACTTCTGGTTAATAAAGCTCAGGCCTGAGCTGCAGAGAAGCGACTTTTTACAATTAAAATTTTAAAAGGAAGAAAAATAAAGAAGGAAATGTGGAGAAAAGGGTTTTGTATTCAGCCATACTTTAGAGTGAAGGAAATACAAAATCCATGTTGCATACAAAAGTGGACAACCCTTATGTTAGAAATAAGTTACTGAATAGGTAGGATAACAGATCTTGCATTTTATAAAAGTATTTGTTCAAAGCACAGTGTGAAGAGTATGCTGGAAAGTATGCCACAGAATACATGAAGGTGAGGATGAAGTGCAAAACACTGTATCCAAGGTTATGGTGTTAGGAATTAACAGATTGATAGTGGCTGCTCTGCAGTGCTACTGAAATAACCCTTTCTTGTAGTTAGTATTTCAGCAAGTGTTTGTAGGAATTTATAACTACTTTCATTTGCAGCTGTCCTTTACATTTTGGTGAGATTTCAGCATGAAATGCATATTAATTAGTTGTTGTTGTTGTCTTAGTTGACAAGGGCAAGCAGCGGAGTCCCAAGAGCTCATGCATACGGACTCAAGCCTCCACAGATGCACGTTCACCTGGCACAAAAGCAGCTGAGTTGACACAATACAAAACAAAATGTGAGACTCAAAGTGGAATCATCCTGCAGCTGAAAAAATTCCTGACGTCCAGTAACCAGAAGTTTGAAGCATTAACAGTTGTCATCCAGCACCTGCAGTCTGAGGTAAAAACTCACAGCTCATCAATTTTGGCTTTAATTTTTTGAACTCTTCTCAGCAAGGGCTTCAGAAAATATTAATATACTGATACTAAATTTTGTGTTTCCATTCCAGTGGTTTCTGTTTTCCTGTGGAGGTGATGCTTCTGGCATCAGTTGGATAGAAAAAAAATCAAACCCATGACACTGGGCTTTAGGGCCTCTGCAGCTTCACATGCTCTTTAAAAGAGTTTTTAAATGTTTGTAGTTAGAGAGTCCTTCAGGGTTGAGTAGCTTTCCAAATATGTACTTCAAGTTCTGCCCTTGTAGGAAAGACTAGTTTCAACAGATAATCTACATGGCCTTGCTTTGTTACCTGACATTGGATGGAAGAGTATTTAAGAGATGGATATGTTTTTGAGCTACTCAGAATGAAGTCTGAGTTGTTACAATTTTATTTATTGAATTCTGCATTGTTGATGGTGTCTTAAAATTATTAATAAAATTATAGAAATGCTTCTGGAATTATAGAGTAGAATTAATTTGATGTGGTTTAATGTTAATTTTTCTAGTCTGTTTGAAATATGTAATGACCTAATCAGTTTGATTCTACACTAGAAACTGTTCATCTGCTTTAAAAACTTCTGAGAAGAGAAAAATCTGAAGTCAAGGAAATTATAACAGTTATGAATTTATACTGCACAGTTGATGCAGGCTTTAATAGCCATTTCTCGTGCATTTATAACTAATGTCTTAAGATTGGTATCAATTTCATTTCAACTCTTCTGCTACATGGTGATTTTACAGTCTGGTATACAGAAAAGCACTAAATTGTCTTAGTATGCTGGCAGAAATGTAACATTCTCATGGCATAATATCTGCTTACTTTCATTTAATCTAAAAATACTGCATTTATCTCCTAGTCTGGTTCAACTCTAAGAGCAGTGTCTCTTAGCCAGTTTTCTGGGATTGGTTTGATTGGGTTTTCTTAAACTCTTGGTTGGAACACCTTTCCCTGCCTAAGGAACTAGTTTGAGATCTTCAAAGCAATTTTTGGATGCCTGTCATCTAACATGATATTGTGAAATTTATAACTGAAATTCTCACTGCTAAACTTCTGTGCAATCTTCTCATTACTGTAGAATAAGCACAGTGATTTTTTTGATAACTCTTACAATTAAATGTCTTGGCCTAGTTTCTTCTCTCAAATATTTTGTATTGTAACATTTTAAAATTCACAAATACTTTGTAAATGTCATGTTAGTGAGAAGAAGCCCATCATACTAATTTGCTTCTTCCAGGCTACTTTACAGGTTGCTTTAGCCTTAATGTGGGGGTTTGTTTAAGAATAAGGAGGGGGTTTAATTAAGGAAAAAGTGATGTTGAAGATGAAGGGAAGAGAAAACTGCATGGAAGAAACAAGTGATTTCGCTCCTTATTCCTCTTTGTTAGTCTTTTGCAGATGGAAAGAAAAAAAAAAAAATCTCTGTCAAATTATATAAAATTAGTAGTCTTGGACAGTTAAGTTCGAGCACATGAAATTGAGCTAGATACGACAAATAGATGTATTTTCATACCAGTTATTGATTTTGAGGTTGCTCTCTCCTTTCCTGGGATAAGACAATACTTGCTGAAGGCTCACTGCCTTACTGTTGTGGAAATACCATAGGGATGAGAAGGACTCTGCTGTCGTGGAGCTATAAGGAATACTTAAAATCTGTTAGTTAGGTGGGGGAAAACATCCTGAAGGATTTCCCTGTTTTAGGGAACACTGTGAAGAGTAGTTTCAGTTTTGTTAGTTTGTTTGGGATTTTTTCCTTTAGGGTAAGGAGTGGAGTCTGGTATAGCTAACAGTTGTAGCTGGCCACTGGATTATTTGTCTGAAGTATCCTTTGAGGACCCCTTTGATGTAGTTTTCAAACTCTGGAGAAACTCAGGGAGAAACTTCAGGTTAGGCTTTAACTCATGAGGTGGGGTCTCATAGGTTAACTACTGCAGAGCCAACTGAAAGTAGCTTCAGCTTCTCTGGTTTTAAAAAAACATTGAAAAAATCATGCTTAGCTGATTACATGAGGAACAAAGTTGTGCTTCCATTCTTCCCACTAGAGCAAGTGTGAAGTGACATGATGCAGCCTTAGAAATACCTTGCTGGAACCAGAGGGAAGGCCTGCTCTGGACTCCTCTGGTGCTGCTCTGTCCCTAAAGAAGGCCAATTCAGCCTGCCACTACCAGACAGCTAAACCAGCGAAAGAGCATTTCTTTGCCAGGTGGTGACGTGCACTGTCCTAACGTGTGGTCAGAGCCAGTGCGAGGGTGAGATGGGGTCGAGGACAGCCTGCCTGGCCAAATGGAGTAAAGTACTGGAGTGAACACTTGGGTCACTTCAAGGCTGGGCAGCCCAGACTAAGCCTCTTGGCAAAATCTGCTGTGGCCTCTCCTGCTTTCCGTCCAAAGCTGAAGTTACTGGGATATGATTTGGCTGTTAGATTTGTTTGGTTTTACTGTCGTGTTGTTTTTTTCTTTTTTTTCCCCAAGAGTTCCCAATGTATTTCTGCACAAAAGTTGTTTCTTACGAGCTCATTTGAAGTGGAATATAGCTGCAAAAGAAATCACGACCTGCTGGCAATGACTTCTGTCAAAAATGCAGCTAGCCCATCTGGAGTGAGGTTGAGATGCTGCTGTCAAAGGGTTAAATGGGATTGAGCAATGCTGCACTGCTGTTTCTAGCTGAGCAGGAATCTCTCCAAAAAACCCTGAGCTCAAACCTGTTTGTTGCAAGAGTTACCTTGGAGCTGTCAATAGTAACAGCTGCCTCTGATAAAACCTTCCCACTTGATCTGTCAGTGTTTCCTTAGGGGGTGTGGGGAGAGCGTCTATGCATAGCTACCTTTACCAAGACTCTTCCGAGTTTAAAAATGCTAAAAACGTGTTTTCTGCCTCACAGGAGCTATTGTTGCACTGGGTTAATGCTAGATGGAAAGCCTCTTGGCATCCAGAGTATTCGATGGCAATGAACAGCGTGGCTGATGAGAACACTGAGTTTTTCCATTGTTGCACAGCTGTGTGTGTGCTGGCAGTGATAGGAACACGCGTTAAACTGCACACTGATCACAAAAGCAAGTTGAGTCTTTCTAGAGTACTGTGCTTCCCCTGATCCCCTGGTAATTCCTGTTACTTCATGACTACTTTCCTGTTTTTTAAGTTCAAACAAGAAACGAAAAGTGGCAGTACAGAGGAAATGGTGAATTTGGCCATTTACAAATAAGAACATGAAGTGCGTGCCAAGGAAAGCCGTTTGCCATTAACCTTCAACTGCATTGAGCTCTGAAATTTGCACTACTGCATTTGAGTTGGTCTTTTAACTTCCACTAGTACTCATTTTGAATTTATTTCTTGTCCCTTCAGTAAGAGATATGTTCACAGAGGCTTTAAATATGTGGCTGGCATGTCTGTGATAAGTCAGGCGGGGGATGCCACTCTTGCAGCCCTCCCCTCTGTTCCCTAGCCCTTGTGTATGCTTGGGCTTCTTTGGGAAGCCAGTTCAGACATCTAGTTAGGACAGGGGAAAAAAAATTGTTATTATGTTACAGGTCTGTCCATGTCAAAAGAGTTTTGGGTATGTCCCCCTACAGTGGTTCACTGTGGGAAGGAGTGGAAGTGAAGAACTGCCAGTGCTGGGATGGGGTGGGAATGTGTGCCTGAGAGGTCTGCAGCTGCGGCTAGGAGCCAGATGCTCCCTTGGGACGCAAAAAAACCCCCAGTACATCACCAGCTGATGAGGCTGAGGCTCTGGCAGCTTCTTCCTGAGCCTCTACTTCTTGCCTTCTGAGAGGTGTTCAGCCGCTTCCCCTGCCTTGGGCTGCCCCCAAGGCTGTGTGAGCGCTGCAGTTGGGCTGGTCAACCCTCCAACTCACTGCTATGTATAAACTCTTTCTTACATCTTTGGGAGTGGAGGGTGATTATTTTAGCAGCATGGTACTAGCTTGGTTTTAAATCTAGTTTTAAATTTGTCTGTCTAAGGCAGATGTAGCTGCCAAAGGAAAGGGTAATGTGTAGTTAGAATGGCTTTGTAACTGTTCAAAGTGTGAATTGACAGGTATTTCATTTTCTCATTTTAGTGCATAAACTGCCACATTCAGAACTACTACCCAAGCTGTTTAAAAAATTTTTGGATGGTAAAATGTTTAATTTTTATGAATACCCGTTTTTATTCTTCTAGTTTAATAAATGAATCTAATTAAGCATCTCAGTAATTCTCTACAGATTCTGCTCTAGAAATGGGCTTCAAATTTGTATCTGTGAAACAGGGTACTATAGAGATGAAAAGAAACTCAGTTTCACTGTTGTGCTTTTCTTGGTATGGTTATGGGAAGACTGCTATTTACAGTTCAGACTTTACTTGGGCATGTTGTGGTGCCATTTTTAAGAAGTCTCCTTAGTAGAGGAAAAGGCCATTTGAGAGGCTATAGAGCCCTGACAGTAATATGTGAATAACACTAATTGTGGATGTGACACAGGAAACAACATGAGGAATGTGCTAGAAATTGTGTGGCTGAACAGGCTTCAGTATTTCTAGGTGGAAATAGAAATTAACCATTAGTGTATGACCTGTTGTAACTGGCATTTCCTGACATGTGCAGGACTGTAAGAGTTGAGATACTAGCTTCCTTGGGAACTTAGCAGTTTAAAACGGGGGTTTTTTCTGTTTTGGAATACATGAACACACGCATCAGAAATGTTTGTCCTGGCCTTTGTGGAAGTTCAGCAGAAAATGTTTATATTTATCAAATGAGAAACGCATATCTGGGTTAAGGAGCAGAAGTACACATTGCATCACTAAACCCCAAGAGTTTTGGAACAGTCATATCTTTTGACCTATAAGTCCTGTTGTTTAGAGCAGCTGTCTGAGTAAAATTCTTAGTTTTGATTTTCTAGAACCTAACATCAAACATGGCAGGTTTTCATTAGAATTTTCATACCAGGTGTATCTGGCTTCCCAAAATACGGACATAACTTTTTACAAGAGAGAATAAGGACATGTAATTGAGATTAATTTTAGTGCTTCTTTACTTTGAAAAAAAAAAGAAAAAGGAAAAATCACTTAGAAGTCAGAATGTAATATTCTGAATTTGAGGAATGCAAATATTTTCTGTTTTGTAACAGAGTGTATTTGAGTAATAACACAGTAGTTTCCCCCTGTAGAGCAAACCTAGGCTCTGGCAGCTTGTGTCTTACAGGTAGCATTTGGAAAGCAAGGAAGTTTTCATAGGATTCTCAATGTCTCTATAAAACATGGTGTGAATGAACAAGAATGGTTTTGGCAACAGATTGAAGATTTGTGAGCTCTAACATCCAGAATAACATTTTAATCCATTAATTACTATGAAACTAGGCTCTGATGGAAATAATTTTTTATAAGATGTGTCAGTTAAGCAATTTATTTGGTACACCTGGATATTCAGAATGGGTTACAGCTGAAGAGAGTTGGGAGTCCTGTCCTATAGCTACTCCTAGCAAAAGGTGTCTTGGAAAAAGATACCTTTGACTGAAACAAACTTGGTGTTTCAGACAACCAGTGTTGCTTTCCACAAAGAATCTGATTTTCGTGACTACCTCATTTCTTGTAATTACTGTTTTTTCAAGAAGCTGCAGAATTCATGACAGTAGCAAAACAGGGGTATCTATTGCAGAATTTAAGGGAGCAGTTAGTGGAAGAAAGAAAGCAACGTGTTTCAATCTTGTTTCCCTCTTGATTTGTACTACCTTTTCATGTGAAATTCTAAATAGTCTTAAAAATGAAATTAAGAAAATAGTGTAATATTATGCTCAAACACAGGCTCTTATTACAGCATTTTGAATAACTTTATAATGGTAATAACAGTTTTATAGATGTGAGAACTTAAGTTGTGATGGTGTAACTTGTCAAAGTTGCATAGTATCTGGTGGGGACTGTGTCATATTCAGATGAGTTGGACTGAGATAGAAAGCTGTAGAAAATACTGAGAAATAAGTAATTGCTTAGATGAGGTAGACTTAGTTTTTATGAGATTGGAGTTTCTTCAGGGAAGGAAGGAGTCATTCTGTGTGAGAAGTAAGAACTCATATTAGCATTCAGAAACCCAGTAAAGTAGCAAACAGGCTGTTATAGAGAAGTAAAATAGCCCATATTATTACATCTGGACCTATCTTTGCAGGGCTATTGCATGAAGGTAGACATGACTTTTAAATGGGAAAACAAAGATCCCTGAGAGCCTAAGGTCCTATGTAAAGCTTGCAAAAGCATGAAGAGCCTGCAAGTAAATGTGTTAAATACATAGTGACTCACATGAATCCTGTTTGGCTGGTTCTCTGCTTTAGTGCTTCATACACTAAACATCGGGGCAAAAACATCTGATTCTCCATAGATATCTAGTATATAAAAGAAGTAAAATATTAGAAATCACGGTGAATCTCTATCAGCTAATTGTGTAAGTGTTGTATTCTGAGTCTTAATTCTGCTTGAAGTAATGTCAAGGTGAAAACTGATGGCATATTTCACTTGGTAAGAATGCAATGCATAATACAAATGAGGCCAAGAATAAATTAGAAGTATTCATTTCACTGTATATTTCTTGATTGGAGATGGTTAATTACATTTTCATTTTATCACAGTAATAATCTGCTGCTCCTTTCAAAAATATGCATGGAGCAGAGAGTGTAGATCCTGTTTGTTGTACTGCTTCCTTGGCTCATTTCTTTGGCATGCTTTTGCATTGAGGATGCAGAGGAAATGACATTGCAAGGGGGTTTTAAGTGAGGTATGGAGTAGGTGAGTTTAAAAGAAATTGATTTCTAAAATTGCTAATATCTAAAGAGAAGATTTACTTAGAGGATTGGATTTTGCTAGGAAAGAAGGAACAGGGACAGGTAGAAATACTGTGGTATAAGGACCAAAATCATCAAGTCAAATGTCATACTGCAAAGCAGATATGAATGGCCCTTTTGTTGCCCCTTCATACAGCCCTCCAGGCTGTAGCTGATGACACACGAGTGACTGGCATTTATGCAAAGATGTGACTCAATTTCTACATTACAGCCAATGATGATGATGATGATCTTTTTATGAGTGGAGCAGCACAAGGATGGAGTAGACATAAATTTGTAATGCTTTGTACCCAAGAGGAATATCTCCTTGGATGAGAAAGACACTCAGTTGACAACTGAGACTGTACCAGTATTAAAAAATATTTAAATTATGATCTTTTTTCCATACAACCTAAGCACATCTCCAGTAGGGTCTAAACATACATGTTACAGAAGTGCTTACAAATGTATTAATTTATTTAAACTACAATGTTTTTTAAATGGTCAGCATTTCTCTCTAAGTTTAATTTTAGGAGTAAGTGCTTGTGATTTGGTTTGACAGTAAATGGCTTACAAAAACCAGACTCTTCTTTCCAAGAATAAAATTAATTTGGCCCTGTATATGATAGTAAAACACATTTAAGTGCTTCCGTTCTTTGCATTGATTAATTTGTTTTATGCACTCCAAACAAATTTTATTTAGTCTGTTACAATAAAATGCTTTTTGAAAAAAGCATCACCATGCTTTTATATTTAACACTTAATTTTCTACTCCTTTAAGTCTTGAAATGACTTGCTTGCAAAGTGTATTGCTGATGAAAACGAGAAGGCTGATTACAGGCTGCACACTGTGGAGGGCTTGGTACTGGCATTGTCAGAGCCCTTCTCCACCTTCCCTGGGCAGGGTTGCATCCCATGTTGTATCCCAGCACTGAGATGAACACTCCAGTACAGCTACTCCATTTGTGTCGTGGGAAAATTCCCACAACACGGCCTGATTCCCTAGGGTATTTCATGGCCTAGAAGTGAGTTGTGTCTCTTCCTGTGCAACATACCAGTGCTTTCCAGATTTTGGTTGCAGCAATCTATAATGCTTCTGATGAATCTGTTACTGGGGTAGACTAGGCAACTGTGGCAGGTGGCTTATCACATAGATATCAGTGTTATATAGCTGCTTGAAATTAAAAAAGCAAACAATTACTATATTTTGGTATGCAAATGTGAACTTTTCATTATTGGTTCTTGTGAATTTTTCTTTCTTTAATACAGCTCCAAAAGAGAACATATTTTGTTTCCCAAAGGAGTGTGCTTGTTTAAAAGGTGGGCTGTGATGTGTGGATAATTCCTGTTTCTGTGCATAAACAGAAGTATCGTGGGGATCCTGCAACAGATAATTACTACCAGATTGGGCAGTGTTAGCGTGTTTGGATACACATACTTGAAACCCGTTTTCTGCCGTGATTTGCTTTTTTTATATTCAGTAACTGTTGAAGAACTTGCAGCTCTTAACATGGAGGGAAAACTTGCAAAAGGTGATTAGGCCTTTTTGACCAGGCACAGCCTATCCGTGGCTCTCAAAGCTTTGATTTGCAGGCAGAGCATGGGACTCCCACACCAGCATCACCCCACCTGGCCAGGAGCAGGAGTGTGCTGGGAAACCTGGAATGGTTAGTCTGGCTAGTTGCACATCCTCTCAAGGAAATACAAAGTTGCCACTTTGCTGTAAAACTTCATGGTCTTGTATTTGTGGTCTGCAAAGTTGCTGTGGGATGCTTGAGGAATGCCCACCCGTTCCAGCTTGAGAACTACTCAGAACCTGACATCTTGGAGATAACTTGGGTCTGTCTTACATGAAGATTTGGTATAGGTACATAGCCAGGAAGGTTGTTTGTTTGTGTGCCTGGTACAAATAACCCTCTTGTTCATTCTGGAGTGTGGACTTTTGTAGAGCTTCCTGCTTTTAAAGCAGAGCAATGGAAACTGTTCAGACAGTGATACGTCCTCGCCCTTGTTTGTATCTAAAATGACCCTAGGCTGGTCTGCTTGAATCTCAAGCTGTAGCAAAAACAGCTAATTGCCAGGAAAAATACTCTTAGGCCTGTAATTGGGCTGCATAACTGCCAACAAAACAAACATGAATGACAAACTTTGTAATTTATTCCGTTCCTGACTTGGTAGTTTTTGTCATCTTGAAGCTGTTGTGTTCTTTAACCTTCTACCTTGGATCTCACCTTCCCAGGTGTCCTTGCTGTGGGGCATATGTCTACCTGAACTTGTCAAATTTTCAAAACATGAAGGATTTTTAAACTGGCTAATCTTTCTCAGAACAAGAAATGTCCAGGTCTCCTTCATTATGCTGGGAACTTTTTTGTAGCATTCAATGGCAGAGGTGCACCACTCTAATATTGCCTGTGCAAACCTTTTGTCCCTAAACTCTGTTCTTGTTCCTACCTATAGCTTCCATGTTTATGGCAGGGGGAATGTTTTGGTTAAAGCTCAACCTACAATAGATTCTTCATAAATAAGAAAAAAATAGGTACCAGGTAATCACATAAATTCATAAATTGTACCAGAAGAAATTGTAAAGGGGTTTGAAGATCCTTCACAAGTCTCTGACAACTAACCAAGGATGATCCTTATTGCCGAATTTATCTGGGTAACAATGCCAAAATTACTTGATCCTGTATGCTCCAACTTAGTTCTGCTCTTCCAATTTCTGGTATTAATTTTTCAACTAGAATCTTGTTAAGCATAAACTTACGTTTATGTTGCAGGATATTTCAGCCCAAAGCATATCCTTACCTGTCTTTAAATTAAATACTGAAGATAGGCCCTTACTGGATTATTCAAGTGCTTTTGGTATTTTACTGCATTCAGATTTCAGATTTGGGAAACTTTCATGTTTCATTGGGGAAACCCACATACCTGGAGCTTCAGTTCTCTCAGAACTTAGATAAAAGTGTACTAAGTTAACTGCTAGATAGTCTGACTACTTCATGGGGCTTCTCCCTATGAGCAACTTAGTCTTCTTATTTTCAGCTGGCAGTTTTTTTCTGAGTGTATTCATTAGCAGGAGGTGGTGATACAAATCTGTCTGGATTTCTTGGATTTGTGAAACTATAAATGGGTAAGCTGAACCGAGGCAACAGGTTAAACACCAGTAAAAAGCAAGAGGGCTTAGGAGCAGCAAGAAACATGAAAAAGATTACTAAGGCAGTGTTACTCAATTTTGTTTTGGATTTTTAGTCTCAGCCTCTTGTTAATCCTTAGTATGCTAATCACACATGCCCTTTTCTCATCAAATTTCTTTAACTGAAAGCAAATACAAAATGTGTTGACCATGAAGAAGCCCTTTTGGGAACACTAAACAAAAATGTTAGCAAAGGGTCTGCAGCATGGTCCAGCCACTAGGGAGAATTTGAGATGTTTTACTGACATAGCAGGCTGGAAGAAAGCAGGTTGTGTCCAAGGATGCAGCTCAGATAACTCACTGCAGCATTCCCATTTTCATCATCAGATGCTGTGTCCATAGTGGGAACACTGGTGTTGAACCGGGGTGAGATGACTCATCTCTCCTTTCTGAGCAGAGAAGCAGGGAAGAGCAGGGCAAGTCCTTTCAATAACTGAGCTCTCTGCTCTCCTGAGAATTTACTGTGGAGGGGGAGGCGTGGTTTTCAATCTTAGCCCACTGACACTGTAAAAAGCCTCTAAGTGCTTAATATAAAACTGCAACACAGCTACTTAATAGCCCTACCAAAGTGTAAAGTTAATAACTGTTAAGACTGCTTAAATTGAGTGATTAAAAGGGAATTTTTCTCATACAAGATCAAAAATATAAATATTTCTAGTAAAGGGCTGTCAGTTTCTTCTAACCAGCCTTTACAGCTGCATAATAATTTCCTAAAACTTGCAACTGAGTGTGTAACATAAAAATTACTCATTTTCATTAGTCTTGTGTCAGATCTTGACGGGGTTTTGGTGCGCATTCTCTAGTTTTTCTTAAGAATGGTGTATTTTACTGCTTTATTTGTTCTGCAGGCATGCAGTGAAGGGTGCTCTTAAGGTGTAAGCCTGTGGTCAGGCTGCAGTGAGAGTGACCAAGGGCAAAGGGGGAATTTGCAGTAAAGGTGAGGTTTTCCCTGGGAAGAACCAGTTGTAGGTGTGGCTCAACCAGTCTGCAAATTCATCTGCTGTGCTCAGTTGTGGACAAGACTGTGATTTTTGGGCCAGTGCTTTTATTTTTTCTTTTCTTTATTTCTTCCCCCCCATGTATCCTAGCTAAAAGAAAAGCATGCAAACTGAGTTTCAAGCTCTTCGCTTGCACCGGGGCTATGAACATAAGCCTGGGCATTGACAGCAGCAAAGCTGCTGTATCTGTGGTTCTCCCATTCAGCTCAGGCCTCCTGTGGCTTATTTTTGCATCAACAAATTTAGTGTGAAAGCAGCGTACAGCAAGCTCGAAACAGCTAAAAATAAGCTCGGTTATCTGCAGAGAAGGGCAGTGTTTCCTCAGTGATCCCGGCTGCCGTCGGAGCAAGTGGAGATCGATCGATCTAATGTCTGGGCTCGCCTTTCATAAAAGAAGGGCTGTGGCTTTAAGTAATCGCTGGCTGCTTGTGCCAATTGCAGAAGCTGCAGTATCTGCCGCTGTCGGGAGCGCTGGGCGCGGAAGCAGGATAACCTGCGGAGGCAAGGTCCAGCCTTGACGCTCGGCCCTGGCCAGACCTGCCCCGCTCGGTGGTGCCGCCGCCACCCGCGCGTCGCCGATGAGGGCCGGGGGGCCGAGCGGGGGGCTGCCGGCGCTGGAAGATGGGCTGCTCTAGCAGCAAGCTGTGCCTCTATTCTCAGTGTGCTGCAGCAAGGGTAATGAGTGTTTGTTTCGCAGGGAGCCGGCCGGGAGCACGGTGAAGCACCCTGCCAGCAGGGCGCGTGGACACTGTCGCCTCCTCGCGTGGTGTGAGCTGGCGGCCGCCGGGCCACGGAGCGGCTGTGCCGGGGCTGTGCCCGCGCTGCTCCCCGGGGTGCGGGTCTGGGGCACAGCGGCCTGGCCAGCCGCCTCCTCCTGGCCAGGGCACAGCTCCTGGGAAAAGCAGGGAGATGGGTGCTTCTGCTTTGTTGTGATCTCTTCACACATTCCTTATGATTCTCTCGGTATAAGAAACACCATCTATCTTAACATTAAGAACTGCGAGCAGCAGGGTGGGTTGTATTCAACTTTCAACAGGGCTGTGCCTTTTCTTCATGGAAGGCTGAGCATTTAGCAAAGTTCTTGGTTTTGTGTTTGAGTAAGCTTAAGATAAATATTTAATGCATGCCTCTTTCACATACACACTATACTTCTGTGCCCTTGACAGCTATCACTTGATTTGTTCTGGAGGCTTATGTTGCTACACCCACCATAAAATATATAATTAATTGCTGCAAAGTAGGATTTTAATTGCAGAGTTAACCTGGAAAAAGCTGTTCTTTGTTTTAAAGTGTAACTTCCTTAACAACAGAAGAACATCTGTGTATATTGTAACAGCTGAACTGTTATCCTAAATGAGTCATATCTTGGCTTCTTGCTCCTGCTGCTAGTTTTTCCTACAGAACACATGTAAGTTAATTATTGGAAGGTGCCCTGCTCAGATCACTAGTAACCAAATGTTTGGGGTTTTTTGTTCTTTTCTCTGCAGAGGGAGGAAGCGCTGAAGCAGCGGAAAGAGTTATCTCAAGAACTAGTTAACCTTCGAGGAGAACTGGGTAAGAATTTATTTTTGTATTCTTCATGAGAACAGAAATGCAGCAAAACAGATCTGCAGAAGACAGATGCCTTGGTACTGTAATGGCAGTCATTTAATTCCCTGACTGAATTTCGCTCCGATGCTTTAGCGCTGCGGAGCCCTGACAGCGTGACCCCAGGTTCACTGAATTCCTGGCACTGATCTGACTGCACCTTGCGGGGCCTCCTTGCAAAACATGCATCTGATGGCCAGAGCACTCACTTCTGAAAAATGGGAGGGTGGCTGACAGTATATATACTGGTTTTTGATCCCTAACTTATTTGTGCACTGTGTTCTAGAGCTTTGCTGGCAAAAAATTCATAAATCTGTAAAACATACTGTGCAAAATCTGTGTTTTGCCTTAGTGACTTGTAGGTGAATGAGTCTAAAATTAACAGAAGGAAATTTCAGGCTGATGAGATTAAATTTTTAAACTCATTCTAGTGGACAGCTATAACGTGAAATTGAGCTGTAATGTGCAGGGACTGGTTTTGCCAACTTTGAAGCTTGATTTAACTGCATTAGTGGTAACCCCATGTATTTGAACTTAGCAGTTGTTCCAGGCAGGTCTCAGTCAGTAGGGGCTGGCTTTGAAAGAGCCTGGCCTTCCTCTGCCTTTGCATCCCTCTGTCCTCCTTGTGCTAGCATTGCTGCTGGAACAGCCATGCCCCCAGCAATGCAGTGAGCTGCCTGGGGACCTAAGCCAGCTGAAAACAGTGGCTTGAAGTGCTCTTTTGCCAAAGCTGTCTGGCCTGGCTCAGTATGTGACTGAAGGAGCACTGGGACCGGAGCAGAGAAAGGGGAAGGAGTAGCAGGGTGAAGGGTCATGTTCCCCATCAGCTGCAGCTGATGCTTATATTACCCTAAAGTGACAACAGAACTAGAGTTTTAATGTGGAAATGACCTTCTTGCATCACTAAAACATTGTGTTATAAACTTTATAAACCAGATTTATTTTTCTTTGTGTACTTAATGTGACTCTCTGAACAACCCCATTTGTTTGCCTCATCAAGAAAATGACTTCACAAGGATTGCTATCAGAGCAAGAAAGTCTCTTTTCTTCCCTAGGTTTGCATCTTCAATATTATTTTTCCTTTATCAGCGTAGGTACTATGTTTATCACTTATCTAGAGAGGGAAAATTCTTCTTAGATGGGTAGACCATAATCTGGCCAACACTTTTTGCCCCTTACAACTTCTGAGGGTTTTGGTGGAGGTTGTTTTTGGTTCTTTTTTTTTTTTTTTTTTTTTTTTTTAAAGCTTAGTTCTTTGTAAGGATGCCTCATGATTAAATGAGCTTTCCATAAACTTGTTACCTTCCTGCTTTGATTAACAGCCTGCTGAGCTCATAAATGAGACTCCCAATGCAAGTATATGCCATTCAGTAGGTTGATAACTAGAGAAAACTTTAAATGCAACTGTGCCCGATGGGTCTCTGACACCCGAATGTACAGAGCTCTCAGACAGGGATGCTGGCTCATGTGCTGCTGGATGACATCGTCAGCTGTTCCCCTCACAGAGCTGATCTTACTGGGTCAGTTCTGCAGGAGTATCTGAATGGCAGCCTGGGGCTCACTTCCCTTTGTAAGGTTTCCAGACCATGGTTTCAGTGAAGCATTTGTCTTCATGCAGCTCCTTTGTCTTAACCACGTCACACGTCTAGCCTGTCTGTACTGCTCTCCTCAGCATGTAAAGGGAGTGGATTTAATTACAGAAATGAAAAACTATCCAGGTTTTCAATTCTATCTAGCTCTAAAAAGAACTGTTTTGTTTTGGGTTTTTTTTTAAAGTTAAATTAATAATTTGTTGACAAGGTATGAGAAAGTCATTCTTGTAACAGTAGCTTTAGCTGAAAATAATCTGCTGGAATACATACCTTCTAATCAGCTTCCTGTTGACACTGTTAAACGGTTACAGATGAACTTAAGATTTCCATAGACTGTTTTGACATAAGTACTGTGAATTTTCATTCACAGTATGATCTAAGCATAGGTTTGCTGGGAAAGTTAAATGCAGTTTGAATCTTATTTTGGCCATGTAGGCATGTTTTGTGGGGTCCCAACTGCCATGTTTTTAATGACTTGGTTTGCATCTTGGGGACAGGCAGTCTCAGAAGAGGAACCAGGTGTGCCCAGCCCAGTGTAGCCTGTTCCCTGCATGCTTCTGAGTTTGAGAGGAACATGAAGTCTCCTGCAGCTTGTACCCTGCACAGTTTAGACTCCTCAGTTTCTTGCTTTGAAGTTCAATTGTGCACATTCCCAAGCTCCTTGATTTACCTTGCAAGACCAAATTGACTTGCTGTCAGATGGTCTGTTTTGCTGGATTATTACATAAGACACTTTCCACTAAGATACCTTTTTGTTTAATGGCTCGAGTATGCATTCTGGTCCCAGAATGTGTCTTTGGCAGCCACCATGTGACTGTGCTAGTCATGGGGCTGATGGCTACCAGACAATGCTTTCTGCTCTCAGTAGCTGGAACCATGTTCGAGGATTAGCAGTGACAGGTGTTTGGGGATGGGCTTTTCCAAAGGGAGTTCAAATTCAGTAACAGTTGGGTTCTGGACTTGGGCTTCCTTAAAATCTCTAGCTACAAAGACTAAACTTTGTGGTTTGAATGTAAACACCTTAGTTCTGGGAGCCTGGAGCAGGTAGGGATATCCTGCTTGTCAGCTGTTTCTCTTCTTAAGATGCAAGCTAGTGCGTAAACTTCTAGTTACTTGTTTAATTATGTAAGTAGAAATTGCAAGAGCTGCATATTTCTTGAGAGGTATGAAACTATTCCTCTAAATTAATTGCACTCCAAATTGTTTCAGAGCCTCCTCGCAACCAGGCTGGATGTGATCCAGCTCAGTTCTGCTACGAAACAGCAGGTGCAGAGCTGACTCAGCCTCCGCCCGCCTTGCCCTTTGAACATGGCCATTCGAGAGCCTTTCTCGGTGGCCTGGAGAGGCCTGTGCGTACCCTGGACAGGCAGCCAAATACCAGACCCCTCTCTCTCACCTCCAGTTGCTGCATGGCAATTGATAAACTGTATTTTCTTGCAAATACCTTCATGTTCTTTTTTTATTACTAAACTATCTTCAAGATGCTTTGCAGGTTCAGATGGAAGAGACTGTTGTGTTTTACAGTGAATGTATTTGGTTTGCAGGTTAAGGTGATCCGTAAAAATACTCAGTAATAGATAGATGTTTCTTTCACTTATTTGAGATGGGGTCTGACTTGCCACACTTCATACACTTGCCTGTTTGCCTGCTTGAACACACTGTCACTTGTAGTGTTTGCAGCACAGGGATGTGAATTTAATTCCCAGCAGAGAAGTGAGTGCTTCACATCATTTATTCAATCATACCTGCTTAAATGTTGCTTAAAGCAGGCTTTTTTGGCTACATGCCGTGTCTAACTTGCCCAAGAACAAAAATACGCCATGTGGTTTATTGTCCTGTATCATTAGCCTCATTATGGAAGTAACACCAAGGGAAACTTGGTCATAAACTTGAAAGCATGTTTGCGTAGAAGAATTTTCAGTATTGAGAATCTGCCAATACCATGAATTAATTACTATATACATATAAAAATATATATTGCATAGAGAAGGAAATTAGCTTGTCTATAGCAGACTTGTCAAGTGAACGTACATCTTGCAGTGTGAAATAAAAGGTTTGAGCAATTAAGTGTTAGTGCAGTGTAGTATCACATGGTACTAAATACTTGGGGTTTTTTGTGGTAATCATCCCCATTTCACATCCCCCGCATCTATTAAAATGCTGACAGTTAAATGTCCTAATGAACTCTGTTTTAGAATTCCAGACAGTCTAATGCCTTTTCATAAATCATAACTGGGCCAGTGAGTGACCTGGACAGTTTTATGAAGATAACTACTGTTTGCAAAAAATTTAACTCTGGCTTCAAGAAAATCCATTGTATTTTATCTTAGAGCTATGTTTATGGTGGCTTTTAGGGGAATGTAAGTTGAAAAATGTTTTTTCTAAGCAGTTTAGCCATAAGGGCTGAATTGGATGATGGTTTTATAATTAGAACAAGGTAAAAAAAGTGAAAGGAGATGCTGCACTATTGTAAGGTCTTATGTCTTGGCTACTTTTAGTGGAAATACAAAATAGCTTTCTTGGAGATACAAAGGCAACTTTTGCAGTCCTCTCCTTCAACTGCAGTGACTGTTGATGTGGTTTGGATGTGCTGCTGTTGGCACTATTGCAGGGAGTTGCCATGTGCCTGGTTCTCCATGCTGTTCTTGCAGGCATTTGTTTTATGATTTTGGCACTTAAGCTTTGTAGTGAAATACCCAAGATGCAAGTGGCTGCTGTTAACTACTACAAATAAAGGGTAATTTTACATGTCAAAACCAGCATTTCTGCTCTGAAGATTTGCTGTTACCAAATCTCAGAAACTTTCTGTGATTTCCAAAGGTCATGGTCTGGCCCAAAAGAACCGGGCTCTTCATTTATAATTAACAGTGCTAAGAAGCCTAAATACGCAGATTAATCTTGTAATAATACAGGGAAGGACAGTTGTATGATTGGGAAGAGAGACTGCAACGACCAAGTGGAGGAAAAAATATTAATATTTGGAGGAAAAATATTAATGGCTCTGCTATTTGAATAAAGAAGTAAAAATTGCTTCTGGCTGCCAAGTGTAGCATTTCGTATACTCTATCCTTAAAGCTTAAAACTGTTTAGTGTTACAAGTAAAATTGAACAAACTTCATGGACAAATGAATAGCACATCTTTTCATTTCTATGGCTTGATTTTTGCCTGAAATGGTGTTGGACTATTTATTTCCCTTTGGGGTTTTTTTTGCTCAAGGTTTGTGGTCTAAAGAAGATGTGGAATCGTGGAGGAAAGCACTTCAAGAAGGGAAAGGAAACACAGTAGTAGTGTAAAAAAACGCTAAAGTATGCACTTCAGATATCTCTGAAGTGGATGACAAGTTGAAATAGATTTGTGTGTTTGCTACTGGAAGAGCACAAATATTTGTTACAAATTTTTCTTCAAAGTTTAGCATCAGATGTTCAATGAGAAGACTCTTCAGTTGAGTAGCAATCGAGTTTGGTTAGTCAGTGGCTAAACGGCCAAATTAAGGAATTAGGGACAAATCATGAAAAAGACAACTTTTAAAAAAGGCAGAGCAGTCATAAAATACATGATTCAGTCTGCAGATGGATAGGGCTGTGCAGAACACTTGCTGCAGATTTCAATCTTGAGTATTTAGACAAGCTTTGGTTTATGGGACATCTCATAATTTCAAATTAACAATTCTTTAGTTGGTGCTTTTGCTGAAGCCTTACATGGTCAGTTTCTTGTACCACCATGATACTGGGAGCTCACTGGTTTTGTAGTTCTGCTTCTTGTTTGGATGGCAGGGACTCAAGTCAGGCTTGTGATCTGCAGGGAAGCATTGCAGCCTCCAGCTTTGTGGATGCCAGAGTTACCTTCAAGGTAACAACATTTAACTGCAAGTTAAGTGCAAGTTTTAAAAGTTTTTAGTTTGCCTTTGTAACATTAGTCTTCTCATAAATCTGAATTGCAAACTGCCTGAAGGGGAACTGATGCATCTGTTTTCTTTGACAAAGGCGTGGTTTGCTATTTGCTTTTTTCTGAAGTGCTTTGCATCATCTGAAGTTCTGCGTGCTGACATTTAAAGATAACGCAAGGATAGGCAGCACATTCTTCTGGCTAACTGGAGGCAAACGAACAGCTCTGGCCTTGCAAATAAGGAATTTGATGCTTCTTCCTCTGTTGGTTTGAAGTGAAGTGGATCATTTGAAGCATTTTGCTACAGTTACCTCAACTGAGCCATGCAAGTCGCCTGCCTCTCAGCTATGCCTTTACTCTGCTACAGAAGGTTAGATCAATCTGCATGTGGCTGGCTGTGTAATACCTCCATTTGGCTTGCTGCCTGGTCTTTGCATTGTAAAATAATGTCCCCTAACAATGATGTTTCCTCTTCTCCAAAAATGTGGCAATGCAGAGTATATCTATTCAATAACTTCTTGCCACTGTGGTGTGAAAGAAGTGTGAATGCTAATTTGCTTTCTGTGGTTCTTTTATTTTTTTGTTTGTTGGTTTGGTTTGGTTTGGTTTTTTTCCTTTCCCTAAGGGAACAGTGGTAAGAGAAGTTTGTGGAAGGAATAAAGATAGAGAAGTAAAACCATCTCTTGGTGCTGGTGCAGAAAGTAGCAAAAACTGTGAAATCTGCTTGGGTTGCAGAGAATGTTGTGGTTTCAGTTGAGCCTCTGTTGCATCGTTGCCAGTCAGAGAATGAAGAGCTTGGCCTAAATCTGTCCAGATCAGCGGATCTTTCGCACAGACCCAGCACAGCTAAGCTTGCTGTTAAACCTAATTCAGGTAGACACACATGCAGATTGATTTCCATGCAGTACAGCTCACTTTCTTAACACTTTCTAGTTCTACTGCAGGTTCCAAATTATGGTAGCAGGGCCAAGACTCTTTACAGTTCCCTTAAAAGAGAGTGTGAATATCATTCATCAAGTTACTCACATGCTTTTAATGAGCTGTAGCAAAGAAGAATAAGATACGTGTAACTTGAAGCACTCTGCTGGGGCAGGCTGCTTTCCCTTGAGCTGACCCACTACTGCTTTGGGAATCAGTCATTGAAGATACTGTAATTTATTTATCTTAAGGCTCAAACACAGCTGTGATGAGAATTTCCTGTACTGCCTGTACAAAAATCCTTGACTCTTCCCATGCTTTTACATAGCATTTATATTTACACTGTTTAAGCAGTGTGCCATTCTGCTGTGAAGTGCATGCATACATGACTTCTCCTGCCTTTGAAGATCAAGTTAACATTTTAGTTGATTTTTCTCTTAAGCAGCCACTCATCTCACTAAGTTATTTTAAACCATAGTTCTAGAGTCTGTATAGAACCAGTTTTGCTCAAGGTCAGTGACCACACACTTGTGTCAGAGATGCTGTTTCACCTTGCTTCCAGGCTTTGGGTGGAGCTGGAACTGCATAAGGCGTTTGCTGCAGTAGGAGGGTGACTCCTCCTATTCAGGCTTGGTTGGCTGGAGTTGGGAATGCTAAATTTCAAACTCAAAAATGCAAGTTCCTAACTTCTGTTTTGCCTTTTAACCAGCCACAAATATGGGGAGACAAATATGGGCAGCCTTCTTAGCAGACCTGTGTTAATGCAGATGTAAAGAGAACTGCACAGCATTTCTCTTTTCTTAATACTCTGCACTTTTTGCCTAAAACTGTTCTCTGTCTTGCATATTTAAATATCTGAGGCATAAACACATGAGCAGTACCTTTCGGATTGGCAGATCTGTATCAGGCTGTCCATGTCAGGCTAGAATTGCTTCTCTGCTGTATATCTGAGGGTGAGTGTCATTAAACATATAGTATTCAGGTTATTAAGACTTTCAAATTTAGCAAAGTGGTTTATATGTCAAAAAGTAAAGTACTCTGACAAGTATTCTACTGAAGTGGAATCAAATAAGGTGAAGTATCAAATGCAATTATTTTTTTTATTGGAGCTCTTCAGTGCCTCTCATGAGACATTCTTTCTTTCATGTCCTGTTAATCTGCAACACTTGTGCTTTCTATGTGGGTTCCTGGCTTAACTAGGTTCAATTAATGCTCAACCTAAGAAACATGGAATTTGGTATTTTTGCAAAGGTTTTTTCATGTGCCCTTGGAGGGGGTACACATTCAATAGATGTATCTATTTGTCTTTGCATATAACCATGTTGCTATGCAGTGTGTTCATTATTTTTAATACCTGTAAATGAAGAAGTGACTTTAGGATTGAACTTGATCCACTTTTTTCTCTCTTTTTTTTTTGACATCTTCAGTAACCACTTCTGCAGCTTGTGAGAAATTGGAAAGAGACAGGAATGAACTGCAAGTTGCTTATGAAGGGTTTTTGCAGAAGTTAAACCAGCAACATCATGATGACTTAGCTGAGCTGGAGGAGAGGCTTAAACAGTTTTACACTGCAGAATGTGAGAAACTCCAAAGTATCTGCATTGAGGAAGCTGAAAAGTACAAAGCCCAACTCCAGGAGCAGGTTTGTAACACTCAGTGTAGAAAAGTTCTCTAGTAACTGCTTTCTGCTATAAATGAGCCTTCAAAGAATCCTGGGTTTTGCTAATAACAGTTATTTTATTTAATGTGAAACTCCACTTCATTGCAGCGATAAAAATACTACCACACTAAGCTGTACAGATCTTAAGCTTATGTTTAAATGTGGGGGAGATTGCTTGTGTTCTGCCAGCTTAAATAATTTCTAGAACTCCATGGGATATTTGAGGCAGCTTGAGTTTTAAGATTTATAGAAACACACCTGCCCTCTGACCTTGCTATGCAACAACTCCATGCGTGTGACAGATGCACACATCATCCTGTTGGTAGTTGTAAACTGTAAGGCATTGTTCTCATTTATTAAATGTTGTACAGGGCTCAGCTTCTCCTTTTAAATCCTACTAGACCATTTAAAATGTACTTGACATAGTGCATGAAGCCATTGAAACAATGCTTTAAACAAGGGTTGTTACATGTAAGGGGAGAAAAATCATGTTGTCATATTGCAGGTGGACAATTTAAATACCACACATGAAAGCTTTAAGCTGGAACTTGAAAACAGACACTCAGAAAAAGTAGAGGAGCTGAAAAAGAAGTATGAATCCTCTTTTTCAGGCAAGTATTTTGTATTTAAGTACATGTGCTATAGTACTGCTAGTTGCTATAGAACTGCTAATCACAAACTAAAATATTCAGGCTTTTTGATCATTATGTCCACTTCACTGTTCTTTGTGGCCAGCTATCTTTAAAATCATTGGCTGAATTCCTTCCTTTGGAACTGACAAGTCTTATTTTACATACAGCAGTAATCATGATTTCATTGTAGTTGAATGAAACTTTTGAAACAGTTTGAGTGGAAGTGACTTTTTCTTGCAGTACAAGATTTCTGAATTTCCCTCAAAATCTCAAGTGACTGAATAATTCTTTCTACCCCCTAGTTCTGTAAGGAGCACCTCAAAATTGAAAATGAGGATAAGTAGGGTTGTGTGCTTTCCATAATGACATGGAAGTGTTGAGAAATATTATACACTGTGTACAGTACACTGTGGCGGAGGTGGTTTTTCAGGGAGGGCTGGTGACCATGCTCAGGTTTAAATGAGATTGCATCTTACTGATTTAAGTGATGATGATTTCCATCCTCCTTCCAACTCAACTTGATAGCCAAGTTTCCAGTGATACTTTTTTGTCTTGAAGACTGCTCAGGCTTCCATTGCTTTCAAAGAACAAACTCCTCTGCATGGCATCCAAAGTAGGAAAAGAAATGCTCTTCAAGAAGTTTGTGGAAGACACAATTTCAATTTTTGCTGTGTTTCCTTCCATAAAATCAACTTTTGTCAGATGTGGCCTGTGCTTAATAAGTCCATTTGTTGCATGCAGATGAATGCTCTCAAAACTGACAGGCTGTTCACTAATGAAATGGATATGTGAGGGGACAATCAGCAAATCTGAAGTGGGAATAAATCTGATACTTCATACATGCTTTGCATCAGTTAATGATAAATGTTCTTTCTGTGTTGCCATCAACTGCATCTGTGTGTATATATGTAGGCTGGCTCTTCAGGCTGTTTCTTTTCAAAAAGAATTTTCACGTCTTACGTGGTATTAAAAATCTGCAAAAATAATTTGTTTTAGAGCTCAAGAGCACCCATGAATCTGAAAGGAAGTCACTTGAAGATTCCTTTAAAGAGAAGCAGGAATTGCTGGAGGTTTGTTAAGGGCTGGGTTCATTGCAACGGTTTAAAACTTGAAAAGCGGTTTGGAGATGTGCACTGAATTCTTGGCCTAACTATACAATATATTTGCATTTCAGAAAAAAATCGATGAACTAAAAAGTGAAAACAACTCTTTGAGTGAGAAGCTGAAATTGGAAGAACAAAAACAAATAGCCAAAGAAAAATCCAATCTTGTAAGTTTTGATCTTCCAAAGTAATGTGGATGAGCAGATCTTGCCTGGGTTTATTTTACTGCATAATGCAGAAGGTTTGCAATGAAGCCTGATAGGGCTCCCATACTTGGTAATACTTTTCCGTAAATGGCTCACCTGCCATTTTTCACAATTTTTTTGCAAGCACTGTAATGCTGTGTATTAACTTTACCATTATAATTCTATAAAGCTGTTGAGTGTCTAAGACAGGGGTGTAAATAATAGCCTAAGCTAAATCGAAGACCTGTGTGTGTGCAGCAGTTGTACCATAGCATTTTTCTGGACAGTCGATAACTGTTGTACCAGTGCTATGATCAGTGTGGGCTTGCATCACTACTGCAAAGCTCATTTCTAATGCTTTTATTCAAACATTGATTCATACTTTTTACTGATTTATCCTTTAAAGAAACCTTTATTTTGCCCTGCCTTTCCTCCCAAGGCTGCTGTTACCTCTGATGCTCCTAGGATAGAAATGTGCTCTGAGAGAGGGGTTTTTTTATGCAGTGGGAGGGTTAGACACAAACATGCTAATCTTTCCAGTTACCCAGAAGGAAGCGGAATACCAGGAGTATTGCTTATTCCACAAAGAGAAATTCCATGCTCGAAGACTCACTTAGGATGCCTCTAGTGGAAGTTGCCCTAGTTTTTACTGGAATTCGTTTTGTTTTGTTTTCTCTTACTGCTTATTCTAGGGGCAGGACAGAGCTGCCACAAGAAGAATCTGCAACCACAATATGTCGCTGTGGCAGTGGGAGTTTGAACTGTATTCCACAGGGATGCTCAGATGTTGCTTAAATTAAAGGAGCAATAGTCAAGTGCCTTTACATAGCTGCAAATGTGCTTTCCTGAGAGCATAAGATGCATGATAAGCTTGAGACTTCTCTTTGGAAAAGCACCAGTTTGACTCAGCAGACTCTTCTGTACTAAACACACATTCTGCAACATTGGAATTCCCAATAGCCCTTTGAAGACAGAGATGTATTTCCAGTTCTCTGGTATCATTTAGATAGTGTCACTTGATAATCCCAGTTTTTTGCTAAAAACTTATGTAGGCCTCTGAGTCTTTTTATTTGGATGTGTGTTCTCCTGTGAATAGCTAATGTGGGGAGCTCAGACTTAACCTTAAAAAGATATTTTAAGGCCAATGGGCTTGAAGAAAGAAAGAAAATAAATTGAATATTGAACACGCTGTAAGCTACATTTCAACTTCTCAGGATTGCTTTTCTTGTTAGCTCCTAGATTCCATGCTAAAGTCACAAAACAGAGGAACAAATTGTGTGCTGCCTTAACTGAGGCAGCGCAGCATGCTTCACCCTTGCACAGACTTCTCAAAAGAAGTTAAACAAGAACCACTAATGCAACAGGCCTTAAAAACAAGCAGGAGAATGAACTGTGTAGGTGATGGAGCCCCTATTACCTGTGACATGTACTGGCCCTGTCCTTCTGGGACCACACCCCAGAAAACTGCAGGCATTGCCCTCCTGTCCAAGGTTTCTGGTGTGGCAGTGAAGCTGTTACTCAGTGCAGTGCACCTGTGTTCTTACCCAAATAACACTAAAACAAGTTTTGTTTGATTTTGAAGATAAACTTAGTTACACAACATGCTTAATCATTGATTGATTTCAGCTTGTGTTCCATTCTGACTACTTGGGAATGGACTAAGACTTGCTTTTTTTTGGCTGTGACTGCCTTGAAATGCAGAGAATGTGTTTTTACTCTGCAGTGTTTGAATGGTTTCTTACTCTGGAAAATAGATCCTTGAGAAAACCACATCTTACTCTGGCTTCCTCCTGCTCTCCCCTCTACCTCCCAGAAAACAACAGGAAAAGGAAAAATAAAAAACTCCTAACTTGCTATACTGTAGATAAGTAATGGACGTGCAGCAGTGCAAGATTTGTGTATGTAATTGCATTTTCAGGCTTTAGAAGAATGCAAAACAGAAAAATTTTAATTTCTGTTTATGAGCCTTCAGACTCAAACCAGGGAAGATAAGCTACAGTCAGGTTCAGAACTTAAACTTCTGGTGCTTTTTTGAACTATTCCAGTGCCTGAAAACTCTTCAAATGTTTAATTATCTCTTGGGATGGGTTATGAGTAATATGAAATAAATTTTGGAACTCCTAGCCTTAAGGCCTTTGGGCACTCCTGTGAAACAAGTTTTGCTGTGACAGCATTCATGCCTTCCTTTGATTCACAAGGGTTTTTCATGTCTGTGCATTAAGTGTTTTCTGAACAGCTCCTAATGAAGCAACTGCAACTGTCCACCTACCCTGAAGGACAAACAAAAACTGAGGATAAAGTGATATCAGATCTTCTTATTTATTGTAGTGTTTGACTTGATTTCACTTAGAAAAAGTAACTCGTTACCGTAATTATTTTCTTGTTTTTTCTAAATAGCAGAGAAACATCTAAATTATTCCTGAAATTCAGGGTACTAAGCAAACTCTCTGGCAATCTTTCAGAAAAACCCGCAGATAATGTACCTGGAACAGGAGCTGGAAAGTTTGAAAGCAGTGCTGGAGATCAAGAATGAGAAACTCCATCAGCAGGATATAAAGCTAATGAAGATGGAAAAGCTGGTGAGTGTTCCTTGGGGTCTGGCAGGCTGAGGCTGTGTCTCCGACTTGTGATCCTATAATGAACTTGGGCTGGACAGACTTACATGCAACAATTAATCTTTTTTTGTTAAAAAGGAAACAGGAATTCATGATGGGACATGCTCACATTGCAGATACAGCATTGGGATATATGTCAGGAGGGGAAAAGAATGACCTTTTAACATCTTGAGACCACTACTGCTTTGCATAAACTATTACTAAGTTAGTAGAGCCTCTTCCCTCTCTTCGCCCTCATCCCCCAAAGAACAAAATCCTTACCTGCTACATTGCTCAAGTGGTATGGAAGATAAGATTGCATTGTCAAGAAAACATTAACAAGGAAATTATCCTAATTTAACAAGAAGGGATCAAATATGAAATGGAGTACATCTTGATTAGCTTAGGCCAGTTATTGTAGCTGTTAAGCTGCTTGTTTAGCTGTGGGGCTGTGCTCCTGACCTGTGTGTAATTCCATATGAAAAGTCAGGTTTGGAGGCAGAACTTGTAATTACTTAGCATGTTCTTATTTGTGACAGGACAGGGTCCTTCTCATGGGTGGGGCCTTTGAACACTGTTGTAATACTCGCTTAAGCAAGATTTTAATGTGGAAGTATAGAAAGAGGTTTGGATACAATGGAGCACGTCAGTTGTTGTTCAGTATTGTGCAGCAGTGTATGTTACTGTAGCACATTACTAGTAAACCTTCATCTTCTGCAGCAGACATTGGCCACAGTGCAGAAGGCCTTGGACCATCCAACCATTTATTCAGTTTTTCCTTTTATTTTTGATAACATCCTCCAGCAACAAAGTAGAATCAGAAGAGCAATAGGGAAAGCTGTTTACGCAGGGGAACTCCTGAATTTGTCACGGTATTTCTGGACAGTCTTTTGTCTAGAAAGATGCTAGAGTGTCTAAAACTGCTGTCCATTGCTGGCAGAAGTTACTGGAATGCACTGATTAACAGCAGATCCCTTATCCAGTCCTCCTTGTTGGCATCTAATCAGCACAAGTGGCCAAGTGCCAGTGCTATGCAAGGATAAGGTAAGTAGGATCTATTTGACTGTTACAGAACATTAAGCCATGGCAGCAGGTCAGTCTGATGTTACTGCAGGTTTTTTTTAAGTACTCCAACAACCTCTGCAAGCTCCAGATCACCAGTGTCTGTGATAGCTCAGTCAGTATCTTGATGAGTGCATGTATGGGTTTTATTTCAAATTGTGACCTTCTTTCTAAGGTGGAGAACAACACAATCTTAATGGATAAATTAAAGAAGGTTCAGCAAGAAAATGAAGAATTAAAAGCTCGGATGGACAAACACATGGAGCTTTCAAGGTGAAAAATACCTTTAATAAGGACATTTAGATGCCCTTATTAATCAGGGGAAGGGGTTCCTGTGACAAAAAAGAAAATTCTGCTGAAATACTGGTGAATGCAATTTTGTAGTACTCTCTGAAAGAACACATCCATTTCTTCCCCACTTGTATCTCTACAAATGTGCATTCCTTTGTAGAATAACAAGCAGGAACATACTGAAAGTGGGTAAAGGTTTAGTTTGTTCTTCAGTACTCCAATATTTTAGGGAAGAAAAAGCAACTCAGAAATACCATAATACAAAAATTGTCCCTTTTAAGTACTACTGGCTTGTGAGCTAGACCTGGGTCCTACTTATAACCACTTCAGTGAGTAATTTGTCCCCAGTTTAGATCAGTGTGGTTTATTTAGCAATAACAGTAATATTTAACATGAATAAAACAGATCTGAGTCTTCCTAACTGTTGCTTAAATGGATGGTCAGACTCTCCCAGTGTGAAGGAATCTGCAGCTTCTATGCTGAGCTGAGCCTGCAAGAAGACCCAAAGGCTCCAGCACAGCTGTTTAAAAGCATGTGTCATTTTAAGTAGGACAAGCCTAACTTTTCAGATGCTTTTTCTGGCCCTTAGGGATGTTTCTTACTGGAACTTTCTCCTGTTTTCTGCAAGCTACTAGTTTAAATATAGCTAGGATGAGAACATGATCAATCCTCCAAATAAAGATGGAATTCAGTTGAGAGCCAAGCAAGGCTTTATGCACTTTCAAACCTCTCTTTAAGTTTCAGTACTGCAGCCTCCAAGTAGGGTTATTTGTTCTGATGTAAATCTTCCATTTGCAGGCAACTTTCTACAGAGCAAGCTGTTTTACAGGAGTCACTAGAGAAAGAATCAAAAGTAAACAAACGCCTGTCAATGGAAAATGAAGAACTTTTGTGGAAGTTGCACAATGGTGACCTATGCAGCCCAAGAAAACTGTCTCCCAGTTCTTCATCCGTGCCTCTTCAGTCCCCACGAAATTCTGGTAACTTCTCTAGTCCTGCAGTGTCACCGAGATGACATCTCTTGAGAGAAAGAGGGGCCTGCATTTCATTTCTGATCTGCAGAACCTTTCCTAACTTTAATCACAGGAGCAAGAGCTGTATTGGCCGCCTATGACAACTAAACATAACTGGAAACTATTTGTTGCAAAAACAGCGATAGGAGACTGTGAATATGGGAGTAAGACATTCACTCCTCCCAGAAAGACTTATGACCTCTATGGACATTGTTGCACAAAGCACTTATAGAGCAAGGAAAGACTTGTTTGTTGCCTTTTCACCTAACCATAAGAAGAAGCTCAGGGGCTTAGAGATAAAAGATCACAACCTTTATAATATGTTCCTTATCACCGACACTTTTTTAAGGCTGTGTGTGTGCGTGTGTGCGAGTGCTGTGGATGGAATGGGTGTAACACACTGCGCGTGTGTCTAATGCTGCCTTCTTTGCTGTGTACGTAATAAAGGATAAAAGCTGAAGACTATACATTGACACGTACTTCCTTGATACTGCTCTCAGTATGCATGCTTAACAGAGTACCCTTGCCTGGGAATGAGGAGAAACTGCCACTGGTACTGTAGGTTAGTTTCCTTCATCATTCTGGCTTCAGTTTGGTAAAGAAATGGCATGAAGAGCTTTGTCAATTGACTCATTAGTGTCTTGGCCAACCTGAGTATGCAACTTTGAATTAATTTTGAAAACAAATTGAACTGCAGCCATATTTTGCATGGGTTCTTGGTTTCATGTCCATGCACAACTCTGCCATTTATGAGGAGAACTTTGCAGGGTGAAATGGATTTTGGATTTCAAGTCAATAGGGTTGTAGTCAGAACCACAGTAGCACTCAAGGTCAGAAGTTCTTAGTTGAGTTGCAGGTTTAGAAGCCTAGACCAAGCATCTTACTTGCTGGAAAGGAAGCACTAATCTCCCCAAATTAGCATGTCTGTTCCTGAGGATAAACTAGATGTAGATTTGAAAGCCAAAGAGAAAAATGCAATAATTAAAACTAGGTGCATTCTTTTTTCAGTTCTCAAGAAGATTAAGCAATTTGTGAATTCCAGTGTAGCTGGTGACACACTGCCTTTTTAAGCATTAGCATTTGTATTAACATTCCTCAGGGTTGGCTAAATTCACCTGAGGAAGAGGGAAAAAGTGGTATCTGTGTATTTTATCTTGCTAATTCTGCCATACCTTCCCTCTTAGACTGCAGGATATTGGTGTTTTGACAGGTCATCAGGTGAAAAATCCTGTACAAGAGATTCTGTAGAGTAGGGGAAAATATTGTCCTGGCTGCTGGAACTGGAAGATGAGGGTGTCAGCATTTCTGGAAGTGTCACATGCTGAGTTTCAGCTTCAACAAGGTAATTGTATAGCCTTGCTCCACCCTTGATCAGACTTGTTTAAGATGACTGCTTTGTACCTACTTAACCAGGTTCAGCTTCAGATTAGTCTTAAAAAATACTACTGATGCTTACAGTAGCCTGGGTTTCACAGTAGGGCCAGGAGCATTGTTACACTAGTGGTTAGGTAATGCTGGTAGCTGGCTGAGTTTCCCTGTCTTTTTCAGTAGCTTGGGGACAGGAATCAAGGGCATGGGAAAGCAGTTAGGGAACACAACTGGAGAACCACTTCAAACCATTTTACCTAAGACTTGCAAAATCTTGGCTAGTAATGAGGAACACAGACATAGAAACAAGACTGTTAACAGTGCTCATACAGTAAGTAAATTTGTAATGTATTTAAACTTGTGATTGACTGTTTCATCATTAAATTTACTTACACCTCTCATAATGTACAAGTTAAGGGTGCCATTTCTATGGAACATTATACTTTCTTTTAATCCTTTTTAGGGCACTGTACATACCACTTACTAGTGCTGTCAGTACTTAAAATTTTTACTATGAGGTTCAAATTTAACTATGAAAATCCTATATTGGCTACAACTTGGCTTTAAGTATGTCCTGGAACATTCTTATTTTATATGGTCAAAGAGATTTGATCACATGTATTTGAGCTGAATGCTTTACAATAAATTTTTTGTACCAACTAAAGGATTTTTCTCCTGCTTGTGTAAGTCAAATGATCTTTAATCTAAGAAGGAACATTTTTTTCCAGCTACCAAAAGCTCTTAGTATCTGCTCAGCACAGCAAAACAGCAATGGTGAAGCTTCACTGCACAAATTATTAGTGTTCAGCTAATCCTTAGAAAATGTTCCCCTTGTTACTCCACCTGTAGGTAGAAGACACATGGCACTTGTTTGTGATTATTCAGGACATTCTGCATGTGAGGAAAGCCGCAGTTAGAGGTTAGCAGTGGAACAGGGGATGCCACAAGGACACTTACCTAGCCACTGGTCAGAACTTCATGACTTCAGTTGCAGTGTAATGCCTCGAATAAAACAAGCAAGCAGAGTGCAAATGTTTGAAGGTCAAATATGGCAGAGCCCTTCCGGTAACAAGAGCAGGGAAAGCTTTTCCTGGCTACCGTGCAGAACAGTGAGTATGGTGTAGTAGATAATGCAAAGACTAGTAATTCATTGATAGAATCCCTCCACAATACAGGAGACTTTTCATGTCTAAACTGCTTGCAAGTAGAACCTTTAATGCTTTTATGAAGAAACGAAGACAGCTTGTATGTAGAAATCAGACTACAGAAATACCTGTTTAGTGTTTGTCCTGTTGGTCTCAACAAATTAAATAATTCTGCTAATCTGTAAATACTGTTTCAATGTTTTTCTCTGTTTGAATATTAGTATTTCAAGCTTTAACTTAAGTACCATGTGTTAGTAAAGGCTTTGTTCAATCCAGTAACTTTTACATATTTTGGAGTTTTTTTCTTTAGCATAAGGTTTCCTTCAGGAAAAACTAGCAACCTGCTCACCGTCATCATAACCCAAAGATTAAGCAATTGAACAAGTGATTTTCTTCAGATACTCAACTATTACTCTCAGTTCCAACTCTAATGATAAGTTTCAGAGGAAGCTATGGTGACATTTACAACTGTACCAAATAGTTTGTTGCCATTCAAACTATTCATAGTATGGTTCACCTTCAATACTTTTTTCTAAAGGTCATTGTAAGAGTTGCACTGTATTTTCTATCAAATTTGAGGTGAATCATTTCCTTGAGTTAACTAAAGACTTGATGTTTCTCATTACTAACACCAAAGACACTTCCATGTAAACTGGTGTCATGCAATTCATGCAGGAAATCCCTTCTATACAGTAACCAACCACTGATCTTGTCTGACAGCCAGGAAATCATTTAGGGCTGAGCTGGAGTTAAAAAGGTCATCATAAAGTTGGTATAACCACTGAACCCTTGAGGAACAAATACCTTCTGACCATTGCTGCTGCCTTGCCTTAGAAGAGCAGTGACACAGGTGTGGAAATGGAAATAACAGCACTGGCAGCTTTAGGCATGTAACTTTGACAAGTCACTTAAATTTCATTTCCAGGGCATCATTCTCTTACCCTGTCACTGTTCATTTAGGTGGAAATGTGCAATTAACTGCATCAGTGTAACATCAGCTCTGCCCAGGAGGCTTTTGGTAAAATAAGAACTATGTAAAATACATAGTAAAAGAAATCTCATAGTTTTGAATTACAAGAATTAATTTGATGTTTGGTGGGAGGACAAGGACAGAAAGGATGGACAGGACACAACACCCACCAAAACTCTTCCTTAGAGGTACTGCTTCTGTATCAGTCTTGAGACCTGCAAGTGATGGGTAGGCACGACCATTACACCTCAGGGGACTACTCAAGCAGTGGATTTACACTGTCTGTTCCTCTCCTGCCAAAGTGCCATCAAGGAAGTGATGCCACCACTGTGCTGTTGAACAAGTGTGGGGCAGGTGACATGATCTCCCACTTCCCAGATACTTTGAAGGAAGTCAGTTGTTGAATTACAGGCTCAAATGCATTTTGAAATTTAAAAAGCTGGCACAACTTCTTTAGTTCAAAGGGAAGGACATTGTTCTGAGAAATGAAAATGCTAAAAAGGAATTAACACATTGCACAGCCTCATCTAAAAGCTCAAGGATTGTTAAAGTTAATTTGGTCAGAATGAAAAAAAAATATATATGGTACAAAGACTTTTTTCCCTAAAAAAAAAGATACAAAGACCTTTTTTAGGTATTACTATGAAATTGTATAACCTACTTAGTCCTTTGGATTACAGTGTAATGTTCTTGATACATTTTAACATATTAACCTTGCCTCTTATACCTTCAAAGTTAGTTCTGCTGCATGCTATATTTAATTTTTTTTTTTTTTGATATCTTATTTTCAGAGGCCAGAGATGAAAAAAGCTCTTGGGGAATGTTCTCCATGTAGCCTATTACATGAGACATGCATAGAACCGTTTCAGTCTTTATCATGGGTATTTCTCTTATCAGTTAAATTGGTTTAGGTTCCTGCATGCTGAAGAAAAAGCACTCAGCAAGTTTGTTTAATGCTTTCATTAGCTACACTACTAATCAGATTATTGACTTTATTGGGAAGCTGCCATTTTTACATTAGCACTTAGAGCTGTCACTTCTCAAAACAGTGCTGTACACATCTGCTCAAAGGTCTGAATTACCTGGAGCACAGGGTTACCTCAGGCCTTCACCAGAAGCTTTAGGAATTCCAGTCAAATGGAGGCTGAGACAGAGGGAAGTGTGTGCCCAAGGGACCAGTTCCTGCGTTGCTTCCTTGTATGCTCAGAACAAGCTGGTTTTCACTTGCCTTGTCACTAAAATGGCTCGCATTAAATTAGTTTTTGTCATTTCGCTACTAAGGAAGAAAACATTGCCAAAATGTCCAACAATGTTGTTACCAAGTTCTGACCTTCTCCTCTGGCAGGTTCTTTCCTTGTACTGGTAACTAAACCCAGGGTGAGAGAAGCAGTGGCTTATTTATCCAGGTATACTTCTGTATAAATGAAATATCTTTCCTTTTCTCCTAAGTAAATCAATACAATCACGTTGAGCTTGTTATGAACCTAAGAAGAAACTCTGCTGTAAAACTGAACATTATTCTAATGTTTGCTTTTTTCCTTTTTTTTTCTTCTGTAAGTGTTAATATATAAATAAAACAAGTTTTACCTTTAGCAACCATAATTTTCTATATAATTTACTAAACATAATACTATACATCTATTATAAGGTTGTAAGAATGCAACAACATAAGGAAAACCCAGCATATCCAACTGCTTACAAGTCTCTGGAAATACTAAATATATATGAAGATGCTAGAGGATAAATCTTCACCAGGAGAGAAAATTTTATTTGTGTTTATGTCTTTACACATATATGAAAATGAGCACACACACATTTATATTTTCATAATGTTCAGAAATTTAATTATTCTTGCAAAATAAACAACTGCTATTGGCTAACTTTGTAACAAGGCTTTTTTAGTTTGCTTTTTTGTTGTTGTTTTAAACATGTACAGTACTGGTAATGTTAAAATTGCACGTTCCACACAGCGGGTTGACCTCATGCAAGAGTCTGAGGGAAGAGACCACATGCAAAGGAAAGCCCAAAGAGCACCTGTTTCTAAATATGCACACACCCTATGCATGTTGAGACTCAAACTTTAATGCTTCATAGTAGTTTCATTAACTCACAACTCACTACTGCTGGACATAGGGAACTTTGTTGTGACCTGTCGAGCTGGTCAACATGGCATGCACTGACATATAAAAGAAACAGTGAGACAGAAGCTTCATTTAAACATCAATAAAGAAAATTAATGGCTATAATGTCAGATAACATACAGGTCAGTCCATGTCCAGAAGTCTTGCCTATCACTTCAGTTCAACTTTGGTAGCTACTGTTGTTTCTCCTTGTAGGTTCTGAGCTATACAAACATAGTTTCCCACATCTATGTCTTCAAAATCCTCAACAAGAAGAACACTCTTTGAGATTCTTGTAGTATGTCCAATTCCTCTGTTTATCAGTCTCCAGAAGTTTTGAATAATCACAGGCCTCTCAGACTGTTTAAAAACAAAACACAAACAACCCACCCACATAAAATAGGTGATTCTGAAAAGTGTATTGAGTGACACCACCCTATCACCCTGAAGCAAGAGGTTGGAGAGTAGGAGCCTGTATCCAAAAGTCAGCCCTAAGTGAGAGAACTGAAGGTGTCTGGCAGTTGCAGCAACATTCCTGCATTAAATATTGATGTACCAATAAGCTATGCCAAATAAGGATAATACAGTGGCTCTTCAAGCACAGGCACTGTGTATCTTTAGATCAGAGATGGGCTTGCCAAAGCTCTGCCTGGAGCCTGTGTGTAAGCTCAGTTTTAGGCCACTTACGAAGGCTGCATTTGGGTACCTCATCAAATAGGTGAGGTCTCCTGGGGGAGGTGCCAGGATAGATGTGTGAGCTCATTTTCAGACTTTCAGCATGTCTCAAAAAGAAGGCAGCAGTGGCATGCCTTCAGTCAGAGGTAGCTGACTTTTAGTTCTCTTTTAGCACAGCAAATAGCTGTAAATCACATGTTGAGAACTAATTCTTCCTCTAGTTTTAGAAAACACTATATTAGAAAACATACAAACTAACAATTCTCAAATACTTCTAAGTTAATCCTCACATTCTGCTTTCCAAAATGTACATGTAACTTCAAAGCCAAAAAGACACATACACCTGCCATGTTTAGATCAAAAAAAACCCGCTTTTGGGGGGTTTTTTTGTTATTAAATAAAAAGTGGTTTGGGTTTTTTTTTTGTTTGTTTTTTTGGTCTTTTTAGTTCTGTAAGATAGTTCCCTAATGGACTGGTTATAAGGTCACACTGCCTGGCACCTCAGAAAGTCACAAAATACTGGGTAAGAGAAATTGGCCCACAGATAGACTAAGGCAGTCTCTTTTCTTCCAAAATCCATCAGCTGCTAGTCAGCAGCTTTAAGCACACTGGCTTCTGCTACACCAGTAACTGGGATAAAACTGTGAAAGGTTTCTGCTTGGAAAGAGTCTTCCCTTGCTTCATGAAATGGATGGATTATCCATTTACCAATATGAATGCTACAAGGCTTAAGCTAAATGTAGCAAAAGGGTAAGTTAGACACTTAAGCAAAGCTACAATCTCACACTTGCAAAATGACCAGTACAAAGGCAGCTGCCAGTCTTCTGAATTTAGGGTTGAGTCACAGTGCAGTCAGGGAATGACGTACCAGCTTTAAAAAAATATATAAAAATTCTTGGCTGTAAATTTCATAGAAATTCTTAAACTTTTAAAAGTAATTAAGCCACTTAGCAAAGCACTACCTCCTGTTCCAAGCCTCAAAATTAAGTGCTACCTGCAATCAAGTACTATTGCACACTTTATCCAAGTCTAAGTTAGTTCTTAAATATAGCAAGTGGAACTTCCTTGACCCTACTGAAAGTGAATGTAAAGGCTGTGCAAGGTGGACCCTGTTTGCATGGTTGGGCTCTTGCTAGTCCATTTTTCCTCCAACTACTTGCCTTCTGCTTTGAAGCCTGTTGCACAGAATCAGATTAAGGGTGGATCTGTATGCATTCACAGCAGGTGAAGAGCAAATGCAATTGTCAGGGAGTGGCAAGGGAAAACAAGAAAAAAAAAACAACTGAGTGGAACAAAAGAGGAGGGAGAGGTTAGTGACTACAGAGGTGAAATAAGGGTCTCCACAATGCAGCGTACCTAGGAACAAGGCAGGGATTAATCTGCTGCTTCTGCTCAGGAATCGAGCAGTAGGGGAGAGCCCAGCTGCTGGGTGGCGTGGGGTGGGACAAAACTATCACTGAGCTCCCAGCACTGAAAGCAGCAGCATGAATGGAAACATCCAGTGAATCTTAGAACCATGTCGGTCCTTTTTCTTGCATGAAAGGTCTGTATGACCAGCAACACTGATGGTCCTGTCTCTTCTCCCTCCACCCCCTTTTTTCTTTGCAGTATGTGAACATTCTCAATAAATGTTAAAGTCTCCAACAAAGCACACTGTGCTTCTACTCTGACATTTACTTCATCCTTTTTTTGGGGCAGAAACCCAAACACAACTCTCCCCTCCCTATCCCCAGGCACAGCTGGAGCTGAGATTGTTTATTCCAGTGGATAAGCACATCAGCCTTTTCCAGGGCAGATTCAGGCCACAGGCCAAAGCCTCTCTCACCCCCGTAGGTGGGTGCAGTGAGAGGTGTCCTCTGCTAATTGCGCATGTGCCCTGCACTGAAGCTCTAGTATCCATAGCAAACAAGGGAGATAATCTGCATGCTTTAGCTGTTTATATTCAGTGCTAGAGGTGTAAACGTGTACATGCCAGCATGCATCAGGTGCTGTAAAACCACTGGGAGCAGCTGGGCCAATAATAGCCAGCAAACCAGGCTGGGGGCAGCCTGGGAAAGATGAAAAACTAGGGCGGATTCTAAGGAGATACACACTTTTGGAAGGCCAAGCTGAGTCTAGAATTTAATTCCTTTAATTGTTCTTAGTAATTACAGTTAGTTACAAAAGACAAAAATGGGGTTTGTCCAGCCAGTTATTACAGTCTAATAAACAGATATCAAGGGAAGCTGAACAAAAGAAACCAAAAAAAACAACACAAGACAAAAAATGGAAAACCGTATCAATCAACAAAGCTAATGTGATCAAGCAGGGGCATTTCTTCCCTTCCAGAAAAGGATGGCTGGAGGGGGATAGAGGGAGTGAAAGGACAAACTAACATCTAAGCAAGGAGCTGGTTCTACACTCCCAGTGCTCTCACCAGCAGTTCAAATCCCTTTTGTGTTTACTTGCTCTCTCACTGTTGTCCCCGAGGACACACACACCTTCCTGTCTGAATGGCTACTGCAAACTTCTGCAGTAGACTTGCATTTCCTGAGGCCTAGTAAGCACTGAACACAAATCACTCATTTAAGCAATTATCTCTGCCGTTAAATTACTTACTTCTCTGCTCTCCCAAGGACACCAGTGCTGATAAAAGAATCTTACTAGCAAGCTCCATACTGTCCTTTGACAACCCAGCACCAGAAGAGTGGGCAAATAGGATGCAATGCCAACTCTCCAGTCATAGAAGATCCCTTTTCCCTGGTGAAGGGTTCCATCCTCCAGCAATCCTTCCTCTGCTCCTTGTCTGCTTAGGATAAACAGCAATAGGGATGAGGCTGATGAAGAAATGAGCTCTGCTGTAACAGGTGAAGGTGGTTAGTGGGAAAAGAAAAGGGATGCTCAATGATGCTAGTCAGTTACATCTTATTTTGTGCAAGAAAGACACCACGGATTCACTCTGGGTTTCCTGTGGATTCTTTCAGATGAGGCTGGGCAGAAGCATACTCTGCTTCTGGATATGGGCAAGCTTAAAAGTTCTGTGCTGGGATGATTCATGCACCCAAGCTGTGGAGAAGGAAGGAATGTCAAATGCAGACGCATCAGTGGGCCTTGTGGTTTGCCCTAGAACAGCCTCTTGATGCTGGTTGGCTTTGACCTTGTCTGAGGCTTTTTTTGGAAATGCTGCCAGAGGCCAAGTATCACCGGAACGGAAATCTGAGGGAGGAGTGAGCTTTGCTGAATTTAATCTTTACTAACAGGGGTAGAGCTCTCCAGCTTCATCCCTGTGCTACTTCTAGATTCTCAGGGAAAGAGAAGCTGAAGTTCAAAGGGGATATGCTGCCTTCTCCTGCCAGCATGCCTGAACTGGCAAGAGCATTCAAAGTGCTGCCTTTGTGAAGAACAAACCATTTCAGGCAGGGCATACACCTCTTACCTCTTGCCCTGGGTACTGCCACCTGAAGTTCACATCCACATCTGGCTCCCCCAGGACTGTGCAGACAACATGAACTCTGTCACTGAGTCTGGCTCTACTGGATGACACGGCAATTGTGGTTGAGGGCGGGCCCTTGGGAACTGAGACAAAGATAGTGTTTAGAAACAGAAAATTAGCTGCTAAAGTTAAATACACTGATAAAATTCAGAGTCAATTTTTGACTCAGTTTGTTTAATGCAACAGGTGTTTTACACCTGCAACTTTCCCGTCTAAACTGGGAAACTTGCTTGAATTTAAACCTGATAAATGTTTTATCACATATACTTTTGATCAAGATTTTCAAACTCTGATTGCATTACTTACTTTACTTTTTAAAAATTATTTTCTTAATGTCAGCAGAAGAGTCAGTTTAAGCATAGAGAAAACTGCACTTTACCTTCCACATACAGTAGGTGATATTTGATGGAAATCTGAGGTGCTCCCTGTGACTCTGCTTTGCAGTAGACAATACCTTTATGATCAGGAGTAGGGTGCTGGAAGACAAAACCCTTCTTTGCATCATAAATAATACCAGTTCCATCTATTTCAATTTCTTCTGCTGGAAATTCCCTGTGTAGAGTCACTTTTGCTGAAGGAGTAGTAACACGGCATGGGATGACTGCAGGTTTATCTGGGTTCAGGTAGACAATCTCAAAGTAACTGGGAGTAGGTACAAAAAGTTCCTCTTTGTCTGTGCAGAAGAGTTGACATAATTACAGAAATATTTACATTTTGGTTTAAGAGAAAGAAAAGTACATTTGACAAGAGAAAATAGCTGTGAGCAACATTTAAAACAAAAAGCTTTGGCTTAATTTTTAATATGCACCACGAAAGAAAAAAGAATATTGCTTGCATTAAAAACCATTAAATTGAAACTAAAAATGAAGTATTTTTTTAATCTTAAGAAAATCTTTGGAATGTCTTTTAGTAAGCTTCCAAATACTTATCTGGATCCCATCACCACTGGTAAGATAAGGACTACTAGAAAAAGATATCTTTGAAGCTACAGACTTTTTATACCTATGCTTTTAGGCAAAATGTTTGATTTACTGTCCTAAATAGATGAAACATTTAGTGCCCTTAGAATTGCAGTTAAGGAATATTTCCATAATTGGCATGCTTCTTGGAAATATAAATCTGAAATTCCTCTTTCTAGCATGAGCATTTACATAATAACTTGATGAGAAGTTTATTCCAGCCTTTCTAAAGGAATGTATCCTAAAAACATTAAGCACTTCTGTCTCATGGTCCAATTTAGCTCCAAAATGTAGTGCAAACAATCCTATCTCAACATTTTGTACTAAAACATTTTCTTGCCACGAATACTTTAGCTCTAGTGAGGCATCAAAGGTTGTTTTACTATTCAGAATGGTTTCCAGAAGAAAAAATGAATCATTTGATTTCAGCTCTGTTGTACCAAGTAGCGGCAAACTGTGCACAGGCTCTGGGGGACATCACATGTACTTGAAGAGTGTTTTGCCTCTTAACATGCTATAATGACTCCTCAGAGAAACTGTGGCCTTACCAAGGTCAGCAAGGTCAAGATCTTTAAGGCAGTGCACCTAACTGGAATAAAGTGGCAGTGGGGGAGAGTCCATGGGGCCATCTGAATGCCGTGACAAAATGAATCTTCTGCACAGATTTATTTTCTTTATCAACACATGTTTTCAAGAATTAAAACATTTTTTATTTGTTTCGTAGAAAATCCTCAGAAAGTGTGTTATTATTTTCTAAGGTTTGTGCTTTTCATTACATTATGCGTTACTCTGGGTACACATTTCACATAATCTATAGGGAAAATGGACTCAAAAAATCACACAAAGCAAGTAATTTTCTGCCCACCAGCACTGTCTTCCTTAACATCCACTAAAAATAGATGAAAACTGTGGGAGTAAAATCTCAACAGTGAAACCACATGTAGCTTTCTTCCTGTCTCACCATTAATAATCCCCCAGTCAGTGAATTACCTGTGAAAAAGATGTACGTTGACCCTGTTTTGGTCTCATCCTTCCTGCATTTGTTACCATTGCACAGCTGAAGCCAGCAGCTGTATTCACCTGTGTCTGCTGCCGTGGAGTTTGCGAGGATCAGCTGACTATACCTGTCAAGCTGCTGTATGCTGTGGAAAAATAAAAACAGATGTATTTCCTTGTTCATTTCTGTCAGCTCATTTCCACTTCTGGTTTTTTTATTCCTTCTCTGTAAAACTGACCCACTTTTCACTTTCAGACCTCTGTTGTAAATTCCCCTTTTGCTCCAGCAGAGACTGTTTACGTGAGTAGTTTTACTGATTTTAACTACATATGAGAGCTTGCAAGCTTTTGTCTTGTACAGTTCATTTTTGGATTCCTTCAAGTCTCCGTTTTGAAAATGGGCTGCAACCGTTCTAGGCAATATGTTCATCTATGTTTTGTCCCAGTTTGTCCATGCACAGCCCTTTCCTTCATTATACAAGGCAACCCACATGCATCTCAGTCCTTTTTAAATACTGTAGCAATGCTTTGATAGTATCTAACAAAGATAATTCACAAGTAGTTAGTAGCAGATACTCTACAGAAAGTTTGTTTAATAATTTGTGCCTGCTTTCAGTGTGAATGCTTTACCAATCTTTAACATACTGGTCAAAGTTTCCACTTGGAAAGAGCTGCCATCTCAGCTTGGATTTGTCCTGCAAGTTAAATCATTTTGCATCACCTACGCCTCTGCTCTAAGTCACCTCACTGGAGTTTCCTCCTCATCCCTCGGCTATTTTAGAGCATGACCCTGAGAACAGCTGGAGGTGTAGTGGCACTGCCATCATGTAACTACACAAAATTCAGCCTGTGTGATTATTTCAGACTTCATTTGCTTTTTTTTTCTTTTCTTCTCCTGAATTTCCCAGGCACCTCTCTCAGTGGATTGACATTTGTAAATGTGCAAATATTTATAAACATGTAGACGTATACATAGATACTGACAATTTTTCTAAGGGGTAAAGGTCCTATCTTATGAAACACAGCAGCTAGTATCATCTTTTTCTTTTTTCTATATATTTTAAGGTTTACTTTCCTGGCTCTTTCTGGCAGACAGATGGTGTTGTGGTTGGCAGTCTGCTGGGTTGACTTTTGATGGATTGCAAAAGCAATGGCCTGAGAGTACCAATTCTCAGGGAACCCTGTCAGCACAGCCATGTGCCAGTAGTGATGTACTCTGCTGCTGCTCTGACCCTTAAAAACGTTCTTTTCAACCACTGCCTTTCATGATTGTGCATCAAGGTCATGAAGGGTTCCCTCTTTCCTTTGAGAGACATTGAGTTACAAGGTAGTTTCTTTTCTAACCAAGTCAGGAATGATTTATCCAAGTTTAGGCATTTGATAATAAATTTCTTGTTACTGTTTTAAATGGGATTTGGACAAATACACAGCTTGCATGAAATATGAACAGCTCTCATACTCATTCAACTGTGGGTTTTTTGAATATTTATTATCCTCCTAATTCTTATTAATGTGGCAGTTATTCTGTGAGGCAGATACCCAACTGAATCACTTCTTTTTGGGATTAGCAACTTTGAAGAAATTTTTATCCTCTAAAACACCTCATCACTGAGTAACAGCAGTACTATAAACATGCCTGTGTGTGCTGTGTTCTCTAAATGCTCTGTTTTCCTTAACTCTCCATTGCAGGCAGAATAACTGTGTAAACCAAGGCTGCCACTTCAGCTACATGTGCTTCCCAAAAGTTCTGACTCCCCAGGTGTTCTGCTAGCAGTCTGCACAACTACCAGCCATCACAAGCAGCAATTCACGTAACCCAACATTCAGCCTTCAGTCAGACCAGCAGCTTAGAGATAAAAGCACACCAAATACACACCTCAAACAGAGATAACTGAGAAGGACCTTTTCCATTTAAGCCCTCAGACACCGCTAGTACATGGATCCACCACAGGGCAGTTTTGAGGCCTGCCTCAATAAACAGGCAAATCATGTTTCCTATCCACTAATGCACTTGTCCTACACAACCTTGCCTGATTCCACTTTTTAGAATAATGTAATTATGGTGCAGTAGCCTTTCCATTTTTAATAAATACACTACCTTACATTATAAATTATCTTCAGTTTCTGGATAATCTTTGAGCGATTCCTATTTGTGCAAGAGAACAACAGGAAGAAAAGATAAATCCAAAACATGTCCTTGTCTGTATTATTACTATTTAGTTTCACAGTTCACATTTCACAGGCTATATGACTACCTCAGAATAAAATGTTTTCCAAGGACCAAGTACTAAATGTCAACAATACAGAGAAACCATTATGCCAGAACACTTTTGCCTCCAATCACTAATGCAGACACTGAGCTATAGCTTGAAATTCTAATAGATAGAAAAATAAGGTCAGAGTTAATTAATTATTGTACAGTGTGTTCTTCTTAACTGAGAACAAGCTATCCAGTAATCAATGGAAATAACCTAGCAAGGTAGTCATCCACAAACATGCACTAACAAAACCTGGCAACTGAGAGTGGAAGTGTTGAAACTTGAGATATGACCATATTAAGCAGACAAAACAGGCCATATAGTAAATTATAAATGGTAAATCCAACAGCTGACCAATATTTCCAGGATAATTTATTATTTCATTAATATTTTAAATCCTGGGAAGTCTGACACAGAAGCCAAAATTTTCCTGTGTTGTAGATGTCACAAAGTAAAAATGTTGTATACACCAACATTACCAGACTGTTTAAAGAAACTAGAAAAGTAGCCCAAAATCTTATTCCATACATTTATCTTATTAAACTGTAGATACTTACAGTTCAGAAGATTTTTGCCAGAACACTGCGCCACATTTAGAAGCTAAAATACATATATATATATATATATATACATATATATATAAAGACAGTATACATAGCATCACTCAAAGAGCATTTACCAAACTCTTCTCCAGCAGCTGCATTCATACCAACAAAAGAGAGCTTATCTCAAATATACGCTCACTAGGACAGGAACATAACATCTCACTGTTTTACACAACAAAAAAATCCTTAGCTTTCAGACTTCAAAGCACAAGCAGCAAAATTAAATTCAGTTATACACATGAGCACAACAGATGTCCCACTAAGCCTGTGGGAGTCTGCATTCAGTGAAAGCAGTCTAATTTCAGTCTAATTTTGCCTCCTAAAACATCCAGTTTCCTCAATTTTTGTGAGAGTGCTCCTGTCCAGACACCCTCTGCTCACAAGAATGTACATGTGATGTATGTCCAGCTGTTTGCCCCAGCTCCTTCCATTAGAGCAGCTCCATTTCATGTGAGCTCTCTTATCAGACAAAGTTAAATGCAGCTGGTCTTCAGCAGGGGAGAGACCCATGCTCCAATCAAGCAGCACAGAAACTGTGTGAAGTCACACTGCCTTCATCTAGAGCAGCTTTCTGCTATAAAGCTTTAGTAAAGGGAAAATGTGCCTGCCCTTATTTTTATTTTCATCCCTCTCATATGTTGTAGATCCAGTTTCTGGGTGAGCCTCCAGTCATTAATTTGTTATTCGCAGTCTTACAAAACAGCATTCCAGCCCTTCCGTACTGGGGGTGCAAGAGCAACCTCTGACTCTTAAAGCCATCAATGTTTTTGGCTAGTTCAGCCAGCACACAAAGTTTTCAGACAAGAAGTACTTATGTGCTGAACAAAGAAACTGAGCATTACAGATAACAGGCTAGTTCTGAAGCAAGCCTGTGTGTGTCCTTGAGCTGGGAGCACGTTTGCATGATTCGAGCTTTCTCCCAGAGTTGTATGGCATGCTAGAGTCTCTAAAGCTAAGTAAATTATTTCAGTGTGTACTGTTACATACTCCAGTTAGAACAGCGGAAAGGCAGAATTTCTGCTCCATCTCAGCAGGAAGCAGCCAAAGAGTCCTCCTCCTCCTTTCACTCGGCATCTCTCCCTCCCTCAGATATGATAATTTTAGCATCTGTAACAGCTCCAGACCTATTAAAAACTGAGACTCTCTAGTACAGCAAGCAAAATATTTTATTTACCAGGTTGTAAAGTATGGCTACAAGGACAAATTCAATGAAAGCATAGCCACTAATACTAGAGAAATGGCTTTTCTAATTAAAATCTTCCTCTTTTGGAAAGGCATATTGTCCCCCAGGTTGCTGTATTCACCTTACCATCTGAGTGAGTTAAAAATGTGGTAAGCATAGCATGGAGGCCAAACATCTAGCTTTTATCCCTACTTCTTCTTGCAACCACCCATAGAAAATACATTACATTGATGCTAAATTTAACTAGTTGCAAACCAAAATGCCACAGTAGTTGAATTTGCAAATCCCTTCTATTATTTAATGGAAAACTAGGAATTGGATGCCTGAGCATCTGTTTCTATAAGGACATTAAAATGAACAGAAGAATTGTAGTCATTAGTCTCCAGCAACTGGACCATTGTCAGTTTTGTCACCATTGTCCCTCCTCCTCTTCACTTTTCCTCTGGCACACCAACCCACTCCTTCTTCATTTTCCATTACCTCCTCATGGCCCCATCACTTCCCCCTGCTGCTGCCATCAATTCTGGTTTGCACCCATGCCCCAACTCCAGCAAGACCCGCATGGAAATCGAAGGTAAAAAAGCCCAGCCCAGTTAATTAGCTTGGGTTTTGCCCCACACCTTACTAACTGGTAATGAAGGGATTACCTTATTCTCGGTCTTTAAGTACCCAAAAAACGTTAGAAGATACTGGCCATATATCTAGATGATTAAACAATTTCTGCTATAGGTTATTATTGCTAAGAATTTCCCCCTCTGCCCTATATTCATCATTTTGTTTTAAAATAATGAAGGTAATATATTAATAAAATTTTTTAAATTGCCTATTGCAGTTGATGCTTGGTGCGTGGTCTTGCATGTGCCACAAGGAAGATCTAAGCTCCTCTTGAAAGACCATACCTTTGCTAACCTTTTCTGGTGCCAGTTCACTTACGAACACTGCCAACTGAGCTAAGTAGATGATACCTTTATGGTACTTCCAGTTAAACTCCATCAAAGCTTTCTAAAACCACAGAACACAAATTTCAAATTTCACATTCTATAGAGCAGACTTTAATTCATACGCACCTATTAGCACTACAGCAAAGACCTTGAGATAATTACCAAAGCCATCCTAAAAATGTGATGAAAATGTAACTGCACAGGATTCTGTGTCAATGTCTCCATAAATTATTACTATTCTGTGACTCTGAAATCTGCTTCTAATCTAGGTTTTCAATTTCTCTAGTTAATTTTAGGATCTCCTGCTTGCATTCAAAACTGTTGATTTAGTCAAACACAGCCTTACTGCTTCAATAACTTATTTCAAAAGTCATGACTATTATATTTCAATACAGATCCTTAAGTATATGCCTTACATACTTCTAAAGGAAAAGATATACTTAGGCAAGTTATATCCACCCAGTCAAAATGTTTTGTTTTGTGTGGCGTTACTAGCCTTTGTTGTATGGTTAAATTACTACTGTTAACTTGACTGAGAACCGAAATGTAAATTGCTGAGGCAACAAGATCCCAAACTCCTTCAAACTGGAAAACAGAAAACTACACAATGATGACACATGTATTTTTTTTGTTTTCCCAAACTATCTCATTTTCTTGTATTTTGTTCCATATGCATCAACAGAGAATACTTTAATTTTGCATGAGAGGAATAGACAGCGAAATAACCAATTAAGAAGCATTCAGATTTCTCTCCAAAAACTCTGAATACTTGGCCTGCCTTCTTCAATGCCAGATGCTGATACTCAGATAACATGGCGTGGAGGTCTACAGGACCAAACCATGTCAGCAACCTATTTGCAAGTGCACAAAATTAAGACAGACTTGAGAACGACAACCACCACCATGTATGCACACACTCCCTGTTGATTTGCACATCCGGCTCTGGCTTGCTGGGCCGCCAGGTCTGTACGGCAGCTAATAAACGCCACCTACTGAAAGAAACCTGGATAGAACAGTATTCCCTACAAAAGAGTAAGCAGTAGCAGTTTAAATCGGCCACAGGATCTTTTGAGAGATACTCTTTTGATAAGCCCACAGCAGGAACCGGCTTGCTGCCGTAACTTACTGTGGCAGAAGCCTTGCACTCAGAGTTCTTGAGCTCCTCAGCCAACAAGGGACAAGCATATAATTGCACAGAGAACTGGCTCATGAACTACAGGAGGATGTGCTAGAGATCACAGCGTGTAACTGCCATTCATCAACATTCCTCTTGGGAAAGAGAAGTGGAGTATCTGAAATATTAATTAACTGGGAGTGATTTTAAGGTAACATCACACCTGTAAGTGAAATAGATCAGAGATTTACATAATCTGAGTTAGTTAGAGAGCATACACACTTGTACTTAGGAACAGAAGGAAAAGAGAAGCTGATATCTTGACTTATCTCTGTGCCCTTCTCACCTAATAATCCAAGAAAAGCTCCATACAATTATTTCTTCAGGTATCACTCACAGTGCTTCACTGTCTCCATAAAACAGCCAGTGAAAACAAACACTACTCAGGGCAAAATGCCTGTGGAAGACATCCTTAAGCTTCTTATATACCCCTCTTCTTTCTAATACAGGACCAAATTATTACATTTAATCTACATTTAGCTATGTGTACTATCCTGAAAAACCAGGAGGGAAAACAGTGTATGGAGTCTCAGAAAAGATGTTCAGAGCAACAGGACACTCAGATGGTGGGGCAAAAAAAAAGGAGGGAGCTCTCCTCTTCCTGCTCTAACATATCTTTATATGGTTTTCATTAACATGTCTCCTCTAGATAAAAGAAAAAGCTTTTCTTGATTTAAAGTGACAATCTTCAGCATTAAACTCTGACACAACACAAGCCCTGCAACTCCCTTTTGCACACAAAGGCAACTCTGAACCACTACTCTCACTTGCTCCTTAGCATGGAGGCTGGTGTATTTTTTGCTAGTTAAGAGATGTGGGTTTGAGTCTCTTCAGGAAATTAACCTTACTACCTCATGTGGTAGCCACATTAGCAACCAGTACAGCCTAACAGGAGCAGGTCCCTGTAGAGCAACAGGGACTCACAGATTTTGAGTGTTTTACTTTGGACCAACCCTAAGGTGCTCCCTGTTTGTGGTTAGAGCACAATGGTGAACATCATCTGTATTTTAGATTCATCTGAAGGAAATACAGTTCACATACTTTAAGACTATCTCACAGCGCAAATCACAAGGCTGTAACTGGTGATGACTAAAAGTTGCTCATCCTTTTTGCTGACACTAAAAACTATTAGATAGAGCATCTTGATTGTAAAAATATAAATAAACAAACACCAGTGGTGCTGAAAGCAGTAGGGGGAAAAAAGTTCTGGATTTTTCCTGCAAAAAATGAAAAATAGCTTACCTGAGTCTGGAGTCTTTAAAGGTGTCTAAATATGAAGGGTAGTTCCAAGTAACATTACTCCCCTTACATCGCAGTTCTATGCTTTGTCCTGCAGTCAGGCTTAAAGTGGCAGCTAGTTTCTGGACATGACCTTTATCCATCACCTGTGTCAGTATGGACTGGGACTTCAAAGAGGAGTCCGCAGATTCTCTCTCCTTCGTTTTGGGAGTCTTGGGTTTTAGTTTCTTGTTAACAGGCTTAATTTTATTTTCCCCAGGTTCTTTTGGACGCTTACTCTTCGCAGGCTGTCCAATAACTAGTAAAATAAAGAAAACAAGGCAATGTTTATATAGTCTTTTTGGAAAAAAAAATCTTCCCTATTACCCCAGAGAGTAACTGAAGTTTTGTTCTTCCTAGAAAAGATGCATAAAACTTAGTAAGAGTTAATTTCCCTAAGTTTTTGAAGTCTGTCATGACCCATTTTCCTGGGGAAAAAGGAAAAAAAAAAATAGCTTTCAACAACATGTGGAAAATCTATACTTATATAAACAGAGAAATATGCAAGGTATGAAAACTTTACAGATGGTAAGGGAAAGAAATACAGCACTTCTATCTCCAGCCACTTTTGTCATTTGTACCTCCTGGCACTGCCATGCAGTACTCAATGCCACACAAGCTCTCTAAATTCATTGCACGCGCTCATCAGTTCTGCATAACCTCTTCAAACACCATGCCACCATAAGGGACACATGAAGAACTGACAAATGTAGAACTTCACTACAATTTATAAAATACTGATGGTGATGCAGTTTTCTTCATTTACAGTAATTACTAGAATGCAAATGACACTTAAGTCACTTGAAGTTGACTTGTTTAAGTCATCACTTCTCCATAAGAGCCATTTATTTTGACAGTCCAGATGAAGACAAAATCTTATTCAGAGACAAACAGAAATTTCATTATCTCCTAGAGACAACAGGGAAGCACAGTTGCCTTTACAAACAAAGAAAACAGAAAGAAAAAGTGAGGTGTCTCAAATACTAGAAGAAATTTTTAAGCAATTTAAAAATTCCAACTTTAACTGACATCAGGAAGCACAATTCTTTGGTGAGACAAGCCTAAAACTACTTTTGCTAGACACCAGAAACTCCACTAGCTGTGCCCGACAGCTAATTCTTGTTTTCCACATGGAAACACTGAGGTATTTCATTGTACAAATCAATCAACAAGCTCCCTCTGGAATGAAAAACACCCCTGCTGTATACTCAGCACGAATTAAAACTGGTACTGGCTGCCAGTATGAACAGCAGGACTTCCAGATTCTTGCCACTGATGGCTCCTGGGACACTCCTCAAACCCCAGCAGGATACCTTGCACTGCGTCAGCTTTGACTTCTCCAAGTCCAGGCTGATGTACAACACATTTTTTTTTAAAAGGCATGGTGCCTAGTGAGCACGAATTTAAAAATCAGGAAGTTGTAGCATTTTTTCCTTGCATTTCATTAGAAAGGCTACAGTGGGTCAGGCCAAAATTATTTGCACTTACACCACCTAGTGTCAGATGCCAATCAGGGAACAGGGTAACCAACTCTGCTCCTTTGATACTACTCACCTAAGCTTCCAAGAACCTTTAGCTCAAGGAGTCTGTGAACCACAGTTGTCATCATTTCATTGTGCTTGGCTGTTTTTTGGGATGCTTTTTTGTATTTTTTTATTATATTGTCCTTGGGTGTTTTCCTTCATTAATTTGTGTGGTCAGTTTTCAAAATTACACAAATTACACATAAATACTAGAGGCCTTATAGTTTCTGTATTAAATGAATAAATATCCATGTTTCACCAACAACATTCTCTCCAGCACATACACTTTTACAAAACTTGAGTGGTTCTGACTCATTCTTTCCAGACTGACAAGTCCTACTCTGTATAATTGTTCCTGTAAAGAATTTGCATCTTACAACAGTTCCGCTACACCACATTTGACAAGAACACAAAAGCAGACTGTACACCAGGTTCAAGGTATGCTCAAATCCAGTTCTACATATTAATAGTGTCTTCTTTCCTGTCTAGAACAGCTCATTACTTTTCAAGACAGCACTATTAGGAGGTGACTTTCTTTAAAATAATCAAGTGTAATTCCAAGATCACTTTCCTAAGTAGGAACTATTGGTTAATAATTCCCAAGTAGAAACTCATCAAGGTATATATGTAGGGAGAACAATTTGTGTTACTTAGCATCTACCAGCACAAAATCTGAAGTCCTATTTTCCCTGCCCAGTCTTTCAAAATTGAGAGATCATTCTACAACTCTTTACTGACAAGTTTTCTTTGAACAGATACTTAAACATGCTGAAAAGCATGTGCCTTACAAGATCCCAGTTAAATTTAACTGGATAAAAGCAATTCTATCCATACTGCAAAAAGACTAACTCCTACTCTTTATTTCCTATTAGTTATTGTTTCGTGAGAGGTCTTCCCTTGTCTCACAGCACCTTGGTTCCCAAGGAATCTTTTACAACAGGTTTATTAAAAGCCTTTGGGAATCCAAATACATCAACCAATTCATCCATGGCCAAACTCTCAGAAAAAGTCCTCAGAGAACCTCAGCAGATATGAAAAACAGAAAACACTTCTCAAGGGAAAAAAAAAAAAAGGCAGTCATGCCAAAACCACACTGACTTTTCTGCAATTCATGCCTGTTTATTCATGAGTTCAGTTTACAGAATACAGATATCTGGTTTTGTACCTCTACCTCCCTCAAATATCGTAAAATACTGGGATATTTCCACTTCCCTGGAAAGGTATAATTATATCATATGATACAGTGGTATGCAGTGATATCGCAGAATCAATTCAGTTGGAAAAGACCTCTGAGATCATCAAGTCCAACCTTTGACCAAAAACCACCGTGTCAATTATACCACAGCACTAAGTGCCATCCAGTCTTTACTTAAACACCTCCAGGGACGGTGATTCCACCACCTCCCTTGGCAGTTCATTCCAATGTTTGATCACATCTACTGTGAAGAAATTCCTCCTAATGTCCAACCTGAACCTCCCTTGGCCCAGCCTGAGGCTCTGTCCTCTCATCCTGTCACTGGTTACCTGGAAGAAGAGGCCAAGCCCCACCTTGCTACCACCTCCTTTCAGGCAGTTGTAGAGAGTGGTAAAGTCACCACTGAGCCTCCTCTTCTGCAGGCTAAGCAACCCCAGCTCTCTCAGCTGCTCCTCATAAGACTTACCCTCGAGACCCTTCACCAGCTTCACTGCCCTTCTCTGGAAAAAGATGCTAAGTTATGACAAGCTATGCACTTGGGTTAAGGCTTCACCAATTTCAGGTTCAAATTTCTCTTACACCTCAGGTGTATACCATAAAATCATGGTACTTAAACAGTTTCTGTTGCTGATTTTCTCTAACACCGATTCCTTTGGCATATTAATGAGATGTCCTCTAATGATTCTCCCCATAGAGAAGAATTCTGTCTCAGAGTCTGCTGTTGTAGTGCTTTGTAGGATATTGCACTCTAAGTTTCTTCTATGCTTATGTCACCATTTTCCATTAAAATGTCTCTAAGCACCTCCATAGTGAACATGGGTGCACACAGATAAATTTTTAGATTTTACTTTCTATAGATGCTCTTTCTTATCCCTCATTCCTAACAGCCATAAAACTCTGCAGCCATGTCTCCCTGCCCCACCACAGTACATCTGAAGAAGAAAAAGGATTTATGGCTGGTTTTATCCTTTTTAAAGCTGTTTCTCAAACTCTTTTTGTCTGCTTTATTCTGGTTTTTATATTTAACCCATATGTGAGTTAAGGTGCCTCCTCCTCTTATGTAATTCCCCCTCCCAAAATTAAATACATCAGTGGTTTCTTTGTCTTTTATTATTCCTGCAAGAATATTAAAACTACAGTCTGGCTGTTCCACAGCAACATCTGAATCCAATTACCTGAGTACTGCTCCAGATCAAGTCAAGAATTGCTGCTCTTCTCAGGGGCTCTCTGAGTAGCAGCTCTAAATCATTATCTGTGGCATCTAAACAATTGCATTCTGCACCACACCCCGATGTGTGCGACCCAGCCCATGTGAGGGGAAGTTATTCTTCCTTTTGCTTTTCTATCCAGTCCTTGCTGCCCCTCTGATTATCCTTAGCAGACCAGTCATTACACATTGGGTGGTCAGTTACCCTTCTCCACAGGGCTGGTATTTCAGTCCAGATGACTTCTACCATCAAAACCCACCAGGAAACAGGTTTAACACTAAAGTTTTCTTCAACATGTACTGCCACTTCTCCCTTGGGTAAGCTATTCCATCTTAGTGAAATTCCATCACACTACTGTGCCCATCACATCCACCAATGAGCCTGAAAAGCCTTTTAAATAAGCATTCCCATCAAACTGGCCACTCCAGCTCCTTGTTGAACTTTCCAGAATAGTCTGTAGCAGCACAAAAGCTTTGGTTCAGCCATCCTTTTTCATTTTTTTTTCCCCCATTGAACCCTACTGAATTTGTTCAAACTACTCTTTGACATTTCCACTACTTTCTGCCAACGTTGATCCTGACACTATTTCAAAGGCACATGGATCCTGCAACCTCACCCCTATGAAATGCTTCATCCCATACTGTGTGCTCTGCCACACCTGACATTCTGCCTTTAAGAAACTGTTAAAGACTCCTCTATGAAAGCTTTTCAATTTTAAGTGCCAGAAGCCTGGTTTTGATTTTCTCAAGACGAAGCTTTTTCTCTCCACACAAGCTCCCTCTGTTCCATGTTTCTGCAGTTCAGTCAGTCTGAACACTTTCCTCCTATACCACATTCCCAGCTGCTCCCTGAGACCCTTGTCTGCCTGACCTTGTCTTTCCCTCCAGGTGACAGCAGGGGCATTTCAGGAAGCACCATCAGAGGAGATTTTATCTTCCTACACAGAAAACCTGGTTCTGCCTCTGTTGCACCTCCCAGAGAGGTGAGTTTCCAAGCAAGCCGTGGCCATGCTCCTTCCCAACATTCCCTTAATAAATCTGCACAGATATCTACTGACACCACCACTTCTGCGCCCCACAATCCTATCTTATGTCATAGCTGAATTAAGTCTTTCTATGCCAGATAACTAAATTAACTGCTACAGTATCACCTAAGGTAAAGAGGACACACAATCAAATCCTTCCAGGAACACAGAAACCATCACTAAGAGTCCTCCATTTCCTTATCCAATTTGCAAGACTTTCCCAAGAAAGGGAACAAAGTCAGCTAGCCCATTTATGCAAGCACATGAATATGCCACATTCGGGATATTTTACCGTCTCACTAGAGGAATGCACAGAGCCCTCACTGTTGTAATAACGTTGCACTGTTTAATGTTGCACTGCTTGAGCACAACAGCACTCCTTATTAAATATATAATAAAATTAAGACTTAGAAAAATATTCATTGAGAAAATGCCTCATTTCTACCTCTGATCAGCTCCTAATGTCAGTTCTAAGAGGCACTGTACTTATTTCAGCTGCACCAGTACAGTCAGGGTCCCTGCTAACTCATCATGCCAAAGCAGGAGACTATGCCTCCCTGCCACAGAAACACATCATGCAGCACTTCTGCTCCTGGTTCACAGTATGTGTCTCATCCTTTAATGTTTGTCTGCCCCTTGTTCTCACAAATGTCACACACAAAACAATTTCAAAATGGGTGTTAGTTATACAATCCTAAAGAGCATTCATTTTTTATTTGAGACATCACCTACAAACACAAGCACATTCCACTGGTCTCACAGCTGCACAGGTTATAACTCGACTAGGCCCCTGATCTTCAAGTGTCAGCCTGGAGAATCTGAGAAGCAGAGTGGGAGCAAGGTCTCCCACAAGTACAAAGGAATCAGGTTCACTGTTCACCAGACATACCCATCCCACAAGGCAGGCCCCATGTTACATCTTGGCATCATCAGAGACTGAAAAAACTCTCAATTAATACTGATAAATTCTTCCTTGAGAAGAAAATAAATTGCAAGGTTACCATAAATTAAATTTTTAAAAATTAATTAATTAATTAATTAATTGTGAGGTTACCATAAAGTATAATTAACCAGTGGGATTACTGTGTGAGGAAAGAGTCTTTGTGATTACAAGTAATGTAACAGAACAAGCAGGACACAACATTTGTGGAACTTCGAACAAAAAGGCAATCATCCAAACACACTGCCAATCTGGAGGGGCATATTTCATTAGTTCATAAATTAATATAAGATAAATTAGGAATACTATTTTGAAATTACAATACCTATATTAGGACTTCTACATTTAGCTTTAGACAAGAAACTCTTATTAAATATGCCAGATAACTTTCTCCCATTGCCAAGCTTCTGGATGGCAGAGAGGGAAGCACCCAGTCAAACCTCAGTATAAGCATGACAAACTGACAAAAAAAATAGACTTGGGAAATCTTTTGCCCAAGTTACAACTCATTTCTTACTCTGTACTTTTATTGTCTACTTCTCAAATGGAAAACACTTTTCTTGATGCGGTATACCCACAGACCAGATCTTTCAGCAGAAATCCTCTCCCACACCACTCTGATCCACAGTGCAATTCCTCTGCATGTAGTTATGAGAAAAACCAGGCTTCTGGAGTCCCTTCCCATCTCTGTTCAGCTGCTCTGAGCCTTGTCCAGTTGAGCTTTGACTTTCTCAAAGGCTGGAGACTCTACAGCCTCCTCTGACAAATTCTTTTTATGCTTAACAGCTCTCAGAGTAGAGGATTTTTTATGTTCTTACGAGAATGTTTTCCTTATGACCTCCTGAAGTACTTGTGGTAAATGCTTCGCTGCCTTCACCACTCACCTAAGAGCCTGCCTCCCATTTCTCTACAAACCCTCCCACGGGCTACACAGGCCTTGATCCCCAAGCCCTTCCATGGTGAAAAACAATGGAATTATTTTTTTATCGTTTATACTGAATAAGTATTAATAAGTTCATTCACATTTTTCTAGAGGGAAAGAGCCTCTCTTTTGCCTAGTTGAAGTCTACATGAGTCAAGAGCTAGTTATGAATGTCCCTTCCCAAAAACTTGCCTTTCCCCACCAAGACCTTCTCACAGCCTGAAGCGGAGTTAGGAGTCAAGCTCGAATCAATCGAACAACGATGCACAAAACCAACAAGTTTTTTGGTTGTTTTCTAAATCCGGGCACCACGTCCTGCACTGTCCCACGTCCAGCTCTGTCCCTCCTCAGGCGCCACACGGGATTGGACGCGGACTCAAAACGTTTTACCCCAAAGAGCGCGGGCAGGAGCAGCCGGGGCTGCCGCGAACGCCTCTCCCCTAAACCCGAACCCACATTTTCGCCGGAAGGCTTCGGCGACTTGCTGGCCGCACACGATGCGAGCAACCCGCCTTCCCTCCGCCTCTGCCCAGCGGGACGGGAGCCCCGCCGCCGCCCCCTCCCGTGATGGCTCCCGCTCCTGTCCCGGGGACTGTCGGGCCGCCGGGTACGACTGGGAAAGGGAAGCCCGCAGCGCCTCGCAAAGGGGGGGACCCGTCGGGGCGGCGGCTCACCGTGTGGCAGCGCTTCCTGCAGCAGCAGCAGGCTGAGGAGCACCCACAGCCGCATGGCGGGAGCGGCCCGGGCGCGGCGGCGGCGGGGCGGGCGGGGCGGGCGGGGCGGGCGGGGCGGCCCCGGGGCGCCTCGGCGGGGAGGGGCCGGGGCTGGGCCGCTCCCGCCGTCACCCGCCCGTCCTCGGGGGACACGCTGTGTGCGGAGCGGAGCTGCAGCTCCGGTGCGTTCGGGGACACCCGGGAAGGCCGTTCTTGAACCAGCTCGTCGGTGACAGCTGCCGCTCGCCATACGAGGCTCTGCACAAGTCCGGCTGCTGGCTGCCCTGGGTGGGCAGAGTGGAGCAGCGAGAGCCGCCCAGGCTGTATCACAGGTGCCCCCAGGGCTGCACGTCGGGCACTGAACAGTGCTGGCCTAAGACAGCAAAAGTACATTTTTACGTCAAACTGTTGCACTCGTACCAGTCTGCCGCCGCAAGAGATTCCCAATATCTTAGGAAAAGCTACCTCGCAGTGGAAAATAGAGCAGGTCTGTCTCTGGTCCAGCCTGAGGCTCCATAGGCCGTGAGAGAGTTCCGTGGATGCCTGTGTGAAGCACATTGAGACGGTGCAGGTAGCTCTTTGCTGCTAGCAAAGAGATGAACGTGATAAACTTGATGTTTGCTGCATGTATGTTTCTGCCCACAATGAGCTGTAAAAAGCCATTCCTTGAAATTTGAGGGTTTGTGTAGATACAAAAATGCTGCTAGCAAGGATTTTCCTGCTATTTTCTAAGTCCGTGAGAGACTTTTCTCTCTCACAGAAGAGGTAGCAGAGTTCTGTAAACAACCAAATCACCTGCAACCTTGAAAAGTCTTGTTTATGGTACAGTAGAAAAATATTTTGACAATGGGTGTTTTAGGATTTTAGCCAATCACCCCCAAGGGGTGGCTGATCCTTGTCCAATTAGACTATGAAGAAAAAAGTCTATAAAAGAGTTTGTAAAATAATTAAATAAATCAATCTTGCTGCACAATTCCTGCCTGCTGGATCTTCTCTCCTCCCCCGCCCTACGGCTGCGGGACACGGTGATGTACCCTAGGGCCTAGGCTTGTGGTAATAGGTTTACTTGGAGGAGAAGGGAGAGGAAAATACAACTGGAGAGGCCATAAAGGTAGATGCAACGCAAGAGGAAGACACTGGACTGGAAGGGGGGCAGAATAACAGCTGTCAGAGATCACAGGCAGACCCTGTAGTAGACACAACTACCGTTCAGTATGAATAAAAATAAATAAAAATGGTGTCCCTGACCACAGCTCCAGGGCCACAGCAGTTGTGAGAGCAGAGTATTTACAGATATCTTAAAGGAAGCCTAGGCTTCATCTGCATCCACACAAAAAAAAGTTAGAAGGTCTGTGCATAATGCTCCCCTACCCTCATAAATACATGCAACATGCAGAGTTTGGAGACTTGCTTGCCTGACCCTGCTCTGAGACTTCACCCTGGGGCACCTGGTTAGCATAAAGAAGCCAGTAGGGCCCAGGAGTGGAATAAGATGATGAAATTTCATGATCTCTTTTTCATTCTATTATCAGTGTATCATAAACATGTCATCCATTATCTGTGATGAATTAAGAAAAAGAATGGTTTTGGTGCTACAGGATATTTTAAAAGTCTTTCCCCCTTGAAACAGGATACCACTAAATATTATATCTGAAAAGGTTATCAGTCTTTGTTTTAAGATAAATGAATCTCAGAGAGAACTCAGAAAAGTTGTGTAGTATAAACTGCAAATTTGCATTAGAAATATTTACAACTCCTGCTTATGATGAAGAGTGGTTTTGGTTTGGGGTTTTTTTTCTGCCATCTGCAAAACTGCTAGTTGCAATCCTTATGTGCTTTCCTACATGAAATTTTCCTCTTGATTTCATACACAGGGTAGGTCAATGATCTAATGGTGTCTGAGCTTCAAGTATTAGTGTATTATGGTCAATATGGTAATAACACATGGAAATAACACTCAGACTGCATTAATTTTAAGACAGTTTTAAACTGACATATTCCTTTTTCCTATGCAGATGTATACAATGTAGAAAGAAAACTATTTTATGAATTTTAAGTGTCCTACTTTACCATAGGTATGCATAAAAAACATTTTCATTTATAGCCATCAGAAGAACTAATGTAAACCTTCATGTGGTGACCCCAAGTCCTCCACATGAGTAGGCTGACAGATTAAATACATATTTTCAAGTAATATTTTGAATGTGATGAGATGCTTGCAGTGGCCCTATTCCACTGCTTCATGGGACCAAGATTTTCAAGACCGGTCTTAGTATGTCTGTATGTAGAGTAAGGTGATTATTAATAATTTGAAAACTATTATATAATTCCTTATAAGGAGTATACCTTGGAAAAAATACTGTCATAGCTACTTTTAAGTCTGTGAACAAAGATGACTACTCAAATGTATTTGAAAACAGATGATAATCTTGCCCTGGCAGTAGGGTTCTGTGCCCAGACTATTGTTATCCATTGCCCAGACACATGCTTTTATTCTCCTGCTATACTCACAGTACTGTTCAAAACTGAGGAAGGTTTTGGGGGTTGGTTTGTTTGGGGTCTTTTTGGGTTTTGGAGGGGGTTTTTGTAGGATGGGGGGGGGGTGTTGTTAAGTGTTGTGGTTAGTTGATTTGGTTTGGGTTTTTTTCACAAAAAGGGAGCAAGGAGACAACGAGTTTATTCATCCAGCTCTGAGGTTGGGTGAGTACCAGGACAAGGCTTGGTGCTTCAGAAATTTGAGCATAAATGCCAAGGGCTACTCACCCCCTTTGGAAATCAAACCTAACATCATCTCTGGCTTAGTAGTGTAATACAAAATGCCCAAATTAAAGGCTGTTATTCTCTATTTCAGTGATTTCTTCACTGCTTGGAAGCAAGAAGAAAACAAACACTGCAAGTATCCTCATCTCCAGCCCATCTCCCCAGTTAAACATAAAACATGGTTGTGTTTTCCCCTCTATAAAATGCATACAATGTTATCATGTTATTTATTTTAAATGTGCTATGATTTGTATAATGTCATGACATTAGATATCTGGCGTATGGATGATTTTAAGTCACTATATTATTTTAGTGTTAACTAAAACTATAGTCATGGTTAAAATTACAGCTGCTGTATAAAAGACATACAAGTGATATTCAACTTTATTTAAAAAATATGGAACAAATGCACAATTGTTATGCCACAAAGCATGTTTTACAGTAAATGAAGAGCAATGTAATTTCTATTAGAATTTGGGACTAAAGTAACTAAAAATGTCACTGATAACAATTCTGTTGTAAAGTGGGAAAAAAAGCACCATATTTTTAAATACAAGCATTTTTACATTCATAAAAATTCAAGACTTTTCATTTTGGTAGAGCACTTCAAAGAATTACAAATTTGTAGTTTAAATTGCATCATAATCATCCGATCTACACTTTAAATGCTCAGCAGCATACAATACAGAAATAATCACTAAAATCTACATATGAACAAAAAGAAAAGTTAAGATGGATATGAACGCTAATGTTTTTTAAAATGATGCACACATAATTGTTTTTAAAGATATGTAACATGTATTTCATGCTTTACTTTCTGGTACCACAAAAGAAAAAAGGTCTCCTAAATATTCATTATTCCTCATATTCTGACTCCAATTAAACTTGGTGAAGCTGGAGTTTACCTGGCACAAGGCTCATGAAAACACACAAAAACAACAGAATTTGTCCAACTGACAGTAAAAAAATATATATACACACACAGTTCTTTGTAATGCATGTCTGCATGTCTATGCACAGAATCCTTCAACTTAGCTCATGTTAAGGAGTTTGATTTCTATGATCAAATGGAAAATAGATCAGTACCTGGTAAAGGCATTATATTTAGCTTTGAAAAGGTCTAGCTATTAAAAATGCAGAGGTCCTCCAAACATATACCAGAAAGAAATACTAAAAGTACAGGAAATTAAAAACAAAGATCCTATGCTATATGAAATACCACCTGCTCTTTCTGTAAAGTACATATTTGCTTAACACTGAGTAACCTCAGTGCCTTCAGTGAGCATACTGCAATTTGTACAGACTTCCCAGTGTGTCTAGGAAGAATTAGGGCCCAGGAGCATTAAAAAGGTGCTTTTATTTTCTTTTTTATGCACTCAAGTAAGACATGCCAGCCTTCCTGTGAATTAAATTCCTACTGTACAAAATGTGCCTCAATGTCAAAAGCCTTATACCCAATTGCACAGTCCAGGTTTCCGGCACTGTCACAATTTCATCATCTCAGGATGCTTATGGCACATTGATACTGGCACTTATTAAAACTTCTATGAAAACACTATGCCTTATATTTCTTAAATATAGATTTTTTGGCATAAATTTTGGGGGAAAGGTGACTAGACTTGTACATTTATCATGTAACAAAATACAGAATATATATTTAAGCTTTACCAAGTTTTGCCTCTAAATTCATTGTATCATTCGAAGTTTCTGGATGACACAGGTCAATTCCTACTTAAGTACATAAGTAACTCTGTATCACTACTCTTGACATTTATTGCTGATAGTTCTGCAACAGCAGGTAATATAAATTGCTTTAACACTTGGCAACATATGCACAGTATGACAGATTTCAGGAATCTGACCAGCATTTGTTGTGGCCGAATGTGGGGAAACACAGAAGGTGAAAAGGCTCTTAGGTGTGAGAAAAAAGCAGGATTCAGGAATAAAGCAGAAGAGTTTAGGGATCAGCTTTAGCTGCGAAAACTTGAAGGTAGAAGAAGATACAATTAATAGCAAGCAAGGACATTGAAACAATGTTGGAGTTTCTAGGTTTGGCAGAGATAGGTTTTGAAGTTGCAAAAAATATGCTTAGCAGGATAGATAAGTTTAAGCTTAATAATGGAATATTGTGCATTGTTCTAGAAAGGTGTAACAAGCGAGTGTTGTGTACAACAGAAGTACGTGCGCTGTTGAGGACTGGTTAAAACAGTTGTGTGTAAATTTTAGAAGCATGCTAATTGGCTAAGAAGCTTTTAAGAATGGTCTGTAACCAGGAAGTCTCTGGATGCCTGTGCCAGAGTGAGCTTTGTACCGTCTCTGTCTCAACTCAGTATGTGAGACTGATAATGGAATAAAATAATAAAAGGCTCCTGGAACACCTGTCCAGGCTTCTTGTCCCGTTTGTCGGTGAAAATGCCGACACCCGCAAAAGCATACTATTATTAACAGAATTGTTTTATTCACGATAACGGACAATGAAATCTAAGTTGCCTCATAAAACTTCCCATTGCAGAATTAGGACTGCAATACCACAGGAGGATCCCTTCAGTTAACATGAAGTATTCAGAAATGTTTTATGACTCCTATACCTCAGAACAAAAAGATTTATTTGTTCTCTGTTACATATATTTTGGCTTACTTTCTTAAAGCCAACTGGGTAAGAATAATTCCTTTATCTAATGGCATATCCAGAATGTACCAACACAAATAAAGTTTATGAGAATTTTTTTCTACAAAGGAAATAAAAACCCATTAAGCTACCTTCAAAAGTAGATATTTTGTATTAATACGTACCATTATTAATTGCACAGAACAATTTACAGTATCAAAAATACTGTTGTTAAAAAATAACAACTATTTAATTCCAATGGACTTGTGCTTTCAGCTGATCTTTCAGCAAGTACCAATATAGGGCAAATGTGAGAACAAAATCAGGATTTGTTGCATCCATCACTCTTGTGTAAGGACTAGCATGGCATGTCCTTTGCTTCTGCAAAGGCCTGCTAAAGCATCTGCAATTTTAAGACTGCATATAGAAATGCACATCAAATTTACTATAAATATCTTACTTCTGGCTTGTCTGTTTTCACTCAGCCACTGACTAATAATGACTTTACACACATATAAATAAGCTTTGCTCAGTTGAAGCAACTATGAGTACCCAATGACTTTCCTTTAGTTTCATTTCATATCTCATTAGTTATGTGGATAGTTCTGGTGCTGCAGCTCCTCCCATCTGTCTTAGCAACACTTGTACAGGCACATTCTATTATTTTAAAATAATTAATTTCTCTAACAAGGGGGGAGAAATATTCATACAAATGAAAGGGGAAACTGTCAATACGCAAAGTGCTGACACATCCATCGGGTAAATAAGCTAGAAAATTTACTTCCTTTAGTTCCCTCCAGAGGCCTTATAGAAATTATTTTAATCAGTACATCAGATTTGCTATGGGTTAATGTCAGACAGATGCAAATGCATAGACAGGTGTGCACACACACGTTCTGTATGATGGCTTTGGGAGGGAATGGAGTCTTCCTTGCATATCACAGAGCAGCAGCAGTTTGCGTCTGGGGAGCCTGGCTGGCCTGCTCTGTGGCATCAACAACCATAGCAAAAAGCAAGTCTGTGCTTCCCACATGCTGAGATGTGGAAGGAATTTTAAGAGCTGTGTTTCACCATAGGCTTGTAAAGACATCACGCAAAAGCTTTACATGGGCACAGCTGACTTGCTCCCGCAGCAATGGCTTTTTTTGAAGCTGAGGATTTAAGACTACTAGGAAAGAAGTCATTTTAAGATTAAAAAGAGTGACATATTGCTCTGAAAAAGGAGAGATGTAGAAGCAGCGTAACTAGTTTGGTTTTTTCTTTTTTTTTTTTTTTTTTTTTTTTGTGAAATTCCAGCTGTTATAAAAAGTAAGGTGCTTTTCAACCAACATAGCTCTCATGGCATTTAAAGTTCTTATACCTACCAATAGAGATTAATACCAATGGCTAATGCCAGCAGCAGATTGCAACTCTCCATGACAAATTCCAAGACAATTCTTACTATAGGGAAGGATTTGTAAATATATTTTTGCAAAATACTTCATATTGTGGAATCATTCATGGGACTTGAACCTACTCCTTGCTGAGAAAAAGTGTTAAAATATTTGGGTGCCTTTGACAGATAACATGATTTATACTGAAAGAAGAACAGTTTCTGGTTTTACCAGCATTAAAATAATTGTTCACCCAGCACAGCCACACCAGTTTGGTTCTTTACATAAATTAGCATGAAGACATCATACCCACATGAAGGGGTTTGTGGATGTAGGCCTGGCTCACAAAAAAGTGCTGTGCTAACATATGTGTAAGACTTAATGAAGCACTGAAATACTCTTTTGATAAGGCTTTTTCCCAAAGTCCAAACCTCTGGTTTTTTAACCTCCCCTGAAAAGAAAGCCAGGATTTTTTGCATTAATTTTTCTTAGGAGAAGCAATGTGTAACGTAATCTCAGCAATATCAGTTCTGGAACATGATAAAGGAGAAAGTATAGGGGGAAAAATGTTAGGAGGAAAACTGGATGACGGCTGTAGGTAAGTACCAAATTATATAGTGGGATAAAATTCTGGCCCTTCTGAAGTCAAAAGCACAAAATTTGCTAAATCACATCTGATTGTCACTGTCAATATTGTAACCAACAGATTATTCCCCAGATGATTTTGCAGAAAACAAAAGAGCTCCTCTTGTGAGTATTATTCTATACACACAGCATCCTTCAAAGAAAAGGCATGCAGTTAAGCAGAAATCTTGAATGCTATTTAGAGGGACTAAAAACCTTTGGAGTATCTTCACTGCTTGAGTTCTCCGTGACTACTGATGAGTAGTCATGGGTAGTAAAGAGAAGCAATTACTTTTTTTTACATAAATATATGATCCTCTAATTTTTACAAAGTATCTAATCCATACAATTACCATTCATTTTGCAAATACTTTCCAGGCTTGTATGAATGAAATTTATCTCCCATGAGTTACTTCAACAGAAAGAAGAGAATTTAGATTGTTACCAAAACATGTAACGAAGATAAGGAGAAGGTATGAAAGGCACTTGTGTTCACAGTGCATTGTCAAATACTCAGAACGTCTTGCAGACAGTTCTAAAATTCTTCATATTTGATGATTGCCAGTGACTTTGCATGACACTTCAAATAATGTCTCCAAATTTTTGCTTGCCAAAGGGTACTTTTTTTTAAAATTTAAATATTAATCTCCATGCTGTCAGTTCTGAAATGATGAAGACAGATTAGCAGCTTGTCCAAAATACCAGTCAGGCCTTGTAGTAAACACTTTCAATAGCCCCAGTGTTGGCAGAAAGCTTCCGAAATTTCAGTCTGCAAGTAAAATCCCAACTGAAGGTTTAAAATATTTGTGTGTTTGCAGAGTTTAACATTCACTTGTCCTTTCATGTGGAAGAAATTGATCCCTTTCATTTGCATTTTCAGTGTCATCCACTTCTTCCACTGGGTTCTTTTCTTGCAACCCACTATTTTCTGAACAAGAATCATCATATCCATCTCCCTGATGACCTTCAACACTGTGTCTGATGCCATAAGCAAAGTAAATGATGAAGCCTTCCAAAAGGAGAAAGAAAAGGTTCATAGGGTTTTCAGGCAAGTAGTGCATTAAAAAGTAGTTATTTCTCTCTGGCTGAACAGATTTTGCAAAAGAATTTTCTTCTTCAGATACCAGAATCAGAGCTCATGCTTCAGGTCTTCCCTGTTTCTATAAGAAGTTCTAGTGCATAATTTTTGCATAATTAAATGTTCTAATAGATTATGGAAACTACTATCTCTAATTTACGTCTAGATGGAATAATACAGTTTTCTATATCTAAAAGAGGACAGATTGATATACTGGAAAGAAACGTGTTACAAGCAGGTTTCTACACAATTTTAGCTATACTTACTAGGAAAAAAAATCATTGCTCATTGGAATTCTTCATATTACCTAAAAGCTATATTTGCAATTTTGACTGCATATAAATACTTCTTCTGAAGCATGTTCTTGTTTTGATCAGAAATATTAGCTGACTTTTATTAAATCACAGATATTTTTTCAAATATTTAAGGAGAAGAATGTTCTAAGATGGGATTTGTAAGTTCTAGTGTATGAAGTGACTGAAATGAACAGAAGTACATACCAAGTGCCATCCAGATGCTAAATCTCATCCAAGTTTCTCCACTTAATTGTACCATCAAGTAAATATTTACCAGTATACTGAATGATGGCAAAAATGGCAATAGTGGAACCTAAAAGGAAATATTTAATATGTTTTTATTAAATATATATATACATTTTTTTTTGCATGTCACACTTCAGGTATATAACACAAACTAGAGGTAACACATGTAATCACTAATAAAGAATTTAAATTTTTTTTGCTGTTGTAATGTAGTGAAATTTTCTTTTTCACTGGGCTTAACCAACAGTTTCTACAGATCTTAAACTTGTAAAATACCTTATGTTTAATATATATTCTCTAAGGCTATAGAAAAACTTTGCAGTTTGTGCTGAACATATACTAATAAATTCCTGTATTTACAGCTGAAAAATAATGTATCTATCTCTCTTATTCTGGAATGCTCCCCCAGCTCCACCAGATTCCTTGACCTTCATCACTGTACTTCATTATTTCCATTAAATAACTGATCTTAGACTATAAGTGAAAGTGCAAAAGGAAAGGATTTATACTCTGTATTGAGGTCCAAAGGATTGCAGACTACACAAAGTGATTGTACACTCATCAGTTTCTGAGTTGTTTTCCAGCTTCTAAGTTCTCTCTTCCACTCATTAGAATCCATCCAAAGCTCTCATCAGAGAGTAACATAGAGAATACATTATTTACCATAAAGGCTACTTTCTGCCGGTTCTGAGGCTGCCTTTGGATGAGGAGAATCGTAACTATGAATGTTACCACCAAAAAAGCAAGAACGCCAATACTCCAGGGCTCCAAGTTAGCAATGAAATGAATCCCATATGTCATGAGGATACTCAAGCCACAAATCGAGCAACCTGTATAAAAACCAAAAAAATTATGGAAATATGTCACTTAATCTCTGCACTGAAGAGGAAGTGACTTCTAAGAAGAGTGATAGTAAGCTTCAACGTGTACTGTTGTTATGAATATGTTTAATTAAATGAAAATGACTACTGATTAGATTTATTCATCAAGAAGGATAAAAGCACAGAATGACACCTTTAGTATGACTGAAAGAAGGCATGTTATCAGCAGATTTTTAATTCTGCCTTTAATAAAATTCCACCATGTATGTTAATGCATACATGAGTTTGGACAGCCGAATACTTACCTAAGAGACTCACTAAAATGTTAACTATAGTTGCAGTCTGCTCAGTTGGTAAACTGGATGGACTAATCAAGGCCTGAAGATGGAAGCTATTCTCTTCTATCATGTTTATCTGTGACTCACTCACTGCAGATTCCCTTTCAGCTGCAGCCAGAGCTGCTTTCTCTGGAGAGTATTTTGGTTCCTCATAGGTGGGTTGGTACCTATGCATAAAACAGAGTAATAAAAAACCATTAAGCATACTTCCGGATTTGAAGCAGTATGACTCTAGGAATGTATTTAAGTACTAAATTCTTTTCAGTAGAGCATTGGAATTTCCCATGTTTTAACTGCACTGCAACAGCATTATTAGTCACTATCATATATAAAAATACTTGCAACTCACTTTTTGGATTGGTTTGTTTGGAGATTTTTTTGGGCAGTTTTTTAAGCTACCTGAATGCACCAGCAGCTCAGATAAATGACCAGTCCCATACAGAAAGAAAGGACAGGGTCTGGTAGTCAACAGCAAGGAAAGAGTAAGGGAGCTTGTTTCTGACTTGCTTCCCATACTATAAGAGGCTTCTAACTGGAATTAACAGAAAATTTACATCTGCTTTGTTAGCTTTTAAGTGTATTTTTAAAAATACATATGGTAAATAAGTCCTTTTTAAATAGAATAGGCTTCTCTTTTAAAGTGTAAATTATTGCAACAGTGAATTTGAGCTGAATTTAAGCTGCTACACTTTTCAAAGTTAATTACTTAGCCTTAAGTAATAAAGGCTGACTTTTTAAAATAAAAAGAGCAAAACATAATAAAATGAGCTGTGGCTAGCAATATATAATTCTATAACTTTACGAACATGACTGATACCAGTTTTACTGAGAAGTATTTATAATCTCACTCACTGAGAGATAATATTTGCACTCTCTTCTTCGTTACCATAACTTAAAACACTTGTCTGGTCTTACATTTCTGACTAGGATAATACAAAGCAACTATTTGAACTTGTTCGTCCTGTGAACCACCTAGAACATCTACCCCTTTGACATATAGTCCCCAAAATGCAATATGCCTGATGTACAGCATAGATTGTACTCATATCAAAATATCATTCATTGAATTCTGTACTGAAGCTTATATTTAGTACCTTTGGAACTAATCTGTGGACCAATACTTCTTCAGGAAAATAAAAGGTGTCTAAATTTTACCAGAAGCTTTGACCCAACTCACTGCTATACTTACATAACAATATACCAACACAAAGTAAACCACAGTAGAATACAAAGGATGTTTTTGGCTCACCTAAGAATGAGGACACAGGTTGCCACAAGTGAATAAGCAAGAAGTGTGCCAATAGACATCATGTCCACTAAAGCCTTTAGGTCAAACAGAAATGCCATTACAGCTAAAAAAGAAAAGAAATTGAAAAAATCCCATGAGACTGACACAGAATTGTAGAATCATTCACATTGGGAAAGAAGTTTAAGATCATCAAGTTTAACCATAAGTGCCAAGATTAATATTAAGATATATTCAGCTAAGATTTTCAAATCTGTCCGCAGCGTAACTTACTGTTTTACTGACAGCAATGTGAGTGAAATTGTGATAATCCTTAAAACCACATTTTTTTAAGGCACTGGTATCATTCCAAAACTAATTCCCTACAGTTGGGGATCTCATTCCTATAGATAGGCACTGATGAGTCATAGAGTCATGCTGCATAATCAAATGCTTATATTGGACTTATTTGGATATAAGTATTTGCACATATATTGTTGAATTTGGGCCATATTAAAAATACATTTTTATAGAATAAAGTTCAGATGCTGCAGCAGAATCTCACCAAAGCTGAAAGGATGGATCCCATTGCCAAACTGAGAAAAAGTCGTTGTGGTGTAAAATTTCTGCCAAGCTGGGAAAGAGCTCTATGTGAAGAGGACTTTCAGGAGTTGCCTCAAATAAAATAGTTTTGTGGGGTTTTTTTAATGGTTATCTTACTAAAAATAGTTTTCAATTCACCTTCAGGAAGGACCAGTAACATCTCTTAAGAATGAATATTCTTAAGATCACTGAACTCAGAGGCAGAAAATTCCGTGATAGTGGAAGTAATCATAGAAATCTTGTGTTTATGAAAGTTAATGCCACATTCATTTGGAGATTCTGGAATGTCTTTTTTTGTCTATGCTGTTTGCACACAGAAGCCCATTATTCATAAAGAAATTAGGAGAAACTATCAGTAAATGAAAGGCTAATTCCAATTTATTTGAAATACATGTGCTCAAAGAGCATCTTAAAATATTCGTATTTTATTAATATTTTTGAGATGCATATTTTTTGAGTCATCAGTAATCTCAACATCAAAAGAAACTATTAAATGTAGTCTTTATACGCTGTGTGTATATGCACACTATATTCAAAAATACTTATATTTCATATTTATGGTGCGCATTACTTGATGTATTTGTAAACAGCTGCGTAAGTGCACAAACACACAGACACATACTCCCCTAGTATTTGATCGTGAAGGAGGAAGCAAAATGTGATTTTCTGAAAACAAGACTGCTGGATTATAAAATTATATTTTATACAATTTGGGGGTCTCTTTTTCCAATTAAGAAAGAGCGTCCTGTTTTCTTTAATGACAGTGGATGTTCCTAAATCCAAAAAGCAATTTGCAGAGTAGATTTTTGAATATCTCACTGCTTTTCATGTTCTAAAGAGCAAAGCTGAGGAAGAACAGAACTTAACTAAAACCTCATGTACAGTAGCTGTACTTAATTTTTAATCCTACCTTCAAAAAGCTACTCTATAGCCCAGATATTCTTTAACTTTAGAAACAAAGTGAAAAATGCCTGCAAGTTTTTTCTTAGTAGTTCTTCTCTATTAAGAGAAAAAAAGGCAGAGTATTTCTCTTCCACCTATCTTAATTCTACTCCAAGAGACAACGGTAGGTCCATTTATGGTGAAACTGGACTGACAATGAAACATTTTGTCAATTTCACTTGATTACCACCTGTGAAAACATCAGTCACATAATAATGTGACAACTGTCTCAGCTGTAGTCTTGACCTGATAACTTTAATTAAACATCTCATCTCCTTAATATTTCTTACAGCTGTAAAGCTATTCATGCTACAAATGCATAGGAAAGTCAGATAACATAAGCTGTTGCATACATCCATAACTATTCTGTCAAAACTACTTATGACCACAAAATACCAAATATGGTTGTTTTTTTTTTAATTAGAAGAAGAAATTAGTCTTTCTTCAGCAGTCGATAAAGCTGTTTTCCGGTGAGCTGTTGATGCACCAAATTCCCCAGACTGTCTAAAAGCAGTCCAATATCAGCTGCTGCAGAGCTATAGGCAGGGCTGTATAACTTTACCAGCTGGGTAATACACTATTCTTCTCATCATTACTGTGATTTCACATAAAGATCTTGATTTCACCCCACAAAACTACACTTCCAAATTCTTAAAGGAGAATATGTCAATAAGATAAATTCAAATAAAATAAAGTTGAAATAATAAAAGTAATGCTAAGCAATCTGTTTGTACTCTAACCAAAGGAAAGGAAACTGATAATAATTCTTCATGTGGGAACTATCTGGACAATGACTGTGCCTTTCTGCATTATTAAGCACGCAGTGTGAGCAGTTCCAGTCTTGTGGCATCTGAGGGTGACCCTGACTATAAATAAAAATAGTTTAGTCTCATTCCTGAACCTCTTATTTGAGATTAATTTTAGCCAAGGTTGCTAAAAGTTCTAGGGCATGTATTTCATATTTGAATTACTTAAAAAAAATATTTATTTGCCTTGGAGTTAAATACTTCTGAAGCTTCCGTTTTCCTGGGTGATTAGACATCCCACTGATCAATGAAATTTGGGCACAGCTACATGTACCTCTGCAAGAAGTATGGACAAAAGTGAAGCAGTTGTAGTTTAAGAATTGACCATAAGAGTTGACAACAGCTCCCAAAATACTGTTTTCATAAAATATATGTAGGCATGAATGTGTATACATATATGTACAGACACAAAAGCTCCCAACACACACATGCCCCTCAACCACAACTTGGTAACCCTATACAACAACAGAATAAATTTCTTTGGAAGACAATTTAAAAATCTTTGTATTTTACACAAAAGTTGACCCTGCTGCAAATGTAATTTATTTTCCCTATATCTCATAATAAAAAATGTGGCAGTTCTTTCCCCCCCCCCTTATAGATGGGATAAATATATTGGGTCTACATCAGACAAGAAAGCCCTGTCAGCAGAGCATCAGCCTAAGGGACTCAGATTAAATAACAAGCTTATTCACCATACGAGGGGTTAATATTGAAAAAAAAAATTGAATTCTGTGACATTAAGACCATCACCACCACCATGATTGGCTTGATCTGGAGTTCTTACACCCGTTGATTACTCAATAATTTTATTCCCATTGTACATGCAAGGGAAGTTAAAAGCAGCCCTTTTCAAAAATATAAAGTACCATGCACGTGCATAGAGCGCTTAAATCCCAGTTTTAAGTAACATGGGCTTTGAGAGCTTACCAGAGATGACCCCTGCTGTCAAGGTGGCAGAAACTGGTGCCTGCCTCTTACTCACTTTGGCAAGAAAACTAAAGAGTAAACCATCACGTGCCATGGCAAACAGAATTCGGGGCAAAGGGAACATAGAGCCGAGAAGACTAGAACAGAAAAATGTATAGTTCAAATACAGGTTATTAAAAGCACAATGCTTTACTGGTAAACCCAACTACACAAAAAGAAAGCTTGGAGGAATTAATGGGTTTGGGTATAGTTTTTCTTAGGCTCTGTGTTGCTGCTCTTGGTATTTTGTTTGGTTGACTGATGTTCTTGCTTTTGAGTTGTTGTTTATTTTGACCCTAGGCTTTGAAAGCACTTAAGATAAATCAACAAATAAAAATCTGCGGTAGAGAAGTTTTACTGGTAGACTACTTTACCTAGCAACAAGCAGATTTGATCATTTCAGTCCAAAGCAAATCAAAGCTGCACAACAGTGGTTTATTTCCATATATGCAATCTGTTTAGCTGTGCACCTTTCTTTACAAGGATCAACTCTTAGTCTCACCTGCTACTGCACCAGACGATAGAGTAGCAACTAGTGGGGTCTTCGTTTTGGGATTGATTTGAGCTAGACATTTGAAAAGCAACCCATCCTTCGCCATAGCATAGATTACACGTGGTATTGGGAAAATGGATCCAAGAAGACTGAGTAAAAAGCAAACACATGCAACATGGCAAACACAATTCATGCAGAGTTTGTATTCATGGACAAAATGAAAAATGTTAATTAATGGCATGTATAGAAACAAAATGTATGGTTGTAAGACAAAACCAGAAAGCCCCATAGCCCAAGGTACTACAGATCAGACACAAATAATTTTTTTTAACTGTAAAGTTGATATTATTACTATTATTATTATTATTATATTAATGAATCCAGATTAGCAAGATAACTCTTGCCATCACTGTAGTTGTTGGGTGTTAGTGGACCAGGAACATGTTCCAGATCACACCAACTATGCAATTAAGCTTTAGTAGTCCTGGAGAAAGTCTGTCAGTCAGCAGCAGCAAATAAATAAGCATAAGCAGCATCCCTTACACAATATATTTCCATGTAAGCCGGCTTATTAACAGTAATTCAAAGTAAGCACCATACAAGTATACTTGGGCAGATTAATTTTTTTGAGTAAAGCACCCCTAGGGCAAGCTTCATTAAGACTTTTTTGGAAGAAGTAAAGCTACTTAATTTAGACTTGTTATTAGCAGAACACATAAAGCTTTTAAACTATTGATAACTTGAAGCTCTTAAACATACTTCTTAAATTAGGTGTTTTCTTTCCCTCAAAGAGAAATACTTCTAACTAAGAAAACAAAAGGCGAAATCATAGCCAGTATAACCTCTGCAGCAAGCACACAAGTTTTAACCAGGTGAATGGTTTCCTTTCTTACTTTAGAGAAACAACTACATCACTTAAAGAAGGCACAGCTCTTACATACCACAGGTGCTAGGTACATCCAGTAACGCTTGTGGGACACAGGTGTTAAGGTTAGACAGGAGAGAAGTTTTATTGCAAATGAACTGATTTTGATGTACAAGTTATGAGTGTACCTTCCACAAAGAAGGTACATTCCAAAAAAATTCCGGAAAGTTTTTTGTTGTTTTAGCTTTGTAAAGTTCATTTATCCTACCCTTCTTTAAGTACATTTGCATACATAATGGCAATATTAACAAACATCTTTACCCTGGCGAAACTAGTTCATGACATAACACAGTGAGAGGAAACTGTAAAGACCAAAAGCAATTAATTCCAAAGTTTTTTCTTAATTGTACCTCTAAACTGAGGGATATGAAATACAGTTTCCTTTGGTTTGTTCTAAACTAACATCAGTCAACAGATTGAAAGATTAATCTCTCCACAGGAGTAAATATAATTCGTCAGGATACACTGGAAAAAGAGACCAACGGTTCAAATTTCTAAAAATACATTCTTACCATCTCAGTTCACTTTGTTTTCCAGTATTAATTTCTTTAATCTAGTTTCTTATATGTAACTTTTACTATTTATCAATGTAAAGAAAAAAAATCAGTGAAACCCTCCAAACTGAGGGGACCAAGACAACTATATAGAAAATAACTATAATCCCAGGATGAACTGTGTAACTGTGATATCCTTCAGTCAGTCCTACATTTCTTTTAATGTCCTTCCTGAACTACTTCATGTTTCTAACCCCTCCTACGTCTAAATGTTCCTTTCCTTTAAACCATTGCCCACAGTCAACAAGCTCATATTCAGGCTAATGCCTACAGGGTTATGTTGGAGTGCTGTTAGTGCTTCCACAGGCAACTTGCTTTCCTTTGTGGAAAGGCAGCCAGTGTTCTTACCACTGAAGCTCATGTAAATGACTCCTTACCTACACAAGCTCAGGTAAAAGATTGGCATCAGCATTTTTCTATCCCTAAATTCAAGTATCAAGCAGTTTTCTATTTAATTAAAGTGTTTCTATCACATTACAATTGGGGTGTATTATATCTGAACACATACTAACACATATCATGCCCTCCCTGATCTTTTTAATCAAAATAATACGTTTACATTCACAGTTTCACAAAGGGGAATAAATTATAATATTTTCACAGCTATAATCTACATCTCAAATACCCACACAGAAACCACAGGAAGGGATGATGTCATAAGACAGACTGGCTACTGGAGGAAAACAGAGACAGGCAACGAAGACGAGAAGTGGAGCTAGTTAATCATGTCTTCAATTTTGCCTGCAAATACACAGAGCCCATAAAGCTGCTGAGTCACTGGGAATGGACAGCGAAAAAGGACAAAATGGGTGATGTTTACTTTGTCAGTTAATAAAGTAACTTGCAGGTCATATGTTTGAAAATACTTACTTAAATTTAAAAAAAAATTTTGGGGTAATAAGCTTCTACCAAAGAGGTAGAGTTCAATAACAGTATAGTTTTTTTAAAAAAAAGGTACCTAAATTAACACAGCTACTGCCATGTAGACCTGCTTAAGTTTAAAACTTGCTTATAATACTTATTGCTAATTCTTTGCATGGACTGAGCCTTCAGAATGAACACACAAATATACATATAAATGTAATATATTATTCATCAGAGCTTTTCCCAATAGAATTAGTATTTCAATGTTTTTACCTTGTAGACAAAGCACAGAGGGATCCCACTGCTACAATGTATTTAGCAGGACCCCATCCAACATATTCAAATGCTACTGGCAGAGGACTTTTCTCATCTAGCAGATAATACGGCATCATAAGTGTCAGTGCAGCAGAAACCCCAAAATAGGCCGTGAAGCAGACAAGCAGGGACACCACAATTCCTATGGGTATGGCTTTCTGAGGATTCTTGACCTCTTCTCCTGAAAAAAGGAAAAGAAAATGCCCCACCAAAAATTCTTACTAATTTTCCCCTTCAGCTTTAAAAGATAACATCAAAGACAAAACACTTGTTAATCTAAGTCATGGGAATCATATCTGCAATGGAAGTTTTAAAGACCTGAGTAAAATAAACTGAGACATGCAGAACAGAACTCAGTATTTTGTTGTCAGAAATAGCATTAAAATAGAGATAAATTAAAGGTCATAAAATACATTATATATTCAGAGTACTCCAAGCCCATTATTTTTAGTTATTTACCTACACTTTATAAGTTCAATGTACTCATTCCCTATCAGCCATTAGAACATCTCAGAGAACTGTAAAAGTGAGCAGATGATTAACATTATTTGAGCAGAAAAATTGTATACTATGCACTTTCCAGACTTAGAAAGCAACAATCATTTCTTTAGAACAGGAATAAAATAAACAAAATCTCCTCATTCTTCCCAGAAAGATAGCCACGTTCAGGAATGAACTTAGACTCATTCTACATTGACTGAAAGAGGTTTGGAAGAAAGCAAAGTAAGAAGAGTAGACAGATTATTATATTGTTTGTGGTTCTTTGGGGTTTTTTTGCAAAAAGACCCCCAGTGTTAGACATATATACACACATATAAATACTATACCAGTTGTTGCAATGCAGTCAAATCCTACAAAAGCATAAAAACAGGTTGCAGCACCAGCCAATGTTCCTGTGAAACCGTATGGCATAAAGCCACCACTCCCATACATACTTGTCACATTTTCATGGGATGAGCAGTTCCTATAGAGAACAAAAATACAGCAGAAAGATAACTTCTTTTTTCATTATTGGTAGGATAAATACATGCACCCTCCTACCCTACAACTCTGAAAAAAATGTGTAAGTGTTCTCATCATGACAGAGGTCTGCTTTACAAAACTCCGTGAGATGACATTTTTATGTCCAAGCTCGTAAGAAAGACAAAAATAACAGCAAAAGGAAGAATATCTAAATCAAGTAACCATCATCTTACTTGCTTTGAAGTTTTTGACAAAACATATTAAAACACTAATAGTGTATATTACTAATAAAGCACATGTAACAGAAAACTGCTTGGAATATGAGCAAGTAAATAGATTTTTAAAAATTACTCTGTTATTGCAGTAAGGTTTCTGAGATATTCTTCACTTATTTTCCAGTTGTCAACTTCGCCTTTCACAAAACCAGAAATCATAACGAAGATTAGGACCAAGATGTTAATAGCAGTGAAAATTTTATTCACCCATGCAGACTCTTTTACTCCAAAAGATAAAAGACCTGTAAAATAAAAATATTTTATAGCTGTGAATGGCCCATTATACTAATAAAATGGCATTTTAAAGAAGGTATACACGTAAAAGAAGAACTGTAAAGAATCTGAAAGTTATTCCATCAGGATTCTACTTTATCATTAGATTTTAAACAGTTAAGTTTTAAAGTGTTAACAGTTTAATGGAAGAGCAGGCAGTGAGCAGATCAGGAAAAATTAAATACAATTGGAAAGTTTTCACAAGTCCTTTGCGCTCTAAGTGTTTCCACTAACATCCCATACATACTTTCCCTCATTATTTAGAGATTAAGTCTGAAAATTTTAAGCCTCTCAAAATAATATCTAAAAAGTCTCTGATTCCACTAATGAGATATTTGCTCTCTTACCAGAACACAGAAATTATCTTATGAGCTGCTCAGGTTTTCTTCACCAATGACATTTTTATTGAAATAGGTGTATGCTTTGTGCAACTCAGTTTTTTCCAAAAAGGCAGTATCTCAATCAGCCTAATGCAGTATGAATCACAGTATGTGCATTTTTAAAGTCCTTTCTTTATTAAAAAAAAAACACAAAAAAACCCCCGAACCCAAACCACATTTCTGTGTGCTTTCCCTTGTGCCTAGCACATAACATTGTTTGTAAAATATCACCTGCTACTCCTATGATCCAGCTTTACACAGCTCACAATCCAATTACTGTATCATGCTCAACCTATACAGTCCTGAGCCATTCCCACTGACTCTCCTCTCAGCAGTGGGGAATTCCACCCAGTTCAGTCACTGGGGGTTTGACTCCTTATCACAGACACCTGGAAAAGCAATTTGCAGCACAAATGCAAAAAAGAGTGAAGAAGGAATGATGGTAGGGATGAAAAGACAGGACACAAATGAAAACTCAGAAGCAGTGATGAACAACAGGAAAAACATTTCCTCTTTTATCAAGAACTTCTAATTCTTATGTTCTGAAGCAGCAATGGCAACAGAGGAAATATAAAAGGTATCAGCATCTAAACTAGTATGGTATAGTTTGGTTTGTGGAGTTTCAAAGGGCTCAAAGGCTCTGCTTTTCAAAGGGTTACTTTTTCCTCCTTTATTTGGAAAAGATGAAACTGAAGGTTCTGCTCCAGTTATATTCCAAATTCATTCCCAACCCGCCTGACATAAGGGTCTGAACTGGTCCTATAGGCAATTCTGAGCCACAAGTGTGGCAGGATGCTGGACTAAACCTAGTCAAATCAACTCCCAGATCTTCCTAAGTGTAGGAAGTCATACTTTTATGTACAGAGACCTAATAAATCTTCAGGTGCATTGATCACTCATTCTAGCAGTAAGTTGAACAGAAATGTTTTCCTGTGTCAAAAAAACCCCACTCAGAACAAGCGAACCAGAGAACAGGTTATATACATATAACTTAGTTTCACTTCCCAGAAAAGAAAAGTTCCTGCTTTGGTTTAATCCAAAGAGAGACTGAACAGGACAAGTATATGAGATACGGGTAAGACCTCCACTGAATATTGAAATGCTTCTAGTATTACCTGAAAACAAACTGCACACTTCAGAATACCCTTCCTGCTTCCTTCACTCCCAGTGGCAGTAGAAACATTTCCATGTGGTAAATAATTGTTAAACGCAAACATGGAAGTAAGTTGCAGTATTTTTGAGCTTTCTGATCCCTCAAATAGCATGTAGCTGGTGTCAATGCTTGCGATTCAAAAGTGTGATACGTGAGTAAAGGCAAAAAAGAACAGGACTTGGAAGAGTAGACAGGAAAGGTTTACTCAGGTTTCAAACTGGTCTGTTGGTCCATGTAAGTACCTTGGGGTGCCCTTTAGCTCAAGCAAATTCTAGGATAAACAACTGAAGACTTAGAAAGGGGAACATTATTTTATACCAAATAAGTGACCAATTTAGATGGAAAAGAACCCTTACAAATGCCCACTATGTGCACAATATATGATTTAAGGAGACCACATCACCAAACTATAGAGCTTAACCTCCAGGCCACTCTGAAAGCATTTACTGGTGATAAAGCCAAGAAAACACAGAGAACTGTGTAATTTTCCTGTCACCATAATCTGCATCATGGGTGTTATAAAAAAAGTACTGAAAAATGATTAATTCATGTCTCACTTTCAAGAGAAGAGGGTGCATGTGAAAATTTGATTATATACATTTAATTCACAGAGCCACTGTGCCAATACAAAATGTGCATCTGAACTTCCTTAAGGTACTTCTGGTGCAAAACCCTACAATTTAGCACTTTTAGCTGTAAAATACCACAACCACCATAAATTAAGCCATATATTGTCTTACCTGATAAAAGTAATATAAGTAATACAGCAAAGAAGTCAGGATACTCTGCTAGCCCAGAGTAATTCATTTTGAAGTAGGCACTGAAGAAATGACCAATCCGTTTTCCAAGAAGTTCATCAAAGGTGCCACTCCAGGCTCTTGCTACACTTGATGTACCTTCATAAAACACATGCATGTTTAGTGTTTTACATCCATACAGTGGGATACAGCTACTTCTACTGAAACAGAAACAAAACTAAGCCTGTTGCTACTTGCATTTAAAAAAGCAGAGCTTGTGCTGCGAGTTTGTTTTGCTGAAGAATTCTAATGTTTTAGAATTTTGCTTGTTAAATGGTAACAAGTTTTTCTAGAACTAAAACATACAGATTTGTGCCTCGTTTATTCCCAAAATATTGCAGAAATTATTTCTGTGTCATTTATGTCTGATTCTGGAAGAAGCTTTTTTCTAGAATTACAGTATGACATATGTTAAACAATACAAAGTAATGTAAGAAAGCATTTGAAGAAAGAACATGAAGGAAAGTTTGTCCACCTGTAAGTAAAGCAAAAAAAGAAAAAAAAATTACTAGTAATATGTATGTTACTAGAGTCTGTATTTAAAATTAATGCTCTCTTGTGGTAGAGTGTGCACGGCCAAAGACAATCTCATTTTTATAACTGTCCTCTCATGAAATACATTTTAATACAATACTGGGGCATATCAGTTTTGTAATGATTTGAGTAACCATCCTACAGGTACACATATAAAGCTAGGCATGCTCACACACAATATAATGGAAGTTTGGGGCATGTTCCTCTGGGAGAAATAATTTTTAAATCAAAAAATGTTTTTTCTGCTGAAGCACTGAAATAGTTATTTGGGTATCTACCACATAAGCATTGATTTTATTTGGATCTGGTCAACTTTGTATTTTATGGGATTACCTGAGAGGACAGCACTTAATTAGCACAAGGATATAGTAGCAAGTTAGTACTTAAACACCATGACTTTCTTGTAAGATACTATAGCGATGAGGTCCCTCTAAACATCCTTGCTGTGTATATTCAGAAAAAAAATGCTTATTGATTGTACTGAAATTATTCTTGCTGACCAAAGACGGCAAAGAAGTCCTGATTATTCTTGTGTATCATCACTGAATTGTCTGACACAATTTTCATACAAGCTCTGTGGTTCATACGTCACAGTCTTACAAAAACATCTCGCAAAAAAACCTGTTTGCAATGGTGATGCACAGAAGGAAATAACCTAATCAAATTATTGCAGTTATTTCATCTCAGCAGAACTAAAAAGAAACAGTAGCTAAGCGTAGAGACAGAAAAGAAAAACAGCCCTAAATCTGTATCTTTTATCTGCTTTTATCAGAAACCCCTGGAACCCGTGTTCTTAGGCTTACCTATAATATAGGACAAAACGAGATTCCAGCCAGTGATAAAAGCCCACAGTTCACCAACTGTAACGTAAGTATACAAATACGCAGAACCAGTCTTGGGAACACGAGCACCGAACTCGGCGTAGCAGAGACCTGCCATCACAGATGCAAGGGCAGCAATGAGGAAAGAAACAACGATGCTAGGTCCAGAATCGGATTTGGCTACTTCTCCAGCAAGGACATAAACACCAGCACCAAGGGTACTTCCTACACCCAGGGCTATAAGGTCCACTGTTGACAAGCATCGGCACAACTTGGTGTCCTCAAGACTTTCGCCACTGATGTTCTTCTTCCGCACCAGACACCGAATAAAGGACAGGACTGGTCCACAGGGCAACATGGTGGATGTAGAGCTCTGAAATAAAGGAAATTATTGCAGTATGCAAAAGATAGTGCAGACTCTGGTGAAAAACAATGGAAAAGAAGTATTTGCATGAAGAACTTTAATTATGTCTACTAACTAATACATTCACACTGTTCAGTGACATTAAATAAACTGGCATGTGCTCTTTCCCCAGGAAACAAATTATGGATACAGTATTCCTAATTTTATATGTAGCACTTATTTCCCCAGGGAAGCAGATCCATTATCTTTAGATTTATTACACTGCTAATGGCCACTTCTTAACCACTTCTAAAACAGAAACAGCCTATTATCTCATATATCATAAAGCCTTTTAAGATAAGGATCAACACCAACATAAATAAGGGGTTTGGGGATCTGAAACTCCAACAGTAAGACTGTAAACAGCAAAAGCTTTAAAATACAGCATTCTGACAGAGCCAGTTCAATATCCTTTTGTCTTCAAATACATAGCTTTTGCCTTTAGAATTTGCTTCAGTAAGAACTGCTTGAAAGCAGATTAAAATAGTGTTTCTAGTCTCTCACGCACCAATGAAGTTTCCCCGATCTAATTATCCTTACAAGAAATCTCGTACATCTCTGCCTGACAATCATCTAACAAAACCCAATGGACTAATGGCTCATCCCATGCCAACTGCAGTTCTTCAATATTGTGAGTGCCTGTCACAGTGTGGGATGTGATCAGCTCTAGCACACAAGCTCAGATTCTGTGACTGACCTGGTCCTGGAGGCCAGCAGGAAGGTAGCACTTCGCTGGCCTGTGATATGGGTGCCTGCTAGGAACAGCAGCCATCCTGCTTCCCAACTCAAACAGATGGTCACTGAGGGTCCAAAGCATTTGCTTGGGGGGGAGGACATGGGCATCCCATAGAAAATAATATTTTAAAGAGGCAACATTAATGTACAAGTTCTGTCTTTATGTATTTGTTTGAACTGTATTGTTGATGGCTAAGAGTTTGGTAAGAATCAAGCAATACCATCTGTCATCTTCCCAAACTGATGGTTGTCTTTGCAACTCATACCATATATATCTCTACTCTGCTCATGATTTGTTAAATGGAACCCACCTGGGAACTGAAAAACTATTTAATTTAGACATATTCTGCTGGTGTATTCCTTCCTGGTCTGTATCAGTTTCCTAGAACAGTAAAGGACATTTCTACTCCCACTTGTTCAATCCACTAACAGCAATGACTTTGTATCAAGATGGATAGCTCAATTAACAGCATTTGATCCTAAAACAGAGAGTCAGAAGCAGAGAGTATCAGGGACTGCCATCCTGATACAAGACTGCTTGGGAAAAACAATCTCCTGAGAAGAGAAAAAACATTTTCACCCTATTCCTGTAATAGCTCCCCAAGCACACTCAAACATGCCATTTCTGTCTTCAAAGAGCATCCTTAAGAAAAAAGGTCTCCATTCCCTTTTAAGTAAAGAAAATTTGGTAAAGGGTAGTGAATGGAATTGAATAGCTGTGGATGTTATATAAATATGCTTATTAGTCTGTAGCCCATGTGACAAGCAGCAATGCTCTTGTGACTCCATGCTCTTCACCTTAGCAATTTCAATGTGGCAGAAACATAGCATTTTTTTAAGGAATTACTTCTCCCTCCCCCCAGATAATATTTCATTTGGTATTTCATTAACAGGAAAAAATACTCTGGCTGATCTTGTTCTAAGACCACTAAGCAATTTCCAAGACTCTTGTTATTCCGAAGTCATCTCAGATTGTTTTGCTTCTTTGCCATTTGGGACAAGAAGTCCCAAAAATTGTACAGGCATGTACTGCAGTGGTCAGCAGTAATATTATGGTTTTCTCTGCTGGGAAGGAATCCTTATGGCAAAATAGGAGGAGTTTTTCTGCTTCTGATTTCTGCTTCTTGTGGAGAGGAAGGAGGCTAGTTCTTGCCAGCCACAAGCCAGTAAGAGAAGACGCCTCTTCTGACTGAAACCCAGCCTTTCTTCTTCAGCCTTAAGAAACTGGAGCACAACCAAAGACAAAGTTCAATATACAGACTTTGTGTCTGTAGAGGAAAAAAAACCTCACCTCATGTGCGTGGAAAACTTCTCTTTGTAAGTATATCCATCCTAACATGGATTTGACAAACACATGGCCTTTTACAACAACCACTGGAATCCAGCATATCTTCCACAGTTTCCTATACTTAGTATGCCTAAATGTATAGCAAACAATGCCTGAACTCTGCTTCACAGCTTCTGGTGGCAAGTGCAGCACTGTACCTCAGCCATGGCCCCCTTTCAGATTTGGCTGAGACATTCCAAGACTTTCAGATAAGACAGTGAAGCAGGAAGAACTGATGAGCTTACGAAGCTATTTGGCTTCACACAGGACCAAATTACATAGGTATGAGGTGACAAGTGTCTTCAGAAATAACTGACAAGTGTAATGCTTCTCTGAGGTGCCCCTGGTACAGCAGATCCTTTAATGCATCACCCCCTGCAAGAGAACAGCCTGGGCAATGACTCACTGCTGACATGTGCTGACTCACAAGCAGTTTATCAGAACACTGAGGCTGAGCGCATCTCAAGCTAAAATACAAACCTACAGAAGCTTGGGTGTGCCTTTTGGTGGCAGCATTGTCCTAGACAAGCTTATACTGACTGTCACCACATACTCTTATAAAGGGTCTTATTCCTGCAGACTCACAGATCTTATTCCTGAGTTTGGACAAATATTGGTTTTCCTTCCTGTTGATCTTTATGACAGAGAGGAACATAAAGTAGGGTAAGCAAACACATTAAAAAATTCTCTGTCCAACTTTTTGACTAGCAGGTTTCAGTATTTTCCTAACTGCTCCTTTTTTCTTCCTCTTTTCCCTGCTGCAGCCTAACCATGCCTCATCCTAGCACACGACTTTGGGCTCTGCTTCATCTTGGTCTCTGCTGCCATGAGCTCTGTCAGCACTGGCCTGGGCCCCTGCTGAACATCCTGCACAGCTGAGGAGCACTGGCTCTGCTCTGAGCCTTCCGGGGAAGACACACTTGACAGCTTGGAAGAGGGGGTTTTTGATAATTACACTGGGTAATCAATCAAGATGGGAGTGCTTTTGAGGCATGTTTGGTGCACCCGTCCCACATTTCTTGGAGCAGACTTGGATACCTGCCACCCTTGAACAGCAATGTTAGGCATGTAGCCTGCAAGGACGGCCAGTCAGGGTGGGCTGAATTGTTCATGCAGTTTAAACAGAGAAAAGATTGAATCCTGACCTTATACAGAGTTTAAACATAGGCAGTGAGCAACAAGAAACTGAAAAAGGAAAATGCCCTTGAACTCACCAACGGTATGCAGTTATTTCTAATTAAGGTGTGGAGTGGACACAACCTGATGATTCTCTCATGCATTCAAACCTGTGCTAGGCTCCACTTTGAAGTCTGCTTTACAGAGAGCGCTTCGTCACAAGCAAAGCAAGTTTCACTCTTTCACAAGCAAACACCTGTGAAGTCCATTTGTTACCAATGTTGGCACATTCCTTTTCCTGCATACAACTGAGGTGGCAGCTCTTTGGCTCTGCATGTGCTGGGTCACTGCACTTTTGAAGTCTCTTTTGGACTAAGTTTTAATTTAGCTACAGATTACGCCATAAACACGGAATACGCTTCCAACAGTCCTCCAAAAAAGGCAGGTCTCAGTTCAACTGCCTTAGACTTGAGGACCAATGATCAGCCCTTACTGAAACCTCCTCCTTCCTTGAACTCATTCCTAGAGAGAACTGCTAAGCCATCCACACTACAGTTTAGTTTTACCCCTTCAACCACATTCAACAAAGATACAGACAAGAGAGTAGGACATAATTTAGACAGGAAAGGAACTTGAAAGATTTATCTAACATAGGGGGAGGAAGAAAAACCAAATAAAGCTTCCTCACAGCTGATGGACTTCATGGTATTTGTCAGAGTACATGAATAAGCAGGTATTTCTCCAATCCCTTTTGTTCTTTATTGTCTTGGTTAATTTTTTTCTCTACAGTATCTGCTGATAAAATCGTCTTAATTTCAGCCTTTCTTGGCCAATTGTAAACCAGATCATTTACTGCTTGGCCACTACACATCTGAATGCCAGTCCAAGAAGATGAGTTCAGCCTTACAATTGATACCAGCTGTTTGTTTAGGTGGATGATCAGGAACATTTAATCGTCATCTGTTGTTAGCCCTCTTCTGTCAGGAAATGTTTGGTGTCAAAAAATTTTTGACCAAAAACACCATTCAAGGGACAAAGTCTCTATCTGCAAAGATTATATTCATATTTAAAACTGCTTTGACTCCTTCACAGTCATGTAAAATCTACCATTTCTGCAAAGTGTTTTTCATGCAAAAATAACCTAACCTACCCTCCTATCCCACACAAAATTCAAAAAATCAGTGGATATTGGAGCAAAAATGGTAATTTACATCATGTGTCAATAATTTTATTTCCATTAAAATAAAATTTTAATCTAATTATGTCTCATACATGGTTTAAGTTAGTGCACATTAAACCCAAGCTACACATGAGAAAATCCAAAGTTTTGCTGCAGTTGCCATTCAACTTTTCCTACAAAATTTTCCATTAAAAGCTCTAATAAAAAAACATTAAAATCTCATATGGAAAGCAAATGTTATAAAGCAATATGAAACCCCTGAAACTTGTAGTACTGTTATTAAGATTTATGTTCAATGATTTTTGAAGCCAAAGTAAACCATAGATATTTTGCTCAAAACTATTCTAATATTATTATATTAGAATATATAGCTAATATTATATAACATACTATTAATTTTAGATGCAGTAGTTAAAACATTTTAAACACCATGTCAATTAAGGATAAAAGACTCCAATAAGTTTGTAATGTATTGAAAATGGGAAAATATAAATATATACTGGTTAATACAGATTAATTTAGCATCTTTCTTCAGCCTCATTTTCCTGAAAAAACTGTCAAAGTTTATTAATTTTTTTGTCTCCTATTAAGTACATGTAGCCTTATTAAAAATTGCAGTATTACATTTATTAGATCTGGTCCAATAATATATGAAAGGGAGATCTTTCTTGAAGTGAAATAACATATGAAAGTAAAAGAATTGCATTGATTGGATCTTGAGCAGTAATATATGAAAGTAAAAGAATTCAGAGATGAAGCAAAACTAGGTATGGTCTATGATTTGCGTGCACGTGCACACATGCACAGCCAATAAATTGTTTTAGTGCAAGTGTCCTAAAAGTTCATGTGGTGCCCAAGACTTTCACAAAACTCCATATGCCTTGGGATATTTAAAGTAGCGTATTTCAATAATGGTTCAAGCTGTAAAATTGGAAAGCTGCACCTGTAACAGAAGTGTATGATGCATAAAAGGGAAAAGGAAAGCAAGCTTTATTGTTCAAAAGCAGAAACACCTTCTAGTCAGACTGGGAAGGAAAATATAACTGCATCTTCTATATATTAACACTGTAATTTTTATTTCAGCAAAGACAGGATAATGCTGTAACGTAAACAAACTGCGTACCACAGCTCTTGCTACTCAAACAGCACATATGTTAAAGGCAACATTTCCTATGATAACCTAGGTTGCTTTCAGGTTACTTCTTTCAGCAGTAAACTTCATTACTAACCTGATTCAGAGCAACTTCTGCTGGGGAAATTTCTGCTCCTCTTACTCAGTCCTGAACTCCTGCTGTCATAAATGGAAGAGTAATGACTGAAAGTGATTTTATTAAAAGACTTGCTTTAAAAGCCAGCTGCAGGTGGTGTGGGAACCCTCAGTGTTGAGGGGTGGAGGCTTGGCACACCAGGTGATTGGAGGGCTGTGAGCCGGCCAGCTATTTGCCCAGCCAAGCAGAGAGGGAGGAAGGGAGGGAGAGAGAGAAAGTCTTGCTGGTGTTCAGATAAATCATATGCACTGTATTCATGACACAAAACCCAACTGGAATGCCATTTCCTACGTTTAAACGCACCTGTCAGGGAAAAGTTTCACACATCCCAAAGGAAATGCAGATGTCAGATCCCACAGTGATACCAAGCAAAGTTTTCCCATTGCCCCTGTGAAAATTTTGGAGCATGCTGAAGGATGCTTTGCAATGTTTTGAGACCTGAATGCAATAGCATAGAATGAAAAGTGTTTTTGTTGAGTAAATTTTAGAAGAATACAAATAATTTTTAAAGTATTGCTGTGGCTAGAACCAACACAGAAGGCAGTATATTTACAGAGATGGGTTAGAGCCCACTCTGTTGAACTGGGGTAGATGTACCATAGATTATCTTCTCCTTTATATGGCTTGAAATGAAAAATGCTGAAGACTGGAACTAGAACAAGCCAAATATTCCTGTGACACAACCAATAAATAAACCTCAGTTTCTTAAAAATTAGCTTCCAGAATAAACCAAACCCCAATGTACAATTTACAGCTGTATTTTTATAACTTCCAATGGCAGACAACCCTACTCTAAACATGCAGTAGTATTTCCAACCAATATTATTCACAGCATATTGTTTCCTTCTAAACACTCATGTTTCAATCACTTTATTTTTGTTGCGCTAATATAAGATAAACCTTGCAGAGAAAAGCGCTATGCTTCTTGTCATTAAAAGGTCTTTCCTAGGAAAACATGTAGAAAAACATACATTGTGTGGCAGCCCACTGCAGCTTTCTCTCAGCTTTTACTTTTCCCTTAGTGTAAAGTCAGCCAGTGCTCTAGAAGCAGAGAAGGTTCCTCCTTTTTGCTTCATGAATAGCCCTGCTTCCTGCAGCCTATGCAAGGGAAGAATACAACCTTTCCTCAGCTCTCCCAGAGCCAAGGAGAAATGCATCCAAGAAAGGGTGCTCCACAAGGATGGGCTGTGTTGCAAAACCGCGAGTCCAGCTTATGCTACCCAAGGCAATTATTTTCTTACAGGCAAAAACATGTTAAGAGAAAAGGTCTTGTTTGCTGAAGGTCTGATGATGACAATGCTAATTCTTCTCCTGTTGTTGACCTCATCTTTGTTAAAGATGAACTTTATCTCTTTCACAGTTAATACACAGTTAGAAGACAGAAACAAGAAGTTATGCTACAGGTTAGGCTTCTTGCACAGCAGCACATGACAACCACTTTTAAGGAGCATCACTCTGACCCGTGACAATATCTAGGCTTTTTTTTTACCAAACTAGCACTCTCTAACAAGTCCATGGATGACTCAGGAATTACTCAGATGGTTCTTGAATATCTCCAGTGAAGAAGACTGCAAACCTCTCCAAGCAATCTGTGCTGGTGCTCTGGTCACCTCACAGTAGAGAAGTTCTTCCTCATATTTAGCTAGAGCTTCCTGTGCATCATTTTCTGGCCATTGCCTCTTGTCTTGTTGCTTACCTCCTGTCTGTGATAACATTTCATTGCTGGTAACAGCAGTACACTTATGGATCATTACAATGATAGAGCTAGGCTGCTTTTGTTTGTCTGACTTTCTAAAACTTAATCCTGAGAACAGTAGCACACAAAAGCTACACTGCTAAAGGCATTCAAACCTAGAATCCTCCTGGCTCCCAGTCAAGAGGCAGGAAGCACACTGGCTGGTGAAATGAAATGGCTTACATTTTGGGGGTCCCATCTCGATCTAGTGCACCATGGGGCAGATCAGTACATCCCCATTTTGCAGTGTTTGGATCAAAGGTCCTATGGACAGAGACGGTTTTGTGTGTGTTTTCAGTAACACATGCTTGAAACCACAAGAAGACCATGTTGCCACCCAGCAAAAGTCATTTTTGTAGATTCAACTGAAAGGTGTATTTGTGTGCCTGAAGGTCTGTGACAAAGCAGCATGAGAGAGATGTTCATAAAGGGATGGGTCTAGTGGGGGATCAGTGAAGGATGCCAGACCCGGTGCTCTTTGGACAAGACTGAGCAGACAGAGTGCTGTCTGGTGGCAGTTACCTGCAATAGCATACCCAGCTTCTCTCTTTTGGAGGAAACTCTTGTTTCTCCCCAGGAAAGAGCTGTGGTAGATCCACTTTGTGGCTCCCCGTTTGTTTCAGTTGAAAATCCAGCTGTGTTTGGACCAAGTTCTGACTTTAGAGACTTTTCTGCTCCTTAGGAACTATATCACTTGGATTAATCTAAAGAGCCTCATCCAACGTTCTCTGATTTACATACCCAAAGGACTTCTGTAGCACATTCTTTCCATTAAAATGTTGATCAGGAATTCTCTTCTTGCCAGGAAACAGTTGACCACATTAAAGGGAATGAACTGAAGGACAAAATTATTTTATCGTATTTTTCTATGGAAGGCTCATTTTAAGACTTTCCTTAGAGTATCAGAAGAGTATGAACAGATTTTTATAAAGTTACGCAGAAATTCATGCTGAGGGGATTTTAATTTTACAAAAAAAAACCCCAAACTGTTAATTTTGAAACTCTTGCACAGACTGAAACAAAGTTCTACAGATGCCCAAGTGACAAACTGATTAAAAGCTGCTCTGTTGTTGACTCTGACTTGTCTCACAGACACATCCTCACAGCTACGGGCCAAAAATCTGTGGAGTTTTACAAAACTAGAGGTGTTAACTGTGCACATGCGTATCCATGTGCTTGCCCATATAACCACCACACATAACTCACCAAAGTTAAACATGAACAAAAGTGCTTGCAGACCCAGGCCTTAGTGAACCATGGCAATCCCTCCACTTTGCAGCCAACTGTAACAAACCCAACTTTTGACACGAACAATTAAAAAGAAACACAACATGTTTTGTACACTCTGTGTACTGGTATTCGTAAGAGGATTCATCAAGTGCCAGGAAGAATCTTTTCTGGATAAAGTAATTACACTTTAGTGGTTCTGACTTGTGCTTCTTGTGGTTCTGAGAATAAAAATACACTGCAATCTATGTGCTAATCTACAGAAAACAATCATAAACATTCAAGAGAGAAAGAATCCTTGTAAAGCTCAACAGTAGTGTAGGCTGTCTCTATAATCTTATGACAGGATCTTTTCTGAAGAGAATAAATTACAACTCAACACTTTTTAAAGGACTTCCTATTTATTAAAATAAAAATATACTTATTTTAGATTGCTTCTCATGGTTTAACTGAAACTAGTTCCTACAAAATATTGTACAGATTAAAATAAAATTATCACTTACTAATTCTCTCAACTTTTAATAATTCTTTTTTCAGTTTGTACTTAGGAAAATACCTCAAATCCTGAACTTCTGTAAAAGAAATTTAATACAACCTATAAAAAATAATCACATGCTACTAGACTCATCCAGGCAGGAAGAATATACCTGCAATCCTTCATCATTTCATATGTAACAGTAAGAAGGGCAACATTGGCACAAATTCCTATTAGTTATTTTGATCCAGGAATGAGTAATTTAACCTAATATTAAGCATGTCCCAAACAGCTACTAGCTGTCATTTGCTGAATTCCAAATATTCCCAGGAGTCTAAAGGAAATTTTTGCAGTGCTGACTCACAGTGCTGTCCCTAAGTCTAAAATCAGAGTTCTTGAGAAGGAAAGTAACTATTTAAAGCCATTATTATCTATAAAAAAAAAAATCCACAAATACTTTTTTGGCCTCGAATACAGGATAAATATAGATAAGAAATTTAAACAGAAAAGTCCGTAATATATGCAAAGAAGAACCAAGAAAATCAAAGTTAAAACTAAGACTTGATCTGTAATTGAAAATAAATTGCGATGCCATGTCTTGCCAAAAGAGAAACGATTCTGTCTTGCACCTCCCTGGACACCTGTAAAAGGAGCATCAGATGCAGCTCCACACTGCAGCTTGGGAAGGAGCAGGAGAAGGCACTCCTGAAGCATGAGTACACTTCTCCATCAGAGACAGGAAGTTACAAACGGGCTTTCAAAAAGAGCAAGGAGAAAGATCTACCAGAAAACAAACTATTAAGGCATTGTGGATTTTTTGCAGTGTACACTATTGGGTAACATCTTATTCTGCTTTTCTATAAGCCTGTTTGAACTTACAACATATTGAACTGAAGCAAACGTTAAAAAAAAAGTATTCAATTTGTGACAACATTTGAGCCAAATGTGCGGTAACACACCTAAAGGCCACTGAGGTAGGTAATTAGGCACATTTCATAGAAACCATCCCAGCCTATGTAAATGCAACTGACATTTAAAAGTAGTACTTAATGTCAAAAAAGACAAAACACCAAGCTTTTTTACCCAAATAATGAGGCTCTGTGTTATTTATTATTAAAAGTTGTATTATCATGTATGGAGATAACAGTTTTTTAGTTGTTTTGAATGTGCTTCATTTATAGCTTTTCAAGGTCACCCTGTTCACCTTGTTCTAGTTATCACTTTCTTCATTACCTGAATTAACCAGCTGAAGGTTTCTTTCCCAATCCTTCTGTAATACAGGACTTCCTCTGACTTACTGTTTTTCACCCCAGCCAATCAATCCCTTTCCTCAGTTTCGTTGGATTTTTTATTCTTGGAGTATTTGTGAGGGGGTTTTCTTTCTCTTTTTTTTTTTTCTCGTTTTTTTTTTTTTCTTTTTTTTGGTTTCATTTTTCTTTAAAAATTTTTCATCTGGAAAGGCTAAAAGTGATCTTTTTCCCCTGTGTCAAAAAGGGAAATCTTGCCAGTTATTGTCTTTAATGAACATTTTTTTCCTATAAAAAACAATTTTGTCAAGAAAATTTCTATTAACTCCATTTCTACTTAATAATAATTTTCCTTTCCAGATAATGACATGAAGGTTGCTGCTTTTACTTACTCTTTTTAATCAGTAACAGGGCTTTACCTTTCACCCCATGGTTACCAAGTTTTCAGTAACAGCCTCTTGTGTAAGACACAAGCAAAAGTCTCTTAGAAAGTAACATCAGATCAATTCCATGTATTCTGTTCTGTTGAAAACCTGACAAAATCAAAAAATGAAACTAGTAGAAACTAGTTTCAGAAACTAGTAGAGATGTATTTACAAATACAGTCCTGGAATATTTTTTTTCAGTGATAATAGGAAATATACACAATGACTGCAGGATCAAAATTAAATCCCAAACATTTCCCTGTTGAGAATTGCACTGATTTGCACAAAAGCTGGTGATTCTCTAAAAGAGAGTTAGACACTGGTTTTAAAGTAGAAATAATGAGAGTCCTTTCACATGCCTAAACTCCTGAGGTAGCTTCTAAAATGTCTATAAAATCTGTATTTTTTAAATGGCTTTGCCCTTGTGCTCCTGTGCACTTCCACAGGGGAACCAAAAGGCCCAAAAGGTAGCCTAATTTCATGGTGCAAGAATGGAAATTAAGCAAAGAACTAATGATTCAGCTCACTTCTCTCCTCCCTTCCCAACCTCAGCTGGCTGGTTTGATGGCTCAAGTAGCACCAGCTCCAGGGATTCATACTCCGCTAGGGTTGTCCAGTCCCATCCCTGGGTCACAGCACCTCTCAGCCCATTTGACCAGTGCACCATACACTTATGGGCTCCAGTGGATCCTTTTGTTTTAAAAAGCAGTGCAATTAATATTCTGTGTTGAGTTACTGAAAACTGTTTAAAGTAACTCAATTTTATATATATAAAAAAAGTGGCCTTTCCCCCTATTTTCTGTGGGGGCCAAGAAAGGAAGAAGAGAGAGCGGAGAAGAAAGAAAGGATGAATATATCTAATTTAAGACTAAAAATAATCACAGATGATCCCAGAAATAGCCTCAGTTACAAAAATATCATGGAGCAGGGGAAGGAAGGGAATTCCTATTACACACCTTACTTGTTTCTATTTGAGTTTTTAAGGCACCTGGAAAAGATGCCATCTCAAACAGATTACAAAAACTCAACAAAAAACTAGGTCTAATCAAGGTGTCACAACTTTCTCATAATGGAACATCTAAAATGAAGCATGTTTTAATTATCTGCCAATTATAAGAGTTTTAAAAAGTTAAATTTGTTTTCTTTTGCCTATAGAAATCCAATAATTAGATGCACATTATTTATATTCCATATTTCTTTTATGTTAAGTCAATGGCAGTAAGAATTAATTTAAGAGATTCTTGCATTAAAGTTTTGAAAAATCTCCTTTGCAACCAAATATTACTATGAAATAATGGCAAAGCATTTAAATCAGGATTCTTCACTGGATCTGTAATGGACTTGAAATATTAAATCAGAAAAGTATTTTGCTTCCATTCTATGTGAAAATGGAACTGTGACGTTCCCAGCATCACTGCCACACATCTCACACACCAGACATAAAATGTCCACTAAGTGCACTGCTGTGATTTATTTTTTAGGTTTATATATTAGAAAAATACAAAACAACATAAACAGGAATGGTTTGTTCACACAATATAAACAGCTGCATCTGCAGTGCTTAATCCCAGAGGCATTAAACAGCATTCTGTGGTCTGAAGTTAGTGCTGTTAAGACCACCCCAGATTCCTTGGAGGTACTTTCTGCACCCTGCAAAATCAAACACTGTGTCTTTTGTATATGAAATCACTGGAATAAGAAGTCACTGCAAAGTCACTAGTAGAGCAACCCTGTTACAGAGCACTACCCTTTGACATTAAATGTGAACACTGCAGAGAGACATTCTCAATATATATTGTACATATCAAGATCATATAAATCCAAACATCTAACATGATTTATAACTGAGGTAACTAATGCCAGAGCGATCCCTTTTCATTCTTGGCTTTAAATAGCACCACTACATTTAACGCTTCAGGAACAGAGTTTGAAGAACACTATAACCTTCAACTGGGCAATTTTTTGGAAGGACTTCCAAATTTCTCAGTATCTTTTAAGCAAGTCAATAAACCACTTGACTGCATGTAACATCTCACAGGTAGAACATGACCAAGACTTCGAAATGCAGCAAAAAACAGTACTGACCTCGACAGTTGCACACTGAGATCTTGCTCACAGATTTCCAGGGGGGTTAGCAACAGGTACAGAAAGTGACCCTGACCATGTGCTGTGGCTTTCCAGAGATCCTGCACAGGCTGCAGTGCTCCACAATGTAACTTAACAGAGCACTGCAGACAGCAAGGCCCTGGTCAACATCTTTTGAGGGTACATCAAAAATCCTCTGTGAACTTCCATTAAGAAAGAAGTATTCTTTTGTATTTTAATCAAATCACAGCTACGCATGACAATTGCATAACCATGATGAAGACATGCTTTCAGATCCATGCAGATTTGATGCAACATATAAAGACTGAAACATTGGCAAGTCTGCCTGAAGAAACCAGATCTTCTCTTGGAATAAATCCAAGTTCAGCAATAACAGGAGAATCATTTCAGCAGAGCATTGAAGAAGCACAAGCATTGGTTCATAAAGCAATGAGTATTCTGTAAATAAAAAATAACATATGGAATAACGCAAATATTTGAGAGAAAACCCAACTTAGGGCACATGTGTGTTTCTATACTCCCAGCCAGCCAGCATGATAGTTCTTTACTAGCAACTTCATCTTCAATATAAATCATCTGGAAGCATTAGAAAAGCAAACAGCTTAGCAGTTCCATAGTTTTGCCAGGAGGCAGTTCTGCTTATAAAAATCAAAAGTCACTTGAGCATTAAATTGCATTTACTGTACCTATGAAGCTACTTCATGGACTAGCAAATGGCACAGAGGGACAAACCACACGAAGGCTGCTTGCTGTAATGTACTTGCAGTAATAACTGATGCACTAGTTAAAATAAGTACTAGCAAATGTGTTTTCAGGATAATTTGTGTCACATAGCAAATAGGAAGTCGTTGGGACAGCCATTACTTCTCCCACACGAAGATTGGGTGAAACACAATTTTCCAATTTTTTTTGGTGTGACAGCAGAAGGTCCCATAAATGTATAACTTTGTATTCCATCTTCAGCAGACACAAAGCATCCCAATAAACATTCTATACCACCTCCTTCCCTCAGTCACTTTCTTCCCTTGCCACATCCAATGATCCTGAATGGCATGACCAACTTCTGACTGAAAAGGTCAGGGGATGTCACACAGATAACTCCCTCAAATGTCCTCTTCTAACTAAGAGGTACTGAACATTAGCAATACAGAACAGCAAGCCCATTTAGTTACCAACTTGTCTATATTTGTTCTTCAAATCTACGTTCACATATTTCTTCTTTATCTTTCACTTATTTAAGTGAAACCAGATATTTCTCCCCTTATTTTTTCCTGAGTCAACCACTTTTTCTAAACCTATACACAAATCAGCCTCATCTCCAGCCATGCTGTGAATAAGTTGTGGGGAAAACCCCATAGAAAGCTAGGTCCTAATACAGCCAAATATATTTGCTTAAAAAACCCCACTCCAAATGCACAAGTCAGGCCCTCAAAAGTCCATACACTGCAAATAAGTAGACTAGCTGTCACCAAAGAGATATCCTTCCACGTATTTTGTGTGTATGTGGCTTTGTGTGTATTCATGAGTGCAAACTACACTATTTCTCAGTTCCTACTATGCAAAAAGATACTGTTATTATGGCTGGATCACAATTTTGGAGTAAAACTGTTCTGCTTGCTCACTTTCTTCTCATGAGCTCTGGAGACAATGACAGCAAATTGAGTTCCAGCTGCCTGTGTGAACAGAGGCAGGATCTGGCCACAACCCATTCCTTACTTGCTGCAGGAGAAAAAGAGGTCCAGGACAAATTCACTATCTCAAGGGCCAAACCCAGAAAACAAGCTGCTAGCTGAAATGCAATGATCTAGGAAATGACAGGCAGGAAAGATGAGACAGCTCATTTTAGCAGCTACTTGAAAAAAGCTTCTGACATCAGATATCTTATTTCATAGAACTAGAACACATACAACTCCTTTTGGGTAAAACATTGAATGGAAAATGTCATTGAAATTACTTCTAATTTCAAAATGCCACCACTTCCCTTATTAGTACTAGATGGAATATTTCACCAACCTACTGATTTTTATTGAACCTGACCATTGGTTAGTAACACCTGTAAATGATACATATTTTCATAATGCAAAAAATTTTGGCACAGAGTAAGTACATATTCCTCATGGAAACACTATAAAAACATGAAGCTTTAGTTGTTCTATACCAGCAACAGATATTCATAAAATGAATTTTGTTACATAAAATTATTATAATCAGTGTAATTAAATTAATGATTAAAATCCTTCATGCTTAATCTAAAAAAAAAAAATCTTAGCTAGTTTAAATGATAATCAACCTGTCAGCAAGTATACCTTGGCTAAGATCCTTTTTCACCTATGCATTGCTTTATTGGCCTTCAGAAAATGCCACTTTGGCATGCATTTGTCAAACTATTGCTCTTTATTTCTGTCCCTAGAAACTTAGCCAGCAATACACACGCATATCTCATGCATCTCAAGTTCCAGCAGCTGAAGAGGCTGAAGCAGAACCAAATGTTCCCTGTGATCAGACTCCCATAACTTCCAGTTACTTTCTTTTATTTCCCTTTAATTCTGACCTTCTTTCACATTTCACATACATACTAAGTTCAAACTTCCATTATTTTCTGCCTTTTTCAATCATAATTCATCAGACAGGAAAATACAAAGATACAGTAATTGCTCCACCATGAAAATACTCCTTAAAATATTTTAAATTGCTTCTAGTTTTATAATAAGAATTGTTTGCTTTGGCTCAAACCCACCCCTCTCCCCCCCAACATAATTCTAAAGTTCAAAAGAAAAACAATTTAGAAATACTTGGATGAAAATAGAAGGAAAATCACTGCTATTCTTCAGCATTTCTCCACTGAAATCTAAAAATAATAGGTCAAAAGACCAAAATACCTCCAGTTTCACAAACTTTATGTAGCCTTCTCAAATAAACCCTCCAGAGTTCAACATCTGTTATTGAACTACCTAGAACATTATCTATCAATTTTTTGGTAAAGAGGGTGGAAAAAAAGAAAAAAAATGCAGCAATTACTAGTCCACACATCATCCATTAGTAAGAATATGATTCTTTCTGGTTATTTGGTCTGAGATTATAAACCTTTTTGAAAAATATATCCTTGTTAAATGCTATCAATCTGGTATACTTAAAAGACAAATAACAAGCTCTAATTGAAGTAACAAAATAGGATGGAAGTTTGGAAATCTAAGGCAGGAAGCCTGGGTCTAGATAAAAGGATATGAAGCACAAAATCTCCTTGAGATTTTCTGAATTAAGAGCAACTTTGTACCTTCTAGCAAAGTTTCAGTGGTGCACAAATTAGACATGTTTTTTGGTGCTAGCCAAAGAGAGTTTTAGAGATCTATCATACATACAGCAGAATTTCTGGCTAGAACAAAAGGTAAAAATCAACCTTGAAGATAATCCAGATGACTCACCTGGAACTGTCATCTTCTTCTGATTTAGGCAGGGATTTACTCCCCAAAATCTAACTTCCTCTCTATTTCCAGACCCTGCAGGCACAAAACTTTAAAAAAGAAGACAAATATCAATGAAATCTGATACTATGCTTCAGCACTGCAGATACTTAAGGAAACTGCCATAGAAGCCTGACTGTTGTGTGCAAACCATCTGCAATTACTTTGCCTCTAAATGATGGTAGATGTTCTACCTCCTCATGTGTAACTCTCCAGTAGCACCACTCTAATTATCCCTAAAGGTTAACTGCATGATGACACACTACAGTCTTCTGCTGACATAAAGTTGAGAGAAATTTTTGAAAGCTGAGAGTACAAATCTGAGAAAGAAAAATGCTGTTCCTCTAGCCATGCACCATAAACAGGTATTTCTTCTGAAATTTTCAAGACAACTTATTCTACACGTCAACTATAGCAAGGTAACGGCCTAAGCAGGAAGGCTAAGACTCCACAGGGGTCCAGATGGGCACATTTCACTTACTCTGCAATTCCCAACAATCGCAAAGAGAAATGAAAAAAAAAAAAAAAAAAAAAAAAATCTCCAAATCATTAGAACTGATCAATTACCTTCAAAAGAAGCTTTAGAAGAGGTTTTTTTTTTCTGATGGGAATGACAAAACCCACCACATAGAGCAGACAACTGTGTGATGGTCAGGAATACTTCTGAAAAGGTGTTCAAGACAGGCAACAGCAAACGGATAAATTGTCCAGAGCAGAAAAAAATAGGTTTACTCTTGAAGGACATTGGTGGGCTCAGCACTGGACTGCAATGATTCATGTGAAACTGGTGACAGATATTAAGCCAAAACATGAGAAAAGGAGAAAAAGGCAGTTAAGCTACTGAGACCAGAGATCAAACAGATCAAAGGCAGCTACTTCTTCAGAAAAGACTCTCTTCTTTTTTTTTATTTATAACTTTGCTCTCTGCTGTGAAAGTTGCATGAGTGTGTGACATTAGAAATTTTGTCATAACCTAGACACAAATCATCCAAAAGAGCAGAAAATACATCTGAGAAAGCAGGTACCTTACATTTCATGCCTATCACCATAAAATATACACTGGGATAAATGATGTGATGACATGCCATGACTTCTTCAATAATTAAAGTAATTTCATATTTCCTTTCATTCTATAATGCAAACTTTGAAAAAACTGTATCTCTCAGAAAACTATTTCATATGATTAAAGTTATGTTCTGCTAACAGGTTCTCTTCAAAGACAACACAAACAGCATGAAAATATCAACCAGCTGGGGAAAGTGTTAAAACTATGAGTCTGGCTCTTCCTAAACTTAGCTTAACTCAATTTATTCACATTGCTTCTTTTCTTCTCCCCTTTCTTCCACAAAAGACAAAAGACCAAACAAAATAACGTTCACAGTTTTAACCACTTGGAAGTAAAACAAAGCACTCATTGGAGGTTGTGTAAAAGCAAGGAGATGGACTAAGTGAATGTGAGTAGTGCTCAGAGGATTTTTTTGTTCAAAATTTATCAAACTGAGTATATGGCACACAGAAAGCACAAGTAACAAGTTCATGCTGAATCAAAGGCTATTTGGAAAGTGCAATCAAAACCGGATGAGAAGTCGTGGATAAGGAAGAGTTAATTTCTGGCATTGGTATGAATTTTGGAATGGTATAAAAGATCAAAAAGAAGCTATAGACTAATAAGATTATGACATCTCTACTTCCCCAAAATGAATTGAACATCTCCCTAAGAATATAACTGGGTATTACATGGACTTCTACTCTTAGGCTAGGCATCAGATGTTAGCCACAAATTATTCCTTATGACATCTATGCTTAATACAATTTAGCAATGCTGAGAGACAGCCAAAATTATTATGCAACAGAATGCCCACTCTGATGGGAAATATTTTTAACACTTAGATGAACAGAAAATCTTGAAAAAAGAAAAATAAAAGAAAAAAGAAAAACAGAGGAAAAGAAGAAAAGAAGTCGGGCTGTATCAGATAAGCAATTTTCTGTCAGCTTTATAGATTACAAGCAGTGTTTTGTATTATAGCTAAGAGTAAAATGACTTGGTGACCACATTTATTTGGATAATTCTTGAGGCTGATGTGACTCAAATTCATGGAACTAATTTGTCTGGATAACAGCTTTACAAAGGTTCTGAAGAGTCTAGACATTTTCACTGTGGGAAAAAAGATGCACAATCCATTTTATACAAACTTTAAAAATAATATCCTGCAGTCATCCTGTCATATTACAAATTGTACTTCTAAAGTCAACAGCAGATAAACTAAAGCATTTGAAAGTAGCTGTGTTTGTACGACACTGGAAGGTATAATGGGAAATGGAAACAGCCTTTGGTTCAACTATTTTGCAAGAAATGATGTAGCAAAGAAAAAGATCAGTTATCTCCAGTGCTATAGACTCCACACAACTTAATTTTTAAGGCATGTGAAAATTTTACCTAATGATGATATATGATATACGATATGAAAAATAAGCTATTTTTCGAAGAACTACTTAACTATGTCATTTCCATCCACACTGATTGAGGCTCAGGCAGAAGAAATGCAGGATCCATGAGAATTCCGAGCACTGTTTCTAGCAGTCTAGCACAGCTTGACTAACTGGAGAAGAAGAAAAAAGGAGGCGAGGGAAGAGGCAAATATTGTATTTGAGTTGCACATCACTCTCTCCCACTATAGGTATAATTTTAGCTTACAATTAGGTTTTAAAACTTACATCTAACATACTTTGGCTTTACTCCACTGTGGCCTGCCAACCTATTTTCCAAAACTAGTTTAACTAGAACTTTTTCAAACACTGCTGCCAAGATACTTAAGCTCCAGAACAGGAGGAAAAGGAAAAGTCAGCATTTATTTCTTTTAAAAAGTAAAAAAACCCCACCTGATTCTTTATCCTCAGTCCAGAAATTCAAATTTATGCATAACCAAAAAGACTGAAATCCCTTCAAAATTAGGGCTTTGTTATAAAAGCACTTGAATTTACTACAGATTGTAGCCACATGGCACAATTCTCTCTATAAATAGTTTGAGCCCCAGTTAGTGAAACAAAAAAACCTTTCAACTGTGCTAAGATAAAAAATATCTCTGCAATTATTCATACTGCAGTAATACTCAGCTCAGAATCAAGGCCTTAGAGCTTAATCTAAGAAAAATCAATAGTATGAGAAAAGTGGAATTAAACAGTGAAATGTGCGTGTGCTGACGGGTTCATCTGTCCTCCTACAGATGCACAATGAATGTGAAAATCTAAATATCAAGATACTATCAAAATACCAAGAAGCACCAGTGTAGCTATTGCTGGTCAAACAAGACCAAACAAGCATGGAAACAGTCAGTACAGGTCATCTGCCAAACATACATCCAGCTTTCTTTCGTTGGTGCTTTGTAGATTATTCGGATTCAACATTTTCCATTACACAGCAAACAAAACACTTTCAAGCACTGTCTTTACACTTCCCTCTTTTTGGCAAAGCCTCATGGAGATGGATATTCCCTTTCTGCATGGAGTCACATGGCAAAGACAAGGGGTAAGGGGTACAAGTTATTCCTGGGGAGATTTCAATTAGACACAGGAGGAAAATCTTTCACAAGAGCATTCAGCCATTGGAATAAGTTCCCCAGGGAACTGCTGGATTCCCCAGTGTCGGATCCTGTTAAGATTCAGCTGGATGCGGTGCTGGGCCATCTTGTTTAGACTGTGCTTTTGCCAAGAAAGGTGGGACCAGACGATCCTTGAGGTCCCTCCCAAAATGGTATTCTGATTCTATGTTTCCATCAGTGGAAGATCCACAGTCAGCCTGGAACAAGACATTCCCTTCTTTGGGTACTAAATTTCACATGTGCGCACCAAGAACAGTCCAACCAAAAACCTTTTATTTGATTTAGACTTCATGTTGTCATACTTAGCTCAATTTTCATGGAATACTGCCAAGGAAGTTAGAGATGGGTGATAAAATGTGCTGAAAAATATCTTTTTTCTGACCATTCACCACCAAAGAGTGAATGAATGCATCAGTCTCAGAGCTTGGAGAGCCACAGTGGGACTAGCTGCTGAATTGTCAACAAAACAGGTTTTGAAGTGGAATCAGAAGGAACGGGAGAGTCATGTACAACAACAGAAACTCCACCAGTACCACAGTGCAACGTTCTAATTGCAGCATCTACAGGCAGAGCCGAGTTACCCTTGGCACATTTATACCGGCATTTTTGCTCAGATGCATATTTTCAAAGATATTTTCCCTGTCATACAGACAATTCAATGTGCCTTGGTTCAGTCCATGGAGCAATCCTGAGATATCCTTTTGTATGAAAGAAAATTTGGATATGTATTCCGGAACAGCACCTAGTACGCTCCAAGTGGTAATGGTGTCATAGGTTAGCAAGCATAGTCCCGGAAGGGACGTCCTTGCTAAGGGGTGCTTACAGTTTCCTCTGGGAACTGATAGAACCTATCAGCTGGCCAGTTTGAATATGGACAATTCTCTAAGCCACTTAAAGTTGTGATCACCTCTGTTATCCACATTTAAGAATAGGCAAACTCCCCCTCCAAGCTCTCTCTCGTTTCCGGTGCTGGGACAGGTGGCTGCAGGCCCTGTGTGGGGGCCAGCGGGCCCGGCCAGGCCCTGCTCGGGCCAGGCCGGGCCGGGCCACGGCCATCCTGAAGCCATGGACCTGTTCCAGCCGTGGAACCCCCCCCCCCCCACTGCCTTGCCGTGGGCAGCCGGAGCGGCTCGGCTCTCCCCCCTCTCCACTGCGATAAGAAAAATTCAACATTCCAGCTGCAAAGCTGCAAGGCCGAGGTGAGATTAACCCTTTTTATTGCTGTGAAGAGCTGAAAACCTGAGGGAAGAGAGAGAGGAGATGCTTAAAGCTGAAATTCTGTTGTGAAGCTATGATATATCAGAGTATCCTGTTGTAATTTCATGAAGATATGGGGGGTGGAGTGTTCAACTCGTGAGCAGAAGCACCTGCGCTGAGATAGGCAGATGCTGACGCAGCTGTAATTTCATGAGAAGTTTGGACAGGGAGAGATGAACCAGATGAGGACTTTTGCTCCGAACGGGAAAGGAGAAAACCTCAGTCCCTAGAGATGCTCCCAGAGATAGTCCTAACGATGAAGATGAGGAAGACCCTTTGCTCCCAGGGAAGGAGGAGGGCCTCTGTTTTTGTTTCTGAACGGCTCAACCTTAAAATTGTACCCCAAATATCTTCAAGAGTGGACCCTCGAACGCAGTTGCGGGAAAAGCTGCAAGTCGGAGGAAAGGACTCACACGCAGGCAGAGAGACTCCTCTTCCTGAATGGACTGAACAATATTTGGAAGTGGGCGGCTGTCTCGTTGTGATAATGTTTTCATAGCATGAGCAAGAAGAGACTTCTCTTTCTAAATGGACTGAACAAGGTTATTATGGAAGTGGTAAACAGACTGAACATCTTAAGGGTTGTCTTTGAACATTGTCAGTGGGAGAAGGGAGGAGGGTGGGGGGGAGGAGGAGAGTTCTGAAGGTGGTATAATTTTTTTTTTTTCTTCTTTTAGGTCTGTTAATAAACTTCTTTATATTCTTTCAAGTTTGGTGCCTGCTTTGCATTTCTCCTAATTCTTATCTCACAGCAGATAAACAGTAATGAGTATTTTGGACCAAACCACTACAAATGGAAATTCAGTCTGTGAGACCAGAAAAAAACTAACCTGAAGTCCTCCCAATTCTCCCACACACAGCAAAATGTAAGTGGCGTGGTCAGTGAACCCACTGCATCAGTTTTCCTCTACAGCTTCATTCCTGCAGAGCTGCACCAGTTGCTGAAGTAGACACTGCCACTGCACACAGATAATACTGAATGCTAAGGTGCAAAAGTTGCAGGCTGGTCTGCAACCCACCTGAACACAAAGGTGCTTATCAGACAGCTAAGCTCTGTGCTGCCATTGCTTCATCAGCAGCTATAGCACAGTTGGAACTAAAACCTCAAACCAGCATTTTCAAAATAAGTGGTGTACCCTAACTGGATGCTTGCTCCTGCATTCTTCCCTTGGGCCAACATAAACATTTCTGTGGCTGAAAAAAGTGAATTAAACTGGGGGAATTAAACCACAGTAACACTGAATAGGTACTAAGTCAATTTTGAACCAGATTGGTTTCCCAATAGAATTTACTATAGAGCTGCACAAGTTCTTGTACCAGCACTACTGCAGGGTAGGCATAGAGAAGGATTAACTGCTGTAGGCAAGACTTAAAATATTTCAACTCTTTTTGGTGCAACCATAACTGAGTAAGGAGAAGATTATTCTCAAGGAAGGCTACAAAAGTCTGAATGGCAAGATTAAAGTCTAGAATGTAACACTGCAGCAGCATTGATGACGAATGACTCATAACAATGTGTAAAATCTGATCCCATCACTGGTAGAAACACGTGCAAAAGACAAATCCATTTTAAGTAAACTTGGACAATTCAGTTGTTCAGCACACAGTATTACTGGTACATCTTAAGGAAATAGATATATTTAGAGAATAACGGTTACAAAAGTTACTTTAAGTCTTACTCCATTCCAAGTTCTGTGAAATGAATTGAACACTGACACCACACCCTGCACCCTGATGTGACATTCACTGATGGGAAGGCCAAATGAGCTTCTGACTCCAAGTTACGCAATCTGAAATATGAAAAGCATATTAAGGATACTACAACACTATTAGTTCTGCATTATTTATACAAAAACACAGCCTAAGTTCTATTTCAGCATGCCTGATTTTCAGTGTACCTACTCTTATTTCAGTGCAAACTGTAGGAAAAAGCAGCTAAGAAAGACAAGGACAGCAATCTATAGAGGCTGCATTTGTATAGGAGGGATTTATTTACTCTCTTATTTCAATCTTCTGTTTCCACAGTTTCTGGAGAAGACCATTATGAAAGCTCATCCCCACCACATGCTGAGATAGTCTTAATACATGAACTTGGAATTCAAGCAGGAAGTACTGCTAAATTCTAGGGTTCATATGTCTAAATCCATACAAAGTAGACTTCTTCCCCTTCCCTTCAGTTATAAATTTCTTATTGGTAACTGGTTCACAGGGCTTAGTACATGCCTTTTTAGTACACAGTATATGCCTCAGTATAACAAAAGGGCTGTGGCAGGCATACAGGCTGTTCCTTCTTCCCACCACCCAAAAGCAAGCTGGTACATCATACAAGCTTGAAGACACACACAGACAGCGACTCCTCACTGTGGAGCCTGGTGCAGGACTGTATTCTGAAACATCACCTTGAGCACATATTGTTTCACATTTTGCAACCTTGAGTGGGATTTTAACTCTATTGTTTCTCTCTTGGTCTGAAGCATATCCCACTCCTCCAATTCTTGAAGGTTGTTACAATATCAAATTTCACCTCTTCAGGCAAGAAAACATAGTTTTGTAATGGCTCCTACCTCAGAGTCTGTTTGCAGAACCTTATCTTTCTGTTCTGCCCACTAATTTACCCAATTTATCAGCAATAATGAAACAAGCCAAATACATTTCAGCAGAACTGTATCAGTCATGAAAAATGCTGATGTCAAGGACTTCAGTATTTCTGATGGGGCAATCTAAACTTTCCCTTCCTGGGCCTCCAAAGCAGAAATCCATGACAAAATAGTCAGCCTTATGCAAGTTCCCTGTCTGACTCAGTTTCAGATCAAGGGAAACAACTTCTATAGCCTATCCAATTCACAGATTTATTTCCCAAGTAAGTTTTGTGGAGACTTATTTGTTGTAGTTCCTGAAACCCTGCTTTCTAGGTTTGCTAAAAGAAATACAAAAGTTCTCCACACTCAAGCCAGCAGCCATGCTAGTTGTTCAGGAGAACACCACAGAAGTAGCATTGTGAATTAACTTGCTTTATACCACCATCTCAGGTCTTCCTTCAGCGTTTGGATGGGTTTTCAAGGGGGTGTTTACTATCAAAGAAGATTCTACATATAGCACTTGGAAGAGTGTCTCCAACTGCTCCAACTTTTCCTTTCAACTCAGATGATGTTTTCAAGGGTTTGCAGTCTCCTCCAGCGAGGTGATGAAATTCAAAGTCACATATGTTACATGCCCTGCTGTGTGTTTCCAGAGTCCTGTTTCCCTGAGCATAGAAGGAATGAAAGTACCAGGAAAGCTTCTTCGCTTTCAGTTCCAGGTTTCTTTCCAGCTACCCCAAGCTGCCTCTCCACAGAATGCTATGAGCAACATTCACATCACTCTGTTTTTCTGCTGCCTTTCTGCCATTTGCAAACAGCTGCAATGAATCCAACTCACTGTCTAACTGTGTGCTATCAGCAATGCCTGTTATCAAATCCTTAGAAAGTATACAGAACCCTGAAAACCACACTTCTATTAGCTAGGTTTCAGCCAAGCTAAAATACTGTATTTCACTGCTCTTTTATGTAAATTAAAGGAAGATACTTATCACATTCACCATTCTCTACAGGAGGAATTTCTACCAATCATCACATAGCTGTTTGGACAAATATGCTGTAATATTGCCATGTGTTTTCATGAAAAAGCACAAGGAAATAGTTCTGAAGAAAAAAAAATTTAAAAGAAATTCTGATAGCTTATAATAGTGTACTAATAAATGCAAATGAGAGTTGAGATAGTGTTTGGGATGGGGAGGGAAGACAAAAGATATTCGCCACTTTGGTAATTTCACTGGTTCTATGGAAATATTCTCTATTTACAATGCCAAACAGAGATCAGAATCAGGTCAAATACGCAATAGAGGAGCTACGCTTATAGTAAGGATGTAGCAGATTAAAAGTAGGAACTATCCAAAATTCTTCATTCAGAACCATTTCACACACAAATCATTTACCAAGCCAGTCTAGAAGACCATCACTAAAAATGCACTTGGTAAGTGTATCTTCTTGTTTGAGAAGTTATTAGTCTCTTTAGCTCCAGTCCAAAGGAATGAAACTATGGAATTGAACTCTACACGACTTCCTTTGTTGCAGGAAAAGAATGATTCTAAATGCCAAAACTTACTTCAAAAGTTTGAGGGATACCACAGTCATGGTCAAAGTTTTTCAACTAATGCTTTCTTCAGTGACAAAGATGGTCTAAAAGGAAGGGAAGACAAAAATCAGAGGAAATAAGAGAAATTACAGTATGTTTTACAGCTATGTGGAGCATATTGAATAGTTTCTTCCAATGGCAGTACAATTGAAGCAACTCACACTGCTCAGTCTGTTCTCTCCTCTGTGTCCATTCCTTAGTTGTGGCTGCACAGCCATGTGTGTGGCCATTCCAACTGGAATAGGGAACTGATCCTCATTCAAAAGTATCTCAAGAAAAAAGATTAATGTTTCCTAATCCAGTTCATTGCACAGAACCACAAACAGCTGTGCAGGCACAGAGGGATGGTTACAGGAGCAGGAACAAGAGATAGCAGCTCTCAGGGAGCACAACATAAGAGTTCCTTATGCTGATACAGCTTCAGTAAGAAATGTACAAATTGTACCTATGAGCTCACCCAGGCCTGGAAAACTACTTGTTTCACAGAGCAGAGTGGATACATTTTAATTAATTTCAATGAAGGAGTGTAAACATTCACTTTATATTATCAGAAAGCTAACAATTTATTGTGTGTGAACAAAAATGCAACATAAACAGTATTTTACCGCAAATTCTGCTCATTTTGCATCTGGTTCATTGAACTAAGTGCAACCCATCTGTTACCATACAGGACAGAAAAACTGTCAAATAGGAAAAAAGCCCCTCTTCTTTAATACAAATCTAAAATTATTTGCTGAGACAACCAATGAAGTGGAGTATATAGGCAATTAAACACCATAGAAGGCTTTGCAGAGTACTGTAAAATTGCATTAAGGTTTGTAAATGTTTATAACTTGGACAATTAGGAATACAGAATGGGGTTATTAAGTCTGATGTTGAAACTAATTGCTTCAGAATAAGACACATGCATAAATTAAAAAATAAGTTTCAACAATCTAATAAACTGTTTCTAATAGCTGGACATTGAATGGGAGACTGTAAAACATTCTGGACTGGACACTCAGAAGCACTGTTCCACTAAGGAATAAACGTTGAGACAATTAGAACTGATTTCCTTCACTTAGAGGAAGTACATTACAGGGCTGATTTTTCCCTTTCAGTTTCTTCTCTATCTACCATGCAAAATCCACACAATGAATCCCCATTGCTCTAAGACATTCATTCTACCTCACAGCAAGTGATAAATTGCTACCACACAGTATTTTTCAGTATCAGGCTCTACCATGATGATGAAAGTTGCATTTTCATAGGACAAATGGGATGTCTCCAAATGATATGCTAACATCTACTTTTTAACTCCTGAGAACTTACTGTAATTGTGTTAAAAATGTAAAGGAGTCTCAGCAATAGCTGGTTGACATAATTTCCAGAAAAAGATTATACAGTTTCAGAGGTTGGACATTCAAAACAGAGCAGGAAAAACTAAACAGACATGGAGAAATGAACAAAAAGCAAGACTGCTAGGAAAGTCATATATTACTATCACATTGTAATTGGAAAACCTACAATAAAAATAAGCTGTAACATCCAAATGTATGATTTTTGGGAGTACGTGTGTTTGGGGAGGGCAGTGGAAGATCACAGATTAGTCTTGTAGTAGTTTGAAAACAAACCAGTGGGAGGCACCAATTCAGAATAACAATTTAATGGGGAAAATTAAAGAAAAGAAAAAAAAAAGACTAAAAGAAAACACTGGTTCAAACTGACAGAGTCAAGATACAACCTGAGTCCCTGTTAGGCAGGGTGGTGGTAGCAGTCTGGTAGAATGGTGGCTGCAGTCCTCTGAAGCAGTGATCCTGTAGAAAAAAATGGTCTGTTCTTCCTCAGAAAGTCCAGTGGTGGCTGTGTAGCTCCTGTCCTCTGGAAATCCAGTGGGAAGGGTGTCTCTGGTGTTCAGCGTCTCAGATTATATCCACGATGGGATGCTTGGTTCCTCCCTCTGGGTGGAGCATCTCACAATGGGGTAATGAGTCATGAGGCCAAGTGTTAATTAGGCTCATTAACAGAAGATAGTCCGGAGGGAGTTATCTCTGAGTCATGAGGCAGGACAATGATGGGCCATTAACAGAAAGATAGTCTGGGGGGAGGAGGCAAGGAAACACTGCCCCACCTGATTTCAACAGCTCATGAGGATGGTAATAGAATAGACTGCAACCCAGGACAAGTCTGCATGATGATCTTGACCTAGAGCATCCATGAACTCAGGTTCTGGTGTGACTGTCATGCACTTGAGCAAAATAAAATAATTATTGTTGCTAGTTAGGAAGCAATTTTTAACTCTGTATTGTTTTTAGGTAATAAAATATAATAAAGGAAGAAACAGAACACATCAATTGTGAAGTCACAACACTTTCCATATAAAACATACTTATGAACAAGTGACTCCTGCAGAAGTATGTTTTTAAATAATTTTGGTGTCCAAAGTATGCAGTTAAATAATTTTGGTGTCCACTGTGGGATTGTTCTAACCTATTTATTTTGTTGTCAAGGAAATTCCTGATAGCAGGTCAGCAAGAGTAAAACCAAAGACCACAAAGTAAGGTCTTCTTCCTAGTGTTCTGAGAATATGTAAGCAAGCCAGCTCTGAATGTTTTACTTATAATACATTTAATTTTCCTGCAATTTTCCATAGACCTGATATGGTGCAGCACAAGAATTTATGCAGAATGTGACTGAAAACCTAAAGCTGTCAGGTGACCTGGATCTACCGCATGTCTTAAACAAACCTGTTCAAACTCTCAGGAGCAAACACCATGTGAAGCACCGTTGCTTCTCTATGCAGCATCTCATCTTCAGCTACAACTGCCATAGAGAACCTCACAGCATTCTTTTCTCATGTAACTGGCATAACACAAGTTTGCCACTGCTCCACCTCCGAACACTCAAAGAGATCTTTCAAATCCAATGGTCTCTCTCATTTTTTTCCAACCATGTACTCCCCCGAGCAGAAAACCATAAAGTTATTCTATACAAACTGATGTCAGCATGAAGTATAGCAGTCTCTACTGCACTGAAAAAGAAGTTGGGAAACAGCAAAAACAGCACACTGAGAATATGAGGAACAGCAACTCACCTTTGAGGCTTCCTTGGGAGGTATTTTAATCTTTTTTCATAGTAACTATTCAGGCCAATTTGGGGTTGGGGTACTGAATAAAACGAACAGAAAGGTGCGGAAGTTGCTTTTGCTTGTGTCCGCGACAGATGGAACATGCGGATAAGAGCAGAAAGGATCAGATACTTGTCAAAGGATGGCAAGGACAGGTACACAGGCTACCTTAAAACAATGAAAACTTCAAAGCAGGTCGGTTTGATACAACAGGAAGTCTACTCATAGATGGTGTTTTATGCAACACTAATTTCTATTTCTCTGGACTTCTCCATCTGACAGTGAATATTATAATTGTAAGTTTCATAGTATTTTTAACCAAGCACCATGTACTTCTCGGTAATTCATATATTTGAATTTTTAATATTGAATCTTTTTACTGATCTAGTGTGAGATAAGTGCATTTTTTCTCTTACCAGCTTGCCAGCATAGCAATTTACCTAGGGCATACTCATGCCTTATTGAAAAATATTTTTTTAAAAAAAACCAAATTCACAGATGTAGGAGGCACCTTCTACAACAGGCCTCCAGCTCAGGACTTCCCTCTTTACTCAGGATGAGGCCTTGTTATGCCTGTAGAACAGGCCCTATTTATCAAAAAGTGCCCAGGGCCCCTCCTTGAGTCTTTGTAAAGAAAGAGGGTGAGCACAGATTGGTAAACAGTGCATAGAGATAAGGCATCGAGATTTTCTAAAAACATATTGCTGAGGAAAAACAACAACCACAGAACATACAAATTACTACACACATATTATTGCACATAACAAACCTGATGTTTCAAGATACTTCTTCAGTAATACCCTAAAAAGTTCTCCCTCTCTTCAAATCCTTGCATCAAGGATAGAGCAACTAAATTCTGAAACTGATTGTACTCAAATACATACCACTACTTTAAACCTTAGACTGTCATTACAAGGACCAAATTATTGCCTAGTCATCTAAACTACTGCTTCCAAAAAGCACACTGAAGCACTGTACCTTTGAAAAGAATCACAAATGCGTGCTAACTCTATATATCCAAAAGGCTTTCATCTAATTCACAGTGCTGAAAGTCTTTCATGGCAAGTCACATCCCATTGTTTTCTCTCAACTGCATGAGGGTCCAAAAACATTTGAGGGTAAAATAAAATCAATAGCAGACCAAATCATTCATAAACAGTGTATTTGGAAGAATTAGTTTAGGTCCTCATGGGAGTAATCAGATATCTTGATGATATCCAAATGTTTCAATTTCCTTAAATAATATGGAGATGTTTCTCAGTCTAAGGAAACTGAATAAAGAACAATAATAATCCCTCCTAAATTCTGTTTTAATTATTATTTATTCCATAACCATGATCTGCATGGTACTGCACAAACAAAATAAAATAAGCACAATTGCTTTCCCATGTTGTCAAGCAGCTTGCAATCCAACTCAAGGCAAAGAATTAACTAACCTCAAACAAAATGGGCAAGGAGCAGAAATCATCTACATGAATTCACAGAGCTATAGAACAGCTTATCCACATCATTCGCTGTTATTACAGTAAATGAAATAAAGATTAGATTGCACTGAATCCAACTCCCTCCCCTTAAAAAATTCACCTAAAACATCATGTTCTTTAAAGCAAAAATAAATTTATTCCATACATTTCCCAAAGAAAAATATTCTGGAAAGCAAAAAGCACAGGTGAAGTAAATTTCTATATTAAATACAGATGATGGAAGAAAAATCTGGCAAAATCACTTGGTACAGTTTGTCTTTTCCTTCAGTCCAATCTCAACTGACAAATGTTTCCTAGTTAAGCTCCCTGCAGAAGTATATTTATTTGCATTTTGCCAGTTGACACCTTTCTATGTTTTGTTACCTAGCTACAACAGATAAATTCCCAAAAATCCCAGTAACCAGTAAATTGGATTAATGTAATCATCCCTTTCTGGTAGTACATCTGACAAAGTAACTTTAAGAAATGAGGTCATTTAGTGAGAACAACGATGCAAGAAAACTCTGGAAACTGATGTTACCACCACAAAGAGGCAAAACTACTGCTATTAGTGATAGAGGCAACTACAGCATAACACTGAATCATCAATACTGACTCTGCCTGCTTTGATTACTTATCAGAAACAGCAGATGTTGCGTGCACTCCACTGCATTTCTGATGAGTTGTCACAGGGAGCTGAGGACAACAAAACCCACCCTTCTCTAGCAACTGCATGAGGTCTTTTGGGTGACCTACATTAACTACTGGGTGTGGCAGGAAAAGGTAATTGCAAAAGTGAAAGGGAAGAGCCAGAGTCAGCGAACAAGCATGATGGTAATGTGATGGTTTATATAGGATTGTTTCCTCGATTTTTTTCCTGCGTGGCTGGTTTACTTCTACTTGTCAGACACATGCAGCCATTGAGACACTAACGAGAGACTATACTCTTCCAAATTAAGTGTTGTGGAAGTCATCCTATGGCCTGGATTTTTATGTAAATTAGTTTTAAATAATGCTTCTAGAAGCCATAACCCAAACTAGAGCAGATGCTGTCATCAGAGCTGTGGTGTCACTATTCCGTACTATTCAAAAGTTCACTGCTGTCTGGGCAACATTTTGAGAGGCTCCATCTGTCTTTGAGATTCTATTACCTTTACGATATGTGAATGGAGATATACTTTATTTGTGAGGACTTCTGTTATTAAGTTTAACCATACAATATTCTACTCCAGTTTGTTGCTTAATTCTTCATAACAGTTGTTGGGGGGCTGCTTACTTATATTCACAACCGTCACACATATACTTGGGAGTCTATGTAGTCTAGGACAGAATCTTTACAGCCACGGTGAAGAAAGATACGACAATTGTCTATGTATGCTATTCCAGTAGTACCCCTCCACAGTCAATAAACACAGGCTCAACACCAGCCATTAAACTATCAATATTTTAGACCGTCACAACCTGCCCACTCTCACTTCTACAAGGGTTCAGTTTATGGTCAAGTGAGGAAGAGGGGTATTCATGTGTGTAACTGCTGTAGATCATATATTGGCATTAAGAGACCTGCAACAATCATCTTGCAACCAGAATGCTTTATTTGAGGTAATTTCTTCTCCAGTTGTGTGTAGAACAAGATGTCCTGAGCTCATCCTGTGGTCAATCACATTTCCCATCAGTATCCTACATCCATTCAGAAATCTCTCATTCCCCACATATGCAATCCTTTGCAGGAACTCATGAAGACAATGACAACATTCAGTGCATTTCTAAATGATCTTTTTCTTGGAGTATGTCCATTCAGATAAATGAGAATTTTGACATCAGGCAAGATAATATCGTGGATCTTGGATGATTGTCAGCAATGACTAAACTCAGGAGTCCCAGAAGCCACTTTTACTAGTAACCTTTATAACTCTCACTGGAGTTGTAGTGGCAGATCACTTATACAAATGCTTTTCCCAGAAGAGAGGAGGACACATTTGTCTTTTTCGGAAATCTCAACTGTTTGCTTCCAAGAGCGCTGTCAGCTGACTTACCAATACTAAATTTCTCAACTTCTAAACTAGTGGGATGAAGCTCTCCCCAACTGGAGAACAAACGAAAAGGACAAAGAACTGAGAAGCCAGAGGATCAGAATTGTATCGTGACACCGAGGGATCAAAGCCAATGTGCTAAATGGCAAAGGTATCATGAAGATGGACACTTTCAGACATATGAAAATTTACACACACAGAAACATGACTCCAAGTATTTCTGTATACTTTTTAGTAATTTCAGCAATGTATAAAATGATTTTTAATATCTTAGTACGGAAAAAGCTAATATGAATGCATGAAGTTCTGCTTTAAAGTCACAAATATGCATTAAAATGGCACTGCTAACTTTCTACATCTTTGGCTATATGGCATAAGAAGATCCCTAAATAAAATATGCTAAGTACATTAATTTATTAACACAATGCTCTCAGGCCCATGGTGTGATTTTTGGGGCTGTTCTGTGCAGGGCCAGGAGTTGGACTTTGATGATCCTTGTGGGTCCCTCCCAACTCAGGATATTCTGTGATTCTATGAGTAGTAAGAAAGTCGAAACCCATTTTGAGTTAATCTGTAAGCGTGTATAAAGCTACAAACAGCTATCTTGTCATTCATCTTATCAAGTATATTTCTACTGAGGTCAGGAACCTTGGTCAGACCATTTATGCATGCAGACATACTGAACTTCAGGATCAAAACTCATTGCATTAAAACTTCAAAAAGTGCCAGTTTTCATCCACATCTGAAGAACCAAAGTTGCATTTTAGTAACATCACTTAGACAGAAGATTACTCCATGCACAAATAACCTTCATCACAACATGTGGCAAAAGGGTAAAAATGCATGCCATTCATACAAAACATCACTGCACTTTTCATAAGATATCAATATGGCTACTTATTACGTCTCTGTGGGGTTGTTTCTTTTCTGTGCCAATTTGTATCAGAACCCAGTGCAGTGGGGTTTAGAAGAATCGTGTGGACAGGGGTAGAGTCAAATGAAATCAATTGCAGCCGTGGAGATCTGCTTACAAAAGCAGGGCAGGCAGGCACCATGTCTTTTTCTGTCTGAGTATGTAGTACATTATAGATGTCAACGAAAACAAGCTTAGGTTTTGTATAGGCCTGATGCCTATTTTTACTGCTGATGTTTTAATGCCATTAGGTAACACAAACCAGAACTCAAAACATTTTCCACAGTGCGTAATCCAAATTCTAATCCAAGACCCACTGCGTACTGAGTCTGCACAGTGTCCACAGGACCTTTTTATAGAATGTTTTGTCTTTCTAGCATAAACGAACTGCCATCAGCTTGTTTCAATATATACAAGTCCTATATGCCACAATCCCTTGTCTTACCTCCATCATCTCTGAAACAGCTAAACGCCTCACAATATATTTGTTTTGATTTTAATAGGAAGGATATAAAGAGAAAAGTTAGAAAGCTTCTAAAATAATTTGGGGTATTAACATACTTGAAGCAGAGGGTAGGCTTGAAGAAAGTCCTTCCACACCTTAGGCCAAACTTCAGGAAACTTCTTTTCCTTTCACAGGTAAGTTACTGGAATGATATGTTAAGCACCAGCATAAAAATCAGCAGAAACTACATGTGCTGTCAGAACTAAAGTGGTGTGATATCCCTGCTACCCCAAAACTAATGTAATTCAGCCAAATTAACGGAATTCACCCAGACCCTGCATCAGATTGATAATGCTCTGCCATCCAAACGTGGTATCACAAATCTCACCCAATACCAAATACTTTACACTGAAGGATTATGTTCTCCTGCTTCTGATACCTTAAACTTTAAACTTATTTTACTGGACTAGTTTTCTCCAGCTGTCAGTAGCATTATATGTAGGGTCATATATACTTCAAACACATTTCTACATTTAAACATGCAAAGTCGGCAGAAAGGAGCAATCTTACATTTCCTAAATTTGTTTTACCACAGTTAGGGACCTGCACCCACTCTCTGCTCTCCACTGAAGTGTGATTTCCCCAACTTCCCAAAACGCACTGAAGAACTGGGATTGCACTGCAACTGTGTGCTTTGAGTCAATAAACCCCCGCACGGACAGCACCTCCAGGTAAAGTCAATGCCTTGAGCGAGCTTATCAGAAACCCAAGGGGGGCGTTTCACCCATCGACGCCTCCAAACCCTTACAGCAGCAGCAAATGCTACCCCAGGACCAGCAAACAAGGTCCCACACGTGCCGCCCAGGAGCCCTCAGGTGCCTTTCCCCTTGTGCCCGACACCCACTGGTGCCACATCCAACCCCGCGCTCCCTGGCTGCAGCAGCCCAGCGCTGGAACCAGCGCCAGCGGGGGAACGCCAGCGCCGTTTTCCCGACGGCGGACTTTAAAAGGCAGCAGAGAGCTCCTTCCCTCCTCTCCCCGCGCACGCCGCCCGATGCCAGGAATAACTCCTCGGAGCGAGGTGGGGATCAGGGCCCCTCCGGCCGCACAGCGGCCTCGCTGCACCTGGGACTTGAGAGCCCTCCCCACCACGTCCGAGCCAGCCGGGAGCCCCCGGCAGCGGCGCTCCCTCCAAGCCCTTGCCCACCCGGTCCCGAGGAAGGGAAGGCGGCAGAGGGGAGCCACTTACGCGGCCCGGGCACGGCTCCCTGCGGCGGCTCCGGGCTGCACGGAGCTGCGCTGGCAGCGGCCGGGTTCTCTCGGCAGCCAAAGCCGGGGCTCTCCTCCCCTCAGGGAGCCCCCATGCCCGGCCTTCCCACACGTGCGGGCCGGCAAACCCCACCCTGCCGACCCCCTGCCCGCCCTTCCCTCTTCTCCATTTAGGAGAGTCCGCTCAGCTGAGCGGCGCGGAGGCGTAGTAGGGATGGGTGTTTTCCTTAACGGGTCGTACCGCGTTCCCCGCTGTCTGCCCCGGGGAAGGGAGGCCGGTCAGCCCCGGCACCGCGGTCTCGGAGCCTGTACAGACAGCCCCGCTGCCCCCGCCCTCACAGACCCGTTGCACCTCCGCGGAAGCGACCGCTGGAGTCCCACCCGCGACGCTCTCCGGCTTCTCAATCCCAGCAACCACGGGCTTCTCCAACCTTGTTCTGCCCCGAGTGCTTTGATATTCTGCACGGGAATAGCTCTGGCGGGGGGTTCACGAGTGATCCGCCCTCAGAAACAATTTTCCCGCAGCCTGCGGGCGGGTGGGTGCTTTGCGCTGGGAGGCAGGAGGAGCGCCTCCCAAAAGCCCTTTGCCGCTTGCTGGACCTTGAGGCGTCCCGAGGCGCCTTTCAGGAGCATGTGGTGGGATTTTGTGAGGAAGCTCCATTGGGAACGAAGGTAGAGGAGCCGCCCTGTCTGTCCTAGCAGGTAACACTTTGTTTTGGGAGACATCATAGGCAACGTTTGTCTGAGAGCAGCAGAAAGTGCCACAGGATGGGTACAACAGCTACAATGCAGCTTCTTTTCATTCTAGTGTTGTCAAGCACTTCCTTTTCCTACAAGCCTTGTCACATTTGTTTGAGATACCTGGAACTTGGCAGCTCCAACTATCCACAGGCTGAAGAGTTTTAGTCCCTTCCTCTGCTTCAGCCTAAATAATTCAAATAATTTCTCTCAGCCAGATATCTTTAAAAACTCATTTTAAGGCTAAGAATAGCCTTAGGCTAAGAATGGCTAACGCTAAGAATAACACTGAGAATAGCTGGAATAGATCTTATAGTCATCATCTTTTTCTTCCTGCATAGATTCTACTTAAATAGGTCCTTTCCTTTTAACGCTATAATCTGAATCATCCATCTGGTTCATGGGTTATCAGGGATTATCCCACTCTGCTCTGCGCTGCTGTGGCCTCACATAGAATACTGTGTGTAATTTTGGGCACCAGAATATAAGAAGAATATAAAGCTATTAGAGAGTGTCCAAAGGAGGCCTACAAAGATGGTGAAGGGTCAAGAGGGGAAGCCGTATGAGGAGAGGCTGAGGTCACTTGGTCTGTTTGGCCTGGAAGAGACTGAGGGGAGATGTCATAGCAATCTTCAACATCCTTACGAGGGAAAGTGGAGGGGCAGGTTCTCTTTAGTGACCCAACAGGACCCGATGGAATGGCCTGAAGTTCTGTCAAGGGAGGTTTAGGTTAGATTTTCGGAAAAAAAAAATTCATCCAGAAGGTTATTGAGCACTGGAACAGGCTCCCCAGGAAATGGTCACAGCACCAAGCTATCTGAGTTCAAGAGGCCTTTGGACAATGCTCTCGTGCACAGGGTGTGACTCGTGGGGCTGTCTTGTGCAGAACCAGGAACTGGACTTTGATGATCCTTGTGGGTTCCTTTTATGAATACATAAAATCCTTGGGCATACCTTTACAAATTTTGGCTATGGATCTGCTCATCTCTTTTCTATGACATTCTGTCACCATACATGGTGTGTGTGTACATATATATGTAAATATATACATCATGTATGCATATACCCACACACATGCATCCCTAATGTAGGCTTTCAGGAACTTCCTTTCAAAAGTACTTTAAATTCCATCTTTAACCAGCTAGGTTTTGCCTTTCTCCTTCTCCAGGGAAACTCTTTCAGAACTGCAAATCTGAAAGAAGTCAGACATCTATAACTCTGATTGAGCTCTCATTCTGTGAGTCTCTTGCTTCTCACAGAGGAAGATCATGCAGAGGGCCAATCTGACAAGATAAGAAGAGCAGAAATATTTTTTGGGGGGTGACTGTTTAGTGACTTAGCACTTCATAAGTGAATTTATGACTATAAATTAAACTATTCTCTGTTTATTTGCAGAAAAATAATAATTGACCATTCTGTTAAAAGTCATGTTGTGTTCCCATGTTAATGGACTACTTTTACATTTAAATTATCATTAGAATTTTTCATCTTTCCTTTTCTGAACCTTTCAGGTACAGTGTCATCAGCCTACTAAGAAATAGCTACGTCAATAAGGTAAGCAATACAGTGAAGATTTTTTTCAGAATATGCATCAGTTATTCAGAGAAATCATGTGACTAAAGGGGCAGCCTATTCAACCAAAACATTGGCAATCAGAAAGTTATTTGCCTTTGCTCTTGCCCTAGCCATGTGTGCAGAACAACAGTTCTGACTAAATGTTCCAATCTGTATCAGGAAATTATGTATGTGATACATAAAATCTTCTGAATACTACTGAAGGGTAATTTTCGAGTAACTGGATTTGTACACACAAGTGTTTCACTAAATGCTCTATATACTACATTACATGTGAGAAGTCAGATGCTACAATAATTAAGCAGAACAGAATAAATTAGTCTCACCAAAGCTGTGATACAAAATTACTTTTGTGAAATTCCAGTTACCCATCTTGCTGCACTGTATGTGCTTTTGTTGCATGAGTATGAAATGACCATTTTCCACCACATTCTTTAGCTGATAAATGCAAGGAAATTTTTATCATGTGTTCAAAACAAAGTGAATAAATAACGCATCCTCTTTCTTTCCCCACTATTCATCTTCTACCTGAGTGAAGCAATTGAAACATAAGACTGTGTTCTCATTTTGAAAATTCTAGTATTTTCCTCTGTTAATATGTTCCTTTCACCTTCCTGTTTTTCACTGGGTTTTTCTATTTAATTGTTTCTGTTCTGAGTATTTATTGTCCTGTGTGTCCTATTGACAGGAGGAAATGTTGAAGAGATAGTACTAACATACTTAATGGACATATAGTAAACTTAATGTCTTGACGTTTAAACATGTACTTGTGAGCTGTGCTGGCTGGCGATCTGGGGGGAGGAGGCTAAGCTCTAGCCTCCTCCCTCTTTACCACCTAGCTCATGGCAAAGTTATTCATAGACAGTGGTTCTTTGAGTAATGTAAATGCTGTAAAAAGGAAGGCATTCTTCCTTGAAAACAGGTTAATGCTGATATGGCCATGACAGAACTATGTAGCAGAGCAGAAGGTTCATGTTTTGGCTGCCTGGACTACATTTAGCCATTAGATAACTAAGGACTTTTATTATGCAGGACAGATTGTCCTTTAAACTTTTAAAATACAAACACAGAGGGGAAAAAAGTTTGCAAAGGAAGAAAAAGCCAAGAAGTATTTTTAATCCGCATTAATAAAAAAACCCCACTGTATTTTATTAGACTGAACAACAACAAAACAGCATTTAAATAAATTATGGAAAAGTAGTGTATCTCTGTAAGTAATTAATTACCCATTTGCAGGGAAAAAAGAAGTATGGAGGTTTAAAAGAACATTTACATGAACACTGGATGACAATTTTTAATAGTTGGAGATTTATTTTCTTTAGAGAACTTGGCTGTGTAGATTCAAAAATGAATGACTGCTTTTCCCCAATAGGAAAAAGTTCTAGCAGGACTTGATCCGCAGCTGCCTAAAGCAGGCTTGCCATTTGAGACTTCAAGGGGGCGTACCAAGGGGAGTGTAAGGGGGAGTGGCAGGAGAGCTGCAATCATCTCCTGTTTTCCCGCGAGCAACACTGAGGTAACTAACAAGTACCTCCAGCAAACTATGGCAAGTCTCAGGCATTGAGCAACTGAGGCCGTGTCAATGAAACTTTTAAAAGTAGGAGGAACGCATGCCTAGAAACTTGCCCAGCCTCATCAGCAAAGAAAATACACTTTTTGTTTCTGTTTTCATCAGGTTGCTTACATATTAACCACTGCTTAACAGTCTCTGTTTGCAGGCTCAGCATACTCTCTTCTGGGATCAGAATTTGCTTAAGTACTTCGGGTTTGATTAGCCATAATGAATCACATGAGTGGCCTCAGTAAGACAGTATTAGGTGACCTGCTGAAGCTGAACCAGCAGCATGAGTTTTGGCCCATTTAGAGAGAGAAATGTGCCTTATGAGATTGTGAGGGTTGGCTTCTTTTCATCTCTTCTACTTTTCCACATGACCTGTGCAGCAAATTGACACCTTAATTTGTCTGAGAGAAGTTAAGGAGGTAATCTCTTAAATTAACTTGGGGTAGTGATTTTGGTTATTGACTCTTTCTAAGACATGAAATAGCTGCAAGTTTTTCAATCTGATCTTTGTAGAGCTGCTAGCTAAATTCAGAAATTGTATGCCCTACTTCTGCATTTATGCATCACATGCGTTACTCAGTGGAGTTCTGCACAAAATTAGCATCTGTCAATGCAGGCTTGTCTGGTATGGAGAGCAGCAGAAAGAAAACTATAATGTGTTGCAGCAGAACTGAAATGCTAAGGCTTAAACTGGAACTAGATATGGTCCTGTAAAAGTGATGCTGTTGGGTACTGCTATTGTTATCAGCTCTGCAAACTCAGAATATCTTCTGAACCATAAACTTTTTTTCTTTCCCAGCATCAACAGAACCCATGGACTGTATCACTTGATGTCCTCACACGCTCAGCTATCTTGAAGAGTCCAAACTTTTCAGTTTAGAGGGAAGATAGCACCTTGCCTGTGATTTATAAAGAAAGCTTGGATAACCAGATACAGATGCTATCTCATTGAGCTTCTGGGATTCCTGAACAAAGTTCACACTTGAGAACAAACCTCTGTGTAAAGGTTTGTATGTTTCTGTGTAAAGGATGCTCAGGTTATCTTTTAACAAACAAGTCTTTCTCTGAATTCTGATAACTATTTATATAGAACTTTGTGTCTCTGCTGTTTTATTTTACCTGACATGTGAACTTAGTTCTCCAAAAGTCTGGAGGCACTTTAGCAGTCCATGTCAATTGTGCACTGTAGACACATCATGAGAAACATGAGCTGCTCGACACGTTTCAGTCAGATAGTTAATTTTAATGACAAAGGCAATTCTACATCAATGGCACTGGTCAGTAATTAATTAACAGTCCATTACTCTGATGTTTGCCATACATTTTAGTTTCAGTTCAGCAGTTTTACTCTGTATCCTCGAGCTCCTGCTTATCACAACCTCCAGCTCTCCTGAATCAGTTTCTGTGGTTCAACATGTCTCAGTCGCTCAGAAAACGGACCAAAATTCTTTTAAAAATCACTTTTGAGAATAAAGTAATACTTTTAATCAGCTTTCCCAGGAAGATTTCACTGACCTTTGGGTTGCTGTGTAGTCCTTCAAACAGCTATTCTTCCCCTTCTCTGTAGCCAAAGATGTAAGAGAAGAACTTCCCACAGGAAAAGGGTGGGAGAGAGCAGCCAGATGTGAAAGACTTAAACAACCCTTCTGCCCTTGGAAAAGAAGGAGTATAAATATATACTGACACATTTTTAAGTTCAGCTCTGCCTAGCATGGTGGGAAGGAAGTTCTCTGAATCATTCAGTCCCAGTTATACCACTGGAAAAACCATAATGTCAGCACACTGCTCCATCTCTGCATAACAACAGCATTCATTAATTACTGAAATATTCCCCGAGGAAAATAATGTTTACAACTGGGGCTTGTAACTGACTACAGAGATGCCACAGATTCTATGACTAGGTGCATTGCGTATGTCCTTGCTCATCAGTGTTCTGATGTGTGTACTTTAAAACTAAGTATACATTATGCATATATGTACTCTGAAGTGGACTAAAATGATATGTTTGCAGCTTTTTGATGAGATGAAGCTGAAGTTTTAAGTGGTAAGGAAGAATGCAAAATTTTGGATATTGCACATAGTTTTTCTTCTTGATTTAGAACATTTGCTCTTCAAGTTTTTTCTTAGAAGAAAAATATCACCTAGATAACTTCCTCAACTGCCACTGAACTTTGGAGTTGCTCTTTTGTTGCGGTGGCTAAGTACACTTTACACCCCTCAAGTTGCCTTAAAAATGGTCCCTCCTTACAACAATGTGCTAGAAAAGTTCTCCCTTTGTCTAGATTCTGCTGGTCACTGGCCCTCTCCCCCTCCCATCCCTTTTCCCATTGGCCCCTGTTATGTCACTCAGCCTTGCCTCTGCCCCCAAGCCCTCAGACTATTGGTTTTGGATGCTCTGCCCGCCTTTGGGAGTTTTCGGGATAAAACGAGCGCGGGCTTTCGGTTGTTTTTCGTTCTTGCTGCTGTTCCCTTCGGAGTGTTGCCATTAAACGCCTTGGAATTGCATGCAGAGAGCCCCTCTCACCTCCCTGTCTCTGGTTCCTGCTTAGACTGTGTGTGCGAGCAGCTGTTCTCGACCACCTGCGAAGGTGAGATCGTGTGCACGCGTAGGTGCTGGCAGAGCGCCACCTAAGTGGTCCACGAGGGACCCAGTAGGGACAAACGCGACATCGATCCACCGAAGCCCTTTCTTTACTCTTTTTGTTCACTTTCTCTTTTGAAAAATACAATAGAAGGCACCCAAAAAATGGTTGTATTGTTCCACTCCTGCAATTACTATTCATCAGTAAGAGATGACATGATAATGAAAAACGTATCCTGCAAAATTCGTTGAACCCACCAGAGGATTCTAAGGGTATTAAATTTGGGGTATTATTCATATGATGGATTTGTATCCACCACTTTTCTGTACACTGCTGTTCATTTTCTTGAATAAAAAGTATGAGTCATGCAATATTATTATTTTCTTCTTTTGATACCTGAAATGTGCTGAGCTTAACTGAGCAAAAAGTGATAGAAGACTGTTTTTCTCATGACATCAATACATATATTTTATCCCCTCTAGCCACCCACATGTGGCCACTTACACAGGAGGAATAAACAATCTACCATGTAGAAAGCAGTGAATCGTTACTTTAAATATGAATGTGTATTTGCATAATACATTTGTATATATCTAAGTTTGCATTAAAATTTCTTATTATTTGGCTGATCAGCATTTGTTAAAATGCTGATGCACAAGGCACCACATAGTAAGATTACTAAATACATGGAAACTGCAAAGAAAAATCTTGCCAAAGATCTGCCAGCTGTCACAGGACAATTGCCCTCATCAAATCCTACTTCAAGATGTATATATATTATACTGAAATTTGCAGTGCAAATACTCAAAAAAGAAGGTTTTTATCCCAGTAAATATAAGACTGATAGGAGATATGATTGCAGCATATATTTAAAAGGCTAAGTTTTGGCAAGAGAGAGGAATTGTTTAGATTGGTAAAAGAAGATGCTGGCACAAGAAGCCCTTGAATACATTTGGCTGAGATATATGAGCCAATATCTGAATTTTTGTAGTAGTGGTGTATGTAGAGAGGGGAACTAAAGTAACTGGTCTTGAAATGGAGCTGGCTGATTCATGAAGAAGATTATATAATGGAGTAGTTCACAATAGCTTCATGATATCCAGAAGCTCCCCTTTAGTCCTTTGTCTTTCTGAAATGGTGGATGTATTTTAATTACTAAAGTAGTTTTGGAGAACACTGAATGTGTTTGTTACATTGCCTGGGAATCATTAGGCCTAAGCACAATGATTTAGAGACAATTTGTGTTTTTATTTTTTATGTATACTTTTTATAAGAATGAGCAAACATGGATTTGATTTATTTCCCAATTAAAAAGAGTGCGGCAAAAAGAGGTTGTTTTAGTATGACCCAAAGAAGAAAGATATCCAACAGAGAGCAGAACTGAACTCGTTACAACAACACTATAACTATGAGGATTAACAGGTTGGCTCTAAATGCTTTGTAAGACATAGAACTTAACACCCTGCAAGTGCCTGTTGGACATGGACTGTACTGGTCTAAAAGCAATTCTTTGCAGGGTAATTTGTTCATCACTGCTCACTGTCAGAAATTATACAGAGCATGACCTATTAATCCTGGTATTGAAGACCTTCCAGTCCCAAGTTTTGTGGTATCCAGTTTGCTTAAAAATAGCATATTTCTAGAGCTAAAGCTAATGGCAGTGGCTATGGTGCAGTTTGTAGTCTTGCAGCTATTATGGTTCACATAGTAAATGCCTGTGAGCGTACAGGTCAGAAAAGGTGCAGCTCTCTCCCTGTAACTTGTGACTTAGTCTTTTCCTAAGAAATCCTGAATTATGCAAATTTCACAAAACCAAGAAACTGTGTTCAAGACAGATGCTTCAGGCTACATGCTAAAGCAGAATGACTCATCATAACCAGAGTCATATAAGCAGTTTTTTGGTTGCTGAAGAACAGAAGCTCTGAGTTATTCCTCTGGAAGGGTATTTCAGAGCTTCACTGCTCTGATGTTAGGAGATATTCCTGTTTCATCCTCAGGTGAATCCACTGACAGGTTATATTTTTATTCTTTTTTAGAGTGTCAGTACCATCCTCTAGTTGGAGTAACCTTCCCTCTCCCTTTCCTTCTCAAATGGGTTTCCCGGAAGTTACCATATTCTGTCTCTGATTTCATTTTGCCAGCCTCAATAAGCAAAAAGCTTTCAGTCTTCTCTTGTGTAGCAGGTTCTTCATATCCCTGATCAAGCTAATTGCCTTTTCTTACACCCATTCAAAGTTAGTTCCTATTTCTTGAATATGGATGAAAAAAATTTGTAGACTCTTTCATATAGGAGCTTACCAGGTCCTCTCCACATGTTGCCTACAGGACGCTAATACTTCCTGTATTTCTATATGGAATTCAAATCAGGATTGTGTTGGCTTTTTTTGTTCTGAACTACAGCTTCAAGAATTGGATTTAATCTTTTTGCATGCAATTTTAGATTTGTAGAAATTTTTTTCATGTATTTTAACCAGCTGACTCATGGAAGTATGAAAAATGGAAGGTGATTAAGTTTTTTATTCAGGTAGAAGGACCTTAAGACAACGGGATAATTCAGACAAGATTGCTTAAAAGGAGAAATTGTGAGTCCATGCTAAAATAATCAAAGAGTCAAACTGCTAATACTGAAACTTCAATATGACAGAACTTCAGGCATTTGGTAAGTTTAGGAACTCAGAGTGCCGAGAATATTTCTCTGCCTTTTTTTAAGGGTTCTTACCCCCCTGAACAACACTGTTTTAGTCTCAAACATTGGAAAAAATTACCAACAGTCAGACAAGAACTGGAAAATACAGTGGTATGAATTAGGTGATAGACTACTATGTAAGATTGTCACAGGGTGAAAAATTTAGAGGTTTTGGGCCTCTCTTTGTAGTAAATAGATAAGAGTAAAAAATACCAAAATGGAGGATTGTTGTTGTTCTCTAAACCTTCTTCTCCTTCTTCTACTACTCCAAATTCTGCAGTAAAAGTAGTTTGGAATGATTGGATAGAAAATTCCGCAATTCCTGGTTGTGTTACTGAATAATTGGTAGGAAAGTGAAAATAATGTATGTTTTTAGTAACTATTGGTTAAAATATCTTTTAAAGGCCATGTAAATATTGATAATTAGCTCTCACTCCTGCTTTTCTGTGCTCTATGCTGTACCTGGGTCACGCTAGTGGCTCTGTTCCTCTGATAAGACTTAATAAACAACTATTTGGAAGCATTGAAACTCCAGGAAAAATCTTGGTTTCTCTTTGAAACTCCTTGCAAGGACTTTCAGCAAATTCTCTCCCATCCGGAGGGACTTGATTTACGGCACGGTACAGTGTCAGGTAAGAAAACATTACAGAAAGCCCAAGTAGTGGAAAGTGAAAAAGAAACAGGATTTCATTGCAAAACCATTAAGTTTTAACTCTGGCACTGCTCAAGTGAAAGGGAAACTGTTGCAGTGGGGATACTGCAACACGCATATATCAAACCAGGAGTCCCGTGGAAAGGAAATATCTATGGACAGACAGATTCTTGATAGCTGTTTCAGAGATGTTTATTTCTCCAGCCGCGTGGCCGGAGCTCTGCCCAGGAACTGTTCCACTCACGGGACCAAGGGTCCTTCTGCCCGCGCAGGGAACACAAACCAACCAATGGGAACGAGGCTGAGCAGGGGCAGGGAAACCCCGTGTCTGTGCCCTCAGGGCCCCTCTGCCAGGGCTACACGGCAGGGGAAGGACCCCAACAGGAAACTAGCTGCAGCAGAAAGACAGAAAATGCATATTGTTTGGTTTACTGAAGTAACTGGGTTCAAGAAGAGAGATCTTGGATTTCTCCCACACCATCTCATGTCAGATTCCCTGGCCTCTAGTAGATGTTGTGCTCACATTGCAGCTTGCTGTTTAGGTGAGACTCTCTCTTTGCAGCAGCCAAAAACTTACGGAAGCTTTCTCTCTCTTTCTCTCTCTCCTCTCTCTCTCTCCCTCTCCCTCTCTTTCTCTCTCTTCACTTCACCCCCTGCCCTTAATCCCATTGCCATATTCACTGCCTTGAGATGTTAGTAAGGAAAATTGACTGCCTTTAAAAGTCAGACCAGGTACAGTTCCTGAATATTAAACTTTTTATGAACTCTCCAGTTTTGTGGGAAAAATCAACCATCAGAGTACATAGAAATTTGCCAAAAAATCAAGACTGCTGGAAAATGGAATAGAATAAAAAAACTAACAAAAACTTCAGGCTTTCTGTATTGCTAGGCACATTTCCAACACATCAATCTATTCAGGATGGACTTTCCCATGCCCAGTATAGAAGCCAGAAGTGTTACTGCACATTAATAGTTAGCCTCTACAAGCTGTGTCAGTCTTCTTGTCCACAGGGACTGATGATCACATATGGGAGTGGGGATGGATCTGGCAGTGCAATGTGGGAGCCAGCTCCTCTCAGAGAAATCAGAAAGTGGTGAAGGTCATCCAAAAGTGGCTCAGGCTATCATTGTCACTTCAGCTTGCATGAGCAGCTTCCCACTGATGCTGAGTCTTGCCCAGCTTGTTATCAGAATACTTTGACAGGACTGTGATTCAGCAATGTCAGAGAGATGAATCGATGTTACTCCTCTTTTACGCTACACATAACATTCACACTATAGAACTGCAGGCTTCTAACTTATCTAGTTTTCTTCTCTTGTCTCCTTCAGAGCATCAGTCAGAGCAGCAGTGTAGTGTAGGTGCACTGAATGCTTCCCTCCAGCCTGCATTGAGTACCTATGGAGTTTTTCAAATCAGCAGCCCCTGAAGTTCTGGGCCTAAAGTGAATTAATGTGAACTGTGTCATAGATGGATTTGCTGCAAGTTAGTTGTTTTTCCTCTCCTTTTCAAAAAGGAGAGAGCATTGGAGTGACAACAGAAGCAAAAGAGTTTTGCTGACCTCTTCACCCATACATCACAAGGATACAATAAGAAGTTCACTGCTGTTCCAACTCAAGTCATGCAAAGACTAAAGAATGAGGTTCAGACACTGAGCACTTGCTGTAAGAGGTATTTATGTTAAACCTGATTGTAAAAAGGTGACAAAGACTGTACGTATCATAATACTGAAGGTGCCAACTCAGACAATCTCATTCATTGGATATATGTACTGACTGGAAACCTGTTCAAAGAGAAGTGCCTTTTATTCAGGTTTCAATTTTGTAAGGTGTTGCATACCCCCTGGGAAGATTCTTGGGATGTCCTGTGCAGGGTCAGGAATTGGATTCGGTGGTCCTGTTGGGTCCCTTCCAACTCAGCATATTCTATGGTTCTGTGATTCTCTAATGCACTTTAATCCTCCCTATTAAAGCCCCTTGAGTCTGGGTGAGTTTAGTGTATTGCAGAATTAGATTCCTAATAAAGAAACAAAATCATCCGTTAAAAGGGAAAGAGTAGTTCAGGGTGGAGGAGGATGGGGATTGTTCAGAGAAGTGAAGACTTGCAGCTGTCTTATACAATGTGTCATCTACCAACAATAACAGAAATATATTTTCTATTCTTAAGTGCTACTTATGTGGGGTTTTTTGGTGTGTTTTTTGTTGTTTTGGGGTTTTTTTGGCTTTTTTGTTTTGTTTTGTTTTGTTTTGTTTGTTTGTTTTATTCATCTTGAAAGAGATTTTGGTGTACTTCCTCCCAACAATACTCTGATACATTTGTCATGACTCATTCTGCGGAATAGGAGCTTTCACCCCATTCTCATTCACACCCTCCAAATAAGACTAATTTTAGCAAGATGCTTTTAAAAAGTGGCCTCAAACTTGCCACTATTTAGTTCTATGTCAAAGGTTACAATCAAGAGGAGAGACAGTGGCAGAAAACTTCTGAAAAATAGCTATTTTTTTACCAGTTTTTATTTTAAAAACTAGGAATGTCTCAATTTGTACAGATCAGAAAAATCACACAGAGAAAAAGCAACTACCTCACACTCTACTGCCAGTAAGAACAAGCACATGACAATTCCTATGACGTAAACAGCCTTGTTAAATGCAAATTAAAACAAAAAACAACAACAAAAAAAAAACCAACAAGAAAACCAAAAGGGAAACCTCAGACTATTCATATACAAAATGATGAAATAAAATATGGTTTTTATATTTCTTCTGATATACCGTTTATGTCTGACTACAGCATTTTCTGTCCTTTGAGTAATATGACAGCTCTAAATTCTCAGGGAAAATATCATAATGTGTACCAGGCTCCAGCAAATACCTAGCATTGAAATCTATTGAAAAACCTGTGAGTAGAAATCTTTATTTAATTCGATGTTGTAGAATAATCTTCCTGAATGGAATCATGGACCAGGTCAACTTGATGGGATTTTCATAGTGGGAGAGCATACTGCCATTGTCTTTATGGTATTTAAAATATCTGCTCCAAGATCTATAGTTACCAAGGTGCTAAGATAAACCTTAGCGTGCTTGTAAGAAGAGAACTATGGATGAAATCATGAGAAGCACTGTCTGCTATAACCATGTCACATCCTGGAGTAGAAAAGCTGTTTGTCTCCTTGCTTAGTTTTGCTCTAACCTATGGAACAACGCGGTTTGGTAGGTTGACCTTCATACAATAATTTTTGGAGCAAGGCTTGGCCCCGGGCAGTATGATTTACGTGTATCTATGTGGACATTTTATTACTGGCAATGCTACTTCAGAGTATCTTTTCCTGAAGACTTCCAGTGCTCATGCCTTTGCTGCCTCTTAGTTGTTGCAACTTGACTCCTCTATTCACCTGGTGAAGAGGGAGCTGTCACACTTTTTAAGTGCAGAGTGTTACTGGCTAAGAAATCAGTTAATCCTGCAATTTGTTTCTAGTTAATTATACAAAAATCATCTAGGAAATGAAGAATCTGATTGCACAACTTCTGAGAACCCACTAAGCTGTCCAGACGACAGCCAGAATTCCTAATCCCTTCAATATGTATCAACAAAGAGTATAACAAAGAGAAGCACCCACAAAAGGATTTCTCCAAAGAATGAAAAAACCCCAGCCTTCTAGTCTGTAGTTCATATTGCAATTTACTTACTTATGTTAGTAGTAAAGCATTGGATCATATGGCAAATAGAATTAATTGATGAATTGTTAATGTAATGAATGCTGGAAAAATGAGTTTATGATGGAGTTGGTGTAGACTGTGAATTTTCATTTCCTAGAAATGTTGTGGCATGAAGTTTATTATGATTTATGCCTACATTTATTGCCATATCAAAATCTAACTAAGGTCACTGCTGTGAGGGAGACCACATGTGATTTACCAACCAGAAAATTACACAAGGTCCTAAATTACACAGACCTTGGATTTCTACTGTTCTAAATACACATCACATATTTCTATTTAAATAAGCCCTCAAGGGCTTTGTTTGACTGATTGTTTATTTAACTGGAAAACATACCAATGTAATATATTTACCAATATCAAATATGGAAAGAGATTCAGACAATAGAAATTAAGACTATGTAGTTTCATTTAGGCATCTGCTTTTCATATCCTCCATTTATCTTCCCTCTCAGATACCAAAAATTATGTTTTGATTATCACGTTGAAATGAACAAAAAATAACACAGTGGCATATTATCCTTCACAGTAAAAATGTACTTGGGTGTTAATAAGTGACAGCCTAGTGAAAAGATCAGGTCTTCCCCAAAAAAGTGCATTTCTGCACCGTTTAATCAACTCAATTAAGTCTCAGGCAAATCAGTGGAGGACCCCCTTATCTTTCTTAACTTGACAAATTTTTTACTGTCATGCTAAAAATGTTCACTTGTGAAGACAGACCTTTGGTATCTCTAAAGGTTCACTTCAAATAAATCTTTAGGATATCTGGAGAGGGTTCTTTTTAAAACTAAATTTTTTGATGTTTTTGTTTCTTGTAAGTTCCATATACCAGGAGTATTTCTTACTGTCTCTGTATTTCTCTCATGTAAGCCATATTTCTTTTGTCCATTTCTGCATTATATTAAGAAGAGAAACAAAATCCAAACAAATAAAATAACCATACTTTTCAACAAATACAGATTTAAAGACGAACATTTAAAAGGTCACTGGAATATGAAACAAATTAATTGACTCCTTTGGTTTTGGAAATATTCCAATAAAGGGCTTGTCCAACAAACAGTAGAAAACTTCACAAGAAAAAATATCCTTCACAAGAACTAAAAAGCCAAAACATCTACAAAAAAAAGTTATATTGAATCCCAGTATTTTCTTGAATGATTCCACAAATGCTGAACTTTCCCTCTTGCAAAACACAGCAGTAAGGTTAAGACTTCAAATAATTCAATTAATATAAAAATTTTCTAAGATAATAGAGTTTATAGTACAGAAGCTAGGCTTAGACACTTGGAAATTTAGAGAAATTGTTCTCTGAAATATATTTTCCATGTACCAGTATGTAATAAATGCTACATACAGACACTTCTGAAGTGTAACTTCCGTAAAACAAGAAGGCAGGGAATCTGTTCCTCAAACACCAGTCCACAAGTACGTCTACCTTATCAATCTGGCAAATTTTTCCCTCTCTCTTCCTCTCCCTTCTTGTGCCCATCAGATGTAGTCAGAGACAGTGAAACTAGATCCACCTCAGACTTACTGGGAACTGCTGGGAGGAAATTTTTGTAGTTGAGCACTCCTTGACTGTGTAGAAACATGAATTGGCAAGTGCAATTTTCTCTCTCCCTCTGAAACAATCCCAAAATTTTCCGAGAGCAGTCTGTTCTCAGGAACGCCCTAAGATGCCCACAATCCTCATGAGAACCACCAAGCAGTGTGCTAAAAAACTTAAGTTCTGCGTGCCAGAGAGCAGCCACTTCAGGATTTGGCCCTAATCTTTACTGTCCTGTTAATTCTCAGCAAGAAAGAAGATGCCTATGGGACACAGAAGAGTGAGCTGGGGACTAGAATAAAGCTCACATAATTACTTAGTAATGTTAGCAAAGGACTGGAGATGTTGTTGACAGAAGACAGCCAAAGAGCTTTCTGGGGTTTGTGTATGTCAGGCTCACCCAGGGATTCTGATTCACACTGAAGAAGACAAAGGCAAGTCAGGAACCACAGCAGGTACCATGGGGCAGCTTGCCGCACGTTAACAGCACAAGAATCTGTGACACCCTATTTGCAATAAGGAAGATTCTATGTCAGAAGGTTTATCATCTGATCTTTATATGAGGGTCCAGACTCCGGGATGTCAACTTTGAAATGCTATCACAACAGCTGAATCATTAAACTCCTCCTCAACCACTGTCCCTGCAACATCAGGAAGGACAGAAAGGGGAAGGTACTCTCTGCTGGGCAGGGCATGAATACCTCAAGCAGCTTCCAGGACTATATGTGTTCTATATACATCATGTTGACATAGGAGAACAGGAGTCTCTAATGCAGTTTCCTGTGCTTTATAGAGCACTGACAGCTTGGCTTTGTGGCAGCTATGGATGAAGTTTATAGTCATATTGGAAGTTTTCTAATGAAAAATGATCCATATAGGTATGCATGTGTTCCCTCAACCTAATCATGTTCTTCCCCCTCTGCCAAAGTGACATTGCTCCTTGGGATTATGGAAAATAGCTTGGCATAAAAAAATAAAAAAAAACCAAACCAAAAACCCCAAAAAAACCACCAAACCCAACCACAAACCCCACACCAGTTACATCTGAAAGGAATAACGTGTGTTCTGCTTATGAGTAAAACCATGGTGAAGTAGTGTTTGCACACCTCTTCTTCTCAGCTCTGTTTTTGCTAACGTTTCCTGAGGGCTTAAGTCTGGGATATCTTTCCCCATAGTCCCACAAGCAAGGAAAACATCTTCCTGCAGTTCAGTCACACTGACAAGCTAATCAGTTCAAAGCTGGGTGACTCAAAGATTGTCAGAGACCTCATGTCATTGACAGCTCAGCAGAAAAAAGGTTGAGTGTTTTGTGTAACTTCTATCAGCCGCCTGACTACTGTTAGATCCTATTTGGCATGGCAGGGATGGCATTGTCCAGTAAGCACCCTCTATAGATTTACAGAACCTCAAATGAAAGAAGGAGCAGGGCCTATGGAAACAGACTATCTTCCTCAGGAAAACAGTCCATCTCTAACAGTGTGTGCACTGATGGGACAAAAATTTAAGTGTGATGAGTCATGGTAAAGATTCACAAAAAATCCAATCTTAAGTCCACGCCAGCTGGGGAGGAGGTAAGGCCGGAGCACTCCACCGCCTAAACTGAGTGAAGAACAGCTGTTTTGAAGCCACATAGGACATAAAGTTAAATCCTTTCAAGAAAAAAGTTTGTTTTCCTGTTTCCAACCTCTTCTCCACAGAGATAAATGAGGAAAAGGGAGGATATTGGTGCTTCTGAAGAGCAGAAAGTAACTAGAAATGGAGGCTTTCCGATGCGAACCTTCATACATGCAAGTTGTGCTTTCAGCCCTGACAGTCAGCTTGGGATACAATGATATGTCCCATTCCTAGCTTTATATAGACGAAATATTTTCTGCCTCTGAGGAGAAATCTGCCTCTGAGAATCCCCTGCCATAGAGGATTCCAACCAAAGCTCAGGCCAGGACACAGCATTCTGCTCTTTAAGGAGTATTTCCTCAGCAGACTCTTCCAGCTGCAGTAGCAGCAGTTTCTGCATGATGATCAGATTTGGATATATGTTGGGGTTCCCTCTGGGGAGTCCAACAGCATCAGGCCAGTTGCCATAGCCTGACTTGAAAAACAGCAGCAGCCCCGAGGCAGAGGGAAGGACTAGGAAGGACAAGACTCAAAAGCATTGCTCTTACATAACCCAGTGATGTATAAAATGCACGAGGCAGGTGGCTAGTGAGCACAGACACGAGAGGTCTGCCCTGTGTGGGCACCAAGGCATGGCATAGCTTGAGACATTAGGATGTGAATGGTTCTCTTGATACTAGTACAGATGTAGATGAGCAGCATTAGAGATGTAAGCTGGCAAATAACAACCCAGTTCAGTGGCTCATGTTATGACATGCAGCAAAAAACACAGTGTAGTCGTGTGCTTTATGAGTTGACTGTAGCCATTAAGTTAGTTAACTGTTAACTGTAAACTAATTTGCTTTTATAACTATTGACTCAAAGTGGGCAGTTTTGTACAACCATGTCCATAACTATCAGAAGTTAATGATACATCTCATCTCACAGATATTTTTTTCCTAGACATCGCATCCTTTCCACTCAGATGAGGACCATTCAACCATGATAATTCATGCACCCTGTGACCAATGAGCAAAAGTATTTTGTAACAATACTCTGGACATTCCACTCTGGGAACAGATTACATCAAATGCTGTGTTCTCATGAAAATAATTGACAGAGATAAAGAACACAAATTTAATACTACACAGGGTGAGAAAATTTCAAGAGTTAGAGAAAAGAAATTTCCTGTGCTTCAGGGCTTTCAGCCCAGGAATGCCAGAAGCAGTTTGAACTTTCTTCAGAACACACCCCAAAATTTAACTTTTTTCCTAAACCCAAGCAGCAGTAATGTTTCACCTGGGCAGTAATACTGACAAGGTGAAACGAAGTGAATTAAATGTGCAAATAAATAAATAAAAATGTGCAAATTTTTGTAAAAGCACACATGAATTTAATCATAACACCCTTTCAGTCTGAACACTGAGGTTTTTATGACCCTTGCTTAATCATCTATTTCTCAAAAACTAAATTGCTTGTCAGTAGCTTAAAGATTACCATGTATTCTGAGCCCCTTTACCACAGAAGTTTACTGAGACTTCACTGAAAGCTTCCACAGTGTCAGTTTATTTCCATAATCCTATGGTAGATAAGGGGCCAAGGCAATCACTTGAAATTCAGAAGGATTTCAGGAAGCGTGAGGCAGCCAAAACTGATTCTGGCCACTTACTGTGATGCCTGCATGTCAGCCAGATGGTAGGAATCACATCAGTTTAAGTTGTTCTGCCAAGACATTTGAAGAACTGTGTTTGGCTTCAGCATCATACTAAAAAAAAAAAAAAAAAAAAGCCTAATCTTAAGGTTTCTTTTTAGAGGCAGAGAGACACAAATTATTTATCTCAAATATATACTTTCATATGGTGTGAATTTGAAGTATGAAACTGCATTTCAGTGAGGGTTTTATTATACATTTTTGGGAAACAAATGTAATTTTTTAAAAAAATTTCAGTTCATACAGCATTGTAGTTTCTGTGAAATTTGGAGAGTAATCAAAATTAATTTACAGCTATCACACATTCGTGCAATCATGACTATAAAAGCACAATTGCTTCACTGAATTCTGATCATCATAGGTCAATGGGAAGCTTCAAGATAAACTAACTCTTCAGTATTTTAAACATAGCTTTACCTAATTCTTACACAAAGTACAGGGAATACATTTCCTACGTTATCCACTTTTTTTTCGTCTCTAGTTTTTGTTCCCTAAACCCAAATATACCATATCTGTATCTTTTTCTTCATGTTGGGAAAAATGCTCTGAGCAGACCATTAGTATGGTCCCATAAGTTAAGAAAATTTTCTTTATGAAAGTGTTGGAAGCTGCCTTGTTATCATGATGTTATTTTTCATTGAAAAATACTGCTTCAGACTACACACAGTTGCAGTCTGCTTTGAGCTTTATATCTTTATTTTCTTCTCCTAAGTTGTTGCTGAGCCTCTGACTGAATGTTTCAATGGAAATGGGCTAAGATAAAGGTGTTTTTAACAATATATATTTTTTTAAAGTTATTTTTATTCTTTAATATCATTTAAGGGAGTATTTCCTGCCTAAGATTCGGGACAAGCTAGTGTAAAGGTAGTCAGAATATCACAGATGCTACAGTTTGGAGAATCCCTGCTGTAAAGAGCTGTAAAGCTTCCTAAAGCTTCTCAAGAAGAATTCAATTACTCACTGTTACTCAGGGTTGATACCTGACCCTGTAGTAAAGTCACTTTCAAAACACTGAATTCCCACTTTTAAGTGGAAGAAACACATTTTTCTGCTAGGTCTTAATGAAAAGTAAGTTCTTTAAAAATTAATAACTCATCCTTCTTTCTAAGTTTCTCCACATAGCTGGACATTTAACATAGGAGCAGACCTGCTCAGATATACTCAGACATAGCTGGTGCATGGGAGGCCACACTTACAGGTTCCCAGTTCCCATTACAGCAGCATCCTGCTGAGAAGCAGCAAAGGCCAAGATGAAGGAATTGCTCTTCACTGGATTATCTAACTGGCAAAACAGCTTAGGGTAAAATATCTGTACCTATGGATTTTCAAAACCAGTATTTCATCACTTCAAGAGTTTAGGAGCTTTTGTTTCTCACTGGCTATATTATGAAGCACTTCTCTCCTTTTTGCCCTTACGATCCATATTGTAATAACCGACCCCTTCCTGTATTTGCTAAGCTTTCCTTAAACTGCTGTGTGTGATATGACAAATACCAGCTCCAGGACATCATGGCTGAACTTCCCCCACTCTATCTCCAGCTGGTTGTGCTTACAAGCTTTGTTATGAAAAATGCAGCATTTTCAGAGTAACAGGAGTGAGTATTCTAATCTTGTTGAAATGCTCTTATTTAATCAACAGTTATCACTTTGGCATAATCATACCTGTTTCTTCAATTTGTGAAATCCTCATGTAAGTAACTGGACATATATCCTGAGTAATTCTAGAGTTTTGTCTATTTTGTTTCTCTACTATGCGTTTCAGGCCAGTTACCACAAACCTGGCCAGATATCATGCATGTTGTATCATGTATCACAATGTTATATGGTATGTTATATGATATAAATATCAGTTTGTTTGTCTGCAGAAAAGCATCAAAACCATTCCAATTTCCAGAAGTAGGTTGGTATTTTTTCCTGCAAAAATATTTGCTTTCATAACAATGTAACAGTGTTTTATAACAAGGCCAAATCAAAGACTTTGAGCCATTCTGGAAGAAAAAGTTAAAAGGTCAAACCTAGTAACAGTCAAGTTAAACAATAAAGTGGAAGCTGCTCCTCGCATCCTTGTCACATGCAGTTCTTGCTATATTAACTGGGGGTGAAGTCTGTCTGTCCAAGTCACTTTTCAGGAGAAAGTTGCATGTTCCCTGAAAAAGTTCAAAAGTTATGAAACAAATATAAACAGACACACTGTTTCTGAATCCATGGTACTTATTATCCCAGGTGTAAACATGTTCCAATAGAATGAATATTTATCATTTGACAAGTGGCATGAAAAACCATGACAAAAGTAAGTAACAAGAACAAGTTGTATGAGGAGCAGAGCAGCTGAGGGAGCTGGGGTCGTTTATCCTGGAGAAAAGAAGGCTCGGGGAGACTTTATCACTCCCTACAACTACCTGAAAGGACGTTGTTGCCAGATGAGGGCTGGTCTCTTCTCTCAGGTAGCAAGCGACAGGGTGAGAGGAAATGGACCCAGGCTGTGCCAGGGAAGGTTTAGATTGGGTATTATGTTTAATGGTAGCATGGTCAGGTTAATGGCTGGACACAATTGTCTTAGAGGCCTTTTCCAAACTTAAAGATTCCATAATGCTAAGAAATTATTTGGCTGCTTTTTATCTTATGAAGGGGTTAAAACAACAAAGCAGTATTGTGAAATTGTGGAAGAAAAGAATTTTGAAACTACAAAGTAGTTATAAGTTACAGGGTGTATTACTGGTGTAGATATATTCAAAAAGGTATTAATGTACTGTTCTTTACGGTAAAAAGTGGTACTGTTTCCCTTTTTCTACTATACAAAGTCTATTTTGCCATGCATCTTACTGGATATTTTCATTAGAAGAGAACTGATAAGAAAGTCAGTTGACTTTTATATAGCCATATTTGGTTTGTGTGCAATTTTCAACAAATAATGGACAAAGACCTGTATGATGGATTGCATGAGAAAGAGTCGATGCCCACAAACCACTTTTTGCCATCAATGGGTCCAGAAGCATTTCCTTGGTGAGATGTTAAGCTGGGTTTTTTAAGCTCCATTCCTTATGCACAAACCCAGGGCTGCACTCAAACCACTGCTGTTTGCCTCTAGCCCACAGTAAGATGGGCTGACCCAAATCTCCACATCTTCATCCCATATATCAGACTCTTTGCTTGGAGGATTCTGTCACCTTGGCTATAGCTGTCCCAGCAACAAAGCTGTTATACCACCAATTTTCAGTTAATTTCTTCCCTACATGCTAGTATTTAATTTATCTCTACAAATCTGTAGAATAAACTTTAAAATAAGTATTAAAAGTACATAAATGTATTCTTTGATTTTGTATTCTATTAAAATGCAGCCCACGGGAAATTACCTTTAAACAAGTAAGATATAATTGGAAAATACCAATAAATCCATAAAGCCTTCCACATCTAACATGATGGTTCAAATCCAGGCCAGGCAGGCTGTATGAAAAATGTCAGAGTATTTGGGTGACTCCACTGAATATAACAGAAATGTTTACATATTGGAAGTGAGGTGTGTTCAGGTTTTAATGGATAAGGCTGAAAGCTGACTCTACTACTTAAGGATATAGAAAATAATTATGCTGGTATGATTCTAGTCCTCAGTGACCAGCCTTCTTCACATGACATTAATTAAGAATTTTGTTGGCAGTTTCAGCAGATAGGTCAAAACCTATGTAGGTGTGGCAATTTAATTTTCCTGCCCCTACATCTTAGTCGAGTCAGAGCAGTAATCAGCAGTTATTTCTGGTTATGCCCTTACAGAGGATTTAATTTCCAGACTGTTGATGCAGCAGTCTCCATGAGCCTGTATTACCGCAGGCCTGGTTCCTACAGTATATCACCGTGTCCCGCAGCCATAGGGAGGAGGAGGAGAGAAGATCCAGCAGGCAGGAATTGTGCAGCAAGATTGATTGATTTAATTATTTTACAAACTCTTTTATAGACTTTTTTCTTCACAGTGTAATTGGACAAAGGACCAGCCACCCCTTGGGGGTGATTGGCCAAAATCCTAAAACATCCATTATCAAAATATTTTCTACTATACCATAAACAAGACTTTCCAAGGTTGCAGCTGGCTTGGTTGTTTACATTCCCTGCTACCTCTTCTGTGAGAGAGAAAAGGCTCTCATGGACTTAGAAAAATAACAAGAAAATCCTCGCTAACAGCATTTTTGTACCTACAAGCCTGAAATGCAAATGAAAAATTTGAGAATTTTTAGAAGGCTGTGCTTACTGCAGCTTTCCGTGACAATTGCAGTAGACATAAATTTTATCTAAATTCTGTTTACAGCTGCATTCACACATCAATTATTTTATCAGCCCAAGATAGGCCAAAAACTCTGTCAGGATGTTGAGCAACCAATTGCTACATGAAGAGCAATGCTTTAGTTTTGCAGCTATTTATGAATGTGAAGCAGTCAAACTGCATTGTCACTTATGTCTGAAAGTTTTCTTGACATCAACAGTAGGACTTGAACTTGGCTGCAATGAATCACAAGATGTACCAGAGTAAAAGCATCTCTGGGGACTGAAAGGATAAATGTGCTTTCTTCCAACTTTACTCATTGGTGGTAATGCCAAAAGATGATAATATATGCAGTGAATCACATCATCCATAGCTACAAAGGAAACATATTCCATGGCTGGTTAATTCTTAATTGATTCTGATGCTCTGGCCTAAAATAGAGAATAAAAAATGCCATTGAACAAGAGTCTTGTGAAGTCCACACTTTATGCACCTTTATAGATGCTATCCAGTGGATTTTCAAACAGCAAATGGTATTGCCGAGCCTCATTTCAGATCTGAGTGAACAGAGTGAAATGCAATGATTAGAAACTCCAAGAAGAGTTTTTATTAATTTTATGGTGTCTCAGACTTTGGCTATAACAGCCACTCCTGCTCAATAACAGCAGCCGAACTATGAGAGAAACGAGGGCAGAAATGGGCCAAAATGGGAGGAGCAAGCAGAATGGTCAGATCCAGGGGTGACTTATTTTCCACTCATGATAGTACAGCTTCTGTCTCCTCTAACCTGAGAGTTGATGCAAAAAAACTCTCTTGATACCCTGGGTTTTGTGGATAAGAAATGGAGAAAAAACCCCTTCATATAGCCATTCACTAGCAAGAAAGTGGCAGGACTGGAGACACTTTGGAACCAGTACAGCTGTACCCATTGCTCCCTTTCCCTTGGGGTAAAATGCCTTTTAGTTTTTTGGTAACCCCGTGTTATTTTCAACTCATATTTTGTCTTTCACAAAACAAATTAAGCTTGCTCTGTTCTCTGCAGGCAAGAAGAAGATATGTGGAGAGCTTCTGTTGCTCTGGAGCAGAGTCCTCTTGCTGTGGCCTTTGTGGGGTTTGACACGTCTCCACATTTATTTCTATGCCTTGATGAGGCTAGTCCTTACCTGTGAAGAATTGCTGGAATACCTTGATCAATATAGAGGACCTGGGCATTTTACATTTATGGTGTACCTGAAATAATATACTAGCACCTCTAGTCATTTGCACATTGGCATAAACACTGAGAAGTTTCTCTTTTTGCTCTGAAAATGACAGCAATTCAAAGATGGTTAGAGATACCTGATCTTTATCTTCACATTGATAAACTGGGAAAACCATCTCAGTGTCATTTCTTTTTGCTCCACGAGGTAACACATCTCTATCAATAGGTAAGGCAAAAGATGTGAAAAGGCATTTCTGGCCTAAGGCTGAAAACTGTGAGTCACAGAAAATACTCCCTCGTGCAAATCGGAGGATGCAACAAAGTCGTGAATTACGGACACACAGAGCTTGAGATGAACAAAATTCAGTGCTTCAGTTTCAGTAAGTGCAGCTTTTGTCTTTGAGCTACTGTACACGCTGGGCCAGGGAACAAACAAAATGGGGGGAGGCGGTCTCAGACAGAGCTCGCTTTATGCTTCCGATCTTATCCTCCCTGAAAAAAGGGCAGAGCGATGTAATTCTGGATAAGCCAGCAGACCATGCGGTGGCGGTGCCCGGGGCGGCGGGGCCGGGCCGGGCCGGGCGCGGAGCATCCCGCCGCCGGGGCCGCATGGCAGCTGCCGGGGAGGTGGAGCCAGCCGCTGACCTGCCGGCATCGCAGCACGGGCACGTCTTCTGCCGGCAATAAATCCTCCCTTCTTCCTTCCTATCTGTGCCGGAAAACGCGAGGAAAACAGAAAATGAAAATATATTATTAAAAAAAAATAATAATTTCTTTTTAACAGCAGGGCCGGAGGAAGCCGGGAGAGGCCAGGTGCGCAGGGCTGCCTCCGCCGGCGGCAGGCAGTGCATGAGGAGCTGGGCCGGGCGCTGCCTCCATGGAGCACATCCGGATGCCCAAGGTGGGTCCCGCCGGGCGGCCCCGGCCGCGGCAGCATCCCCGCGGCAGCATCCCCGCGGCAGCATCCCCGCGGCAGCATCCCCGCGGCCCCTCCTGCGGCGGCTGCTCCAGCCCCAAGGAGCCTTGTACCCGCAGCCTTGCGGGCCTCTATGGCCTTCCAGGTGATGTTGAGGGCTGGTTTTCGGCCAGCTTGCCATGATACCTGCCCAAAACGCCGAGAGGTGGGCGCGTTGCTCTGCGGTGTGGGCCGGGGATTTGTCGGGCTTCTCATTCAGTTCCTCTCTTCACGCAGGCACTGTCCCTGAGCTGTAGGTATCCGAAATGGGAGCCTGCTTTTACCTGCTATACGAAATGTGTTACCTGCTTTTCAGACGCCTTTAGTTTGCCCCAAGATTTCAGACTCGGTGATTAATTGATTTAGTGTTTTTTCCGTACATGTTTGATCTTCAGCCTACGTAATCAGTCTTTTTCTATAGCTTTCTAAGCACGAGGCCTGTATTTGTTAACAAAATTGCCACCTTGCTCTAAAAAAAAGATACAGTTTTAACACATAAAAGGTTTGGATTAAAAGTAATAATAAAAAAGTGAACCAGAGCAATATGTTAATTTGAAATGTTTTCATAATTATTTAGTTATTTATTTATTAACCCAATCCCCTGAAATAAGGAATTTTTTTGTATTTATTTATTATCAATATTTAATATGATGACATGAATTTGAGATTAGGGCCTTGTATTTTGCCTGTCTTTTCTGGCCTTCAGGTGTTAAGCTGTAAATCTTCTAAGAAGATAGGCCTTTATAACAACTGCCTTTCCTCTCATCTCAATTCATGATCTGTTATCTGCCTTTTTGGGAAGGAAGAATTTCGGAATAGTATGATTGTATCCTACTGCAGGTAGGATACAGTCAGTGAAAGTTGTCTGAACAGATGCTTCTGACCATTTGCTGAAGAATGCTGAAAGCGTGAATGAGAAAAAATGCTGAAAACAAATTAAGAAGGGTAGGAAAATACCCTAAAAATAAATGGTTGTATTTGCTGTGAATGGAAGACCCAGGGAAGTCCCTGTTGCAGGCAATGGAAGCTCATCTGTTTTCTTTTCTACAACCAGGTCCTGAAAATATTACTCTGCGTATGTAAAACCCATTTCTGTATCTGATACTATGAGAAGGCACTGTACCAATGCCTCAGGTCACTGAAAATCTTAACTCAGTGTGAGGTGATTCTGCAGTCCTGGATCCTGGCAGTCTCTTACATTATAGCTATGCTAAAAGGTATCTGATAGAGCAGATTAGAAGGCATGATTTAAAGGTACAAGGGGTAAAAAAATCCTTTAAAATTTCCAACATAAATGTAGAAAATCAACATGAGTCACTACGGAAATACTTCATCTCTCCGGTTACTCCTAAATACACTGAAAAATCAGTGTGTCTACAGCTACCTAACAGAATTGATGGATTTGATTTTTTTTTTTAAACCCCTCAGCTTAAAATCCGTCACTGGAACAGTGTTGGGTTTTTTCTTTTGTTTTTATTGAATTTGGTTTTGATAATTTGGAATTGAACATGAAATGATTTCCAGTGTCAGTAATGTAAAAATAGATAAGGGAAAGCTCATAGTATCATGTGTTATTCTCTGGTGTCACATTTCCTGACTCCATACAATCTTGTCCTGAGAGAAATTTGAGAAGTGACTGCCCGGCTCTGCAAAGGTATTAATCTCAGAATAATGACACTTCCCTTGATTCACAAACCCAGCCAAATGGAAAATCAAGATAAATCCCATACTTAGCAAATTAATAAAGTTGATAATATCTGAAAAAATTATTCTTGGCCCAAGTAAAAGCTTTTCCTTCAAAGGGAGGTCTATACTACGTGGCACCCATTAGGTCTCAGCAATTGTTCCAATTTTAAGTGAAGTATGACTGTAGTGATTTATGGTTCATAAATATTAAAATTAATCTGATAGAACATAACAGACATTAAAAAAGCAGATGGTAATTCCATACCAATTGGATCAGTAGTTCATTAAGGTCACTACTCTGTGTCGGCGTGACAGAGGAGAGAGAGCATTTAGACCTGGCCACATTCTGCAGCTTCTCAGCATCTACAGTTGTATTAGAGTCCAACTCTTCCTAGTTACATTAGTGTCCATTTATGGACCTCTCTGTGTGAGTTAGCCAGTGCTCCTTATAGACAGGCTGACACTCTCTGGCTCCACAGCCTGCATGGAAGCAAGTTACAGAAGGTTGTGGCTTTACAAAAATTACCTTATTCTGTTAAAATGTCCTGAGTAGCTTCCTTCAGTATTCCTTCCTTCTAGCTTCAAGGATTTGTTCAATAAAAATTCCATGTTCACCTTATCCACGTCTTCACAGTAAATCTTGATCACAACCCGCCAGATTCTGATAATTTGAGAGAAATGTCATCAATGACCCCAAGACCTCTTCCCTGTGTCGAGTACATTGTTCTGTAGATATGTTTTGGGTTGTTTTTCCTGTAGGTATTCTACTTTTGTCTGTCTGTGTTGAAGCTCCTATGTGTCTCTTTTGCCCACACACTGTTTTGTAAGACTCTTCTGGAGCAGGATTTCCCACTGCAAAAGCCATTCTGGTGCTTTCCCAACAGACTGTGTGTATCCACCTGCTAATACACTATTTGATGTACTGGCCACTGTTGTTCTATCATTATACTCTTGGTAGAAATAGGGTGCATATGTGATGTATGCCTGTATGAACAGATGTAGGCACTACATTTTCACAAGGTAAATGCCATCCTATGTATGAAGGCTGTAATTTTAAGTACATTTAAGAGTTGGAAACAGTCCCTCATTGCTAAATGGAATTATATATAACTCCCATACCCTTTTAAAAATTAAAAATTAGTCAAACCAGTGACTGACATGAATTTGGATTGAACGGCAAGATAGTTTAGGATAACTCTCCAGACCCAAAATACGACAAACAGCTCATAACAGTCAGAAAAAAAGAAATCAGCAATACTTTTGAACAGATTAGAAGCACGTTTTATGAGCATGTGTAGAGATATGCCTGATCATAGACAGGATGATAGCTAGCAGAGCTCTGTAGATATGTTCATAGGGCAACTTCATGCGCTGTAGTTAATCAGTTACTTTATTTTGTTTGTAACTCTACATATCATTTGTCTTTGTATATTGGCAGCAGGCCTACAGAATGGCATTATTATAAAGAACACATCAGATTTATCCCTGGTGTACTAGCTGTCTTAAGTGGACAGCCCAGAAATTCTTTTGGCTCAGTGTTAACAGAATACTTGGGATGACTTGAGTTGCTCAAGTGCTTTCATTTTTGTGATGTTATGGTGAGGTATTTCCTTTCGATGATGCCTCTCTCAGGCAGAGTTTAAGATATGCTCCCACATTAATGACAAATCTTTCTACCAGATACTTCACAGAACAAATTTCCAGCATGTGTAAATGAGTTGTGTGTTTGCTTTTGTTTTCAATCTACTTTCCATAATTCTTGATTTTTTATAGTTTTATGACATGTTCTTTTTTCACAAAGTCTCCATCAGGAGACCCATATAATTTATATCCACTTTATATATGACAATGTAAATGGCAAAGTATTTGTCCAGGTGCTTATCCAGGTCAATAGCAAAATTGAACCCAGCATGCCCAGTCTTTACTCTCCAACTACATGTTCCGGGTTGCTGGATCTCCACCTTTTTTTTTTAGGTAAGTTAGCATATTCTACCACTGCTCTCTGTGTGCCTTCTGCTGAGATAAGATGTGATATTATAGTTATGTTCTCTGTATCTAAGCTACAATTCCTTTTTGGAAAATTCGATTTATTTCAGTTATGTAGAAAGGTGGCAGCAGTCCTGAGGTGATTATCAGGAAACACCTGGGGACAGGGACTGGAAGTTTCCCCCACAAGCTGGGGAATGGAGTGCCACAGGCACTTCACTATAGTACTAGAGTTTGGCTAAACTTTTATTTAGTTTGCTACTTAGAAAAGCTAGAAGAGGTGAGGCTGGCATGGCCTTTGCCTTTTATTGGTATTTTGGGTCATTAGGTTACAGCAGACACATTACTGCAAGGTCTTTTAAGTGCCAAGTTGATTTTCTGCTTTTTGAGTATTGTGTGAAGGAGGTTTCTGTACTTTCCTCTAAGTCTACAACTTAGAGAGTGTATCTTACAATTCAGCTGGTGTTTTCTGATTCCATAATTGTTTTCTCACTTTACATCATGGTTAAAAATTGTTTAGCCTGTTCTGGGTCCAGTAATGTTTGATGGCTTTAAATATGTCACTCCACTGCTTTAGTCAAATGATGTATTCAAACATCTACACTAATCCTGGACACATTTAACTCTGATTTCGTGAGTTATGGATTTTTTCTTGTTCATAAATCTTCCTTATTTAGAATGCAATTTAGTTTTCTTTGGGTTCTATTTATTCCATCTTTGTGCTATGAACCTGTGAGCACAAAGGATATGTTTAATACAAGTGAACTTTGTAGTATACTATGCCCGAAAATGTTCTGTGGTAACATCAGACTGGAGGTGGATAAAATGAAAACAGGAACTGCAGAAAATATCCACATGTTGTGGGATTAAAATATTTGTTTGGAATTTTGCTATAAAATATTTGTTTTGAATTAGTCATCAAGCTACCTTCTTATTAGTGTGAGTTTTGATAAAAACAAAATCTTGTAACAGCCATTATCCTCAAAATATTTAGTCAAAAATGGTCAGAAGATCACACAGACTTTCATATTTTCAATAATGTGATACTCAATAAAGAGGTAGCTGGATAAAGTCACAAAACAAGCTCTAAAATTCATGGATAGTCATGTATTTTAATTTGTTGTCTTGGTATTTGTGTCTAAACCAGTAACTCTAAACCTTATTGCACTTGAAAAATAGTACTGAAAATCATTAAGACAGCATGTCTGCAGGGTCCTCTTTGATTTTTTTTTATGCACAGTAGGAGACTGAGGTTGGAATGAAGGATTTGGGAAGTTTGGCTTTGGGGTGGTCAAGGCTGGAATCTCTAGGCCTGCTGTTAACGGACCCAAGTGGGTGGGATTTGACCTATTGATGTCTGTAAACTAAAGGAATGATCTATTTGCAGTAGAAAATGCACACTGACATTTCCCGCTGTGCAGGTGTACTCTGCTGAGAAGGACAAGTCCTTCTCCCACCAGAAAAGGGAGTCCTACAAATCCATTTTTAATGCAAATCTCTCGTGGCCTGCACAGCTGAAATGGCTTGGTACTGCTGCTCTAAAATAGGCTGCTGAACAGGGCATGGTTTTAAACATGGAACAGAAAAGCCTGTATCAAATACAGGAGTTTAAGGATATATTTCTTTTCAGTATCCCTTGGCTGCATGGGGAATTCTTTCTCCCTATATATCTTTTCAGAACCAAATCTGAACAAATTTGGCAAGTGTATTAAGATTTACTGCCTTGAGGAAGCCCTATTTTTCCTAGATCAAAGCTCTTAGATAGGATTTTTAATAGAATACACTTAGTTGCTCTCTTCTTCTTTTCTAGATAATACAGACTGAAAGAGAAAACTTCATGTATGAGCCTTGTGTTACAATGTTGACACTGTATTGCAATGCTCTATACTCTTGTAATAGGTTCCTGTTTGCTGCTCCCATTATACAGCTGCTACTCAGGTATATCTGATAATGTGGTGCTGACCTCACTCTTTTCATGGATCTTAGCAGACAATAGTTTCTTTTTTTTAAAGCCAAATTATTAGGTAGTTTGTTCTCTGTCTTGCTATTATGAATCATTCCTTACTATTTTTCCAGCTCTTTTCCAGTATTTTTATTTCACTTGAGTCCTTTAATAAATTAAACTTGTTCAGATTTTTCTTGAATATTTTCCCCCATCCTGCCAGATTTGCCCTGAGGAAACTTTTTACAATGCATATCTTAAGATGTGTTTGCTTAAATTTAGTGATTTACTTTTGGCTTTGTTTGAGTCTTTTGACATATGCAACCATCTAACTTCATAGACTGATTGTGCATTATTTCACTTGGCAGATCTTTTCAGAGATGGAAATATAAAAAAGTAACATGGATCAAGTACAGTTTTTATGATTCTTATGAAATAGAATAGAAACCACATTAAAAGGCAGCATCAATTGGCAATTCGGTTTTCTTTTATTCTTGTTCCAAGATCATGCAAAAAAGATCACTTATTGTATATTTTGTTTAGCAAGTACAACACTACTATCTTTGTGTTGAAAAAAAAGTAATAGCATTTGATCTTTTCCATGTTGTCTTTTTTCACTCTCAGGAATTACGCTAAACACATGGATAGCTGGGGTCAAGCAGGGTGAAGAAAGCTCAAATATTCCACTTGGCCTCAAACCACACCAGCTGTTCTCCTTTTTTCTCATTAGGCTCAGGCTTTTGGCTTTCACAAGCTCTTCCCTTAGCTTTTGTCTGCCTGCAGTGCTGAGGCCAGTGAGAGTCCTGTCATGAATTCCCAGGATGCAGTTTCTTCCTGCTTTTACTCATGTGTGTAACATCATAAGGAGAGTAGGGAAGGCAGCAGAAATCCCATGTCAGTCTAGGAGCCCAAGGGGATGGACAAGAAGAAGCATTCATAGGGGTGTGTGCCCCTACGGCCCAGCCCTGTTCCTTGGCTTTGGGTCAACCTTTTCATCAGCAGAGATCTTCGTGAAAGTGGCCTTTTTTTACCCTTGAAGAATCACTGAAACTCATTTGTACAGTCAAATTTCAAGGTACTTTATCAACTTTTATATGAAACTTGCTTTCACAGGTTGTTGCAAAGCAGTGAATTTTAACTGGCAACAATAGAGAAGCTCCTGAGGATGTGGCCTGAGTGAGGACATTCCCTGCTTACCTTTAATTGGAGCTTTCTCCTGGCTGGGAGGGTTTTCTGGCCTTTCTCCTTGTGATAAGGAATTGGAGGAGACAAATTAGTCAGGGTTCCTCCTAAAGGAACGGGGAACACTTGCTGAAACGGGAGCTGATCTCTTTTGTTCTTGGCTGACAAATAGGCTTTTCAGCTTCTTCAAGATGCTCAGTGATAATGGGCAGGTCAGTGATGACCATGGCCGAACTGGCTGTTCAAGTGTCTTCTACTTCAGGTTAGCTAATGCATAGGAAGCAAACACATAGACTTAAAACCTATGTAGTGAGAACAAAACTCCTTGAGATGGTTTTCATAATTCAAAATTTCATTTCATTTGAAAATCCTACAGTAGAGACCAGTTTTTGTCAGATAGCATCTGCGTGCTGCACATGAGCTTTGCTCTGACAGGAAGCTCCAGTTCTGGCCAATCTGCCACTTTTGTTTTTCTCCTCTTTCCCTGCTCAGTCTGAGCCCACTGTCAGAACTGATCCTGCATTTATATGAAAAAGCTTTCCCATGTGGAACTGTGAACAGCCTGAAATAGTAGCAGTAACTTCTGCACTGTTTTGCCATGCTGACGTGTGTGGAGAAACAGCTTTAAGACATAAGGACAAAGGTAGCATATTCAAAAAGCATTCAAATATAGGCCATGCAGTCAAAGCTTATTTAAAAAGTTATCTAAACTAAAAATGAAAACAAATTAGGGTACATGAATATTTTTAGGAATAACATTTTGGCATCCAAACTTTTCCAAATGCTTTCAGGGTCATATACATATACATATACATATACATATACATATACATATACATATACTCTTCCTTAGGTGGGAGTCCCATTGAAACTGGTGGGAGTTGAACCTGAAGAAAACTGGCCCATGATTTTCCCTAATATGACTTTTTTTTCTTGAATGACCTCCTGGCAACCTTGTTCGTAAGTCATTTATCATGCTTATTCTCTGAGTAAAAAATGCCTTCCGTCTGTTCTTAATCTGTGTTCCCTTTAACTTCTATTTTTGCCTCCTTTTTTTTGTCATCTGTGTTGCATTGAAAATAGAGTTTCTGGGCAACTTTATTTATCTCCATGTAAGCAGTTGTAGTCATTGAAATAAATCTCCTGGTGGCCTTTTCTTTAAGCCTAGACAACCACAGTCATCAGGAAAAAACAAAAAAAAAAGACATGGGTAAGAGCTTCAAATTAATTATTTAAATTATCGAAGTTTTACTTAGATGCCACTCTCTAGACTGCCTTGGTTAATGCTTTGCTTTTAACTCCTTGAGGTCTTCCAGCTCTCAGCTTTACAGATTTATATTTTCTGATCTGGTCTCTCCCACCAGCTGTTCATTTTAGGCAAAGCACATGTGCATGGTGTCTTCGGTTACAATGTAAGATGTAACCAAAAGTATGTATTCTATCACCATCTGTTGAAACCAGGTGGGGCAGGGTTCTTTATCTCTTCCGTGACACATCCCTCCAGGGGGGTTGATAACTCCCTCCAGGTTAGATCTTCTGTTAATAGGCCATCTAACCTCACTGCCTGACTCATGAAGTTACATCATCCCATTGTGCGATGGGGGGGGGAGGAACCAAGTGTTCCTACCTCGATATAATCTGAGGTTTGGAACACCACAAGCCCTACCAACTGGGTTCCCAGAGGACAAGAGCTACATAACCACCACTGGACCTTCAGAGGAAGACCAGGCCTTTCTACAGGATCACCACTTCAACAACAGAACCGTATCTATCACTTCAAACAGGACTGCTGCCACCAGCCTGCTCAGCAGGGTGTCAGGTCGTATCCTGACTCTGTCAGGTTAAGCCAGTGTTTCTGTGTTATTGCCTTCTTATACATACTAGTAAGGAACCGTTATTCCTGTTTCCCATATATTTGCCTGAAAGCCCCTGAATTCCAAAACTATAATAATTTGGAGGGAAGAGGGTTACATTTTCCATTCCAAGGGAGGCTCCTGCCTTCCTTAGCAGACACCTGTCTTTCAAACCAAAACACATGGTCTCTATGCTTTTTCCTGACATGTACATACATAATTTCCTACATTTTCCAATAAAGTCTACAGTCATTTTGGTGAAAAAACAGAGCATTTTTTTTTAGAAAAAAAAAAGAAAAGTAATGATTATCTCTTTCTGATATGAAATTTAAATTTTGGCTATTGATGCTGATTTCTCAGCATGCTGTGACTTTTTAGATACAAAAACTCTTCTTCCAAAGCACTACTGCAACGTGTGTTCCCCTCTCGTGGAAATGAACATATTCTCATCTCCTCTATTCCCAAACTCTCTAGGTTTAATGACACTGATCTTTTCCTGATTGGGAGGGTGCAGAAGAAGAAAGAAGGCTCATTCTCTGAATCCTTTGATCAGCAGATTGAAATTGAAGATTGAGCAATGCCTCATTATACTGATGGACTAAATTTATCATTAATAAATACAAGATAATACACGTGGTGGGTAGATCTTATGTATGCAGGCATGACTAAGAGTTACAATTGCTAGTTCTAAAAAAACCCAAAAACCAAAAAATACACCCCAAAAAACAATTAACGCAAACTCCACTGTGTTCAGCAGAGGACAAAAAAGTAAGCAACGTTTGAGAACTTTTAGAAACTAAATAGAAAGCAAAACTGGAAATATTACTATTCCACTACACAAACTACAAAAACCTGTTATACATCCAACTTTTGAATTCTGTTTGCACTTTTGACCTCTTCTCAGGAAGTAGACCTCATGCAGAATAATCGAAGTGTGGAAGAGCTTGTCTGGAATGGCTTCCATAAAGGTCACGACTATGTAAAGTTGGGCTCTTCACTCTTGGAACATGAGGATGGAGGGGACAGCACGTGTGGCATGTTACATGCTGGCAGATTCAAAAAGAGCAGGAGGAAGGGATTTTATTGTACAACGTATAGCTGAAATGTGAAGTTCACTCTCACAGGGTGTTATGGATGCCAATGGGTTACAGAGATTCAAAATGTTATTTAATAAAATTAATGGAATGTAAACATAGTTATGGCTGTTAAAAAGTATGACCTCAGCTTAGGAAGGCCCCAGAGCTGAGCTGAGATCCTGGGGGAGCATGAGTACATGCCTGCCTCTCACACTCTTCCTTCAGCTGCTGCAAATGTCTGTTCTTGAGAGACAAACTGCAGAGAGAGGTGAATTCTGATCTCCCCCGGTGCAGCCACTGCATTTGCTTTGAGGAAATCAGACTTACCACACAGCTCTTACTGCAACTGTTCCTGTTCATTCACATCCAACCTTTAATTTATTTGTAGCTCTGTATTAAAAAAAAATCAAACCACAACCAAAGAGGAGCTTTGTTGGTTAGCATTTTTCAGTCATGGGGCTGTTATTGATGAGAAGGGAAGGATGTGACCCAGGAGGTCTGGAAATTCATCCCTCTGCCCTACCCCACTGTGTGGATACTTGCTTTTCTTGTGTGTCATGGCCCATGGCAGCTCACTTTGTAGGCTGGGGTGATGAGTGCCTTGTGCAAGATCAGTGCCTGTGCAGCAGAGTCCTTGTTGGCTGGACTGCAGTGTAGGGACTTTTTTTCATCCAGACAATGCTGATTTTTATTGGTTTTGTGGGTTCTTTTAAGAAGAGCACTGCCTACATTCTTCTTTTGTGTCATTCCTCCTCTTTTGCTTACTGCTGGGTTAATATTGTATTTCTTTCATTCCTCCTCCAGCCAATACATGACCTCTGAAGTAGACGGCCCTGGGAAAAGACTTCATCCATGCTTTCTAGGAGTTCAGTTTTTTTTTTTTTTAAATAAATAGTTTTATTTTCGTTTAAAACAAATTATAACTGGCCTTGAGGAAGAAGACTCTGCTTTAATAATTGTTTGATTTTAAGCATTTTGCTACTAAACTGGCTTATTTTCATTTTAAGGTTTTCTTTATTCCTAGTTTTAAAATAGTCCAATATATCTGGAATACACATTGCAAACATGTAATCCTCAGATGCTGGCATTCTGTTTTTCAGGAAAACCAACTCATTTTAGTTTTAAAATTATTGTAATAGAAGATCCATCAAATCCATGGCAGCAAATTAGTAACTGTTTTGGGCAGGTTTCATCCCACTGAATATCCAACTTGTTTATTTTTTATTATTCTAGTTTCTTAGTCAGAAATCATAGAAGCCTAGAATGGTTTGTGTTCAAAGGGACCTTAAAGATCATCTAGTTCCTTCCCCTAGTAGGCGCCTATAGTACATGCCATATACAAAACATTAATGATGTACAAGTCACAAGCTGGTGATCTGAGAGTTAATAACATGCTATGGATATATAATTAATAACGTCCTGTTGTCAGGAGTGCAGCAAAGAGACAATGCCCATTTTGTGCCCAAGGTGGGAGAGCAGTGGAAGTGGAGTTCTTGAGTCCCATTGAAAAGTGACTGAAGGCAAAATCTTCCAGTGTGACCGCTGCTATGAGCATTAACAGGAATGTAGGGACAAACATCAAAATGCTTCTTTTAAACTCTTACCTCTTTTAATGTTGTTTTAAATCTTAACAGAGATTTGCATGGGAGAAAATTTGCCTGAGTGAGACCCATTGAAGAAAGACACTCTACCACTATTATCTCCTGCTTATTATTATTATTTTAATTTAGCTGGAATGGCTTGAATGGAAAACATGGAGCTAGAGTTTAGCTGAAAGACAGGGCCTGCCTTGCTGCCACGGTGTTTTGGTAAGATGAGATCACAAGGAAGAGCTCAAGGGAGAAACTGTCTTTGAAAGTGTTACTAAACAGGATTTTGAATACAGAGGTACCACAAGAGAGGGAAAAAAAGGAACATTAAGGAAGATCTGGAAGTAGATCACATAATATAATCACATTTTCTCATATAGTTAAACTTCTTTGATATTTAATGTGCTGAAAATAACTTTGTAATAGACAAAATGTGAACATTCAGCTCTCACTATTGAGCTGTCTGTCATAGCCTAATTGTTTATTTTTTTTCTCTGTCACTTTTTTGTGTAGGTGGAAAATGTTAGGTTACTTGATCGTTTATCTTCAAGAAGAGCTGTGGTGGGAACCTTATATTTAACAGCTACCCATGTCATATTTGTGGAGAATGGTTCTGAAACTCGGAAAGAAACCTGGGTATGAACTTTTGTTACTTCACTTAGCTGTAAGTGTGTGGCACTTTACTGATGCTAATTTGAAAATTACTTCCAAAACACTTTACACATAGTAAATTAGTTTATATGGATGCTTTTATGATGCCATGTGAAGTTCCAGCCTAGTAATTTTCAAAAATTTTCAGTGGATTCCAGATACTATGATACAGTAAGAGGAGTAGAAGGGCTTTTACTGTATGAATACCAGATGTGATTGACTGAGGAACAGCTGCTGTAAACTGCACTGTTGCTCCTATCATCCAGGAAGAGTGGAGGAGAAATGTCTAGAATGCGAGCTACTTCTTTGGCTTTGTCACTTCTTGGTCTTCTCCCTTACTGCTAGTGTTGTATCAGTGATTTTGTTGGTTTAATACTTTAGTTTTTTTTATAAATTAGTATTTTGAATTACCTGTTTTGATTGATTGACAACATACATTGCATTTTGTTGTGGTTTAACCCCAGGCATTGACCAAGCCCCACACAGTCACTCACTCACTCCCCCAACCAGCAGAATCAGGGAGAGAATCTAAAGGGTAGAAGGTAGAAAACTCATGGGTTAAGATAAAGACAGTTTAATAGGGAAAGCAAAAGCCATGCACACAGGCAAAGCAAAACAAGGAATGAATTCACTGCTTCCCACAGACATGCAGGTGTTCAGCCATCTCCAGAAGAACAGGCCCCCATCACGTGTAACAGTGACTTGGGAAGACAAAAACCATCACTCCGTGTGCCCTGCTTCCTCCTTCCTCCCACTTTACATACTGAGCATGATGCCACATGGTCTGGAATATCCCCTTGGTCAGTTGGGGTCAGCTGTCCTGACTGTGTCTATTCCCAACCCCCCATACACTCTCAGTCTCCTTGCCAGTATTGCAGTAGACCTTGGCTCTGTGTAAGCAATAACAAAGCCATCTCTCCGTTATCAACTGTGTTCAGTGCAAATCCAAAACACAGCCCCATACCAGCCACTGTGAAGGAAATTAACTCTACCCAGCCAAAACCAGCACACATGCACACATACAGGTACAGCTATTGCTCGGTGTCATACATTTGAGAGTCTTTTATGCAGCTTAATTATGCACCCCTTGTCCATTTTTGCACTAATTAACTCCATCTTCCTTTAATCCCACTATTCCTGACCAGGTTTTTATTGTAATGTTTCATGTCGTTTGATGCAGTATTTAAAATTGTATCAACATTACCATTCTACCCATGAGGAGGCACAATATTTTAGCCTTATGAAACTGATGCTGGTTCACCTTTTCACTGTGCAAATAGATGAAAATAGCTTTGACAACCACTAGCTTACACTAAAGCAAGCAAACAAAAAGCTTTGGGTAACATGAGCAGGCTGATATTTGAGCAGCTGTAACACTCCAGAAATGCCTCTTTGTCTGCAGGTGGGGAGAGTGGGGATTTTCTGAAACAGTAGTGGAAGCTACTGTGCCTGCCCTGGCACATCACTATAAATAATTACTTTTCTTCTTAAAGATTTGACTAGCATTACTGTTTTCAATTCCCTGCAGGTTCTCCACAGCCAAATTTCCTCTATTGAGAAGCAGGCCACCACTGCCACTGGTTGCCCATTACTGATCCGGTGCAAGAACTTCCAGGTCATCCAGCTGGTCATCCCTCAGGAACGAGACTGCCATGATGTTTACATATCTCTGATACGTCTGGCTCGACCAGGTATGTGAAGAAAACAGCACAAAAATCAATCCTCATCCTGAAGAGGGAGAATTTAATGGAAGAAGTGTATCTGTGCGTCTTTGTCCTTTGCGGGTTAAGAAAAAAAGGTACATTAGAGATATATTATGAGAGAAATGCTGATATAATCATTTGTGGAGCAATGAAGAAAGCTCATTATAACAAGTAGTTCATTCCATAAAGTATGACATGAACTTCTATTTAAAATAATACTCTAGGGCATCATGGGCCATAAAATATGTTATAATGCTATTTTATGTGCAACTCATTTGCTGGATGACTTGTGTAAATGTAAATTTAGGAGAATACTCTAAATTCAGGGAACTTTGATGTCCCTGTCGTAACAAAAACTTTACAATATATTTAGTGGTCCTGTCAAGATTTTCATTTTGGCTTTCTGTGCTGTGCAGAAATTCCTTAAAATCAGTGAAAGGTTTTGCAGCAAGTAGTTGTTTAATTTCACTGTGCTGTCTGTGTTTTGGCCTATTATTATCATCTATGTTTTGAATACGCCTTATGTGTTTCTGAACTCAGTTCAAGATCCTTTTGAAACCTTTCCCCTTTTCAATGAAAAACCAAATGTTGCATCAAAGCCCAACATTTGATTGCCTACATTATAGCTCCTCTCTGCGCTATGCTCTCCTAAGAACCAGCTGACAAAGCTTTTGGATTATTTTAAACTATAACTCCAGAAATATAACATCAGCTTTTGTTCTTTACTATTATTTTAACAGTATGCAAAGAAATTGTCTGTTGTAGTCTTTACAAATCTGGCAACACTGGCTTTAAATTTTTTTTCTTGTTAGGAGAGCACCAATTTTATCTACTGTGTAGAGGGGAAAGAAATTGCGGAGTCCACCAGCACAGCTACTGAACTTTATAAAGTACTAGTAGCAGCAGTAGTACTATATAACTGTAGCAGAAGTAACTTGGTAAGCTAGGTGATGCAGGATGAAAGTAATCAGAGAAATTTAAAAAAAATGAGAAAATTTCAGTCAGTGGTTCTGCTGATGTAAATCTGGATTCATTCCATGCACCTCAGCTGCAAGTACATGTTCATGTATGCTGGAAGGCATGTGATTCTGTAATCCTTTTTCTTGGAGGCAGGAGGAGGTGTGTCTGCTGTGCACCAGAATGATGAAAGGAAGAGTAGGTGAGGACCCTGAATACAAGTTTAGTGACTGACTGCAATGGACAAGAAGGTTTGGGTAAAGAAGATGCAGTAACAGCACTGTGGAATTCTCTCTTTGCATAGTTTAGCTGCACAGTAGTTTTCCTTCTCCAGCAAACTATCTGATCGTGATGTGAGACAGGATAAAATCTTGCCTACCCACTCAAAATTAGAAGGCTCTGATTCAAGCTGAGTCATACGTACCCTGACAGTTGTCTGCTGTGTCATTTTGTCAGGGCATGAAGCTGTACTTTCTTTAGGTAATACAGTTACTCAGCATTAGAAGGCATGCTTTACTCCATGAGCAGATAATTTGACTTATTCAGGCTCTACTTTCCATTCTCTGCCTGTTCTTTTCATTCATTCCTGAGTGAAACTCATGTTGTGTACTTGCTTAACATATGCTATGCTATCTGATGTCCTAGGTACATTAAAGGTGAAGGTTATGCTTGATTTTATTTTTTCTAGAATTTTAATAAAGTCAGACTGTCAGCTGAGTTTGGCCTTTTTGCTTAAGGAAGCCGTATTGGGAAACAGGCTAACCATAAGATACGACATGTTTAATTGCAGGATTGCAGATGTTTATGGCAAAATAACTGTGAAAGATTGGTAAAGGTCCTATCAGTACTGGCAAAGATGTGGCAACTGACCTTTGAGGCACTGATTACTTATACTTGAACATTTTTGTTACCACCTACAGATACCATCATGTGATAATACTTGTAATGTTGAGGCAGACTTCAGTCATAAATAACCTGGATACATAGGTGGATTTTTAAAGGCTTTCCTTGTGCCTGTGAACAGCAGGTCCTTTGGAAAGAAAATCCAGATGCTTCTGACAACCAAGCAGTAGAAACAGGAGCTCAGATTGCTACCAAAAGCTCAGCTTGGATTTATGGATTGTGGTAAAACTTTACGTTAAAAGATGAGAAATAAACCAGACTGTCTTCCTAATCTATGCCATGACAGAAGTTTGAAATTAGAGAATACAGAAGGAGTCTAAATTGCTGGAAAGTGTGCAAATTGTTCTCTTTTTTCTCCCTGCTCAAGACTTTGTTGATTGTCAGTATGTTCCTGACAAGAGTTAACATGAAGTTTTCTTTCTTTCTGTTCATACTTTTGTGTGTGTATGTATACAATCAATTTAATGACATTTTAAAAGGCAAAACTTAACTTACAGTAGACCTTTAGAAGCCACAATCAAAATAAAAGTAAAGAGTTTCTATAGAAAAAGATGGGAGCATTGTTACTATTATTAGGAGGGGTGTGTGTGTCTTTATTATTTTTATAGCTCTAAGTCCTGTACAGTACAGAACACACTAGTGTACTAAGATTCTGCTTATTAGGTGTATGCTATTAGAAAAGAAAAGGTAGTATTTAAATTTACTGATTGTAGAGCAAGTGTGTCAGTGGAGAAGTATGAAATCAGAGAGGACTTAGCTTGTGATTTACTTCAGTTCTAAAGTTAAAGATCTGTTGATCAGAAAGTTTTAAGGAACTTTGAGCAACAGAATGAAATATGCCCTTGTGACATAGCAATATCTAAAGTATCGATGAGAACATTAATTTCAAGTTGTGTGCTGGATAGTTACTCATGTCAGTAACAGTTGGGATTCAATGGCAGTGGCGTCTGGCTGCCACTGGTCACCAGGATTAAGACACTCGTTAAATACAGATACACTCCTAAAAAAAGTTCAAAACTCCAGCACCACCAAACTTTCATATATGGTACGTGGTTGAGGGGGACAGGTGGCACAGCTACTTAAACACCTCCCTGGTCATGATAAAATGATTGATGTAGCATATGCTTCTTTTATGCTATTACATGATGTGTATCTCGAATGCTTTTGCTATTAATTCAAGGACAGTATTTTGCAGTCAACAAAACTAAGACTTCATTGGATCTATTAGAAACCTTCCTAATTAGGACCAAGACTACTGAATTTTTTTCACTTTTGGAAGAATGCACTGCATAGTCCATTGTTCATATTTTTTGTCTTTGCCACAGGACAGATGTTACATTAATAAAGGGACTTCTAAGCTACCTCTAGATAGCAAATTCTTCTGAAGAACAAGTGCTTACTCTGGCACCGACTTCAGTTTTCTTTGGATGAAAGCATGTCACTGACATTGTGTCTTTGTGCTGGGGAAGGTTTTTACAAATCTACTGAAGACTAGCAGAACAGTATATTTTAAGTAGTACTTCTATTAATGCACATACATTGCAATATATACAAATATCAAAAGAGCATGTACTTTCAAAGTTTTCTTGACAGTAGATATAAACCAGGATTGTTTGCTTTTGTAAAGCAAAATGTACTCTTTTAAAGGAAACTACATCAAGGTCAACACCAAGTTCTGGTTTTGAAGTGTGGTTTCAGGATGAGAAATCTGAAGTTGTTTACTGTTCCTGTTTCTTTGCTTATTTTTTTCCCAGTGAAATATGAAGAGCTGTATTGCTTCTCCTTCAATCCAAAATTAGATAAAGAAGAACGAGAACAAGGCTGGAAGCTCGTGGACCTCAATGAAGAATATAATCGGATGGGTGTTCCAAACAACTATTGGCAGATTAGTGATGTAAACAGAGACTACGGAGTGAGTTGTTGTGATTTTTCTGTTACAGAGGCTGTCTGTACAATAAATCAGCAGCCTGAGTGAGGACTACCATAGTGCTTTGTGGCAGCATCTCTTTGTGCTCAGTGCTCTACACACACGTAGTAAGGTGCAGTTCCTCTACTATTTCACATAAAATGGCACACAGAAAGTGAGAGAAAGCATGTGTCTTCATTTAACAGATGTTGAAAGGAAGCACAGAGAATATGGCCACAGTGTTTTAAATGTTAGGGTTTGGCTGCCTGGGAAGAAGTTTAAGTCATACTTAATATTATGTGTGTGAATAAGAGTTTCCCTGACATGCAGGGCTATGTAAAATTACTATGTGGTCATTTTAAGAAAAAAAAATTACTCAAAATAGTGAGCTTGGCAATTTTTTTTCCTCATTGGCTATTCCCACGCTCCTTTTGAAGCATCTGTGATTGACTGTCAGTGTTTTTCACAGTCATCTTATAGGTCATATATCTTCCTAGCTGCCTGCTGTCCTGCTGTGTTCAGTCGTGTACAATTGAAGGCCTTAGAATTTTAATTAATTGTGAGAAATAATACCCAAGATATTGTTGAAGAAAGTTTGTCCATGCACTCCATTGGTTCTGTTGCTGGAACATACCCATGTTAAGGAAGGACTGTGAAGTTCTCAGAGAAGACTGAATGTGCTGTCAGGGTTTGTTTTCTTTTTGTGAAAATGGGTGGAAAAAAATGTTTGACCTCTTTTAAGATAAAGTGTAGGAAAAATGTCATCATGAATAAAATCCAGTTCACCACAGCCGTAACTTCCACAAGCTCTTCCTTTCCTTTCTCCTTCATTACATATCTCTTGACTCAGAAAGTAATTTCATCCTGGGCATCCTCAGTGCTTTAGTCATCTCAGAAAGTCAAAGGGAGATACTGAATATCCTTTTGACCCCAGTCAAAATGCTTCAGACAATATCAGGAAAAGGGGGTAAAACCAGGTTTTCATCTGTGGTCTCACTTGTCTCCAGAGGGAATCTGGGGCTTTTTTTGCAGGCTCATCAGGTTCCTCTCCGAAGTGGTAGGCATTGTCAGGGCTGCTTGCCTTTTGGTAACTTCATTTCATGTGGCTTAGTTTCTTGTCTCCATGTCCCTATTTTTGTCCTTTTTTTTATTATCAATTTTTCCAAAAAATTTGGCTCTATTGTCCCCTCCCATTGTTGTCCCCTCCCAGCAGAATGTTTGAGAACTTCACCCACTCCCATACTTACTCCCAAATTCTGCTACAGAGGGCACTGCAGTTGTAAATACAACCTTGCTATATGTAATGATAAACCTTTTCTGGTATGAATGAATGTGTGTTAAACCTGTCCTCAACAAGGCGTGAATTAACATTTGGAAATACAGCCCTTTAACCCTTTTGCTTCAGTTTTGCCATGTGTAAGTTAGGATTAATACTTTCCGTCTTGGAAAGAACATTTTGAGCAATGTCAATGATATGTATACAGTAATGACAGAATATCCCTGAGGTTTGAGTTCCTTGATATTTTGTTTTTGCTGTGGAAATGGCTAATGATACTTGTACTTTGTAGATCAAGCAGAGTTTGCTTTCACAGGTCTGTGACTCCTATCCTACAGAAGTCTATGTACCAAAGTCTGCAACTGCACACATCATAGTGGGGAGTTCTAAATTTCGGAGCCGAAGGCGTTTCCCAGCTCTTTCCTACTACTGCAAGGGTAACAATGTAAGTGGGAATTTGTAGCCTTGAAGTGTTTGCTTATTTTGGCTTTGGTCTCATAATTCTTCTAGTAAGGTTTTGCAAGAAGAAATCAGTGTTTATTTAATTAAAAAAAAATATTAGTGTAGTCTGGTTAGTGTGGTTAGTTCATTAATAGGCATTAATAGACATTTAATGCAGACATATAAACCCAGTTTCATCATCCAGCTAGCACAAAAAATATGTGATCTCTGTATCACAATGAAGTGGAGTAGTACAAGAGGCGTTGAGACATGGGTGGCAGAGCAGTGAAGGCCAGTAGCAGGGAGCCTAGTAGGTGACTGGGAGGAGAACAGAGCAGTTTTGGATCTGGTAGCTTGAGAGCAAGTTGAGGAGTTGAAAAAGTATACTTGCATCAGTTGGAGAATCAGGAGTAGCTTTTCAAGAAAAGATCTGTGAAGAGACACAGAAAGGATGGATATAAGAGCTACTAGATGTTGGCTGAGCAGTATGTTGTGGGTTTGCTGAAGAGACTCTCCTTGTCTGCAAGAGTGAGGGGTTCCACCTTCCCCTCTCCATAGCAAATATTCTCAGGGCGGAGCAAGGATCTGCTTCACTTGTCTGTAATCATTTGGAAGAAAACCCTGCACCTAGACTATTTGCATTTCTGTTTCTGGCAGCTGAGGTGAGGAAGGAGACTGAAGGATCCCACAAACTGGGTGTTTTTACTTTTGTGCTCCAGCCCCTTAGGGACAGGCTTAGCTCAGCTGTCATTACCAGTTAGGAGAATGGTGTCCCCTTTGTACTCTCAAAGGATCTGTGTGACTCCTGCTTCAGTCCAGAGTGGCACTGAGAGGTCTTCCCTAGTGCTCAGGGATGGTCAGGACATTCCAAGAGATAGAGCTAGTCTGGGATTACAGGGCATCTGTAGTGCTTGCCACACAGGATGGGCCATATTTCTGCAGAATGTCACAAGCAGGAATCATAAGCTACAATCTCCATGGAAATCTTGCCTTTACAGCAGCCCCTATCATAGATTTGAGCTTCAGAAGAAAGGAACAAGACATTATTTTCACTCCTTTACCCTGCATTTTTTTTCACTCATTTACCCTGCATCAGAGCATTGCTTCCATAAAGATCTATGAATTTTACAATGCAAGTGGAGAATAGGAAGATTTAAATAGTAAATACAATCTCAGCATAAATTACATATTATTTTTAACATTTTGTTAAGGTGAAACTTCTCAGAGTTAATCACTTTGCATATCAATTATGTCCAAATATAGATACCTAGGATTCAAAACACTTGGACATTTCTAAATCTCAGTGAAAGAAAAGGTCTCAGGGTCAAGTAGATTCCAATATATAGTAATTCAGCTTGGATGAGTTTCATGTTTCAGCCTGAATGTTTTCCCTGTTGTGGTTGGAGTTCAGGTTAAGGTTCAAAATACCAGGATCTGAAGTGTTGTGTTTACTCCTGGATCCATCATAGTTTAAAGAGCTAGGAAAAGCAATGTTGAAGGAAATACCTCCTTGTGAGTTTGGAGGTTGCCATGAGTTGCCAGCAAATAGAGTAATGGGCAGGAGAGGGGTAAGATTTAAAATGCTCACAGCGGTTTGGGAAGAGCCTGCTGCACACAGAGGAGACAGGTACCACTCATTCAGTTTTTCATATCCAGAGCTTTCACATAGCTCCTTTGTCCTGACAAATTCAGTGGTGATGTGACACCTCTGCGTCCTACATGGTCTGTGTAAATATGATAAGATCAAAGTCTGGAACTGTCTGTTCAGCTTATGCAATAGCACATAATAAATCACTGGAATATGTGATGATCAGAAGATTAGACTCTAAATAGAAATAACCTGTCTGCAAAACCATTAATGAAGTATGAACAGTGTCTCACACAATTCTGGGTTTCTCTCTTAAAGAGCCATACTTTACTAACTACTGATAATTCAAAGATGTGACTGAAAAAAGCATGTCCTTTCTCACAGTAATAAATAATTTGTAGGACAGCCTGCCCAGGTTGTGACCTTGAGCAGGCAGATTCTCTTCATGCTTGTGCTCAGTGCTTAGAAAGTGCATATATTATCCCCTTGCCTTCTACAAATCTAGCTGTCCTCTGCCTAGCAAAAATAAAAATCTCCCTGCACACCCATTTCACATTTTGTTTCTTCTTTCCTGGTTTCGTCTGGAGGTCTGATCCTGATGGGTCTGTGGAGAAACTCTCTTGCCTCCTTCAATAGCCCTGCTTAATGCAAGTACTCCAGGAGTCAGGCTGCCTGACCCACTTCTTGTGCAGTACGGTCTTTTTCCAGAGGCAGTGCTAAAAATACACAACAATTGGTAATCTGGCTGCATGTTACACATTTTTGTTTCCTGGTCTCATGGTGTCAGGCTGTTCAGTAAAGCGGGCACTGGTATAGGTTGGGTGTAATCTGTCTCGTACCTGGTAAGTGTGAGTGACAGTGCAAAAGGACCTATTCATTATGTTATATCAATGTTCTCATGATTTCAAGGCTGTAGTCATCCTTGAGGTATCACCTTTCAGGAGTTATTCCACATTAGGGAAATACAATACTTAAAATAGCTCTAAAATTTGCATTCAAAACTAGGCTTGGGCCAATGGGGTTGTATTGTTTTAATATCTCCTTGCTTTTTTAAGAATAATGTATACATTAATATGTAATTAATTTTACCATTCTGCCTTTCTCATGTAACTGTACATCTATGCAGACATCTAATGATCTGGTTTTGTAAATGCTTCTGGATGCTAAACAATTTCTACTTTATAATTATGTTAGGGTTTTTGTTTGTTTGTCTGCTTTTCTGCAGGCCTCCATATGTAGAAGCAGCCAGCCTTTATCTGGCTTTAGTGCTCGATGCCTTGAGGATGAACAGATGCTCCAGGCCATTAGAAAAGCCAATCCAGGAAGTGATTTCATATATGTTGTTGACACTCGGCCCAAAGTAAGTACATTAAATTTCTTGCACATAGCAAGACTGACTCTGGGCTGAATAGTTTAGGGAAGATACACAATCTAAGTGACTGACCAAGTCACTTCTGATCTTAGATGCACCTGTGTAACTTCACAGGTACATGAGGATTTATCAGGGGAATCCTGACTAGAAACCTTGACCACATTATTATCTCTGGGAGAATTTTCTCCTTTACACTGAACTTTTCCCTTTTCTTGTTCTTAGCAAAATGTCAAGATACAGAAAAGTAAATAACGTGTAATTGTAACTGTTTACACATGCAAAGGAGCTATCAAGTAAGTATATTTCTGATGAGACTGCAAAAAATAATTCCCATTATAAAATGTATTTACAGTTGTTTGTAATGTTGCAAACCTCTGCCTGCTTATACTATAATTTTCCATGCACGATTTCTCCTGGAAGTGAGAAAATTCCAATGACCTCTGCACAAGGCTAAGGAAAGACAAGTTACTGAGATGACAAGAATGGAAGAGACCTTTAAATATCTCCAGCACTTTGGTGGTTTTGAGAGAGAATCTGAAATGTGATAAGTAGTGACATCAGATGCCATATCTATAACTGATTAAAAGCCTCTGGCCAAGATAAAAGCTTTAGAAAAAAATATGGAGAAATATAGAAACTCAGTAATGACCTAGAAGAGGTTGGAAGCTAAAAAAACATTGTATCCAAATTGTGATGCTAGCAAACAGCTCAAGGTGATAAAGACTAGATAGACTTCAGTATCTGGAGGAGGTAGTAGGGATATATATATTCTTTATTGCACTATCAGCAACTTTCCCCTTTTAGTTACCAAAGCCTCTGAAGAAACGAAACTAAAGAGGCAAATCTCCACAAAATCCCTTGTAGGTGTAGGATTAGCTATAGCATGGGAAAAGGAAAAATGAGAATAAATGAGGAAAAGGAACAAGGAAGCTGTTTCAGTATCCTGAGATCAGAAGACAGAGCCTGAAAGGTCAAGGTGGGTAAAGCTGAGAAACATGAGAAATGGAGTGAGGAAGGGCAGAGCTGGGGCAGATACGAGGAACCTGCATGGCTGGTGACTGAAGACATGGGTGTTGGTGGGGAGGTGCTGTGAGTGCTCACGGTTCTAATGGGAGGCAGTAGCCAGAAAATGAGGGCCTTGGCATGTCTCATTTACCCAAGTCTCACCAAGGACTGTGTAATCTGGTAACTGCTTTGACCTTCAGTTCCCTCTTTTTTATTGGGAAGATGAAGATGCTACCAGCTTACTTATGGTCCTGAAGCAAGTGAATTGTGATGAGCACTAGGAAAGGATCGGTACCATTGTGTTCAGAATGGGTGTTAGCTATGAAGTACAGACCTAGCTGCCTAAATAATGCTTGTTTAACAGTTTTCTGTATGTAATAATAGTTACAGCTTGTTTCCTCTCTGATGGTATTGGTACTCTTCCCTATTTAAGGCTGTCTTTGACTGATGGGATTTATTGCTAATGACTTACTGGCTATTAATAATGTTTTACCAGGTATTAACAGGAAGGAGCTGTCCTTTAATTTTTAATAAAATTAAAGGATGGGTCCTACCTGTTAATACCTGGTAAATTACTTTGAGACATCTTCTGTGTGCAGTGGAAAAAGCCCATACTTTGTGGAGGGTGTGGAGAGACTGAAAGTGGCTCACTTAGCCATGAATGCCAGCATATTTCCAGCAATGCTGGCTTCTTCAGGAGCCAGTTAGGAGATGAAGACTGTTTATTTTCACTGAACTTCTCTGTAAAAAAAAAGTTTTGATGTAAAGAAGTTTGTATACCAGATTCCTACTTCTCTCTGCGCAGCAAAAATGGACAGATCTACAAAGCTCCTGTGATCCCAGATGCCTTGTTACAATTTTGCACATGAAAATGCATTTATAAATCTAGAACATATAGCAAGGGATAGGGATCGGTGGAAGCAGTTCCTGGCATTCCTCAGGGAACCTTTAGCAAATGTAAAGATAAGATATCAAGGCTGGTAGAAGGCTTCCCATTCCCATAGGCGGCTACAAAACTGTTTGCCTTATATCTCATAAGAACCAGTTCCTTGCAAAGATCGTGAATGTTGATGGATCCTTCAATTCAACATTCCCAAGTGCTTTTCCCTCATTGCACTTGATAATTTTCAAAACAAAATATTTGTCTGTGGAAGAAAGCTTTGTTTCCACTTCATTTGGATATAGCAGGATGACCAAATGCAACTTTACTTAAGCCACTGTCATTCCTCTATGTGATCACAGAATAAGCTAATATAAACTTACTGTTTATGAGTAAAACACATTAGTTGTATAATCTTTATAGCAAGACACAGCTTGGTTATCCCCCAGATTAAAGAAAATGGCAGGAAATCTTGCAAGTGAGGTCTTTTACCTTTAGAGGCTGTATCCTCATATTCACTGAGATTAATCAAGTACATGCACAATTTAGAGAGCTTCACAACCACTACTTTAAGAGCAACAGATGGAATTTTGGTAGATGATGTGGAAAACTTGTTAGTAAATATTGTGGCAGCTGCAAAGTTTGGCAACTGACAGTATTTAAAATAAATGAGTGTCAGAAAGCCTTGCAATTTAACCTTCTATTTATTTACTTTTAAAGAGTGCTATTTCAGATTGTCCTTTAAGAAAGGATATTTGTGATAAAATTGCTCTGCTGCAGAAACAGTTAATGGTATTTATGTGCTGAGTACTAGGTTAGTTAGAGGATAGATATTTTCCGTTTAGGGTTTCAGGGGTTTGTGGTGGCTGAGACTTGTGTACAGATCTTTCTTCCAGAAGCTATAGGCTACTGCAGAGAGAGACTGCCTCATTTTGTTTGTACAAGAACACTGATGTCAACTTCAAAAGAGAAAGATTAGGATTCAGCAGATAATTTCTATCTTTGTTGCAAGTCACACCGAGGACTTTGTCCTTAATTGACATGCTGTTCACAGGCTGTATCTTTTTTTCATTGTCCATTGATAGTAAAAACATTAGCAGACTGCTGATTGATAGACAAGAATGGGGTTTTTTTCTTGTGCTCTTTCCTGAACTGCATACTATAAGTTAAAAGAAATTTTCCCCAAGATTGGAATAAATCAAAAATGCTGGTATTTTGCCCAGGTTTCTATCCAGAGTGTCGTTCCTTCTGTTTTATCATGAAATTCGTGCAATGTTTCAATTCCCAATGGTGTTCATTGTAACTTTGTAACAAATGTAACTTTTTAGCTCTTTCCTTTGAAAGTTAAGATATCAGGTTTGGCCCTTGGAAACCTCTTTTGACATATAAGGTAAAAAAGCTAGGGTTGTTATCTTGGTTGGAAGGAGATGGCATCAGACAATCAGTCCCCAGTTGTGTGTATTGGCTCCAAATTAAAGTTGAATATTGGGAGTATGTGTGTTTGGGGTGGAAGAGGTCAGAAAAGGCGACATTCTTGTATATCCCATGATGCCATTAGCTAAGCACTAAAATATATTACTGTGAGTTTCAGCTGTGACCACAGAAGCAGCGAATCAATAGTACTGCCTGCACTATTGGGAAATAAACTGGAGACAGAGTTATCTGCATAGCCTCTTGGCCCCTTCTTTTACTTTTTCATGAGCATTGGCTCTCACTGAAATGAAGACAAGTCACTTTTTGTCCAGTCAATATCCTTTATTATTTATTTCTTAAATCTTTCCTGAGCAGAAGCTGTTAGCTGTGTTTTGAGGCATGGAGGTTCTGCCACTTGAGCTGCTTTGTCACTCTCAGAGCCTTCATATTTCTTGGGAAGTTCAAAGGTCCCACAGCCTTACAGCATGAATTTCACAGAAAAACAGGGACTTTATGCAAAAAGACAATTTCTTTCTATTGCACAGTGAGATTTTGCTACAGGAATTTTTTTAAAAAGTAAGTAGGTACTTAGTAAAAAAAAAAAATTATTAAGAAAAACCTATCAAAGAAAAAGTAAAAGTACTTAATTAATTTCTATCAGCTCTAGTTTTCAGCCCAAAGATCAAAATTTGGCATAAGGAGCTTGGCAGATAGTTTTGCTTCCCACCCAAGGATTCCAAAAGGGGGGAGAATAAGCATTAACCCCATCCTTAATTTTATGCTTGGGAAAACTGAGCTAAAGAAATATTTAGTAACTGTCCCATGCCAGGAAGCAAGCAACAGATTCGAAGATGAAACTTCAACTTCCAACTGAAAGTATTTTTACTGAAGCACAGCAACTCCTTTGATAGCACTGCATTGCAGATGAAAATATTTGTGGTGATGTTGTCAATTCAAATATTTTGTAGTTTTACATAAGAGCCAAGATACTATAAAAGTAGGGAAAACTACTCCAACTCCCTCTTCATTATTGCAAGCTTCAAAGAAGTAAGCTTTATCAGCTTTTGGATGATTTGAGCAGTAAAATGCAGTAACTCGGGCAACCTTACTGCACAAGTGTGCACATGCTATGAAACAGTGGCATGGAAGATGGGACACTGCCACCTCCTGGGTACATTCTGCTAGTAAACATGATGTTGATCCAATATAAAAGCAGAACAGCTTTTTAAAACCAGATTAAAACCTTTATGCTCTTGCAGAGGAACTCTATCTAGGCTGTGGGGTTTTTGTGTTTAACCTCACTAATGACGTTTCACTCCAAGTGTGTGAAACAGGGATATCAGAGACTCAGCAGCCCAGTGCCCTGCAATAGGCTGTAAACAGATCCCCGATTCATAGCCCCTTGTGTTGACACTGTGACAAATGCTTCCTATTTGTGCCTGACTTAAACCCCTCTGATTTATTGCTGTAGACCACAAGGTTTGTTTTGAAAGGATTCTGCTACTGGTTTTCATCCAATTTTCCCTATGTTTTTCAGCTCAACGCAATGGCAAACAGAGCAGCAGGGAAGGGATATGAAAATGAAGACAACTACTCCAACATCAAGTTTCAGTTCATAGGCATTGAGAACATCCATGTCATGAGAAATAGTCTGCAGAAAATGCTTGAAGGTAATACTCCCCTTCACTGGAATCTAGAGGAAAGAGTTGATCCTTCTGTCAAACAAATCAGAATAGCTGCTCTGAAATCAGCAGCACTGAAAAGGAGTATGAAAAGTACTCTTTGCCTGTTGCAGCTGCATGCAGCTGCCTGCTGGCTAATGGGACTTGTGCAAGGGAGCATCATGGCAAATATTGATTGGTGATTTCTTAATTGTGAAAACACCTTGTTTCCTGGCTGAAATCCTGATATCATTTAGTTTAATGATAAAATTAATTTTAATTCAGTGCACATTACTGCTACTATGTCATTTTTTGAAATTTACATTTTGATAATAAAATTAAAAAAATCCCTTAGAGCTGACTTTAAGGCTAGTGGAAAATACAGATTGATTTTTTTTTTAAAGCTCAGAAAAACTGTGGTTTGGTTTTCATATAAGGTAGTCATGCATTTTGGACTGTGAATTTTAACAGAAACTCATTCATGCCCTGTATAGAACATATCACATCAGGTCTATTAATGAAATTAATTCACAGTCAGTGGGTGTAACTATTCATCACCTTCAATATCCCATGGAAATTAATAACAATTACCTTATAAATACTTAGCAGTATATAAACCAGTAAATCTGTTCTGCCATTTCATATTTGCAGTACATAACTGTATAGGGGTCATCTGGGAAAAGAGCAAGGATAAATAAGCCATCCTTGACCCTCACTGGCTTGCTGATTTTTAACAAGCAAATAGTAAATAGTGCTCACTCCACTGTGTCTCAGTATTTACTTCATGTACATAAATAACAGCTTCCATCATCTCCTGGATCAGCTTCATCAGTCTTATTCTTGATTTCATGCTCTGCCCATGCTCTTTTACTCTTTGTCTGTCTCCCATCGAGTGTATGCAATTGTAAATTTGAAATCTAAGAAGGGCTTAAATTTTCCATTATAGGAAAACCATGCTCTGTTTTCAAATAAGAGCATTTTATGGAAAGCAGCATTAAATTGTTTTGCAGGTAAAACACTCCCTCTCTTCATCAGAGTTTTCTTGGCCTAAGGGTCTCAGGTAGGAAAACAGAAGGATTTTTTGTTCACTATCAAGTCTTGTTTGGATAGGAGGGAGGCTGGGTGAGTAAACAGGTCCCTTTATTTGTTCAGCTCAAGACTATCAAAGTTAAAATAGTAAACAACCAGCCTGGCTGTATGGGAAGTACTGTGTATAATTTTTGAGCCAAAAGTTCATGAGACCGGCCCATGGCCCAACCTTGCATGTAACAAGGTAATTCCTAATGTATTTAACACTTCAGGCTGCTTGGGGGACACAAATTCTTAGCATCTATTTTCAAATGAGCCATATATTTAAAACATCTGCTTTTTTCCTGGTTTTATGTTTGCTGTATTGAAATCTCACATGCATCAACCTGACTGATAATATTAGAAATCAGAGAAGTACTTTTTAAAAGAAAAATCTTATGACTTTCAGCGTGTCAGGGCTTTCCTTATGTAAGATGCTGTGTAGTTTTTATCTTTTTCCATTTGTATGTGTCCCTTAATCTCTTTTTCTGGTGATCTTTTACCTGACTTGAGCATACAAAGAGACCTAGAACCAAAAAGGCTGTCAAGGATGATGATAACACACATTTAATATGGCTTTAAATTTTTATCAAGGAATACCTAGATAATATATCAATAATTATCAATTACTGGTGTATTATCAATATCAAAAATATATAAATAATTAAAAGAATACATAAATAAGATAGCAATATCACTGTACCTATGTGAATCTTAAGTAAAACATCACACTACACTATAAACTTTACAGAATGGGTCTGCTGCTCATGATCTGTTGTAAGATTTTATAAGGTGCATAAAAACCTTTGAAAAGGCAAATGAGGCTGATGAAAACTGATTTTAGTTTATTGTGAGCTGTATTGTTGCTTGGAAGTGTACAGCATGAAAAAAGGACATCAAGATATAATTGGCCAGATGTATTGCTGAAATGCAAGGCCAGTTTCGTTGAATTTACTGGTACTAAGCAGAAGTGTAGAGCAAAGGATCTTCACATGCCAGATTGCAGGTTATTTTCAATATACAATTTTAAATAACTTCCAATACTGAGAAAATTTGAAAAAAATTATTATTCAGTTTTCCATTAGGAAATGCACTTATATTAGGAATGTATTAATTTCAATTATGATTTTTGGGAAAAAGCTGAGAAAATTAAATTTATACTTATGAAAATGTAAATATTTGAGTAGGTAAAAAAATTTGTTTCAGCTTTGTGATTTTACTGACTTTAATTCAAGCCAATTTATCTTACTTCAACATATATTTACCCTGGTTTAATGTTAATTTTTGACAAACTATACCAGCATTATAAAATTATTAATTTTTAGAATAAGATTTTTTTCAGAATATGCAAAAAATGTTGAGATTTGACTGTACTAGGGAAGTAAAATGCATTTCAACATGATGGAATTTCCTTTCAGAGAAAAAAAAAAATTGTCTCTGCTGCCTTTATGGCTTTTTATTTTTCTCCATTTATAGACAGGTCTATGTGAAGAACTTTGAGATAATTTTGATCCTGTCCACAACCTCCTTGAAACAATTTTTAACATTAGAAGGACATTACACAGGGACTTTTCTCGATAAAGATCCAAGGGCTGCCTGAGGCTGCTATCTGGCGTTTGGGATGGGGTGGGTTGTGCAGCACACCCAGGGGCCAGCTGGGACCTGACCCCTGTGTGTTGTGCACTGAGGTGATGGCCCCACATGCTCCCTGTTTGTATTTAAACAGCAAATACGAGCTTCTCCTCCCCTCATACCAGGAGCAGCACTTGCTGATGTAGGAGCAGCCCTCTGATCCTTGGACTTCTGTGACAGAGCAGCCAATAGGAAAACCTGTGGGTTTGGCCCACAGCAAGTACTCCTTCCTCTACTTATGGCTGTCCTGCCAGAAATGGGACTAGTCCAGCATACTCCTCTGGTACTTTTGCTGGTGGAAGAGGCAGTTTCCAACATGTGTCCTGTTTCTTCCTCCCATCCAGGAGGTATGGGTTCCTCATATCCAGGGATATGGGTGCATTGCTGGAATTCCCAGAGCTCTGCCCAGCAGCTCTTTATTTTCCCGTGCATACACTGTGGATGAAGCAGGCCATATTTCTCAAAGATTTTGGTACCTTTTCTGCCTTTTCCCCTAAGGATAAGCCTCATAACTGAATTCATAATTGAACTCAGTGTTAAGGTCCAGATCAGTTGCCAAAGTCATGCGAAATATACAGGGTATGCATTTAGGACAGTATGAACTTTGCTCAGTGAAGTGGTCAGTAAATATTGACTGCAATTTGGGAGTGGGAATGAGCAAAGCACTGTTTCAGCCTTACCTTGGGCTTTTGTAAACAGAGACAGCAGCTTCAGCCAGAATTCAGCCACTAATTGGTCATGCTCCCATCTGCACAGGAACATTAATCATATGGAAAGCTGTTTGCTTTCAGTGCTGCTATCTCTGCATCTTTATAAATATCCTTCCAAAATTACTTTTAAAATAACCATCTGGAAGGGGCCTTGCATATAAACATTGCAAGACTTTGTATGGACACATTAGGCCATTTTGCTTCTGAACTAAATGGAGTTAGGACAGTCAGATAGGTCAGATATGGTGTAAACTCTGGCTTGTAAAATTAAATTTCAATTACCCCGAAGGAAACTGAAGCTATGCCAGGGGCCAAAATGGCTGTAAATAACTGAGTCTTTTAAGATTTCCAGACCACAAGAGACTTACTAAGACATTAGTAATTGACAGATCATACATTAACTCAGTAAAAGTCATGATGTTTTTCACGGTACTCTGAAAATTAATTTCAGTGGCTAATATATTTTTCCTTAAAAGACAGTATAACTCTACATGGATCAAAATAAAGATGTAGTCTATTTGTGGGGCGAATTTAATATCTCACTGTTGAAAATAGATTGCACTAAATTTCATTGAGTATTTGTTCTGCTGGATTGAGGTACCTGATTGAGATTCTGATTGCTTTTTTTGTTCTGATGCCACAAACTCTGTAATATTACAAAATGGATGCTTGGATACAGCAGGAAAGGAACTTAGAGTAGAAACCGAGAGATTGTTATTTTTTTCTTCAAATGTGGCATAGAGTTTGGAAGATTTTCAGGAAAATATTTTCTTTGATGGATTATGTCTTGTCCTCACTATCAGAATACTTTTTGACTTCAAGTGAAGCTTTAGTAAGGCTTAACTCAGGGATGAAGAACTGTAGAGTGAACCACTAACTCAACCACCATCATCTGTGGTGATGCTGGGAGCAGGAGGCAGTGGCACCATTTAGGTGTCTGTCTGCCTGTCCAACAGCAAAAATCAAATGCTTTCTGTTTCCAAGTCCTCATGATTAAATACACCAACTCCTCCCAGGGGTTTGAAAACTTCACTCCCAACACAACCTTGGAAAATGCATGCTTCATAGAAGGATGGATTTGGATTTGTTTGCAATAGGCTTTATGACAGCTTCTCTTTTTAAATTAAATCAGTATATTGGGTGAAATTTGACCCAGCCCCATTTCTTAAATATATGTGTTTCTCAAAGGTTAAGTTTGACTGTGAAGTAGTCCTTCTTTTCAAAAGATGCATGTTTTACACAGGAAATAACTGAAGAAGAGAGAACTCTGAGGCTCAACAGTCAGTGAAGCTTAAGGAACTCTAATTACTATAAATGTTATACGTGTCTTATTTTGCAGTTTGTGAGCTGAAATCACCTTCGATGAGTGACTTTCTGTGGGGCCTGGAGAATTCTGGCTGGCTGAAGCACATCAAAGCCATTATGGATGCTGGCATTTTTATTGCAAAGGTGAAGTGTATAAAATGAGCTACTGTGTTATCACCTTTGAGTTATCAGGCAACCAGCTAAATTCACCTCCTGAACCAACTCCTGTGTATTACCATAGCCAAACTCTCTAGCAGCTTCTACTTTTATATATCTGAGAACTTTTACAGAAAACAGTTTTGGCTTTAATAAGAAATTATTTCCCCTAATCCCCCCTAAAGTAATACAGACATTTGTCATCTACCAGCAGTAGCTTAAATTTTATTACCCCCTACCTTGTGCTCTGGCTTTTTACTGCTTCAATTCTTATTTCTGAGATTGCTATTACAATTTCTTATCGGCCATTTTATTCACATGACCTGCTGCACAAAACTATACAGATAAAACTTCATGGATTTCCCTCCTCACTAACTGCTTGTTTCTCTTGCATTGCTTCTTCCTTCTCAGAAGGCAACTGTAGTTTCTTACCCAAACAGCAGCTGTGGGATACATACATGTATACTACTCCCAGCCCTACTACCTTTCATTAGCTCGTAGAAATAAGGTCATTTACATTAGCTTTGCTAGTTTTTCCCCAATGGCTGGTCTTATTATCCTTTGTCCATATGCTTGCTAGCCCAGTGCCTTTTGACCTGTTCTTGTTTGTATGGTTCCCAGTTCTCAGTTCTTGGTCTTCTGCCCACAGGGGTTCTATTTTGGTAGAATTTACTTGTCTCTTGAGATAAACATAGATAATTTATTATTATTCCTCATTCTCTATTAAGCCCAAACTTAACCTAAATGTGTTTTTTTCCCTAACTATATCTTTCCTAACCTGTTTTATATTCTACTTCCTAAATTTAATTCTCTTTAGAAATGACAAAGGCCAAAACCCTTAGAATTAAAAAAACAACCTCCAACCCTCAAGTTCTAAAAATAATACAACACCAGACTCTGGAGAACTCAGTACAATTTCTTCTTTATGTGTTTATGTATAAAATGGATTCCTCTCTCCCCAGTTATTCCATTAAACATACTGATAAAATCTTGCTTATTAAACATGGATGTTTCCCACTACCACAGGCTTCCCCAAAAACCTTTACAGCATGTCATCAGGGCAATGCAGTGTGCTGCAATGACGTCCAGGCTAGTGCTCCCATCGGAAGCAGACATTGCCCTTATTGACATTACCATTGTCATGGTTTAGCATAGTTTGGGTTCTGAATTTGTTCAGGGGGGAAATTCCAAGCTATTGGGTCAGAGAATGATGAAAAGATGAAAAATTAAGAGCCATATTGCAAGCATGGCTATTCTTTAAGTGGCATGTGAGTGGAACAAGATGTATTAGAGCATCTGAATTTGCTGTAGGTAGTTGTCTGCTTTGACAGATTGATGTATTTAAATTGAAATTAATCAATCCCACATCTTCCTGTAGTGGAGCGTAAACAGGTAATTCTCAACCACTATATTGCACGGGCTGGGGTGAATGAAAACTTTTCAAATGAGAGGAATAACACTGATTTTCAAATGACACAACACTCAACTTAAGAACTCTGTGGTAGAGCAAAAAATGAAAGAGCTTTTCCAGTTCCCAAGTTAATTCTGTCTATATGCTGCTGTCTCACTGTTCCTCTCTTACCATTGTCTTCCTCCCTGCTTGTGAAATTTCTGACTTTTTCTGTATCCTTAGGCTGTGGCTGAGGAAGGTGTGAGTGTGCTTGTTCACTGCTCTGATGGCTGGGATAGGACAGCCCAGGTTTGCTCTGTAGCAAGCCTTCTATTGGATCCATATTACAGAACTATGAAGGGATTCATGGTAAGCAGGTTCTTTCACAGAGTAAATGAAGCAGTATGGCATCACTTAAGATGAATAACTTTGTTTTTAATAGGAAATAAACTGTCCCTTATATACCCTCATTTTGTTTTGGGTTTTAAGCAGGAAGGAAGGCTTCCATATGTTCATGTTAAAGTCTCCCAATTTCTCTTTGAAATGTTATTCAAGGTGGGGATCAGTTGGGCACCCATGTTTGATTTTTTTTTTCCTAACCTTGACCAAGAAACTTTCTCACAGCCCAAAGAGCTTTTGTACAAGCAAGAATTTGTGTTCATTTGCAGTGAACATTTTAATTTTGAGTGTCAGAAGTGGGTCTTTCTAGACATTAGATTGCAATGAGCAGCTATATTGGAAAATCTGTTCCTTTCCCAAGTCAATCAGCAGTAGTAAAGCATCTAGAAGTGGTTATCAAGTTACTGGTCACATGTTAAAAAGATGTTTGAGACATTTATAAGTTCTATTTTAGAAAGCAATGAAACAAGATATTTGAAGTTGTGCTGAAATACTGGCACCCTCTCTGCATCCATGAAGAGTGCTGTTTCCCTGAGTGGGCAGCAGTGCTCATCACTCATTATTTTTCTGATAATTGTGAAAATTATTTAGGATTCTAGTACTGCTTGCTTACATCCTTCTTGCTTGCCACTTTTCTGCTTATTCTAAGAATTAACTGGGATTCCAACACTGCTTGTTTATACCACTCTTCTGCCTGCTTCAACATGTCAGCTCTACTCCACAACATTGAATGCAATATTCTCATTTTAGGTGTTAATTGAAAAAGACTGGATTTCCTTTGGTCACAAGTTTAACCACAGGTAAGGCGGTGCTAAGGTTTTCGTCTCTCTGTATGTATATGTTTATGTAGTCAGTATCTGCTGCCATTCCAGTTTTACTTCTCTGCTGCCTTACAAAACATAGCAACAGAATGCCCCGGGAAACAGCCATACCCTTTTCCCCAACTACATAATTTAGCTGCCTGGAAAAGTCAGAGTGAAATAGTTCTATATGAGCACTCCAAAACTACTAAAAATCCTGCATGCTGGTCTTGCAGTTGCTATGAGCATTGAGAGGTCCATGTGAGTAGTATGCATTTGGCTTGGAAAGTCCCTTTGGACTCTAGCAGATCTTCTAGTAGTGCCAAGGCTCCCCACATAAGTCCCTGTTCATCAAAGGGACTTCTACATTTTCCAAGACAGTATTTAATCTTAGGCATGTCTGTGAGTTGTCTATTACATAAAATATACTCTTCCTGTTACACTCTGTTCTAACAATACCAGCAAGATCTGCTCAGAAATGTCAGGCAAAATGGAAAGTCATTTATTTGAACAAGTTATTTTGAACATCGATCCAATGTAAATGCTATAATGTAATGAAAATGTTTGAAGACTTAACATGTTTAAACATGTACACATTTTCACATTTTCTTTCTTTCTTGACTTTATTTTAGTTTCTGTAAAAATTAAAAATGCAATTTTTATATTGGGTTTAATGACATTATATTGCTTGATTTGAACATAAATTTGTTATAGTTTAAAAAAACAACAAAACTTACAGGAAATCTGTGCAGTTCCACACCACCCATGAAATTTCAGCAGGAAATACTACATTTAATATGATACTGTCAGTTATTTATGCTTATCAGTGGTAAAAGGTGTTACGAAATGCAATAACCACTGATAGCTTTGGTTTGCTGTGCAATACTGCTATATTCTCTTTGATAATAGTATCAGAATTAGAAGTTTCAATTTTAGATGTTTATGAAATTTTAATGAAATTTTTATGAAATTCCACTCTGTTGGCATGTGTACCCCACTCCCAGCAGAATAATTCATTGAAAATGCTTCTTCCTATTATGTAGACTTAAAAAACATTTTTTACTTCTATGTGTTTTGTATTTTCAAGCTCCTTTTCTTCATTGCAAGTGGTTCCAAGAGGCATTTTTATACACAGAAAGTGTTTACTTGACAGTCACAGTAGCATGTAAACATTTCCCACTTCCTAGAAATTTCACCAAGAGAGGGCAGCTTTAACCTGTTTTCTGCTGAGGTTATAATGTAGCTCTCCTGCTCACTTTTCTGGTTTGGGGAATAATCTACTATTAAGAGACTGTCTTCAGGCACACTTTTGTCATGAAGTTGTTGCAGGCATTCTTTTGCTAACCTGTATTACTGTGGTACAATTTATATTGATAGCATTAAAACATGGCTATGCAGCAGCCAGCCTTTTGTAGCTGTAAGGTAACAAGACACCCAATACAAGGGTTTTTTTGTTTGTTTGCAATTCTGCCTCCATTCTAATTCATGATTCTTGCATCATTTTTGTAAGTAAAAATATAGTAGTAGTTGAGATTTTAGAAATGAATGCCTATGATGTAACTTGCATACTAGAAGTGAGGGGTTTGTTTTCCTTAGAGCTCAGTTTTCCTACAGGAATTCAGGTTTTTTTTAATGTATCTTGTTTCAGGTATGGCAATTTAGATGGAGATCCAAAGGAGATATCGCCTGTTATTGACCAGTTCATCGAATGTATTTGGCAGTTAATGGAACAGTTTCCTTGTGCTTTTGAATTCAATGAGAGATTCCTCATCCACATACAGCATCATATCTATTCTTGCCAGTTTGGGAATTTCCTGTGTAACAGCCAGAAGGAGAGACGAGAGCTGAAGTATGAAAATGTTTTCTTTAGTAGCATATTTATGCATGGGGTCTGTGGCTGGTGGTGTATTGAGGAGTCAGACATTCTCCAGTCTGTATGTATGTGTTTCATAAGGCACAGGGTGCCTGTTGTCTTCTGGCAACACAGATTAATACAAAAAAAAAAGATCCTCTGCAGTGTAGCTCTGCTGGGAGCATAATCCATGGTGTGTGTGACAGGGATTAGTGAAAATTGACAAGCATTATGCCTTCAGCCATGTGGGCCTACCTTTACTGCAGCCCTGACAAAATACAAGGCAAGCTGGCTCTGTAACTAGTATAAAATGACAATAACTCTAGTTAAGTTCTCAGTTTAAGAGTTACTGCTCCTCTGTGTTTTAACCTGTCTTTGGATCTCATGTCAGGACATTCTAGTCCTGCTCTCTTAGGTAGTACTTCCTTATTGTCTTTTTGTCTGGTAGCCCTCCCTAGGACTGAGTCAGCAAACTGTCCTTCTGCTGTCTGGCCCCAAAGCAATTATGAATTAATCTACCTGCCCTGAGGCCCAAACAAAGACAGCATCATCATTCCTGGCAGCGCTTATGATCATATCTGCTTCCCGAGGCCCTGGGTCCTTGATACATGATGATATCCATTGCTTTTCTCAAGCACCCTGCTCATGTCAGCAGTAGCAATGAGAGGAAGGTGCTGGTTACTGCTGGCTGCTGCCATTTGGTCCTTTTCACTGCTTAAATGCAGAGCAGCCACCATGCCACAGTCCATTTAAAATCAAAACCTTCACAGATCACCCACCACATCCCAAGATCTAACTGTATAAGAAATTGCAGCTCAGCGGGAGCTGAGTGCTTTTAAATGTGGGGATCCTTTTGTGCAGAGAGCAGTCTGAAAGCTCACTTTATGGAAGTGATCCTCTCCACCTCACAAAGGAACCAGTCTCTCCACCTACTTGCTCCAGCTGCTTTCACTTTATGGGAAATGGATTGGATTTTGCTTTTAGTGACCAACAAGGGAATATGAGTCTCTGTTTCTCTATGCTTGTAACTTAAGTCTAATTCTGTTAAGGAAGCCAATTGTAAACTGGGAGTACAGAGGACTAGAATGCTGCATCTAAGCTTCAGCTATCCCTGAACTGTAACAGAGGCTTTAATATATTTTTATTTAATGTATTGTTTTTCAGAATCAAAGAAAGAACGTATTCATTGTGGGCTCACTTGTGGAAAAATCGTGCCGATTACTTGAATCCTTTATACAGGTCAGACCACAGTCAAACCCAAGGGACCCTGTACCCACAGATCGCTCCATGCAACTTCTTGTACAAGTAGGTAGTGTCACTTGCTATTGGGAGTTGTAAGATGTATTAGTAGAGAACAGATGCCTTTGTATATAAGAATTTCTTGTTCTATGAGGCAGTTTATATTGAGTAAATTCAGTCTCAGATGCAGTGTGTTTGTTCCTTGTGTGCTCAGTCAGCCAACACCTCTGCACCATTCCACAAGAGTATTAGTCTGAAAAGAAGCTTAAGATTAAAGGTATATTGATAGTTGTGTGTCCTAATTTCATGGTTACTCACTTCTTCCACTGAGAACTGCCTCTTTCAGTTCTGTTCTCATCAGTTGTTTCTAAATTTATAGTTCCTTTAACTTCTTCCATTCCAAGATTTTGTGATGTTAATTTGAATCAAAATTGGTGTCAAATTTGGTGACAAATTGGTGTCAAAAATAAGGATCTTTTCAAGAAATTATATGATTTCATTGCTAAAACAAGTGTTTAGTGAAAAAATAGCAGATTTTTCCCATGTTGTTGTATCAGGTAAAACAAAGTTAAGTTTTACCCGGTATTTTTTTAAAATGTAACAAAATGTCATCACTTTAGAAATGTTACTACTGACATTCTGACTTACTTACTTGTGCCATTGGTCTTAACAAACTTCAGGAGAACTTGAATAGAAATTAATGAAAACTGTGATTTAAGTAAAGCTGATCAGTTTGTTTTCCAGTTGCAAGCAATAGCACCTGTTAAAAAGTCAATAAAAATCCTAAATTACAGAAATTGAACTCTTTCATGTCCACTATACCAGGTCACATCTACTTTAGAACAAAAAAAAAATAGTCATTAATTGTATTCTTTGGGACAGTGGGATTTATAAAAGTACTGATACAGCAGATCCTCCAATGGAGAAGTAATCCTGTTGATTTTAATTGAATTACTTGGATGCGTAAAGATTTCCAAGCATGAGTTATCAGATGATAAACGTTAAGGGGGAATGTGATTTAAATAGTATACTACTGGGAGAGGAGTAATAAGCCAATAAGCAGCATGCACGTGCTCCAAAAATATCTGTTAGCTACTTGGCCAGACAGCTGCAGCTCACAGCAGGGCTCGGCTGCTAAACCTGTCTGGTGAACTGGCTACACACTCAGGGCCTGCCTGTGGCCATATTGCCAAGAAGGCAGGAGGAGCACTAGAATAATACAGAATTTCAAAGTTGACTTCATGGGAAGTTTAACAACAATTGAGAACTAGGAATATGAAAAACTGTCTCTATCCTGGGCTATTTTATAGGTACGATTGCTCTAAAGCCCATAGTGTAGAACAAGAAAATAATACCAAAAAAAACCCGCAAAATTTTGCATTCAGTGAACCTTTCTCAGTCATGTGATCTAAGCTACATTCACCTTTCTTTCTACTGTGAATCAGAATCAGTTTGAGCTGCCTATGTCCACAGAGTTACACCTTCAGGACAGAGCAAATGCAAACGAACCATGAATCTTGCTAAATATTGTCTGTGAACTTCTGTGTATGCACTCTAATGATGAATAAGCATGGATAGATCATTTAGGACAATATGTGTCTGGGGGGAAAAAAAAAAAGAGAAAAAAAGAGTGTGCATTTAAGTCTTGTGAGGCTACTTCACCAAATGGGAAAATTCCTGACCTGCCCATCAATTTCAGGTTCTGGAGTGGTATGTACAACCGCTTTGAAAAGGGGCTGCATCCTCGACAGTCAGTTACTGATTATCTGATGGCAGTGAAGGAAGAAACTCAGCAGCTGGAAGAAGAGCTGAAAGTCTTACAAGAGGTAAGAAACAGTTGAGCTTGATACCCCAGACTTGGTAACTGACGATAAATGAAACCCAATTCCATATGCTGTGGAGTCCCCTACACGCTACATCCTGTTCTGGAATGAGGATGTTCAGCCATCATCTTTGTTCTCAGATAAATTACTGTTAATGTTTTGCATTTAAGACACAAAAGTGGACTCCCTTCTTTAAGGATAAAATTTTACCTGTGTTGGTGCACAAGTACTACTGAAAGTAAGTTTAATCCTTCTGTAACTCAGAAGGAATTATAGTTCAGACGAATGCTGTAGTTCAGCATTGCTTTGTGATAAATTGTGCACTTCTCATACTCCATAAATGCAAATAGGCAGTTTTCAAGGGTGGGTTGAGCTCTGAAAACTTATTTAAAAAGAAAAAAATGCAAGGACATATAAGAGGATTTCTGGGCCCTAAATGTGTCCATGTCATATATATACCGTTTCCTTTATTTTAGAGATTGGCCAATCTTCAGAAATCACAGTCAGGTGATAATAAAGTCAAGAGTAAGCAACAAGACCGAAGCAAACAGACTGGACTGTATACTTCCAACAACAGCTTAGCTAACACTCCCCAAGAGTATAGCAATGATCTGAAATCATTCCCATCCCGGAGCCCTTCACAAGGGGATGAAGAAGATTCTGCCCTGATTTTGACACAGGACAACCTGAAAAGCTCTGATCCTGACCTCTCAGCCAACAGTGATCAGGAGTCTGGTGTGGAGGACTTAAGCTGTAGGTCTCCAAGTGGGGGTGGCTGCTTGCCTAGTGAAGACAGTGGCAAGGACTCTGATGAGGCCGTATTTCTGGCGGGCTGAAATACCTTCACAGCAGCAAGGATCCAGATGAAGTTGAGTCTTACAGTCTGGAATGACATCTTGTCATCAGATTAAGAATGGAAGTGGTCTGTGGCCTAAAGAAATAATCCAAAGAAAGGGAACTGTGCAATTGTGTAAGTAAAGATCTAAGCAGAACAAGATATTATTAATTTTAAGACATAATGCTAAAAAAAGGTACTATCTGCTGTTATATTTCATTGAGCCAATGTGATTGTTTTATCAATGCTGTACATAATTATTCCTTACTTTGTACATTTCCATAATTATTTATTTGACAAGATAATAGTTCTTTTCATAAGATGTGAAATTCCAAAGTACTCTCTTACACAAGGCGGAAGATACACTAGTGCTAGCCTTACTGGTGAAGCAGTCAAAACTTATTTTTGTAGAGCTCCTTTGCCTTCAGACATATTACCTATATTCTTTGCTTTTTTCTTCACAAGAGGTTTGAACAATTATTTTGCATATTCTCCTACTAAAATCCTTTACAGCAAAGTAAAAACTAACAAACGGACACACTGCCTCAGGGAACAAATGAAGCTTTGATCCTGAAAAAAATCCATTACTAAGCAGTTGCTGCTGCTGCATCTGAATGCATCCCATTTGTACTCAATTCTCAACCAATGTTGAGTTCAGTAGTTTCTGTGACCAAAACTTCAAAGAATATAACAATACTCACACAGCCTTTTTGCTAAAACACCCCTTTGTAGCAAAAGGTACATGAGGCCGTTTACTCTTGCCTCTTTATGTTTTGTTACCAAGTTTGTTTCTGTCTTACCCTTGTTCCAAACCACCTACATAAGATATAAAGGTAAAATTTTAAAGGTGACAAAATCCCAAATTCTTCAGCCTATTTTGATTCCTACTTGAAAATGTTTGAGTGGGAGTGAGGTACAGATACAGTGGAGAGACAAGGGAATATAAAATCACTTACAGAAATCACTCATGAAAACATCACTCTGAATTTGTAAGTAAAGGAAAGCTATGTCCATAAAGGAACTGTTATAAAGAATATTTCTTCCAAATTTTGTTGTTCAGAATAAACAACCAACTGGTGTTTTTTATCCTCACACAAAATTTCCCTTTTAGTATTTGCCAACCTGAACAGAGCATGGCAATACTAATTTAAGAAAAGGACTGAAGCACCATTCATCAGAAAGTTTAATCTCATTTAAGAACTCTCGTATTTTTAAAAATAGGAGCAATAGTTTTCGTAATCAGCAGTTCAGAAGTAAACAACTGAAAAATGTTCAAAATGTGGAATGTCTTGAAACTCACTAAAAAGGTAGCCATATTAGGCTAGAACTCACTCAGGTTTGTTTTTTTGTTGTTGTTGTTGGTTTTGTTTGTTTGTTTTTTTAATTTTAGTTAAAGCCAGCAGTTAAAAATATAATCATATGGCTGCTTTTACCTGCTTGGAGACAATGCAGCACTGAACTCTAGTAGAACAAAGCAGTAGTAATGTAAGTTTACTTTGATTGCATTTCACACTACTCCTTCAAGTACAGACTTACAGGCAGAACTGTATTATATACCTCAATTTAGAATCCTTAGATTTTATTATTCAGTGTGCTTTTCTGAAATGGCTTTTCATTTTGTTCTGTGAACGTTATTAAAAGTGAATTGGTAAACTTCAGTATTATTACTATCTTCTAAAGGGAGCTGCTGTCTTTGAACAAATAATTCTTAACAGCAAAGTTTCTCTTAACATTATATTGGAAAGGCCAGATCCTCAATTTGATAACTCACTATTGCTCAATTCAAATAAATACAACTACAAATTATATTCCGTTGAGAATCTATCCTTCTGGTTTTTAATCTTTATGAATTTTTAATAAATGAAAGCCCTGATTTTAACTGCACTTTAAAAAATGTTTTGTATTTTAAACATAGCCTGCAAACTTCATGGCATTAAAGGAAACTTTGAATGGATTTTCTCAAACTAAAGAAATATGCTGCAAAGTCAGCAATGAAAACAAAACACACAAATATTCTGCCTAAAAATCAGTTTGAAAATGGGCAATGTTATTGTACATGTTTAAAATGTAAAATTGTATACGATGATACTGTGTTCTACTAGACATGTCTAGAAATAAATTCAGAAGAGCAAGATATACAGATTCAAAGCACTGTCTTTGTGTTGCTTATGCAACTCCTTGTAACTAGCTTTACACTAAAATATTAACATATTAACAGTTTCTTTATTAAGCCTTCACTTAGCAGCCCTCTGTGATGTGTCTTTCAGTCCTTGGAATTTTGCATTAACTACTACTGCTTTCATTGTACTGCATGTATTTGTGGCATTATCAGGTTAATGAGAAACACCTTCAAATAAACACTTAGGTGTTATGTAATGTTATTTCACGCCAGAGAATGAAACAGAGGTTTGCTTTCCCAATTTTTGTAATAGAGTTCTTCATTTACTCTAGATTCACTTTGTCATTGACATTAAGGGATTCTTGTATCTTCCCTACTCTGACACTTGAATCCAGTAGTTTCAGTTGTAGAATAATCTACAACTGGTAACTAAGAAAATGGAGAATCTTGTCAATTGTGTTAATTATACGGGACAATGTTATACCCCTGTATTTCTTTCTTTTTAGGCAATGCAAAAAAAAAGATGAAAAGACTTCACTATTAACTACATTGGTTTCTTGTAGCCTTGCTGCAAATCTTTGCAAATTTGGCCCACTGCAATAAGCCCACTGTAATTTGAAACAGGACACAGATGAATGTAACTGAATTGCTGGAAAGGCTGCTCTTTAGTATGAAAATGTGCGCCTAAGGGACACTGAAGGCGATGGGATCAAACAGCTGAAGTCTTCTTTATAGAAGATCACCATCTGAAGCAGAGAAGGAAAACTATTTGCCAGCTGCTTTTATTGGTAACTCTAGACAAGACACAAATGTGATAAACTGGTAATGGATTCTAAAAAGCTAAGAAATAAAATTAAGTAGTTGGAGGGCACAACAACATGGTATCATTAAAAAATAAAAAGAGAAAAACAAAAAGTAAAAGGAAGAAGGCAGGGAAGGAAAGCTCTTTGTAAAATCAGCAAATAAGGTAGGGAACCATGTTCTTTGAAGACAGAGGCAAGCCAGGGCACAGGTTAACAGCAGGAAAGATGTTTAATGACACAAACCAGTAACAATTAAACCCCAGCAACAAAGTGGGGATAGCCTTTGCAATGAAGATAAGAGTGTCATCACTGTTGACCAGCTAACTTGATGCTTTTATATGGACACTGCCCTGATCTGCACACAAGAGTTCTCAAGTAGATCACAAACAGAGCCAAGGCCAGGGGCTGCTTCTGGGTGCAGGCTGAAGGCTGAGTGCAGCTTTTAAGTCAGCTGGTCACCCTTACACTCTGTAACAGTGCAGAGACAAGTCATCATCACAGTGACTGAAAAATCCTCCGAGGACAGGTAAGTCACTGACAATTCATTTGGGAAGGGAGGAACATGTGCTGGGTGAGTTTATGGTCATAAGGTCAACTTTTGGCAGTACTAAGACACATGAAAAATATGCCGAAGATCTAAAGCCAAGTGTACTGCAGACCCTGAATTCAGAGAGGTGCCAGACTGCAGTGATAAGAAGATAAAATAAACATTTAAATTTACTTATATTATTCAAATTGCCAGTAAAGCACCTGAAACCAGCAAATCAAATCATGTTAAGTCTTAAAATAAAATGTACTCATTTTTAAACATAAATCATTCTGTAAAGAAGCTAAAGAAACCTTATAGGTCCACCAGAATCATGACTGAATTCAGGCAAGGAACTAAGTCTGTTGCTAAGGTTATTCAGATGAATTTATTCCCTTTCGGAAGACTAAAGAACACAGTTCTTTATGTTGAGGTATTCCCTTATTATTTAAATATAGGCTCTCTTCATAGCTTATTACTGCATAGAAGTGTCATGTCTACAAGATATCTGACTAAAACAAGGCATTTACGTAAGCCAGAGATGCAATACAGGTTTTTAAAGCCCATTCTAGTGAAGGCAGATCCAAGAATTACTGCTGTTGAAATGGTTAAACAGGAAAGCAAACCACTGCACATGAACATAAAGTTTGTCCTTGAGTATTGTACTGCATCCACTTCCAACACAATTCTGTATCCACTCAAAAAGTCCTGCAGTACCCAACTGTAAGTTAGACAACTACAAGATATATTAAAATCCGAAACCCTTTATTTGTAAGTTTAACACATTACAGTACTTACTGTTCAGAATAATTAAGGCTGTGATAGCTGACTTTGTTGACAGAGTTCTAACTGAGTTTTACCTGAAGGTCTCTTAAATCTCTATTTTATAAAGATTTATCCTAGTCTTTGAAGGAAGTAGTTAGAACTTGGACAAGTATAAAACTGTAAGATTTCTAACTTCCACATTTGGTCCAGGTCCTAAGTGGCAAAGCTGCCAGAATATGTCAAGAGCAAACAACAGAATTATAGAACATACTGCTTAGAACTGACTTTATCATAGTCTCTTGTCTGCGGTGGTGGCTGGCATAGTGCCTCCTCAGCAAGTTCACTGATGACACAAAGCTGGAAGGAGCAGCCAACATCCCAGAGTGCTGTACAGCCCTTCAGAAGGATCTCAACAGACTGGAGGGATGGGCAGAGAATATTCTGAAATTCAACAAAGGCAAATGCAGGGTCCTGCACCTGGGGAAGAATAGTTCTGGGTTCATCAGTACGAGGAAGACATGGAACTCCTGGAGTGGGTCCAGCAGAGGGCAACAAAGATGAGTGGAACACCTCACTTAATGAGAATAGGCTGAGGGAGCTGGGACTGTTTAGTCTGGCAAAGACTGAGAGGGGACCCCATCAATGTCTATAAGTATCTGAAGAAAGGGTGTCAAGAGGTTGGAGCCAGGCTTTTCTTGGTGGTGCTGAACAATACCACAAGAGGCAAATGGCAGAGACTGACACCCAGGAAGTTCCACCTGAATATGAGGAAGTTCTTTACTGCGTGGGTGACTGAGCACTGGAACAGATTGCCCAGAGAGGTTGTGGAGTCTCCCTCACTGGAGATATTCAAGAACCATCTGGACACAATCCTGTGCCCTGTGCTCTACGATGACCCTGCTTGAGCAGGGAGGTTGGACTGAATGACCTAGTGTAGACCCTTCCAACGTGGCTAGATTCTGTAATCTAGCAGTAAGATCAGGTATTAAAATTAGGCAAACCCCAGACTCAATTAGCAGTTACAACACAGAAAGTACACTCCCCCTCAAACTACTGCAACATCAGAGATGAGCCATCTCCTAACTCTTGTATTTCTTGTTCACTGAGTTGACTTTCCCATTGGGAGAACACCTGAGCATGACATTGTGCAAGGCTCCCAAGAAACAAGTCATTGTACATAGCCTGTTATTCCAGATTGCTTAAAAGTTCACTTGACATATTTCAAAAACCTTTAAAATATGCATCTAACAGCAGCTGCCATTCTCTTACACTTTATGGGGGGAATTGCTTAAAGCTGGATTTACACCTACACTCCGTGTTTTGGCCAAATAAGGTAAAGAATATGCTTAACAGTGAGCTTACCAGCATGCTAGAAGCAAAAAACCCTAACTTTGACAGTGTTACCAGTGTTCTACCTAGGCTTCTGGTGAAAGTAGACCATGAAAGGCACAACCAGTGTAGGACTAAAAGAAAAGAGAAACAAAACAACAAAAAAACCCCCTCGAAAACTACCCCAACCAGCAGCAGGTTGGCCCTTAAAGACCAGAAACAGGCTGGACATTCTTGGATGTGACAGGATTCCTGCAGCTAATCCAGTATACATCATCATTGAATACAGAGACTTCTGTGCTTCTTTTCTAGAGGATGGGTTTGTGACTGCAGTGGCTAAAAATAAGGGAAAAAATCCAAAGAATAGGAACAATGATATCAGAGAACAGAAAGGGAGAGAACTTAACTTTCAAATCCCTGAACAACAAACACTGAACTTATATTGAACACTGACATTTTCTTGTAGATTCTACTCCATTACCACCAGAAGGACTCCATGGAGAAGTTCCCAATTTAGAAATTTGCTCATAAAAGTAAGAGGAAAGCTGACATAAGAGGAAAAGCTGAAGTGTCCAGAACTTGTACTAGTAAATCCCCTGAAGGTGACCTGGCTAAAGAGTTCAGTGACAGTAGAGCACCATAATACCTGGCAGATGAGAACAGAAGCCTGTCCTTCCATGCTGTTATAAAATGTATAAAGAAGATACTAGCCCAATATAGCAAGAACACCAGATGTCTGGTCATCCATTCCTTTCTCTGTTCACAAGGAAGAAACAACAACAGCTCCATACAGAATTGTCTTTAGTCCTGAGTCTTTAGATCCTCAGAAAGAGATCAGAAACAACAACTCAGCACAAAAATAGACGGGATTTTGCCAAGAAGATAACAGTGGTAACGTACATCTAACTCTTCTCCACAGCTGCAGAAATCACACTACTCATAAACCCAAGTTCAGAATCACTTGAATCCTACATAATCTAAGGCTTTAGTTAGCACATCAGCAGAAGTGCTATGTCAAAATACAAACAGCACATTTTTTGGAATAAGATCCTCTAAAATTATTGCTTAACCATTCCACTTATAAAGTGTTGGTTTTTTCTCAGACACCTAAGTGTCTTTGATTTGGACCACAGATCTATTTTCTTGGGATATCTAATCTCAGAATTTGGATCAGCTTTAAAATAAGTCCTATAAAATACCAGTGAATAGTTTACTCACCCTGAAAAGCAACATCTTAGGACAACCACACAACTGTAACGAATGGCAGGGCTGAGACTGAAGACCCACTAACCTGTGGAACAGACTTCTTGCACTTACGTGATTTTCCTTACTCACTTTTCTCCATTCAGAAGAAATACCACATTTTGCTGGAAGAGTATCAAGTTTAGGACTGAAGATCAGTGACATGGAAAAGTACATGTTTGGACTGTGCTTGTGCTGTAGTTTGAGACTTGAACCTGCCATGTTCTGTGATCCTATCTAGGTAACATAGAGGTAGAGTCTCGGCTAAGAGGTTTATCTCCAGACTGCTTCCTGACAAGAAAGAAGCAGGATTTCTGATACATTACTTAATCAGCACCTAATCCTATTTAACTCTCCCAACAGTACAATTCCTTCTACTCCTCCTCCTTTGTTCTTTACTGTCTCCATGAAAACCTAATGCATTGAGAAGGTTAAGAAAAAGAATGTGTCTTCTTGCAATAGCAAGAGAGAAAATACATGCATGTATTTAGGGGCTGTATTTTTCTCCTACAGAATATTGCTTTTGGTCCTATCCATTTTCACCAGATATACCCCCATCCTAAGACTGTCATCTTACCATAGGCAAGATTCATTGATTACAGTGCAGAATTAAGTCTCACTTTCAAATTCGATCACTTGCCTTACCATATGACACTATGCAACTCCAACCAAATTAGTTTCTTTGTTTCTTAAAATTAGGAAAAAATAATTGCTATTTTCCAAAGAACTTCAGAACTAGTCTTTGTAAAGTACTTCTGAGTTCCTTGCATGATGAACTATTTATATTGCATAGAACAGAAACAGGAAAGTGACCTGATTATTACTCCTTTATGAACAACAAAAAAAAAAATGAAATTGTTAGATGAAAATTGTGTTTAATTAGTGGTAGGTACCAAGCCACTCTTGCAAATCAGTGCATCAGTGCTACTAAGCAACATACCAAATCTACGCACAGATCATTTATTCTGATTCCAATATAATTTTTTCCAACACATCCTTTGCTTAATCCCCAATCTACTTATCCAAAACACAATACAAGCTACACTTAGTTTTCTGTTATTACTTAGAAGTAAAAAAAACTTGTTCTTTAATTTGGCTTCAAGAAAAAACAGGTTGTGAATCCACTGACAATCTCCATTAAGAACTTTTTTAGTTTCCAAAGTCCTATCAACACTTAAAGTTTTCCACAGATTAAGCCAAATCTATGGTTAAAGTTCAAAATACAAAAGATATGAATTATGTTTTTATAAAAATGTAAAAAGCTAGTCAAAATTACATGTTTAGATATTTAATCTCTGAATAATGGAGTATAGCAGCAGAGAACTTAAATATTGTAACTATGAACAATAAATACAAGAAATTAATGCAAAGATTGCAATAGAAGGATTCTTGAGTACAATGAGAATATAAAGAGACATTCTAATTTGTACAAAAACCATCCCAACTCTGTATACAATCTCTTCTATAAATACAACCAGGTAAGATGAAATGCTTATTTGCAAATAATAGTTATTAAAAAGTGTGCTTTATTGGGTTTTTCATTCGTTCTCTTGGCAGGTGTAGTTTGCAGGAAATCTGTAAAGACAAATTTCCATAATTAGATATCTTAGTTTCTCCAGAAGTTATGTTTTAAATACAAGTAACAACAGATGCAGGACATACTTGATTTCCACAGAAAGTGTTATTAGAACACTAAGCACTGTAACAAATCCATTTGCCGTTACCAAGTGTGTAACAATAAGGTAAATTGTTTAAAAAATGAAGTGTACCTATAGCGGAGCATGAAATTGGCTGTGCATTGCTATTGCCTGTTGAAGTTTTTCCTCTTTGGCTCGTCTGCAGTGGCAGAGCTATGAAACAAAACACACAAGACTGAATTCTAAATGCAATTTTTTATAATGCATACAGCAGTTTCTCCTTAATGATTTAGCTACTTTACAGGCTATTTAAAAAAAGAAAACCCGCCTGACCTACCTCCCTTCCAAGCTTCGGGCTGAAAAACAGTCTATATTGATAACATTATTCCATCCAAAAGTGCTTACAAGAGGATTGTTTCCAATGTAATAAAATGCATTTATTGGACATCTTTAAAGAAAGGCAGACTACTCAGCAAGTTTTGTCACAGCATGAGCAAGAATGGTGGGTTTTGAACCTCAGTTACTTATTTGATGATAGCCATCAACAGAATTTGTTTAAGAAGTTTCATAAATAAAACATTGTTTTAATGTAGGAAGGTTGTTTAATGCAACATGTCAGTTTATGTCAACATTCCAAATTTGAAATTTAGCATGTGGCTATCTTCCCCTGTATCTATCCAAGATATAGAAGAAACTGGCACAAAAATATCTGCAACAACACATGAATAAGGTCTAACACAGGAGACCTTTGCACTCCTGTCTTAAAAATATGTGCCTTTAGCATACAGATTATAGTCTAAATAGACTGAAGCCATTTAAGGATATTTTTTCCTTCTGTCAAAGCTCACTAAAGCACTGTTCTGAATTACAGGACTGCTCAAACTCTTGAAAAAAAAGGCCTAAACTTATTCCCTGTGTGTTGTACATGTCTTGGATTAGAACTATCTGTATATTACATACCGTTCTCTTTTCCATGAAACTACTAAGAAAGTCATCTATCTCTGTTTTGCCTTCCAAGAAGTCTTCTGCAATAGTGTCAGACTCCTCTTCAGCTTCATGAGCAGCTACTTTAAGTCTGGCCTGCAGAGCACTTGGACTGCAACTCTAAGAAAATAAGAAGTCCAACGTAATATTAATCTGTCCATTAAAACTTACATTTCCAAGAAGATAAATGACTATATAAATATGGAACGTGTGTATAGAGCACTATTTACTACGTAAAAGCCTAAGTAACCAGATGAAGCTCCATCTCCAAGAAACAGCATAGCTTGTTAAACTAGAAAAGCTTCAGTGTGAGAAAAGTGTTGCTAGTTTAGGTCTTGATACACAGTCATTCACACAAATGAATAAAGTTTTTCAACTTTTACCCTACACTGTAGAAAGCATCCAGCCTGGAAATCTGACAAGTTCTCAAGTGCATGATTTCTGAGTAGAACTAACATTTCAAGTGTCTTCAATAAATAGGATCTACTTTTGAAAATCAGTTGTGAACCTGAAAAGTATAAAAAGGTAAAAAAGCACTTACTGTTCAGCTTTTAAATACCCTTGAAATGATTGTGGAGAAGAAGACAGGAAAGCAAAAAGCACCTACTGAAGAAGTAGATGGGCTGCTAATCTAAACCAGTATACTAATTTTTCTGTTCTTATGAACCTCAAACCTTCCTTCTGTTTATTGCATACAATGTCATTATTTTTTCTCTAATATGTCTGGGCAGTTAATCAGGACATGATTCACATCCAGTAGGAGTCTGTACAGAGCCAGAACTGCAAAATTAAGGTACTTATAGATTTTAGATGCTTGGCCTAACCTTCATCTACTCTATGAAAAATATTTTACTTATGTACTGTAAAATGTAATCAGAACGTAATCAAAAATTTCCTGTTAAATTAATCTTGTCCAAAATATGGAGAGTTTGCTCTAATAAAAGATGACTAAAATTCACTCACGGTACAAGTAAAAATACTGGAAAATTGAAGGAAAGAGAGCAGGAGATACCACATAGTGCACAGCAAACATCAATACATGAAGCTATAGCATATATGGGAAAAAAAGCAGAAAAATTCAGCCGCTACTCCTCAACTCTCAGCCTCCTATCCATCATTAAATTGAATCAGCAAATCTAACTTAGAAAAAAGAATACAGCAGTGGGATATTATGTCCTGTTCTTAAGTGGTTTCTTCCAAAAATAGAAGGTTTATCAATGTCAACTACCTCTGCCCACTTTAAAGTCAAAGGAGGCATTAGGAGTCCGACTGTTCTGATTTTCAAGTGAGGAAACCTCTAATACATGTAGATCATCTATGAAATCATTTGGTTTGCTGTCATGCAACTTTTTGGGGTTTTTTTTTGTTATTTTGTGGGCATTCTGAAATTCAGGTACTATGCATGCTAATTTAATGGACTGTTGCATTCTCAGGTGATGAGTCTTGCAAATTATGAAGATTTTAGTGCAGAAAGTGGTTTATTTTAAGTTACATCTTCTAATAAATACCCTGGTAAACATACCAAGAAATTATTCTCCCCCAATACTTTCTGAAGTAATAGCTTTACCCTATTTGTGCTGTAGAATGTGCAAGGTTTGACAGCACATACAACATATTGCCCGAAGTAAGCATGCCCAGTGAAGTGCAGAATTTATGTTTCTGAAGTTATTGAGCACTTTCATCTGGTACAGTTTTACAAGCTCATTATGTTAAATGAGTAGCATTAATTGAACAAGTCTTCTTTAAAAATTATTCTATTCTTAAAACTGGTTTGGACCGGATTGTACTAAACAACTCTAGATGAACATCACTCTTTTCTTCCAACTTTGCTTCTATTGTAGCAGTAAAAAAAACAACAACCCAGCCAAAAAAATCCATTGTTTTGCTTTCAACTTTTTGGTACATCATCCCATTTTTTTCATACTGCATGAAATACTTAAATCTACTTCATATTAAATCAGTTTAACCAAAAGAATATTCTTAATGGTTAAAGATGCAAATCAAAAGTTCAGATTTACCGAAATATTCTTAAAGGTTGACATATAGGAATTATACCTCACTAAGTTCATGCTGTCTTTGCATCTTTTTTTCAAAGGCTGCTTTCATTTGCGTGAGTTGCTCATACTGGAAGGAAGAAGAAAAAGAACACTGTCACCTTGAAAAAACCCTAGATATTACCACTAATATATCTCAAGATGACTTTATTGTTCACTTACTTTATCCAACACCATCTGTCTTTTTGCCTCAAGACTAGGCTCCAGCAACAAGTTTTTTTCTGGAAAATAAAATCACCATTACTACTTTTTTTTAAAGGATTTAGTTCACAGAACACAGTCACACATGTTAACATTTTGACAGCTTACTTGCCAACTCTTCAATGCTTTTCACTAACTCATCTCTATCAGTAATGACTTGCTTCAGTTGTGGAAGAGTCACAAACTGTTCCAGTAACACCTCCTCTTGTTCATTCATACTGGTCAGCTGTGATATACTGTATTCAAACAGAAAGAAAGTAGATTTAAATCTAACAGAAAACCACATGTAAAATAATTAATTTCTACCAAAGTTTAAGGGTTTTTTTTTTGACTTTACGAATACGACACTTGACCACAACTTACTTCTCCCATTTCTCCTGGACTGTGGGCTCTACTATGCGCAGCAGCGAATTTAAAAAGCAGCATGTTAGAAAGTATCTCCCATTTCAAGCCTTACTTCCCATAATGCTACTATAGTGGGTTGACTGTGTCCAGCTGCCAGATGCCCACCCAGCTGCTCTCCCAGTCCTCCTCCTCAACAGGCTATGGAGGAAAATTTCAGGGGTTGAGATAAAAACAGTGAGGCCACTTACCAATTACAATCACACACAAAACACACTTGGAAAAATTTAACTGAATTTATTGTCAATTACAGTAAGAGTTGGATGGTGAGCAAGAAAGGCAAAAACTACAACCCTTTGCTCCGTTTTTCCTCAGGCTCAAGTTCATTCCTTCATTCCCAACACTACCTCCCCCTGCCTCCTGCTCCTTGGGGCAAGGGGGAATTGCAGGTCTAGCAGTCAGTCCCTAACAGTTCATCTCTGCTTCTCCTTCCTTCTCACACTTTACCCCTGCTCCACAGATTGCAATCAGTTCCGGGCAGGAGAGACTACTCCAGTCTGGGTAATACCTGGCTGCAGTTTCCTTCAGGATGTATCTGCCTGCTCCAGTATGGGGTCTTTCCTGGACTGCAGTGTGGATAACTGCTCCAGCAACATCAGCAACATCGTCTCACGGCTACAGGGTACATTTTTAAAATACCTGTTCTACTGTGGTCTTTTCCAAAACTTCTGTGGGCTGCAGAAAAGTAACTGCTCCGGCACTTGGAGCACCTCCTTCTCCCCCTTCTTCTCTGACCTTGGTATTTGCAGACTATCACGCTTTTCCATTCCTCCCCTCAATCCTCACTGCCTCTGCTCTTTCTAAGACGTTTTCAGAGGCAGTACCTGCTTCACTAACAGACAGCTACCCTGCAGTGTGTTTGCTGCCAAACCAGCTGTGCCTGGCACAGGGGCAGCTCCCGACGCTTTCTCACAAAGGCCACTCAAAAAGCCCCCCAGCTACCAAAACCTCACCACGTATACGAACAGAACTATTCAGAACAGCTTCAATATCATTGTCATTCAACTCAGCTACCAACAGAAGAATTACGGCATTTCAATCCAGTCTTCATGAAAGGACCAGGCCTGATTAAAATGTTTTGTTTGAACAAACAAATTACACTTCCCTGCAAAAATCTTAACTTGCTGTTATGTAATAAGGATGCTGCTAGAACTTACAGCTCAGTCCAGCTAAACTAAACAGGCTCTTTGGAAGGTGTCAAAAGAAAAGAAAAAAACCACCCCAGTTGAGAGGACAGAGTTTTCAATTGCTTAACTATGACACCACCAGAAAGATGTGAGATCTGAAGGAGTTAATAGTGAATTGTAACCTATTCTACCCCACATAACTGACCTAGGAAGCTGTCTCATTAGATCCGAGCAAGCTGCTGGGAATAATAACTAATACAGTTTGTTTGAATAATGACAAGGTGATGAAAGTATTTGTGTAGTATGTGTAAAAAGTATTTACATGTAGCAGTGATTTGCACTGGCACAGCTGGCACACTTACCACTTGGATTTGTCTCACCCAGGCCCCCCTGAACATGCTGAGCTGCCCACAAAACAGTTCACCGTTTACCTTGCACTACGGTCCTTTGGAGTTTAAGAGAATGTACTTTGTGAACCAGCCTCAAGCTGTCCTATTTTCTCCTTCAAAAGTTAAGCTCATTGAATTACTAGAAACTACGCCCCTGGCAAGGCCTCAGAAAACAGCAAAACACCGATAGCTAGAAAACAAAAAAATAAATACTCTTTTTCCTGGTGTTGAATCAAGTACTGTTCCCGCCAACAAAACCCTAAAGCAGCACATTTGTATACAAGGCTGGATTATTTTCTGGCTCCAATATTTTGGTATATGGTAGTTCTCCTATTCATCATTTCTACAAAACCCTTTCAGTGATGTGTACAGACTTCTGACAAAAATCAGATACAGAACAGCAATAATTGCCTTTTAGTAACTATGTAAAGTTCAGCTACCTTCTGAAAATTTACCTTAGTTCTGAGAGCTCTGGAAAGGTATCAGGGACATCAGGCATCTTGTATGTAAATCCGTTCTGGCCAACCTGAATCAAAGTTTAGAAATGCTTAGTAAGCTTTTGAAGAGCAATTTCTTTATATTTAACCCGATTAATCAAAAACTGAAGATGAATATTTGCCAGCAACAAGAAAAGCAGGAAAAGCAGTAAGAAGCAGTAGCACTTGTTTCTGAACAGAAGACAACTCAACCAATGCAACAAAATGCTTGAAGATGTTTGGGGTGGCATGTCGTAAAACACGAGTCAGTTTTGGAGGAAAATAATTCTGTTTTGCCATGTCCTTCATTTGAAAACGGCTGGATGACTGAGGAAATACACAGGAATCGTAAAACTCAAGGAAGTGAGAACAAAGAAGGAGATTGACATTTTGATCTCTTTCATGTGGTTTTTAAAGCTATAATCCCTCAAAAAAGAAATGTTTTAGACAAGGAAAAAACAGTTGTCTCCATAGAATGTAGAAAACTTAAACTCTACAAAGCCAGAAAAGTGCCTTCCAAGCCTAAGAAAACTTGTTTCTATAAACATGATTTGATTAAAGACTAAACATTTAGATACAAAGTTTTATTAAAAATAGAATTCCTTCCAGAGTTCATCAGCAATAGGGAGCTTGAATATAAACATGCAAGATAAAACTCTACATATAAAGGCTTGAGATTGCACATTGCCCTCACCTAATAGGCTCTGAGCAGGAAAGAGAGAAAAAACCATTTTCTGTGGTTGGAGATACAGCTACAGCTGCACTACAAGGGAGTGCAGCTCCAAGACAAAACCCCCTAAGAATCAAAGATCTTTAGCATAACACTAGTTTCATTGAAACTCAGACAAACTTGTTGCTCTTGACTTCAAGTTCTAAAAAACTTTTCATCAAAGCCAAAATGACAGTTTTGTTTTCCTAGCACTAGCAAAACAATGAAGTGCAGTCACTCAGGTGCTTCCTTGAGTTTTACAGCAATGCCCTATGTGTCCTCAAGGGAACTTATACCCAGTGTCTGACAGCTTAAGCAGCAAAACTCAGCACACAGACCTGAAGCACCGCTTCTGCTGTCGGAACAGGCAGTGGCAGATCAGCAATCAAGCCATAGGAGGGAGCAGCAGGCTTGTCTGTAGTGTAGCTTGAAGAAACTGCTTCAGAAACGGGCATGGCTGCCATTGTTCTGTTTGTTTCTTGAGGTGGATATGGAGGGAGAAATGGAAACCCCTGAGGAGCAAAAGGAGGCATTCCAGCTGGTTTGTTGAAAAGGCTGAAAATAAACAAAACCACAACCATGAGCAACCAACTGCTTAAAGCACGTTTCTTATCATTTGAGTTATAATTACCAGACCCCATATAGGACGTAAGAATGAATCTTCAAATGACCATAAACTAACTTTGTATTTTCTGTTCTCATTTACTTCCAACATAGTCTTTTTGTCTTATACTGCAATATAGTATAGAACTCCATTAATCCACACTCTTGTAGAGCAGCCAAATACACACTTACACTCTTAATTATGAGAAAACTACTTCTCAAAAATTTATGAGAGCATAATTTTAAATTGCTTCCATCCTAAAGTTGTGAGAAAAGCATCTATGTCATACATTAGTTCTTATTTATGGTATAGCATTTAACAGCTTGGGCAACACACATGTAATTATTTCTAAATAACATGAATGATTCTTTTTAAATTCACAACCGCAGCTGCATCTAAACTGTGTATCACTGTAAACCATGAGAACTACCATTGTACTGATGCAGTTCGAACACCTCAGTTCACTTTTGTGTACTTAATACAATTCTTTAAATCACACAATTTCTGCTGCATATGGTGCAACAGAAACTGCCCTAAGCCTGGGAGATTATGAACACAATATGAAAAACCACAACTGCTCAGATCATGAGGTACGGCAAATTCCAGATTTCATATGAAAATGTAAAAGTTTCTTTTTCAAGAAAACAGATATAAAGTTACATCAGGCATGTTGATACAGTAAGTCCGATGAAATCTAGTGTCCCTTCTCAAAACAATCAGGTCATCAAGCATGCACATGAAATTTTGCAAGGACAGGGAATCTAATTCTTCCAATATATCCATTACATTACTCCTGTCCCTGCGCTCCTTATAATTGGTTTAGTCTCTTAAAAAAATTAATAGACATAGTTCCGTTTATTATGTTTATAGATAACTTACTATGGAAATGATGTTGAGCTAGGAGCTAGAACTGGAGGATTCTTCCAAAACTCATCCAGTAAACTTTGAATAATTTTTCCAAGATCTGAATGCATTGTAAACTGGTAAAAACACAAAACAAAACCCAATGAAGAAGAAAAATTATGTCTGGAATCCAAGAGTTCCAAAATGTGCTGAACTTCATTGTTTATTATACCCATGTGACAGTGCTGGAAAGCTATTTCAGACATACCAGTTAATGCAAATTGTGTATATATAGGCTCCAAATAAAGTGATAAAGCCACCAGAATTGAACAGAAACTAAAAGTCTTTTGCATGTTCCATTATCAGTGGAGAATCAATGAAGTACCACGTTTCTATTGAACAACCAAAAAACCCCACTTTAGTTACCAAGTTACATTTGTGAAAATAACAGAAGAGGAAAAAAAATAAAAATATCTGAAGACAAAGGCATTAACTGCATTCTGACAGAGTCAGAACCTCAATTCACTCCAAAAAACTAGCACATTCTTGTTGACAAGAAGAACAGCATATTAAAATCCTGAATATTTGAGCTAAAACCTTGATGCCATTCTAATAGGATTAGGCCAGAAAGAACTACGTTACAAAACCATCTTAAAGCATCCCTCTCCTTTATTTGGAATAGACTGGAAAGTAGTTGGAGGAACTGTGCAATTAATAATAACAACAAAAAAAAAGTGTTAGTAACTTTCTAAGCCTTCATAACTTAAAACAGTTTTAGATATATGAAATACTCAAGTCAGTAATGATATCAGTAAGAATAACTAGGAGTATACTGAACACTTCTGAATTTCTGTTTTCAGGCCCCCTAAATACAGTTTGAAAGAGATTAGGATCTATACTAATCTTTTTTACCAGGAGGATTAACAATAATCTAGTGTGACATTTATTAAAATTGCTATTAACAGTAGATCTGTGTGAAGCTACAAATTATACATACATTACTTATTAATGGACCGGTCACATATACTCCCTGCTTGTCCATTAAATGATGTCTCACAGGTGGGAAAACACTGATGACTGGCTTTTCCTGAGGAAATTGAGGTGGAAGCAAACTGCAAATACAAGAATAATTATTACTACCGTGACATCCCATGATAAAGTTTGCATAAGAAGGCTTCTTATGAAAAGAAAAAGTACTTTAATTACATAAACTTTCCTATGAGAACAGTTATGGAGAAGTTTACAATGAATGAAGCACACAAAAGCATTATTCAGTTACAAAATTAGAAGTCCAACAGACTGGAATACCAGACTTCCACAAAACTGAAGGGAGCATTTACTGGGCAAAATTGTAGTATAATAAAGGAGCAATTATCACAGAATATTCTGCGTTGAAAGGGACCCACAAGGATCACTGAGTCCAGCTCTTAAGTGCATGGCCCATACAGGCACCATGCACTTAAGAGCACCATGCTCTGACCGACTGAGGTACAACAAAGAAGCTGCAGCATAACAAGAACGTTTTTGACTATAAATGTTATTACTACAAATACAGTGCAGCATAACCTGTAAGAATATCAGGCCAACTCAGCAGGCCAAAGTAATAAAAGACTTGCAAACAGAATACTATCAATATTTGCCAGACCAAAAGCATCCCCCCAAAGGAAATTCACAGGAAATATTCCAATAAATCACTTAAGTTATAATCCAGAAGCTTCACCAGGGTAAGAGTCTGGAGTTACAGCAGACCAGTAAGTTACCAATCCAGTTTATTTTCAGTGGTAGGGAATCAAAGTTATCAGAAACCCTCAAGCATTTTACCCTAGCTACCTTCAACTGAAATCACACAGCTATCTTAGGAACTGAGCACAGCAAAACATGATTTTGCTCTCAGGTGAACATCTGTATCTTGTACAGAACCGGTTTCACTCAGATCACTATAACCACTAATACAAATCCAGGTTATGGTTCCTGAAATTAATTATGTGCTGGAAGCCATTTATATTCTATTACTGCTTTTTTTTTCTTTTAGAACAATTTCAATTTTCGAGATGTGCATAGACACAGCTCACTCTACTTACATGTTAATATTAATTGTCAAGTTGTTTACAGTGAATGGCAGTCGATATTCCACATCTTTCTGGATTTCTGCAATGCTGTCAAAGAAGAAATTGTTAGCATCCATTTCATGGTCAACATAACAGCTAAAAGTCTAAAAGAAACAAGCATGACCTCAGACATTTGTACACAGTTAGGTTTTGAAAAGCCCTGTAAGAACAAAATTGAAAATGCTGGAATAAGTTAACAGTCTTCAGCATTCTATATTGAATATTAAGATTAAAGCAAAAAAATACTAGATTTAACTTTTAAACCTCATACATGGTCACAAGCAAAGGAACTATAGTAGGAGAAATCACACTACTCACTCTTCTGACAACAATCTCCATCTTTCATCTTTCTCCCCTTACTGGCTTAATTTAAGACAACACACCAGTGCTTTTAATATTTTTAATTTTATCTGATTAAACATTTACTTTGCCAACGCATTATATGAGGTTCACAACTAAGTATTGCTCTGCAACACTGCCTTCAGACCAATATGTAGAATGTTTATTAGACTAGGCATTCTTCCTTAATACTTTAGCCTAGTATTTAACAGTAGTTTTCACTATGTGCACCAAGCTCAATGCACTTGCACAAGTACTCTCAAGAATTATCTGGAGGAGAGCTACTTGCAACAATGTAAGGCTCCAATGACACTCAAGACCCAGACCCCCTGAAAGTACCAATGCGCCTTACAAGATCTGGTAAGGCCGAATCCAAATTTGTTTTTTCTGCAACAGGTTAAATTACTGCGAAAAACCTTGAAATTAGCTGCATTAATAGGGAGTTGATTTCAACACTCAAAGCATTCTACAATTTCTATGCACAGGAAGACTGTTTTGAAAGACAGCATCCCAGAGAATGTGGAGGAGGTGGAGAAGACTTAGCTCAGAAGCAGAATTTCTAGACAGGATGAACATATCTAAGCTGAGAGTAAGAGAGATAGAAGGGCAGAAAATTAGCTTCATCTTATAATGCCTGAATCAAAACAAACTGTAAAAGCAGACTAATTGCTCTTCCATGTATTTTTCCTGCTTGCACCTGGTTAATAATATTCTTCTCTGTCACCTAAGGCTCACTTAATACAGGGAAGGGAACACAGCTCCAGTGGCAAATAATGGCAGATGGTGTTCCCAGAAAGCATCTTTTGATCCAACTTCAGAAATGCTCCTCCATCCACTGCCAGAATGTACTCCATACAAGTCCTTTCTCAAAAAACCCAAAACACATTACCTGCAAAGATGTGTTAAGAGTAGTGCTAGGAGTGTTTTGTGTTCTTCCAAAGCAATTCTATGCCCCTACTACCGGGGCATAGAATTTAAAACTACATCTTTAAGAGCTTGGGGAACAAAAGGGAGTAAGACACTAACTTGGCTATGAACCTTGCTTTCTGCAGCCTGATCTTATTCCTCTCATAGAGAACTCAGTATTGTGCTCTTTCCCTGTGAAATCACATGCTTTTTGAAGAAAATATCAAATATCTTCAGCACAAAATTCAAATCAAGGGTTCTACCGTGTTATACCACACACCAGTATCTGCACCTTCTCATTCTTAACTGAAGGAATCTCTCACGCACATTCCCGCCCTGTAATCATCTGTCAGACTTTTCATTAGCCTCCTGCAAAATCCTTTTGAGAAGGGTATATAATTATGCTCCACTCATGTGCACAACCTACGGAAACTGGGGAGGAAGACGACGACAGGGAGCGAGGACCAAGAAAGCCAGAACCTCACTGAACTGTTCAAATTGTTGTAACTCTGCCTAGGAAAAACCTTCAACTAATAAGCTTAGTTGCCCCTTCCCCAAGTGGGATGAGTACACTGGAAAAATGATGCATTCTTAACTTTGTCTAGAACAACAGCAAATATAAGAAAACTCTTTTTCAAATACAAAGGTTTTATTTCAAGCTCCAAATCTGCGAGGGACTGTGTTAAGGAAAGCTAGCTGGTTTACTGAAATTAAGACCACACATGCCTGAGTTTCTATGACCTAAGACAACACAAACCAAACTTGACTAACTTAGTTAACTACACCATACCAAGAACTTTGAGCATTTTGGTGAGGAGCAACAAGGATACTCATAAATGAATGATGTTCAGGCAGCTACCATGTCCCTACCCCCCACCTCAATTCCTGGCTACAGCATCCATTCCCTCTCTGCCTGTGCTTGAACTGGTGCCTGCACAAACAGTAGCAAACCAGTTCAGCAAGCAGACTGACAAAAACTGACCACCTTTTTGGGGAACTTAATTCAGGATGAGCTCATCTCACTGCCAGATTAAAAAAAAGCAGTATAAACAAAAAGCCAAGTAAGGCCAGCCCAACAAAAACTTGTCAGTTAACTAAGCTCCTGCATGCCCACAGGGGCAGTTCCTTAGAAAAATGAACTGTCTCAAAAATATTTGTGAAATTGGCTCTGAAGAGACTTAAGTTTATGCAAGCAAGAATACTTAGAATACTGTCATATTTATGCCTCCTGTGTGGTAATTCAAAAACTGATCTACACTTACTGAACTTGGAAATGTAGTAAGCATCTTTTGCACTCCTAGAGACAGTCTGATGTGACAGGAAACATTCTCTGTCCTTTTCCTGAATTATTTTGGAGGCATCTACCATTCCAGTTCTACAGAAATCCTAGGAAGATGCATGTCTTTAGAATGCTTACTTCACTGTAAATATAACTTCAAATGTATGAAATGCACACCTCCTTTTAAAATGTGAGGAGTTTTAAAAGACTAGGCAAAACAGGGCAGCATACTGCCAAGACGGAGAACCTCAGGAAAAAGTAAAGCATTTTGCTTTAAAAATTGTGGGTGTTGAACAGGAATAAAAACAACTGGCCTCTTCTGACCATCTAAACAAAACCAGTTCTTAAAGGGCAGCCAATTTTTAGCAAGTAGCACTCAAGACCAGAAAAAATAGTTTGTAAAGTCAGCAGGATTGCTGCGCCACTACTGGCAGGCCACTGTGAGACACAACTCCTTGGTGCTCTGTGTTTTAGTCTCAACTTTTAAAGAACTACACTATTACAAGCAGCTTCCAGAGAGGTTTTATCCCAACACGTAGTCGCATCTCTTTGAAGGCATTACAACCCATTAGCAGGCTTTCCGGTGAAATCAGGCACGGCGACCTGCGCCCGATCACCCGGCCAGGCGACACCAAAGCCAGCGGGGACGCCTCCCCGACAGCCTATTTGACTTTCAGTTTCCAAATTCTTCTTCCCAGACGGGGGCCCACATCCCACTGTCCTCCGGCGAGGACCCCGCGGCACCGTACTCCCGCCCTGCGGGACCCTTCGGCGCCGGGACAGCGCGGGGTTGGCCGGTCCGGGCTGCAGCGCCGCCGGCTCGGGTGCCCTGTTTACCCACACGGCCGCGAGGACCCAGCCAGGCCTCAGGGGGAGGGGACGGGGCGCAGCCGGGTCCCCGTGTGTGCGCACAGGGACACACGACACCCTCCCGACACAGCGCGGCCCCAGCGCGGCCCCGGGACGGGCGGCACAGTGCGGCCCTCCCGCCCCCGCCCCTGCCCCTGCCCCCGCGCCCGCCGCGGCCACTCACGAGGCGTGCGCGGCGCGCAGGGACTCGACCTGGCGCTGCCGCTGCTGCTGGAGGCCGGTGCGCGCGGGCGGCGCGGCGGGGGCGGCGCCGCCCTTGGCGAGCGGGAACAGCCAGTTCATCGCGCGCGCGGCGGCACCGGAGGGGCGCGAGGGCACCCGCGGCACGCGCGCACCTAACCGAGCGCCCGCGCGCGCCTGCGCGCGACGGCGGCCCCGCCACCGCCCCTGCCCCGCCCCGGAGCCGCCGCCGGCGGGGCCGCGTCAGCGCCGCGCGCCCGCGACCCGAGGGGCGGAGGGGCGGGGCGGAGGGAGCGGCGGCGCGGCCGGCGATTGGCCAGGCGGGAGAGGGGAAAGGCCGCGGCGCGCGGCGATGATGTAATGGCTTTGTGCGCGCGGCGGCGGCGCCGGGGGCAGCAGTGCTTCCTGCGGCTCGCGGGGGCCGCGCGGGGCCTCCCAGACCCGCCGCGGCCCGGCCGGAGCGCGAGGGGTGAGCGGGGGCGGGGCCGCGGGGAGCGGGCGGGGGCACCGGCACGGAGCCCTGCGGAGCCCCCGGGCTCTGCAGCTCCTCCGGGCGCTCCCGGGGCCTTTTACGCGCGCGGGGACCCGGCCGATCGTGTGTCGGTCTCCGCGCGCCGCTCGCTGGTTTAGCGCGGCCCTTGGGAGCTGGAGGAGCTGCTCCCGCCTCGGGAGGCCGGCGGCGGTGCCCCTGGGTTTGGCGTAACGCTGGTTTGCCGCTTCGTTCCCTGCTGCACGCAGCCCTGGGATCCGCAGGAACGCGCCCTTCCGAGCCGCGGGGCAGGAGCGCCTGGGGACCCGGGTGTCTCCGGTATCTGTGTCACTCGTGCGCCTCGCCGGCGTGCCGCCCTTGTGCGAGAAACAGTCGCTAACGAAACTGTAGGGTTTTAGTTTCTGGTGGTAATCTGAGCTCATGGAGCCGGAATTCTTGTGGTTTTCGTGGCTATGTTGCCCTGCTTTTATGAAATCTACAAGGATAAAACGTGGTTGTGGTGCTTAAACCTTTTTTTTCAGATACTCGAAGAGTAAAAACTTTCATGCTTTTCTTTCTTTCTCTCTTAGGCTAAAAAAATAAACAGCTGAAGTCCTCTTTATGAAACCGATCCTTAGTCAAGTATAACTTTTGATGTATGGTCTCTAAAGCCCCCCACTATGCCAGCAGCTACCGTAGACCATAGCCAAAGAATCTGTGAAGTTTGGGCTTGTAACTTGGATGAAGAGATGAAGAAAATTCGTCAAGTTATACGGAAGTATAACTATGTAGCTATGGTAAGTGGATGCTTGATGTCTGTCTAGCAAATTACTGCAAAAATCGTGACTTCAGTTGAAGTCAGTGAACTTGTTCGTCCTTTTAGATTGAAAGCATAAGGAAGTCTTAATGATGAATTAACGCTGTATGAACATCTGGATCCTAATCTTTTTTACTTTTTTAAAAGTTGAGTTTACACACAGTACTCTTCAGCTATGAAGTGGTTAGATAATATGTTTTATTGCAGAGGAGTAGTGTAAATCTAAATGGTTGTCATGTGTTCAAGTTATAATTCTGCTCTTGCAGGACACAGAATTTCCAGGAGTAGTTGCAAGGCCTATTGGAGAATTCAGAAGCAACGCAGACTATCAGTACCAACTCTTACGCTGCAATGTCGACTTGCTAAAAATAATTCAGCTAGGACTGACGTTTATGAATGAGCAAGGCGAATACCCTCCAGGAACTTCGACTTGGCAATTTAATTTTAAATTTAACTTGACGTAAGTGTTCAATTTCTGTGCTGCTAAACATACGTTTCTGGTCTACTGAAAATGTTTAAATACAATAGCAACTTTGTTATCTATCTGATGGGAATATTGGAATACCATAAATACTCACATGAGGAAAATTTTTATTGGCCAAATATGCTTTCTTTTCTCATTTCTGTGTAGTCTGTCTTGCTGTTGGTAATTTGGTCAAAAATGCTAAGCAGTTTTTAAAAAAAATTGTGAAAGGCATTTGTACTTAGTGCAAGAGTCAGCTCTGTGTTTTCATGTTTGGGGTTTCAGTGTGCTTGAGCCTTAACAGTTTAACTCTTCCTAGTTGTTATAGAAATTACATATTGTTTCTTTACATATTTTAAATGGAAAATACCAACACTTGAAGAAAAAAAAAAAGTAAAGTTACCGAAGTGATTAAAAAAGTATGTCAAACGTTATAATTCTGGATTATTTTGTCTCCAGTGTTGGTTAAAAAGCAAGCTGATTTTGACTATATTGGAATAATACCATGAACTTTATTTCATAATGTTATTTTTATCAGTGATAAAACTTTTTAACCATAAACCTCACTTTTTTAGGGGGATTAAACACTTACCTGGTCTCTAATTATATCTTTAGCTGCTGGTTGACAAAGTTACTAGTATCTTGATTTTAATTTTTTTTCCCCTGAAGTAACCATAATTGGTCTGATAGATTTTCATATGTTGAGTATTGAATATCAGGGCAAACACTTCTCACACACATAAGTGTGTTCAAGCCTTGGGGTTTTTGGCAGTTGTGTTACAAGTTGATAACTGGACAACTTTATATTCATGAGTTGAAACCACAGCCTACAAAGGAGGTTTAGAGAACAGACCTTTGTTTTTTCTGCAGATAAAATGACTCGTTTTCAGAGTAGTTGGGGTTGTTAAGAGGAAAACTGCTGCTGCCTCTCTGTGCTCTTTTAAACAAGTAGTGCTGTGGATTGTCACAAACCAGATTGGTCTGAGCAATGACATGTTCTGTCTAGTCTTGTGTGAATTGTCTCTTGAAAGAAAAGTAAGTGCAGATTTAATGTTTTGGTATCTCTGATCTTACCTGGCCATATGAATGCTGAGTGGAAGTTACCCATTTTCTTAAATAGAAGAATATATTAATCCTACTAATTATGGGAGAAAGAGGAGTGAATTAATAACTTCCAAACTGTGATCTATGAAGAAGAGCCTGTGCTACACTTTATTTATTTTCTGAGCTTCAAAGGTCTACTTAATATCAAACAACTTAAAAGTAGTTTTCCATCCATTTGTGCCAGATGCTGTAGAGATAAGGAAGCTTAGTAAGGCAAGATACAGGTAATCACCAAATTACCTTGTTACTAGTTGATGGATGGGGCAGGGGTGATTATAGAGAAATATAAGCTTGGTAAGTATTGTGTGAAAAATGAATATATATTTATTTGTTTTACATGGATGGACAACTTACTTATTTTTGTCTGTTTCTAAACATCCTTTTGGGACGTGGCACTGTGCCAAGGGTTCTCCTCCTAAAGCAAAACAGCTGTTGGTTGTTCCTAGAAGGTAAATTTTTGTGTGTGTGGTTCCAGCCAGGTCTTGTTTTTAGGGTGCTTTTGAAGAGCATAAATATTTCTCTAATCACACTATGCACCTGATTAGTGCAGAGCAGCAACTAGAATGAAACCCCCTTTTTGTTAAATGGTGTGTTAGTTTTGGATGGATTCTTTATGGAGATAGACAGGTGTTGAGAAGCTGATGCCTCAAAGCTGGAGAAGTAATGAGCAGCTGTGTGGGGAGGGAGGGAAAAAGATATAACACATCTTGAGGATGTATCTCTATGTTCTAAAGAATGATGACTTGCTATTAGGAGTAGGGAATATAGGTCTATGAATGTAATAGTCAAGTTTGATATATTGGTTGTCTTGTCTGGGGTTTTTTATGTTTGTTTGTTTTTTGTTTTGATTATTTTTATTAAAATTTAAAACTGTACACTGAAGAGACTTTGTGGAGTAGCATGTTGTGGATAGCAAAATGAATGTCATTTTCTAAGTAGATTTATGCTTGAATTATTTTATTTTTCTTTATTTAACCATTCTGTGTTTTTGTAACGATGATACAGATGAAACTTTAGGGGGATGATAAACTCCAAAACATGAATTTCAGCAGGAAATCCTTAAGACATCACAAAAAAAAAAAGTTGGTGTTAAAGGGAATAAACACAGAGGAAGGAGGGGATCAAACAAATCATAGAGAAATTTTTATTTCATCCTGTTAAATTTGAGGTCCAAAATAGGTTTTTAAAGTTGAAACAGGTTGTTTAGAAAGAAAAAGTTAGGTTACCTGAATTCTAAGGATTGACTAGATGGAGGAAGTATTCCATTTCTAATTTTATTGAGAAAGAAATTTTGATGAACATATGTCTAAACATCTATGTAAGCTGAAATCACAAAAAGCTTTTGGGAAATGTTATCCACAGGACTAACTCAGTACTGGGATCTGGAGTGTGTTGTTCATAGTTCTGTAATGTAATGTGTTAGTGCTTCAGCTGTTACATTTGATTTGTCACAATTCATTTAATTAATACAGATATTTTACCCAATAAGTTCCATAGATCCACTTTAGTCTGTAGGTTGCAAAAGAGTGGTTATAGGTAACTGGAAGGAGGAGGAGGAACTAATTTTTTAATGAAGGTGGTAAGAAGGGAGGTGTTTGGAATGGTGAAATGATAATGAAAGTTTTAAAAAAAAACCTTGAAAAATGGTTGGTTTTGTAATTAACCTGGAACAAAGTCAAATTGCTCCTGCTCTGTGCTAATGAAGTCTGTGGAACGAATAACAAAAAAGAAATGTTACCTCATTGAAGCTTGTAGATCTTGGAAATTTACTTTTCCTCTCTGTTTTTAGAGAAGATATGTATGCTCAGGACTCTATTGAACTGTTGACGACATCTGGTATCCAGTTTAAAAAGCATGAAGAAGAAGGAATTGAGACACAATACTTTGCAGAACTGCTTATGACATCAGGAGTTGTATTGTGTGAAGGAGTCAAGTGGCTTTCCTTTCATAGGTAAATTCTGCATGTTAAGTATTTGAGGTTTCAACCTCGGATTGGTGATTGAATTCTAGAGCTTGGATTTCACTTGTCCTGAGTTTAAGTGCTGTGTATGTAGCCTGTATCTTTGTCGGTAAGACTTAAAAAGTATTTCTGCTGTAATACCTCTAACACCATTTTTTTATTGGAAGAATAGAGGGGACAGGGGTTTTTACTGGTGTTTTTAGCTTTGGTGTTTACACAGTGACCAGAAAACTGAAGCTGAAAAACACGAAACTGTTAAGCCAGCAGGTGGCACTGTACACGTGCAAGTAGTAACAGAAACAATGCTAAAAGCAAACTATTCCTAAGCAATCCTTGAGGAAATATTGTTTGTTTCATGGAAGAGAATTATCAGTGAAGAGTTTTTTAATGCACTTTTAAATTTGTTGTAAATCTCCTGCTAATCTGGGCAGATGAAAATTACTCAGCTTGGAAGAAGATCCCTGATAAGCCTTATGCATATATTTTACTGCTTATTCCATCAATGGAATCAATCTCTCAAGTAGAAATAAGAAATGTGAGTGCTAAATCTCTATGAATCTGCCATGATATGAAAGATTTTTGAGTGTTAATACGATTTAACACTTTAAAACATATGCAGTAGTCATTGTTTAGCCAACTTATATGCCAGAATTTTTGCAAGCAACAGTGGCTTTAAAGGCTTATTGCTATGTAATGCCCTTGACTTGATGTCTTAAATGCTGGCTTCTAAGGAAGTCAGCAAGGTAAAGCAAATAAACAAGGCTGTAAGCAAACTAGTGTCAGCTAGAACACGCTTATCTTTTATGTTGTGTTGGTGGGTGGTATGTAAGTAATGAAATTATAAAAAAAATTCTTCATCTGTAAGTATTAGTAGTTGGAGAAGACAAAGTCACATGGAATTAGAGAAGTATTTATGCAATAAATGATCAGAAAAATAAGAATTGTTTTGGCAAGGAGTGTGTAGCAGTAAGTAGAAGGGTGCATATAAAGTTGTTGCAGAAATCATGGTTTTGATTTGCTTTGTAGAAGGAAGTGTTAGCCTGAGTTTCCAAAGGAGAGAGGTTTAAAAGAAAAGGCAGTAAACAAAGAAGGATCCTCTGAGCACAGTTGTCTCTTCCATCTTCCACTTACAGCTGTTTCAACTCACAGTACGACTCTAGTCCTACTCTTGCTATCTTGCTTCTACAGTAACGCCTTGGGGAAGAATATTGTAACAAGAATGCCATAAACTGGGTCAAAATAACTACAAAAGCCAAATTAGTAAAATAAGGTTTTTTCAGCTTCTTAAACACAGTATTAGGGCTCTTATGTGTGTATTTGTGATTTACACTTGACTACAGTAATATAACTTGGGTGGCTCAAGAGGAGGGGAGGCAGGTTATACATGTAACTGGTGCCTCAGCAGAGAATGCCATGTAGAAACAGCTTCAGCCTCAAACTGGTGTTTTTCCAATATTGCCTGATGACTAAGCACCCAGTATAAGGTATACCTGAGCAATTTCTACACTAGGAATTCTTTTTAGAGCGTAATTATATTTAGTGTGTGTGATTCCTGACTAATAGGCTGGTCGAAGTGTAGTGCAAGCCGTGTGCAGTAATGCCATTTTTCACTGGTGCGACTTATGAAGGGTTTTTGAAATGGCTTTATTGATAGAAGTCCAGTTTCATCTGTGCTAAAATGAGTTTCTGCTGTGGATTTCACTGAAAGTGTCTTTAGAAATCCTCTTAGGACAGCTGTTCAGCAAATGTTCATCAAACACAATTGTGTTTAAAAGCTTCTGTGCTTTTCCAGACCTTGTTGATATTATACTGAGCACAAAACCCTGGAGTAAGTGGGTTAAGTTCTGAGGAAACCAAAATTGCACAAAGCTATAGAAGAGTATGGGTCATATAAAATGTGTCACAAAAAATAGTGAGCAGCTGTTTCTAAATACATCTTTGATTGTGATTATGTTCTGTCAGTGGGAACTTAAGCAGCAGGGCAGTCAGTTGAAAATTTGTTCCATTTAGGCTCTCCACGCAGTAGGTCTTTGACTACTGATGAAGTTGGGCTTGGTAGTTGCTGACTCTGCTATTGCCTCTGTTTCCTTAAAATGCTTAAATTACTACTAACTCTTACAATTTGAGTCCCATAGTAAGTGGGCAGAAGGAATTACTCCTTTCTCAGAGTGTGATGTTATGGTTTGGTTTTCATTTTCCAGTCTTTGATTTCCTTGAACTTTTATGCAGTTTATTTCTAAGCTCTTCACTTCTCAAATAGTTCTCTTTGTGTGCTTTTTATCTCCGCATTTGATGTAGCTGCCTTGGCATCCTGACATGTTGGCAAATCTGTGTGGACCTGCAGTTCTGTCAGATAGGAGATAGGAGTGAAGAAATATTTTTACTGTCACCAGTTCTTGTGTATTGCAACTTCATAGACAACTTCATCAAATCTTGTGTGTGTGCATGTTAAAATGCATTTGAGTCAATGAGAGAGGAGGGGGAAGTCCTGAATTTATGATTTGTATCACAGTTAAAAGAGCTGTGAGTGCTTGTCACTCTAGCAGGGTAGGAAGGAACAGCTCAAATGCTGATTTTGTGGATGTTCAACTGACTGCTCTGCTGAAGCTTTGAGTGTCCACTTGCGTGCAGCCTCCTTTGTCTACCTATGGAGGGTCCGTGAAAACATGCTTTTTTGAAAACAAAAACCCAGATGTTTCTGGGATGCTGGAAAATTCCAAGCTAATGTGTTTCAATAATCATTTGTGTCTAACTGATTTTAGTAGGATTTAATCTGTTGGCTCTTTTCTGTTAGCGTTATAAAATGAACTAAAGCTTTCTCAGCGCTTGCAAGTTTTCATTTATTTCAGGGGCTTGGTGCTTGTGTAGAATTCATTGTTAATTGGCTATCTGAATTGTTTCTTGATAGTAAGGGAAAGAAATAGAGGCATGTTTCATCTTTACTCTTGTCTTGTTGCCTAGAGCTGTCCATATTCAGTGAAAAAACAAAACAAATGTCTGTAAGAGTGCTTGTGTTGTATAGCTCCACAGATTGTGTCTCACTTTGCTGAGCAATTTCAGATGATTATATTAGAAATGGTGCAAGTTTAAGGCAAGGAAGCCTATGTGCTTCAGGGTATAAACCAACCACTAATCACTGTTAGAGGATTAGAATAAAACTTCTTCAATTAGCAGGTAATTACATAATTGCTCACCATGGACTTTCTCAGCCTTCTCTTAGCACTCAGCAGTGGCCACTCAAAATTTGTTTTACTATCTTAGTCTTGAATTGGAGTGACAGGTTTTATGTCTGTAACCTTGGATCTGCTACAATCTCCAAATGAAAAAAGTATGTAATTCTCAATCAAAATTTCTATTTGTAATCACCTGCTCCCTCTCAATATGAATAGTAAAGGCATGTTGGCTTTTCTTTTCTTGAAGTACTTCCTTCTTTAAAGAGATTAGTTTCTTCTTTAAAGAAAAAACTTTTTTTTTGAAGGCAAGTCAAAAAACCTTTTTTTTGGAGTAGTACAAATATGGTGTTTTTCACTTTAAAAGTTTTGATATGTCTGTTACATTTGAACCTTCAGGATGATCAGTGTTGGGAATTCAGTGAGTTAATAAACTCTAGAGGAGTAAGTCTCCTTAATCCTGAACAGTGATTTTTTGCATCTTTTTGAACAGCCTTTTTTGCTAATGTGGCTTTTTCTTTTCTTTTTCTATAGACGGCTTTATGCTGATGCAGACTTTCCCACCACTTCCCTCCCCCTTCAAATGATCTAATAAAATTAGACTTCCAAGCTACTGTTTTGCCAAGTTTGCTACAGTTTTTACTTTGTAAGAGTCAACTTGAAATCTTTCTTCATATTTGGCTCCTTTGCTCCCTGGCCAGTGGCTGTTGCTGTGGAGATTGGAGGGTGGCCAGCACAGCTTCAAAGCGCCAGATGCAGTGCAGCATTTGTTCAACATGAAATTTCTGCTTAGAGCACTGGAAACCCCCATGGGAGATCTGTAATAGTCTATAGCTATTGTATATCTTGTATTAATGGACTTGTAGCAAACAGTCCACTTACTCCCAATATGTTCCAGGTTTTTCTACCCTCTGTCTAGAAATTAATAGTATAAAGATGGCAGAGATAACCTTATTGTATACAAAAGGTTCAAAAAGTAAACTTATTTGCATTGAGTGTGCAAGTTGAAGCCTTGAGCCTACATCAGAAGTCACTGCTCTTCTTCATGGATTCTAAATATCTGCAGGAGCAGTGGTATAGTGCTCTTAACTGATCTGTCTTTTCTATTGCTTATCTCACAATTAAAGATCCTGGTCAGTATTTACCAAATGGCAAAATTCTTGGTTTTGAGCCTGATCCTTGTGTAATCGAGAATGAACACAAAGTCTTAAACTGGAAATTTGGAGTGTGTAGTGGCCACCTGCTCACTTGAATCATCTCTCAGCTCTATGCTAAGGTTCCTTAAATAGAAGAACTGATGGAGCCTTCAGTAGAGGCAGCCTTGCTGTGTGTTTTCATCTTCTTTGTTAGTACAGGCATTTTTTAAATTGTATGTCAGTAAAATCTAGGAACTGATTTGATTAAATGAAAACTTAATAACATGGAAGGGAAAGTATCACTCCTCTGTTTAGTGCATATGTGCATGAGCAGTGCTGCAAGTACAAGGGATCAGAACAGATGAGATTCATGGTGAAGTCACAAATAATCTGGTTTGTAATCACTGCCATCCTAGGGAAAAGCATAACTAGTCATCACTGCTTTTTGTTTTGGTGTTCAGTCCTGCTTTAATACCTGACATCTGTCTTTCCTGTACTTAACCTTCTTGTTTCCTCTCATAACTCTTTGTAAAAGTACGCTGTTTCCCTCATTCTTCTTTCCTCTTCATTCAATTGAGCTATGGAGGAGGAAGCCTTTCCAAACTCTTCTCTCTACCATGTACCCACTATAATACCTCAGTTTCTTCTAACAAATAAGTACTGCTCAGTTATCTTGCTGCCTCCTGCAGACTTACATGAACACACAAAAATTTTTCCAGCTTACTCTCTCATGGCCTCCAGAAAGAGTAATAGTCTACAAGCTATTAAAAGTTTTTAGTTGTCTCTGTGCTGATTTAATTGGAAAAGTTGAAAGACACATCCTCTTCTTTGTTGCTGAGGGTTAAACTTTCCTCCAGGCATAAACATGCATTGGCTCTAGAAACTCATTAATCTTTTGGATTTCAGGAACTGTAGAAGTCTCTCTCTTTCTCAGTTTGTAGTGAGAAGCTCCAGTCTATGTGAAAGAAACCAGCTTAGGAGTCTTTCTGGTGGAAGTTCTTGTTATCAGATGAAGACTGGGCAGCCCTGCCTTATTTCGAGTTTTAGAGAAACTCCTGTAGGATCTTTTTGCGTCTTCACTTGGCCTCATTCAGACTAAATTAATATGTTTTCTCTGGAGTCTGCAATGGGGCCATTTCCATTGAAGTTTAGTTTTTTTCATAAAAGCTGGTCTTAATGGCACTGAATTCAAGCAGAATATCCTGTCAATGTGCAATGAAGTTTTGATAATGGAAGTGAGAAGGATGCTTCTAAATTACTTGCTTATATTGTTTTTGTTATTAATTTGCAGCGGATATGACTTTGGCTATCTAATCAAAATCCTGACAAACTCCAATTTACCTGAGGAAGAGCTGGACTTCTTTGAGATACTGCGGTTGTTTTTCCCTGTCATCTATGATGTAAAATATCTCATGAAGAGTTGCAAAAATCTGAAGGTAAGTAATCTGTTAATGGTTTGGAACAAATTTGGAGACAGAGTACCTCATGCTTAAAAATACTTTCTCTATTTTTATTGTCTGGTTTTGCTTTGATGGTACATATTAAGCATTGCTGTCTCAAGCTTTACATATTTAATATTAAAGGCATTGTTAGAAGCAGGCAGGACAACAAACCAATTTTTATAATTCCTTACCAGTTAAAAATACCATGTTGGAACTGTATTTACATTACTTTAATGATAGATGATAAACCCATGTTTGGAATTAATTCTTCATTTCCTTAGCCATGAGAATTGATGGGTCTCATATACTCTTATTTCCTCATTGTGCAGTCCACTAAAGGACTTCAGATACCTAGGCAAAGGTATTTGCAAGGAGATGATGTGTAAGTGTCTTGGGAAGAGAAATGAAGTGAAGAATGTTTCAGATGGCCCCATAAGCAAAGATAAACAACAGCATATGTTCAGGGACAACATGTGACTTCTAGGAAAAAAAAAAGAAATAGAAACCAGTGTCTCATGTCAGGCCAGTGGGGCTGCTAATTGGCTTACTCTTTTAGGCATAAAGTTTGGATACCTTATTGGACTGGAGAATGAGTGGGAACTGGAGCTAAGTGTATGAAGGGGGAGACAGCAAGCGAAAGAAATATACTAAAGGCAGTGTTAACAGCTTTACTTGCCAAAGAGCTGTTAATAGTGTGGACTGCTGCTGGAGTGAGGTGCATCACTCATCTGAGGCAATTGATGATTTGTTGGTTTTATGGAAAGTAATTTAACTCTAGGCTTTCTTAATGAAAACCTGCAGGAAGAAGAGAACACTCACCTTAGTAAAACCAAATCCTAACTAAGGAATGGCTTTCCACTTCATCGTGCTGAACTACTGATCTGTGTGCTGTTATTAGTCCTCTGTTTTTTTCTGAGATGAACTAGCAGAGTGTGTCACTTTGAGTAGTAGCCTACTTTTGTGGGAAGTAAATCGTGTGAATCCTTTGTTAATCAAATTAATGTTGAAAATGTAGATGACCCTTCCAATTAGTAAGAAAAGTGTACTTATTTGTGTTCATATACAGTTGTTATTGGTATAATCATCTGGGCAATTGGCTGTGTATTAGAGGACATCTTAAAAACACTTCTTCTCCACAGAGGCCAGGAGCAAAAATTAAATGCTCCTAAACTTTAGGAAGCTTAAATTGGGGGTGGGGGAGCCCTTCTCAAAATGTCCTCACTTTCTCCCTCCCAGTGAAGCGAAGTAGAGCATCTGGTGCCTATCTGGTGACACAACGCAAGAACAGAATGTATGTTCCAAATTGAGTGACATAGAAAAGGTGACAAATTGATGTTCCATGTCACCATTCAGAGGTGACATTCCCAGTGGGCTTGGGAAAGAGGGTATTGTAGTTTCTGACATAATTAAGGCATAGTTGTGTGTAACCTGCATTGTTTAGAGACACTAAGATTTTTTTGGAAGACAAGAAGAACCTTCACAGGTCTTATTTTGGCAAACCATAAGAACAAGGGTGATTTTTTTTTTTTTCAGAGCTGAATATGTAGGTCAGCTTTCCTGCAGTAAATTTTGATCCACTCACCTAACCTGCAGACTGATAGTGACAACAGGGGAAGGGAAATGGACTATCTTACCCCTCTATACTTACCAGTGATGAAATTATGGTGGACTTGAACTGTACTGAGAGAAGCTGCCTGAAACAAATTACTAAACATTCAGTGTTGTAACTCTAAAAACGCATATGCTGTCTCCTAATGTGTGTCACTTTCAATCTTTATTAAATTGCAGTGAACTGAACAGCTGTGCAGGTGTCTTTTATTGACTTGTCTAAGTTATTTTTTGTATGATAGTCACTGATCTGCTGTAGGTCCACCACTCTCTGCCCCTACACACCCAAGAAAGATTCTTGGCATTGGAAAGAGAAATAGGCTTCAGAATTGGAAATCTGTTTGATGCCTTTTTTGTGGAGTTAAGTACTCTGTGAATGTGCAGTATGTTATTATGACTTTACTGGTATGCAGATTGAGAGTTGAGATATTAATGTACTATAGGTTAAACTCTTGCTTATTGTCTAAAAATCTTTTTATGTAGACAATTCTAAACCTTTTGATAGTAGTGGCAATCCTAAATAATGTAGATTGGTAGACCTTGTTGGAAACTTGATTTTAATTTTAATTCATACAGAACAATAAGCTCTGGGACTGCCGTGAAGTGAGAGTTTGAAGTAGATTTGCTGTTGACCGTGGCTGTGTGATTCTGTAAATTATTCTGTGGCCTTTTTCTTGGAAGGTTGATACTCTGAAAATTTGGAAAGAATTCATCCTTCTCCAAGAGAGAAGCATACCTATCTGGAGTGCAAAAGGCTTACCTGAAAGAGAATCTCAATAACCTATTTTTTTTCTTTTCTGTCCAGCCAGGACAGGGTGAGTTTTTGCAGTAGCCAGGATGGGGCATAGCTAGGACATGGAGGTCCTTCTGTGACATCTCACATCATTTTCTGGGTATGGGGGTAGCGCTGGCTTCTGGGTTAGGGTAGTGTGGTAGAGGGAGTGATCAGGTATTGTCAGGGGTTTCTGTGGGTGAGCAATAATGTTTATTTTCTTGCACACTCTATCATTAGTATTGTTGCTATTTCTGTTTGTTTTCTTATCTCGCTGCTGTTTTCCAGTAAATTGTTCATATCTCAACCCATGATCTTCCCTTTTTGTGCCTCCAGTTCTTCTCTCCAGTCTGCCACAGGAGAGGGGCAGGGAGAGGGGGGGAGTAAGTGAGTGGCACAGTGTAGTTTGAAGTGGTTTCAGTGGGAACACTAAATTCGAGAATACCATTCCTAAACCATGACAGCCTTACTTGGCACCCAGTGTGGGGCATGAAGGGTTGAGATCTGACCAGAGAAGGTTGGAAACAAATTTCATCTGAGCATTAGGTCTATTGGATTCAGAACCAATGGCTGCAATGTTGCTTGGTCTGTTTGTGTGAGTGTGCTACCTAACCCTGTGTATGTTTCTATATATGTACTATGTGCCCGTCAGGGTGCTCTTTTTCAGATCAAGATTGCTTTGTTGATGTATTGTGGGTTATTAGTTTATGACATGATAACATCAAGGGCAATGATGTTATGTTGGGATGTGTATTCAGTGCTATTCTCCCACCCTTACCTTGGGCGCTACCTCTGGGAGTCCATTACTAATTTTATCTAGTCTGAGAGGAGGACAGGAGAGGATAGCTTTCCCCAGCTTTTCATTACCTTTTTCTCCTTCAGGCCTGTTAGAATAACTTTTGAGAATTTGGAATTTCCTTTGGATGTTAAGGAAAACATGCTCTTGTTTTTATATCAGCTATGTCTCTTCAGTGTGGTCTAAACCATGTACTGACCATGTCTATTTAGGACACCATGTCTATTTAGGACAGAGATTTCTGGGAAGGTCAATCAGAGATCTGTCCTGAGGGAGGATAGTCATGAATAGCATGGAATGTGGAATAAAATGGGCCATTTTTTGGGAAAATTCTCTCCTCCAGTGGTTTGAGAGTATCACTACAGGACCCTGATAAAGTGACAGAATATTTGCAAGAAGAATGCCGTGGCAACTCCATAAAGAATCAACTTGTTCAAGTGTGCTGGCCCCTGGCTGCTCTTTACTGGACATAGTTCAATGCTAGACAGAACCCGTAGGGGAGGAGGAGGAAAGCAGATCAACAGGCACTGTGACCACTCAAACTTAAGCTGAACTAGAAGAACAATTTGTGCTGGTAACAGTCACACCTGCACAGAAAAAGAAATTCAGGACCAAATCAGTTTGCATAGTGAGGGATAAATAGGAAGTCAAACTCTCACAACAGGAGGAAGAGGCAGGGCCAGAGATAATCACTCAATTCTTATCCCTGGGTGAGCTAAGTGGAAAGATTTCAGCTGCCAGTCATGAAAGTTCCTGGTGAGCTGGCTGCTCTGACACTGGAATATCATGGCCCATGATATGAAACTAGATGGTAGTGAAGCCAAGCAACTGGTCTCCCTATCCTGGTGGGGATTTGGGAAGAGGACAGAAGCTCTCAGCATCTGGAGGAGACTTCTGTCAAGTGTGAGAGAAAGGTATTCTCTCATGGATGATCTAGTGGTGTGCCCAAGCAGGTGCAATGGCATGGAGAAAGATATCCAGTACCTGAGAGAATTAGTTGTGCTGGAGGTGATCTGTAAGGATTCAAATAAGGAGTCCCCTGTAGATCCAGATAAGGTCCATTGTACACAATCCATGTGGCAGAAGTTTGTACGGAGCACTCCATTGTCATTCGCCAACTCATTGGCATTGATGTCAATGGAAGAAGGAGAAAAAGCAGTGCTTCAGGTGACTATCTGCCGCCAGTAATATGAAGATCATCTCTTTTCCCCCTTACCAACCTGCTCCTTGGCTGTGGAAAGACAGATTCAAAAGACTTGAGCAAACTGGAGAGATGTCCCATGCCCCGCCAGTATGGACCAGAGTGTCTGCTATTGGGAGCAAGTGCCCGCCTGCTCAAGAGAGAGGGGTACGCATCACAAGGTAACCTGTGGTTTTACCTGTGTGACCACGGAGAGGACATGAGGAAGTGGGATGAGAAACCCACCTCTGCCCTAGCAGCATGGGTACATGAGTTGAGAGGAAGAACAGCCACCACAGGAAATTCTTCAAGGATAAATGCTGCTCCAGTTTCCAGTGGGCAAGTCCTCAGAATAGAAGGGCTGATGTTAGTTCTGATCCTCTCAAAGAGACCTCCAGTTCATATTGACAAGTAACCCACATGTACTATGACCACAACCAGTGAGGTGGAGGAAAGAGACAACTGGATCTATTGGACTGTGTGGATCCGATAGCCTGGCGCATCAGACTCAGGAGATTATATAAGGCTTTAGTTGATGCCAGCACCAAATATACCCTGGTGGCATCAAGACAGTAAGGGCAGAATCCGTTTCTATTTCTGGGGTAACAGGTGGATCCCAACAGCTGACTGTACTGGAAGCTGAAGTGAGCCTGACTGGGAGTGGTGGTGACAAAAATGCCGCATTGTGACTGGCCCAGATGCTCTGTGCATCCTTGGCATAGATTACCTCAGGACCCAGAAGGGCATTGTTGGGCTTTTGGGATAGCAGCTGTGGAGACAGAGGAAATTAAACAGCTGAATACCTTGCCTAGTTTCTCAGAGGACCCTTCTGCTTTGGGACTGCTGAGGGTCAAAAAACAACAGGTACCAATCACAAAGTGATGCACAGCAGTGCACCGTCAACAATTCTGCACTGACCGGCACTCCGTGACCTCCATCCATGAGATAATTCGTGAACTGGAGAGCCAAGGAGTGGTCAGCACGACTCGCTCACCCTTTAATAATCCTGTATGGCCTATTGAGAGTGGACTATCATGGCCTGAATAAAGTCACATCACCACTAAGTGCCACTGTGCCGGATATGCTGAAACTTCAGTATGAACTGGAGTCGAAGGCAGCAAAGTGATACCACCACCGATATTGCTAATGCATTTTTTCCCATTCCTTTGGCAGCAGAGTGCAGGCCAGAGTTTGCTTTCACCTGGAGAAGCATCCAGTACACCTGGGTCTAACTGGCCCAGGAGTGGAAACAAAGCCCCACCATTTGTCATGGACCGATCCAGACTGCACTGGAAAAGGGCAAGGCTCCAAGAACACTTGCAGTACATCGATGACATCGTTGTATGGGGAAACATGATAGAGGGGGTTTTTGATAAAGGGGAGAAAATAAACCAGATCGTTTTGAAGGCTGGTTTTGCCATAAAGCAAAGTCAGGTCAAGGGATCTGCCCAGGAAATTTAGTTTTTAGGAGGAAAATGGCGAGATGGATGTCATTAGATTCCAGTGGGTATGGTCAACAACATAGCAGGTAGATCCCCACCAACCAGCAAGAAAGAAACACAGGCTTTCCTAGGTGCTGGGGGTTTTTGGTGAATGCATATTTCAGATTACCATCAGATTGTAAATCCTCTGTATCAAGTGACCCAGGAGAAGAATGATTTCAAGTTGGGTCCTGAACAACAACAAGCTTTTGAACAAATTAAATGGGAGATTGTTCATCCAGTAGCCCTTAGGCCAGTCTGGTGTTTCACACCGGACAAGGTATGAAATACGTGCTCAGCTGGGGAGAATGGTCCTCCCTGGAGCCTCTGGCAGAAGGGACCTGGAGAAACTTGAGGCTGACCTCTGGGTTCTGGGGTTGGGGATACCAAGGATTGGAGGCCTGCTACACCCCAATTGAAAAAGAAATCCTGGTATCTTAAGGAGGCGTTTGAGCTGCCGCAGAAGTGATTGGCACCAAAGCGCAGCTCCTTTTGGCACCCCAACTACCAGTGCTGGTCTGGATGTTCAAAGGGAAAGTCCCTTCCACGCATCATGCGACTGATATCAAAAATAGCCTCATAGACACCTGGGCCAGAGAGTGTGGTACGGAGTAGGTGTATCATATTTCCTATCATGCACCAGCCTCTGGGAAGATTAAATGGTACAGTGGACTGTTAAAAACATTGAAAGCAATGGGTGGTGGAACCTTCTAACAGTGGACTCTACATTAAGCAGAGGCCACCTGGTTAGTTAACACCCAAAGTTCCACCAGTTGAGCTGGCCTTGCCCAATCAAAACTTCCACATACCACAGAAGGGGATAAATCTCCATTGTGCATTTGAGCAACATGTTAGGGAGGACAGTTTGGATTAGTCCTGCCTCAAGCAAAGGCAAACCCATCCATGAGATTGTTTTTACTCAAGGACCTGGGTGCACATTCCCCACAGAGTGATGGGGAAATGTGATATGTACCTCAAAGGGATTTGATTTTTGGGTAAGAACAGTTTGTAATGTTGCATTGTATAATATTGGTTGCTGAATGCCACTGCCACTGTATGCCATAACTGCTGTGGCCAGTGAGTACGGAGTGGTCCAGATACACTGCTTCTGAGCTTCTGATGCAGTTTGCAATGAGCTGACAGCACACCAGCCCTCCTACCCTGGAAGGCATCTAGGATAGATAAAACCCACAATAATGGACTAAATTAACAGGCGTCTCAGAGGGAAGGCCATTGACTATGGAAATTACACCTGTGCTTGTGTGCACGTATATGTGTATATAGTTGGAAGTTATAAGATTTGAACATGACATAGATAATATAGAACAGGGGATGGATAATGTCCTGGTTCCAGCCAGGACAGGGTGAATTTTTGTAGTAGCCAGGATGGGGCATGGCTAGGACCTGGAGATGCTTCTGTGACACCTCACATCATTTTCTGGGTATGGGGGAAGGGCTGGCTTCCAGGTCAGGGTAGTGAGGTGGAGGGAGTGATCAGGTATTGTTGGGTGTTTTTCTGCTGCTCAAGACAGACTAAAACTAGCTATAGCAGTACTAGGTTTTCATGTTAGTTTGTAGGTGTTATTTGGGAATGTTATTATTGAAGCTTCTATCTTTTTAAACAAAAACCTGGACCCAAATCTGTTGCTCTGAGATTCACAGGAATTTTCATAATGTATGATCTGATTTTCAGTTTGGACTCCTTTATAGCTCTATGAGTTTTAATTTTGACTGTTATGCTTTTGCCTCTTATTGCTTCCCTTCCTGTACTTCAAACAGGTTAAGAGTGCAAGGGAAGGTGAACTCTAGGCATACTTTATTTAAAAGCATTGCTTCTGTGCAACATTTTTGCCTTGCAAAGCTTATGGCTGCACTAAGGATTCTATCTTTTTTTTTTTTTTCTTTTTAATCTTTCTAGATCTTTAAGAATGTGCATGTGCTTTAGTCTTGCTAGTAGCTTTATAGCTTAATGAATTAAAAAAGGCATTTTTTTACTATCATGTGCTCACAGCATTAAAAGATTGTGGTTACAGTATTACATGTCTGTCCTTCTCCTGATCAGTGTTACCTATGTAAAACCAAACCAAATTCTGACAGCTTTGCTCTCACATGTAGAAGCAATTACTATTTTGGAGAGGACACTAAAGTGATGTTTATTTAGTCACTTTGCAGTTAAGGGGATAGTTTTTCACATAAGTTTATTGAGAAGAAAATTTCTTTCAAAACTGGAGAAATTTACCTTTTAGAGAAGATGGATTTGCAGCTTTGGTGTGTTCTCTACAGGTTCATAGTCTGTCCTTTTAAAGCATTGTGTCAACAGTAATCTTGAAGGGATTGTTAAGTAATGACATCTGGTTACTGGAAAAGCTGGAACATAAGGAGTACTAGTTTTGTTGGTTGCAGATACTGCTTTATTTAGTCAATACTGACACAGAATATTGATACTGTTTGATACCGAAGGTTTGATTCTCCCGGTATGCATTTATCTAGTATAATGACTGTTTCAACTACTGTGCAGATACTAAAATATGCCTGTATAGCCTGTGTAAAAGACTTTCCCAAATATAGCTGTTTAGTTTTCTAATTTAAATTTTTTCAGCATTCAACAAAAATGTTTTCTTTTTCAGGGTGGATTACAAGAAGTGGCTGAGCAGTTAGAGCTGGAAAGGATAGGACCACAGCATCAGGCAGGATCCGATTCTTTACTCACAGGAATGGCCTTTTTCAAAATGAGAGAAGTAAGTGAATATACTGTTTTTATTTCCATGATAGTAATGTGCTGTGATAGTCTCATGGAATTCTGGTAAGTCTGTGGTATTTTAAGGAGGTCTCTGAGGGGTCTCAGGGGTCAATCTTTTCTTCACAAAAATGAGACCATCTGTATTTTCCCCCAAGTAAGTGTGAACCAGCCTTACTGATTCCCTGCTTTGCTGCTTTGAGTGAGTATTTCTTCCCAATTCCAGCCTAGGCCCGACTTTTGGATTTTTTTGTGAAGTTTTGGGGTGTTTTTTTCTTCACCTGTTTTGCAGAGTGCCTTTTTTTAGGTGGCTGCTGCAGTGAGTTAAGAACTGCTGAAGCCAGACTCTTTTCTGGGCGACTGTACTCAAGCCAATGGTTTTTTTTGGGTTTTTCTGAGCTTTTGCTCAGTGTAATATCTAGCTGGTATGTACTGCTGCTTGTGGCAGGCTGGGAGGTGGAGAAGGAGTGTTAACTAACCACTTCTAGCTAAACTTTCAGGCTAGAGGTATATGAAATAATGACTTACAGGCTGCTTTGGAGATTTTACATGCATTTCTTTTTCCTCACCATTGAGTGAAACAAAGTTTAACTAAGGTTCTAAAAGATTATATACTGGTCAGTTAATTCAAAGTTTACAGCAAGGACAGTCAGGTCTTACAAGTTTCACATTTCCTTGCTACTTGTCTGCATACAACAGGAAAATATTAGGATATTTTGCATTAGCAGAACAATCAAATAGTCAAACAGGCCTTTTCTGGAAAGCAGTTGCACTGAACAAATGCTAGTGCATCAGAACGTGGCATTCTTCCAGCCATTCAGTGTCATTTACTATGTCAAAATAGATGACAATATCAAACCTTAGCTTTTAATCATGGTAAGTACTATCTGCTGAAGTCCACCTTCTGGAATCCAGCCTTTTGTATGAAGGAGCAAATGGCCACAAGATTGTGACAAATATTAGTGACACAGCAGGTGAATAATAAAGAATGATGGTTTAAGCTGGTTTGCTCATCCTAACACTCTGTTCTGCCTCTGCTGGAACTGTTACAGTTGTCAAGCAGGTCATGGGCTACAGATGCAATAAAAAGGATTACAATTCTGGTATGGCCCAAACCCAGACAGCTACCTGCTGTCTGCCCTGTATTGTTAAACTTTCACTCTTGAATTTGAAGCAAAATCCAAAGCAAAGAAAGGGAATCATATGATAATCATGCTTAAGATACAGCCTTTCGAGCTAGTTTTCTAGAGTAAAGGTTCAATCAAACCTATGATAGTTTTTTTTTAATGAGATGCAGTTTGTGTTAAGTGGCAAACAGGTTGAATTTATTTAATAAAAGCTTTTACCAGAAGTAAAAATCACTGAGGGTTTTTCAGTGCAACACGCTTGCGTAATTAAGTCAACAGACATGGACTGATAATGATTTTTTTTTTTCCTCAGTACTTATAAATACTCTGCAAATACAGCAGTTCTAAATAAGAACACAGTAGTAAGCAGAGAGAAATACATTTAATGTAGATTTTTAAAGCCTTTTCAGCAGAATTCAGTGTTTAAAAATATATTTCTGAGTAAAAAGACTTTATGGTGCTTTTAGAGGTGCAGCATCTTGTTACTAATTGCTGTGAAGGAGATGGAACTTGGTTGCTGGGTCTTGGAGTGCCAGCCAAAAAAGTTACTGATCCTCTTCTTTCCATCAGGAATACTTAAATAACAATACTACAGGAGTAGAGTTGTTGTTTTGGGCTTTTCCTACCTGTTTTATTTCATTAAGAATTGCTGGGGACTGTAAAACTTTATAATTAAAGTCTCTGATTCTTAGAGTACAGAACTTTCCATCCTGACTGTGCTGCAAAAAGCAAAGCTTGAAGGGAGAAGTTTTGAGCTGTGTGGTATATACAGGCTTCCATGTTTAGATGGTGTATTGCACCCATTCTGTTCCTGCAGACTTCTGCTTGTCTTAGATTTCTGATATTGGTGATGACTCAGAATGTGGACCACTGGGGTGTCCAGGATTGCTGTGAAGGTTTTAGGGTAAACAATGTTCGTGTGCGTGTGTCTTCTTATTTTTGGAAGACAATTTGTCATTTTGTGCTTGAAAACCTAAGTCTGAAAGGCTGAGTATCAGAATATCATAGTGTTTGTCTTCCACTGAAAGGTTCCATTTGCAATTTAGACTTGTAATGTGTAAATGCAGTCTTGGTACAAAATTTTGCTGTTCCTCATTAAATGACATCCTGCTCTGTGAGGAGCTGAAAATGCACCTTTCTGCATTTCTCTAAACTCAGTAATGGGTTTTATGGTCATCTTCCCCACCCCCAAACCTATATAATATCTCTATTTCAAGACAGAGTATGGTGAAAACTTCACACTAAGGAGAGGTAAGGGAATGGGCACTGATGATGGAAGCTAAGCATATGCTTGTTGTAAGAAGCACCACAGAAATCAGGTGGAGAAATACATTTGTTGTACTTGCATATGAGTGATGACTAATATACAAAATTGTGAAAACATTGCATTTGGCCATTTAACTGGGAGAGGTGCACAGGAAGACTAATTGTATTTCTTGACAGATTTAAATAATTGTGTCAAATAGCACATTGGGATAATGTGTTGAGATTAAGTGTGTTATTATACTAATTATATCATTTTTTGCACCTTGGGATTTGATACCTTATTTTAAAAGAAAGTAATTTTAAAGCCTTTCTAAAGTTCTGTTGAAACCAAACCTTTTCTTTTGCAATAATTCATGTCTCTCTTTTAACTTTTTAGATGTTCTTCGAAGATCACATTGACGATGCCAAATACTGTGGCCACTTATACGGTCTTGGTTCGGGGTCATCTTATGTACAAAATGGCACAGGAAACGCTTATGAAGAAGAAGCCAACAAACAGTCATGACATGAAATGAAAGGCCGTCTTTTTGACCTCCACATGCTTGTATATAGGTTTTATCTCTGGTTGAACCCCTTGGACAATTAAGGCTTTCCCCCCCCCCCTTTCTCAGCACACTTTCTTTTCTGCCTTTCTATGTACTAAACTTGACTGTTCCTATCACAGGTTTTGATCTTAATATTGATACGTAAAATTTTCTGGGTTACATTTTGGCCTCTTAACAAGCCTGTTTGTAAAGAAGCATGTATAGGATCAGTGTGGCAGAGAGAAGGGGAAAGTTGAATCATGAGTATTCTGGTAAACCTACCTACATTGTTATTCCAGTTGTCTTTCCCGTCCCTTCTCTAAATTAATTGGCTCTGATTATAACTAACTTCCCCCTTTATGTCTGTTCCTTCCAGTATGCAGGCGTTTTAGCTATTCAAGATTGTGGACCATCAAATTTGCACTTTAGAGAGCGACTGTGACTCAGATCCTCTGTTTTATTTGAAGTTTGTTTTGGTTTTTTTCTTTTGCCCTCAGCTAGAAAACAATCACCTGCCAAGTTCAGCAGCTTCAAGCTGTATTTCCTTGGTATCTCAACCCACACAACGGGACTTATTTGCTGCATAATCTCCATTTATTCAAGCAAAACAAACTACTGAAATCATAGTAATTGCTCTTACTTTACTAGTGCTCGGTCATCTTCCAACACATCCTGCACATGTCAACTGCTGGTTGGCCTGCTGCTTTAAAACCGCTCTGTGATGGGGGAAAGAGGCTTGAAAAAACAGCTTTACACCCTTCAGGAAAAGAACAGCTATGAGTTTAGCCTTTTTGCCATTAAGCTGAGAGTTGAAGGATATTGGAAAAGTGGGAGTCTTGTAATGGCACACTTCCCTTGATTAACCTCGTGGCTTTTATTCTAGTAATGTACACCTCAGATATTTTTTATGGAAGTCATATTTATTATGTACTTGATTTCATGATTTTTGTAAGTCAGTTTAGTTGAAGATAAACCCCAAAGATCTGAAAAAATAGTATTTAATTGAATTATTGAATTTGAAGGACAATTAAATCATGCTTTTTTGTAGTTGTTACAAAGACAGATGTTACAGATATTTGTTGTAAGACAACAAAATATAAATAACTTACAGCTAATAAAGTTACCTGAGGAGTGTAATGCTAGTTTATTTTTGAGTATATCTTACAATATATTTTAGATATATTGTTTTAAAGGACCCTAAAGTATGTTCTTAACTCTGCATAGCCTATATACAGAGCAGTTGTGCAGGAAGGATTTTTGGTATTGAATAGCTAAATACTAGCCTGAAATGATGGAATGCGTGACATTGTGTGTCTGTGCGTGTGCGCGCGTACGTGTGTTTGACACGGAAATCAATGGCAGGAAAATCTCCAAATGTTCACCAATTACTCTGTTTTATCTTGTACTTAAAAGCAAAAAATCAAACACCTTTTTCTCATTGAATTATGATGATGTAACTGGGCGGTCCTTTTTAAACAAGTAATTTGCATAACAGAGGGTATTTGTTTTTAAAGCTTTTGTAAATAAAGGCCTAAGAAATGTTTTCTTACATAACAACAGACTGGTGGTTTTGTTGCAAAATTTTTCCTGGAATGTGATTATTTAGTCAGTTCAGCTCTGTTTTCTTAGGCATGATAGTTCTCTTCTACGTGCTTATAAAGGGATCTAACTTGCTGCTCCCTGACTGATTCCACATTCAGAGCAGAATTGTGTTCATGTGTTTCCAGTCATTTAATTCTTACTGTCCTGAATTGCAAGAGTGGTGATTGCAATTTACTTCTGAGGCATCCTAATCCCATTAGTAATTTTATATCATTATGCATTAGATGATGGTGACTTGTTTTAACTTCAGTTGTCTTTAGCTTTAAGGTAGTGATAGTGAAAGCAGGATGAATTCTTACTGTGGCCTCCAGGGAAAGTCTGCATACACATGTAATGAAGAACCCCTGAAGTTTGATGCATTTGCTTTAAAGTAGTAGCTTTGCCTAAAGCATGTGGATGCAGCAATCTCGTTAACTTGAGCAGAATGACTCTTCGAAGGACTTTAATGGGTTTTCGTTTTGAAGTAACTTTTTAATCGAGGATCAAAGGAAGTTTTTAGAGCCTTCTGAATGTGTGCCTACAGTAAAAGTTCCAGTGCCGATGGGGATGTGCTTTTGAAGTGACTGCTGAACATCCCGTATACTGTGCTGTGTTTTTCTTTTCTTTGCTTCCTGTCATAGAATCATAGAATGGTTTGGGTTGGAAGGAACCTTAAAGATCATCTAGCTCCAACCCCCCTGCCATGGACAGGGACACCTTCCCACTAGACCAGTTTGTTCCTCTAGACCAGTATTTGACTTCAAAGAATTCTACTCTTTTCTTCCAGTAACAAAAGCTTTTCTCAAAAGCCACTGGTCAGCATGAAACAGATTATGCTTTATTCTGTGAGAGAACTCTTGGTCTGATCACTGTGGTATGTTGAGAGTTGATTGCAGCTTGGGAGACATCTGTGCATCATTCATTTCCTTGGCAAAATTAGGTTTAGTTTCCATTAAGGAGTGATTTAAATTGTGAATTGTAGAGATTATGAAAGAAGTAATTTCTTACGTGTAGGGCCATTATGTGTAAACTTCAGAGCCTGAAATCTGTTTCCAAAGTGGCCAGCTTTAATTGCTTTTGCAAAGATTAATCTGCAGGCACAGTTCCAGCTGTCTAGGCATGCACCTTTTTGTTCAGAGACAAGAATTCTCTTTCTAGCCTCTGCTTCTCCCAGTCCATTTAAAATACACGGTTGTTGAGTAGTTTGTCAGAAGAAATGCAGTATCAAAACCTGTTATATTTGATCTTTCTATTTTTAATCCACTTGTATTTTTGGCTTCTGGAGTCAGATGAGTGTTCCAGGAACCTTATGTTCTCTGTCACTATTTTTTTTAATGTATATAATTTTTATTTTAAGCATTTAGTTCCTTTCCTCATTGAAAATAGGCAAGAAGCATCCTTGAGGTGGAGGAAAATAGGTCTGGAACATATTGAGAGTATTTAAGGCTTTCTCCCATATGAATTTGTTGATGACCTGTAACCTCTGACATCCAAGAAATTTCTCTTACCTTATCTGACTGGTTACTCCATGCTCAAGAATGGTTCATTCCCTTATTCAGAAAATCCAAGGAAAGTAGAAGGAAGCCTGCAGTCTTGAACAAGGTGCTTCTGATTCAACTCAAAACACAGGAAGGTAGAAGCAGGACATGTGAAATTGTCTGAAGTGAAGTCTGTGCAAGGGTTGGTTTAAAAAAAGAAGGTCCATCTGAAGTTGATTTCAGTGAGGGACAAGAAAAGCTTGTACAGGGACATCAGGAGCAATGTGACACTACTGCTAAATGGGGGCAGGAGATGTACTTATAAAGGACATGGAAAAGGCCAAGGTGTACTCAATGCCTTCTCTGCTTTGGTTTTTACTCTTGGGGACCTGCCCTTAGGAATCCCAGGTCCCTAGATGCCTAGCAAAGTCTGGAATAAGGAAGAGTTATCCTTGGTGGAGGAAGATCAGATTAGGAATGTGAAAACAAACTGGACATAAAGAAGTTCTGTTTTAAACTCCCAATTGGTTTTTCAACCTTGAATTAACTAATATCTCACTTTAACGTGCATTGAAAGAAAACATTTCTGTACTGAAGCAGTTTTTAGAACTTCCCTGGAAATTTAATATTCACATGTCAAAGATTTAGGGTGGTGTGGGTTCATTGCAGTTTATTAACCTGTAAAATAATTAACTGAAATTTTAAATAAAACAGACTTCCCAAGATTTTTATTTAACACCACCCTGTCAGTGATGGCAAAGAAAGCCAAAAGCCTCCAGTAGAATTGTGGGTATTTGTCTAACTAAATTGTTGAGTTTGAACAAAATCTCAAAAAGAATAAATCCCAATTTTTACATAGAGTAAAATCAGTTCTCTCTGTGTACTTTTCTATTCCTACCATGAAGTTATTTTTCTGGTACATCTGATGTTTAGTACACCTTGGTTGGTTCATGGGAGATTGTTTTATTTCCCTCTTGAATGAGGGTGCTTATTTGGTGTTTGTTTCCCTCTTGCACCACCCTCACAGGTAGTGAAATGAGGATGATTCTCCTGCATTATTTTAGCAGTCTTGGGTTGGGAATAAATCTGCCCATTGATGCCAACTGTGACGATGTGATTTCTGCAGAGGCTGGTGGTGTCCTTCTGCCAGCACAGATGAGATATTTTCTGCCTCTGTTGAAGCAGAATTGTCTTGCCCAAGTGTGCTCTATCCTGTGCTCGTAAGACGCTTGCCTCAGTTAACTGTGTTGGATAATGTGAGGGAGAGCTGGAGAAAGGGGATGGGAAGCCTTTTCCCATCTCTGTGTATCAGGTAGAAGTTTGCAACAGATGAACTTTTTTAAGCTGCATTACAGAAAATGTGCTTTATCTTTTGTAGGGCAGCAAAGCAGAGCTGGGGTTGCATTGGCAATACCCTTTCTTTACTTTTCATCATATAGTAGCTGAGCTTGGCAAGCACCTTGTTTCCTTCATTCCTGTCCCTCTGCATGCTCTGCAGAGTAGCTGTAGTATCTATGATAGCGTTTCATACGAAGCTACTGATTTTTACTGTTCTATCTGTTCGAAATACCAGCCAGTTAACTCTCTTGATGTGACGGAGAAAATAACTGGGAACAAGTTCCTGTTGTTCAGGCTGTAACAGTTTGTGTGTGTTGTCTATTTTTGCCTTTATAACAGGAGCTCTTTCTTAAGTGAACTAAGAATTCTTCTATTTTCAGAAAAAAAAAAAAAAGGAAAGTGACTTCATAAAGTGATGACTGTCAGGAAGTGTTGGGTGTGTTCCAGTTATGCCAATCAGTTAAACTGTGAGCATGCAGAGGGGGAGAAAGGGGAGATGGCTCATGGCACACTCTTTCAACTGCTGCACTCAAACTATTGGGACCATCTGCTTGAGATTACACTGATCTAGGATGAAGGGTGTGATCAATGCCTCAAATACTGGATTTCAGGATGACTGAGTTACTATATTTCAGTGATGAGTGACAACTTGGAGAAATGAAGGAATTACCCATCTAGAATCAACTTTGGGAGGGAGAAGAATAAAGAGAATGTAAGTGCTGATTGTACGTTTCACATTAAACAGTTTTAATCTGGAATTCTCTGGAAGGGAAGAGAGAAAGAAAGATGGTGAAAAATTTAAAGAGGGAACAATTAAAAAACTGCTGAGGGAATAGGGAAGGCTTTCCATAGGTTATGTTAGATGTCACTTGCTCAGAGTTTCATCCCAGAAGGCTGCTGCTTTTCCCATCCTACTACAAGGTCACTGATCAGCAGCTGCTAGATGCAAGTGAAGTAGCAATAGAGACATCCCACCACCCCCACTGCCTAGCAGCACATTCTTTTTTTAATCTTGTTTTGGATGAGGATGTTTGTGTATGGTTCAATACCAATATTTATGGAAGGGTTTTAAAAACAGGATGAGCTTGGACCATATAGTGCAGGTTATGTCTGAACTGGAACAGGTAAAAGCTGCTTTCATCTTTATGTAACTTTGGCAGTTTTAGAAGTCCCTGAGCAGACAGTCTCGCTCCTCTCTGCACTGGAGGTGGATCCAGCACTTTCCGAAAGACTCTTAGGAAGGGGAAAGTCAGGCAGCTCTGGAGAATCTGGCACGGCAGGGAGTGGAGAGCCCCCATGAAGCAAAGCTGCTGTGGGTGACAATACTGGTTAGTAACTACCTTTCTGGCACCTTCTCACTTCTATAAAGTATAGGGGGTTTAAGACACACTGCCCACCCACCCCTTTTTTGGGGGACAAAATTCCACCTTTTTGACCATCAACAGTACTCAAAGGAGTGCAGCTCTGTCTGCTCTGCCAGCATAAAAGCATGGAATGTTTTGCCCATGAATGATGATAAAAGAATTGGTTCCTTCTCAACCTCTTTCAGTGTCAGTGTGTTGTGAGGTGCACCCTGGAGAAGGGAAATACACCTATAAAAGTCCAAGACTCTGCTGAAGGGATGAGGGGGGACATTTACAGCAACTATGGTGTTAATGAAGCCCTAGTAGAGATCAGTAAAACTGATGGTAGTGTGTCAATGACTACCACGTACATGACATGCTGAACATGAAGCATTTATTTATGTGAGCAATACATTAACAACTGGCAAAGTTATACACTAAATTTATGTAGAAATATATTTCCCCCCACCCCTCCACACACCAGTCAACTGAATCAGGGGAAGAACTCTCAGTCCAAATAATGATGAAAACCAGCTACAGCATTCCATGCACTAAAACAAACTTGTTTCCTTTCTGGAGTGTCCCTCACAAGAGATACTCAATAACCATTTAATACTGTGCAATGTGCTCTAGGATGACCCTGTTCGAGCAGGGACCAGATAACCCCAGTGGTAGTCCCTTCCAAACTTAGCCACTCACTCTGTGATTCTGTTTCATTCATTACCTGCCCAGTCATAGTCTACTAAAGAACTTTCAGTCTGTAACCTAAACTGGACAGTGGTTTTTTCTCTCCAGTTAAAGAATTAAAGTGCCTAACAGCAGCTGTGTCTTAACATCTTAACTGCTCACCAAGATTGTGTTCCATTTTCTTAACAAAAATAGTTCTCTGTGAAGACTGAGCACTCCATCACTGGTATATCAACTGACACAGAGTGTGTGTGTACTATTTCTGGTGATGTTTTGGGTTTGTTCTAACCAACAAATAAAAGAAACTTGTTGCACATGTAGGGAGCTATGGTTAATATGAATGTTTACATATATACAAAATAAATTTAACTCTGTTGTCATTTGGGACTCAGGCCCTTCTGAGGAGTCTGCAGAACTCGTCCAGTTTCCACTAAAGCTTGAAAAGCAGTCATACCTCTAGACAAATATCAGGGAAAGTATTTTCTTTTTAGCAAAAAAGTAGATTAGTAACTGTACAGTAGGTAAAAAGCACTCGTTAAAAAAAATACAGAAATTACACAAAAGGCTGTAGTAAAGTGCCTAGCAAGAATATAAAGGACAGGAGAATCAGTGTAAGCAGACAAACAACATTGCATCCTTGCTACCCTGACTTCTTCACAAATTCTCCTGCATGCATTGTAACACTGACAATGGTCAGTATGTCAAAAAGAGAATTTTCACTTTGTTATAGAAAGTATTAGAGAGTTTAAAGCCAAGAATATAGTCATACCATCAGAAATTATACTTTGGAGCATGATTAGCTCACTTTTGTCCATACTCTACACAGTGAGAACTGCCAGGAACCCTCAAAGCCTGCTTGACAGTGCTCTTCATGGAGAACACAGCTCATGCCCATCCAGGGAGCAGATGTAGTTACAGCTCTCCGGCTCAGACCTGCTCAATGTTTACCTCTGAGCTACCATCCTTTCTTTCCCTTTCTCCTCCCTTCATCAGTGTCTGTTTCCCATGCCTCCATCAGTTTTCTGTGAGGGGGACAGCCTCTGGCTGCAGCAAAGCTGTAGATTATTTAGGGCTATTGTGCTTTCCAAGTGTGACTTCTGAGACACGGAGAAGTCAGGCATTTCTTGATCCCTTATCTCTGTCATTTCTCTACACTAATCCCCAGCCTTACTGAGAGATCTCAGAGCCCTGGACACAGAGAGGCTGACATCTGTATTAGAGAGATCC